>NC_091997.1:39659173-40259173 GCF_044704955.1 Pristiophorus japonicus
CCTGGTCAGGTACAGAATAATGGGCACACACTGCCTCACAGGCTATAGATTGTATCTTCCAATTTGCACATCGAGGGTCTTATTGAGCAGGAGTGACCAAATCCTGTGTCTTTGTGAACAGCTTAGATGATTATCATGGTTCCCTGGGGGCCACATGTAAAGTTTCAATGATGTTCCTATTAATCTGCATGTATCTCAAGCTGCATATACTAGATCTTAGTGTCCTGGTTTGTCATTGAGGCAGCAGCTATAAAAACAACCATTTTCAAATTTCCAGGCCCATAAAACTCTTAAGTTGGAAATGTAACCACAAATAGAATTGAGTTGCCTGGGCCTTGTGGATTGCCATGCCTCCCAGACCGCATGCTGTTCATGGGCAATGGTTTGCAGGCCTCTGTTATCCAGCTAATACAGTTCATCATTCCAAACTTGCCATTGTGCTTTGTTTCAAGCCTTACTTAACGAAGAAAATGAAGATTTTTTTTTGTGAATGTCAGTAATTCCAGCTGTGGCTCAAGTCATAGCCCTCTCACCTCTGAGTCAGAAGGTCCTGAGTTCAAGTCCTACTCCAGCCTCTTGAGTACAAAATCTAGGCTGACTGAGCGAGCACTGCACAGTCGGAGGTGCTGTCTTTTGAATAAGTCTGCCCTCTCAGGTGATGTACTATTTTGAAGAAGAGCAGGGAAGTCATTCCCCGGGGCCCTAGCCAATATTTATCCCTCAACCAACATCGGTAAAACAGATTATCTGGTCATTATCTCAGTGCTGTTTGTGGGACCTTGCTGTGCGCAAATTGGCTGCCACATTTCCCACATTACAGCAATTACAATAATTTTCAGCAGGCCTTCACCATACAGCTTCAAATTAATGCTAAAGATGGTCGATTTAGATGTATAAGTATAGCACTGATTTAAGAGAAGCATTTATAAAAATTCAATAAAGAAAGACTTGCATTTATATAGCACCTTTCCTGTCCTCAGGCTGTCCCAAAGCACTTCACAGCCAGGGGACTTCTTTTTAAAGTACAGTTACTGTAGGAAGTACTTATAAAATATAGTCACTGTTGTAATATAAGCAACAATTATGTGGATCCCTGTTATTCCCCCCTGCTCCACTGGCTTCCGATTGGAAACCTGCAGCTTAGATTGGTACCTCTGGGGTTGGAAAGTATTGCAGGATACAGATGAAACTTTATTTCTGTTTGAAAGTTTCAGTGGTCCCAGATAATAAGGGAACTTGTGCAGAGGGAAAACTCCCCTCCCCTCTCCCCCCCCGACCTCCTTCAAACTGCTGGACAGTCTGTTTTTACAGCAGAAGTGAGCACTTCCACTCGAGCAGTGGGCTGCATGTGGTCCAGCAATGTATATAGCATTTTTCATGTCTCCAAGTTTGAAATGTAGTCCTTTATTGTTATGTAGGCAAATGCAGCAGCCAATTTTCACACATGAATGAGAGAAATAACCAGTTGATCTGTTTTGTTGATGTTGGTTGAGGATTGGACAAGACACTGGGAGAACTCCCCTGCTCTCCTTCAAATCGAGCCACACAGATCCATCTAAACAGGCTGACATCTCAGTTTAACATCCCCTCCAAAAGATGGCAGCTCTGAAAATACAGCACTCTCGACCCCTCAATACTGAATTGAAGTGTCAGCATAGATTATATGCTCAAGTTCTGGAGAAGGGCTTGAGCCTACAACCTTCTGAGTTGGAGGCCAGTGGATGCAATGTACGGTGGGGTGAGGGTGTGTGGAGAGGGAAATGTTTAAAATTTTTGTTATTTTCTTTTCACTTTTGGTGTATATTTTTTCGATAGTTTCCGGTGTAACAATGCACCACATCCTGTAGGTACATTATGGTGTTATACTTTGGAACTCTTTGAGAGCTGATTGTGGATAACTTGTAAATGACCCAGCTAATAAGTTGTATGCCTAGGAGAAGGGGTTCACGAGGATAAGGTGGCACAAGAGGTTACTGTACAAGATAAAAGTTCACTGGGTGGGGGGGTACTATATTAGCATGGATCGAGGGTTGGCTAACAGAAAACAGAGAGTCGGGATAAATAGGTAATTTTCCGGTTGGCAAACTGACTAGTAAGGTGCCGCAGAGATCGGTGCTAGATCCTCAACTATTTACAATCTATATTAATGACTTGGATGAAGGGACCGAGTTTAATGTAGCCAAGTTTGCTGGCTACATTACAAAGATGGGTGGAAAAGCAAGTTGTGAGGACACACACAACCTGCAAAGGGATATAGGCAGACTAAGTGAGTGGGCAAAAATTTGGCAGATGGGGCATAATGTGGGAAAATGTGAGGTTATCCACTTTGGCAGAAGTAATAGAAAAGCAAATTATAATTTTAAATGGAGAAAAATTGCAAAGTGCTGCAGTACAGAGGGATCTGGGGGTCCTTGTGCATAAAACACACAGTTAGTATGCAGGTACAGCAAGTAACCAGGAAGGCAAATGGAATGTTGACCTTTATTGCAAGGGGGATAGAGTATAAAAGCAGATAAGTCCTGCTACAACTGTACAGGATCTTGGTGCGGCCACACCTGGAATACTGTGTACAGTTTTGGTCTCTGTATTTAAGGGAGGATATATTTGCATTGGAGGCTGTTCAGAGAAGGTTCACTAGGTTGATTCTGGAGATGAGGGAGTTGACTTATGAGGGTAGGTTGGGCCTATCCACATTGGAGTTCAGAAGAATAAGAGATGATCTCATTGAAACTTATAAGATAATGAGGGGGCTCAACAAGGTGGATGCAGAGAGGATACTTCCACTCATAGGGGAAACTAAAACTAGGGGACATAGTCTCAGAATAAGGGGCTGCCCATTTAAAACTGAGATGAGGAGACATTTCTTCTGAGGGTTGTAAATCTATGGAATTCTTTGCCCCAGAGCGGTGGAGGCTGGGCCATTGAATATATTTAAGGTGGAGATAGATAGATTTTTGAGTGATAAGGGAATAAAAGGTTATGGGGAGTGGGCACGGAAGTGGAGCTGAGTCCATGATCAGATCAGCCATGATCTTATTGAATGGCGGAGCAGGCTTGAGGGGCCAAATGGCCTATTCCTGCTCCTATTTCTTATGTTCTAGCATTGCCCTCATTACCTCCATTGGTGCTTTCTTTTGCATTATAATTGACTGACTAAAGTTTAGCCTGGTCATGGCAGTTTTTACATTTTCCTTCTGATTCCTGCCGGCAAGATGCACGCTGTTGTGTGGCTAGGTTAAGAGTGAGTAAACCATGAATGGCAAGTTTAAATGCTAATTGATACAAGCATTTTGTTTGGATCCCTTCCGTTCTACCATGAGAGCTAGTTTCTATGTTCAGAAATGTACTTGTGCTCAGAAACTGCTTTGTGTGTTTTTTGGGAACGTGCTGTGCAATTGCTTACTGTTGGACTTTGTTCTCCTATAGTGCCAAATGTGTTTATTCACAAGGTGTCGGGTAGAGTTAAGTGTTTGCAGATAAATTGTATAGTGTTGGTGTCCCTGTTTGTATAAGCAGGAAAAATAAGGGGAACTTGGGTGTGGGTATAAGGCTAAGGCATTGATACTGATTTGAGGGTTTCAGAAAGCAGTAAATAGTTTACAATTGTCCATTGAACCCAAAACTCTGGCCTTGAACAGACACCTTTTTGAGTTATTTCATTCTTGGAGCATTTTTTTGTTGATTTTTGTAGGGCTTTCTTGTGGCTGACCAAGGACCATGGCTATCATTATGGATTCTAACAACAACTTGTATTTATATAGCGCCCAGGGCACTAACTGCATTGTGCATCAATGCAGTACACATCATGTTGTAGGATTAATGATTATGCTGTATTTCTGTATATGGGAGAGTGGGACAGCAGGCAACTTGCAATTTAGTTACTGGTGGTCAGAGGCTGTGAGGGGTATGTGGTCTTGAGGTACTAACTGATCAGGTATGGTAGTGGCTTGAATGAGGAACATTTGGAAATGTGTCGACCATTTCTCCCCTCCACAGTGCATTGACCTATTGTGGGTATGGTTCCATTGGCAAAACTTATTCATCAGTACCTTGCTAAAGCTACCATTCTTAATGTGCCAGCAGGTGAGTGTTAGCAGACTGTTGCAGCCAAGCCATGAATGCACACTGTTCAGTGATCAGGAGTGGAAACCCTGGCATTTTCCTCAGCCCGGTTTCTAGCCATGGGCCTGTGCAGACACACTCCAGGTCCTGGTCTTTACTTCCCCTGGACAGCGGTAATAATGAATGCAATTCTACGCATCGATTCTAAAACAGCTTATCCTCAGACTGACTTGCCGCACGCAGTGCCATGGGAGATCTTGTGTATCTCCAATACACAAAGTTGTATATGCTTTGTGCAGCTAGAACCCTGGTTATGAAGTTGTTTGATACAATATTCAAACTAATGTACAATTTTGATCGAGTTTGTGAGTCTTCAATCACAGAATAGACATTGGGGATAGATTGTGACTTTGTGTGATAGTGTGAAACCAGTGGTCGCAAATTGGCAGTTTATTTTACATCTCGTGATTTGAGGGCAACAGAAATAAAAAATGGGGATGATGTAAAACGGGTTGCTGACTTGCTAACACCTGTTTTGCACTATTGCACAAAATCTACACCTTGCCCCAGTGTCCAGCAATGTGCTGGATCCTCTATTACTGTGCTTCTTCAAAATGTTGAAGCAGCTAAGAGAACCTGTTTGTGTGCGTGTGTGGGTGTGGGTGTACACCATATACTCTACTGATAAACCCACATCTATGTAAATTTGTTGCAGACTAAGCGCATTTAAACCACAAGCTCATATATTTTCCTTACGAAGTAGCTGCTGTGGCATTGCTCATGGGCCAGGGAGCAGAGGCCCAGGGGCAGGGTTGTCATCATAGGCAGTCCTTCAAAATCGAGGAAGAATTGATCCCACTCAGTAAGTTCTCAGGTGACTGAACAGTCCAATATGGGAATTACAGCCTCTAACAGGTGAGGCAGACAGTGATTGAGGGGAAGGGTGGATGGGGAGCCCGGTTTGCTGCACGCTCCTTCTGCTGTCTGCGCTTGGTTTCTGCATGCTCTCAGCGACGAGACTCGAGGTGCTCAGCTTCCTCCCGGATGCTCTTCCTCCACTTTTGGCTGTCTTGGCCAGGGTTTCCCAGGTGCCAGTAGGGATGTTACACTTTATCAAGCAGGCTTTAAGGGTGTTCTTGAAAGGTTTCCTCTGCCCACCTGGGGTTTGCTTGCCGTGTAGAGCATTTGCTTAGGGAGTCTCTTGTCGGGCATGCGGATGATGTAGCCCGTCCAACAAAGCTGGTCGAGTGTGGTCAGCGCTTCGTTGCTGGGGATGTTGGCCTGGGCGAGGACACATGCAAGCAGTGATCCTGACCAATGGATCCGCCACAGACCCAATCCACGTCCGAATGGGGTCAAGCAGGGCTGCGTCATCACACCAATGGTCTTCTCGATCTTCCTTGTTGTAATGCTCCATCTCACTATCAACAAGCTCCCTGCTGGAGTAGAACTAAACTACAGAACCAGTGGGAACCTGTTCAACCTACGCCGCCTCCAGGCTAGATCCAAGGTCATCCCATCCTCTGTCGTCGAGCTACAGTACGTGGATGACGCTTGCGTCTGCACACACTGAGGCCGAACTCCAAGCCATCATCAACGCTTTCACCGAGGCATACGAAAGCATGGGCCTTACACTAAACATCCGCAGGACAAAGGTCCTCCACCAACCTGACCCCACCACACAGCACTGCCCTCCGGTCATCAAAATCTACGGCTCGGCCTTGGACAGCAAGGGCAGGCATCGATGACTAGGTCCAACACCGCCTCCTGTGTGCCAGTGCAGCCTTCGGTTGCCTGAGGAAACGTGTGTGTTCAACCAGACTCAAATCTGGCACCAAGCTTATGGTCTACAGGGCAGTAGTGATACCCACCCTGTTATATGGCTCCGAGATGGGGACCATATACAGTAGACACCTCAAAGCCCTGGAGAAATACCACGAGCGCTGCCTCCGCAAGATCCTGCAAATCCACTGGGAGGACAGACGCACCAATGTCCATCTCCTCGTCCAGGCCAACATTCCCAGTATTGAAGAGGCAGGGTACGGAGCAAGTGGTAGTCAAGAGCCGAGGCACAGGGAGAGAGGAAAGAGGTTGGGGCTAGCTGAGGCCAAGGTAGCAGTAGTAGCTGGCTGGAGTTGCGACAGTTTTGCATGTTTGCTGGAATGAAATTCGAAGGTCTCATGGATGAGAGCTGAATGTTAGTTTTTTTTGGATGCTATCTGCTTATTTTCGTAGTTGAAATACTGAATCAATTAGCTCAGACATGAGCTGAAACTGACCCAATCCGAGAGCTTGAAAATGACCACTATTCAGACTGTCTGCCACTTATGTGCTATTCTGGATATTGGTAACATTTATTTGCCTGCCCAGCTTTGTTACTGTAGGATTTCTCTGTCTTATGTAATTATTTAGGTGTCGGTGGTAACACTCTTGCCTCTCAGTCAGAAGGTTGTGGGTTGAAGACCCACTCCAGGGACTTGGCACAAAAATCCAGGCCGACACTCGTGCAGTACTGAGGGAGTGTTGCATTGTCAGAGGTGCCATCTTTCAAATGAGATGTTCAGTCTGCTCTATCGGGTTGATGTAAAATATCTCATGGCACTATTCGACGGAGACCAGGGAGTTCTCCCCGGTTTTGTGGCCAATGTTTATCCCTCAATCAACGTCACTATAAAACAAATTATCTGGTCATTATCTCACTACTGTTTGTTGGAGCTTGCTGTTTACAAATTGGCATTTCCTACATTACAACAGTGACCACACTTCAAAAGTACTTCATTGGCTGTAAGGTGCTTTGGGATGTCATATGGTTGTGAAAGGCGCTGTATAAATGCACATCTGTCTTGTTTTTATTGAGTTAAAATAGGTTTTTGTGTTATACTGTGAATAAATACATTTAATAAAGTAACTGGTTTTGAAAACATTTTCAGGAGAGATTTGAGAAAAATAAAACTCATATTTCCTGGCGAGGAAATGCCTGGAAATTAGTGCGATCATTTTGACTCTCAACTGAAAGTCGAGAGGTTGATTCCTGCGACTGTTGTCCATTACCCCATCAACTCACTTGTTTTAGTCTGGAGCGAGTGTGCTAGTATTTGGTGACTGGAGTGTAGGATGGAGCGGTGTGAAAGCAGGGTAGGGGATGCCTGTTGAGTGGGTTTAGGCAAGATCAGACTGTACCAGCTTACTTGTGTTTCACTCAATCAGCTCCGCTGGGCAGGCCACATAGTTCGCATGCCAGACACGAGACTCCCAAAGCAAGTGCTGTACTCTGAGCTCCTTCACGGAAAACGAGCCAAAGGTCGGCAGCGGAAACGCTGCAAGGACACCCTCGACCTCCCTGATAAAGTGCGACATCCCCACTGACACCTGGGAGTCCCTGGCCCAAGACCGCCCTAAGTGGAGGAAGTGCATCCGAGAGGGTGCTGAGCACCTCGAGTCTCAACGCTGAGAGCATGCAGAAATCAAGCGCAGGCAGCGAAAGAGCATGCAGCAAACCAGTCCCATCCTCAATGACTCTCTGTCCCACCTGTATTGGACTGTTCAGCCACGAGAAAGCTCACTTCAGAGTGGAAGCAAGGTTCCCTGTTTCTGAGGGACTGCCTATGATGATGACTTGTGTTTCAGTCACATTTTTACTGGCTGATGTAGAAGAGATGTTAATTGCAGCCGTAGGCCATTCACCTGTAGTGGGAATAGCTACATTTTTCCATCACTACAGTATCGCCGTAGCATTGTAAAGTTATTTGTTTTGTAACATAAAAAGCAATCCACACTGAAGCCCTCCACTGAGCCTGGAAGTGAGTGACCTATTGTGCCAGGAGGCATTAATGTAGCTCTCCTGATGACTTGGTGATTAAAGGCATTAAAGCTGCACAGACCAAGAGAGCCCCTGTACACATGACCTGCCCCTAAACCAGCAGGTGGAGGCAGCTCACACTGCTTTAGGCAGGCATTTGTTTTGCTGCTGCCTATGATGGTGACTGTGTGTGTGTGTGTGTGTGTGTGTGTGTGATGTCAACTTGGGTTCCCTGACCCACCCTTTCCTTTAACCACTGTCTGCCCCACCTATGACCAAGACTGTAGGTCCTGCATTGGACTCCTCAGTCACCTGAGAACTGAGTGAAAGCAAGTCATCCTCGACTCCGAGGGACTGCCGATGATGATGACTCTGTGTGTCTGACCTGACTGACTGACTGACTGGCTGACAGACAGATACTGTGTATGTGTGTCTGACCTGACTCTCTATGTGTGTGTCTGACATTTATGTGCTTTATGCTGCTGGAGGCCCAAGCAATGCATCCTTAATAGTGTTGCTGCTGAAGCCAGGACTGCTGTTGGTGACAGCGCTGTGATGTGAAGTGGGCCTCAGACCCTTTAATAGCCGCTTTATATTTGATTTCATTTTATTTTTGAGACTGGCATCTTGCCGGCACTTGCAGTACTAAATCCACTTCCTTATCCCAGCAGGAAACACATAGGCAAAAGCAAAATACAGCGGATGCTGGAAATACTCAGCAAGTCAGGCAGCATCTGTGGAAAGAGGAACAGTTAACCGTTTTCAGGTCGATGATCTTCTGTCCGAGCTCTTAGTTAAGAGATTTAACTAGTTGTAAGCAAATGCAGAGAGGGGGTGGGGGTGGGGGTAGGGGGGGTGGGGCGGAAAAGACCTCCCCTTTTACTACATCCTCTTCCCACTATCCAGGGTCCCCAAAAACTCCTTCCAGGTGAAACAGCAATTTACTTGTACTACTTTCAATTTAGTATACTGTGTTCACTGCTCACGATGCGGCCTCCTCTACATTGGGGAGACCAAACGCAGATTGGGTGACCGCTTTGCGGAACAATCCAAAAGGGTGGTCTGAGCTTCCGGTTGCCTGTCACTTTAATTCTTTGCTCCTCTTTGACCCCTCTATCCTCTGCCTCCTACAAGCTCAACATAAGTTCAAGGAACACCACCTCATCGTTCGATTAGGCACTTTACAGCCTTCTGGACTCAACATTGAGTTCAGCAATTTCACATCATAACCTCTGCACCCATTTTATCGGATGACTGCTGTTGATTCTGATACTCCTATTTACACCCCTTCTAGACTCCCCATTTTGTTTCTTTACTTGACTCATTACCATCTCCTTTTGCCTCGCATCACCATTCCTTTTGTCATTTAACCTCTCCTGCCTGCCACCCTATCAGACCTTTCCTTTGTTCTCTTCCCCCCACCCCCCACCCCCATTTCCCTGCCCCTGCACTTGCTTAAAACATAATCTTTTTCTAACTTTTTCCAGTTCTGTCACCTTCGTCTTCAAACGTTAACGCTGTTTCTCTCTCTCCACAGATGCTGCCTGACCTACTGAGTATTTCCAGCATGTTCTGTTTTTATTATAGGGGGCACATAAGCTTAGTTTTCAACAAGTCTAGGAGAGTGGCATTTAGCATGGGCATGGTTGCCTCCGCTCTGAATTTAAAATAGCGGTCAAATAAAGACTGCTTGGCCTGGAGCTTCTGAAAAAAACAGCGCAACTAGCAGAACAGTTTGCCTGAAATCATCGAAACCAGTGCAAAAGATCAAATTTCAAGAGCAAATTACGTTATATGCAAATTGAGGCTCCACGATATTTTACACTGATTTAAAAAATATTGTGCTGGAAGTTGACCCCGCCGACACAACTGGCCACACCCCCAGACCGAATTAATCACCACAGCGAGTTAACGCTAATTGCGCCAGTTTGTGGACACTCCATAGCTCTTAAAATTAAGCTTTTTTTAAAAAAAAAAAGTCACAAGGACACAGCAGGCACATTTTAAAAGCTTTTAAATATTTTAATTTACTAAAACTGACACTACACCAATGTAGCTAGTAAATGGTTCTGCATAGTTCGTCATCTTCAGTTATTAAAACTCTGGTTACTCGCAGGTGGTAGTCTAGACACTTACAAAAAAATAAGCATTTATAATAAACTAATTTTCAGCTGCATTAATAAAGCTACGTGAGTTTACCTCTCCTAAATATATCTAGGTATTTTTTTAATGCAAACATTTCAAAAAAATTAGATTCTAAAACTTTGCCTGGTTGTGCTGGTTAATGGAAGAGTTTATGTTTGGTGATATGCAAATGAGGCTGAGTGGAAGCTTGAGCAAAAAAATTTACTTTTGCAAAGCTAGCGCAATTTTGAGCACACTTTGCCCCCAGATTGCTGATTGTGTCCAAAGCGGTCACTCCTGGTCTTTGCTGGCCTTTATGTTAGAAAAGGGTAGCTGATGGTACACTTAATTGTACTGCTCTCAGCTGCACTTGGAAATAAAGCTGGCCTTCCTCATCTTGCTACTCGTGACTTTTGCTCAGAACAAGAATCTTCCATGTAAGCCTGTAAAGCAGGCTGAGCAGATTCGCTGCGTTAGTCTGTGTTCATGGGACTGGACAACATCAGATTCCCTGACTCGCCAGTGGGGAGAGTGTTCCCCAGGCCTGCCCTCTGGAATTGGTCTTCAAGCCTATAGAAATTGGCGATAAGGACTGGTGCCCAAAGAGTAACAATGAAGTATAAAAGTGGATACAGACTGCTTTGTTTTTATGCTGATCTTTCAGTTATGAGGCTCAGTACTAAATTTGTCTTGGTAACCAGTTAATGTATCCACTCAGTTTTTAAGAGGTGGCTCCCTGGATCAATAGAGAACTGAATGACCTGCTATCTGCTGGGATAACATACAAGAGCAGGGTGTGTGATGTCGATGGTTTTGTCGCTAACACTGATATACTTGTGGATAGGAGGTGGGGGTGGTGTGGTGGAGCTATGACTACTTTGGGACAGGCTGCTTCGTGAAAACGAGGTATAGTGTCGGAGTACTTTAACTGCTGCTTTCCACCTCCAAATAGAGGCCAGAAATCTATTGCTACCCCAGACTTCTCTATAATGTAGTGTACGGTTTCAGAGCTGCCAAGTCTTGGGATTGCATTTGCACTATAAAGATGAAAGATGGTTTCTGTGCTGCACTGTCACCAAAGTTGGATCAGGAACTGGATTAACACTAAAATTGTCGGTGCAGACTACCCAGTCCCTGAACCTGGTGCTATTTGATTGCTTTTGGCGGGGTGTGGGGGAGGGCGGTGGCAGAGAACAAGAGAAAATCGGCTGAGGAGTGAGTTTTCCATCTAGAATTTAAATGGGATGGGCAATTGGGTAGACTCCTTTTAGAGACGTGCTCTTCCTTGTCTGATTCTGCTGTAATAGTGGGCTGAGGCGATCCAATAGCCTAAGTGAATCTGCATTGTGGTACAAGTCTACCCTAACTTGTATCCAGTGAGAGATACTTATTCTCTGATAAATTTTTACCTCGCACCTTTTTTTTAAAAAAAACACAGCTTGTGTTACATGGGTTTGTAATTTGTCTTGTTCTTTTTTGGATTATAATTCTCTTGCCCTAACTTATATTTTCCTGAAGTTAACTGCTATTTTTCCTGAATGTTTTCCCCTTCCCATTGACCGCTAATCGTTTTTTCTTCTGTCCATGGACAATACGTTGTCTGTAGCGCTGGGCACTGTGGTACCTCCTTAGCACTGGTTCCCCCGTTTGAGACCTAGCTGAATCTCACAGCCTTTTCCAGCAGGCCATTGTCTCTGCGCCAGCTCTCTGTTTTCAAGCTGCAATTCTGGAGGCGCAGCAAGACCAGTAAGCATGGAAAGAAAACCTACACATGTCGTCAGTCTCAAATAGAATGCTGCAAACAGCAAGTCTGTCGGCATCCGGAATAAAAAAGGCAGGTTAATGTTCCCCCGGTTCCTCGAGTGACCCATGCCTGAAACATGAACCTGCTGAAGGGCCTACTCTGTATTTGCAGCATTTTCTGTTTTTATTTCAGACTAGTAATCGGTTCATTTCCTCTTTTTTTTTATAGGACTAAATCTCCAAGTAATTTTTTTTTTTTTTACAGATTTTATAACAATGTATGTGTACTCATTAAAGATTTGACGAGTTTTAGTTTGGTTGATGATGAGAATTTTAGAGCAGCGATGAACATAAGATCATAAGAATTAGGAGTAGGCCATTTGGCCCCTCAAGCCTACTCCGGCATTCAGTGAGATCATGACTGATCTTCTACCTCAACTCTACTTTCCTGCACTATCCCCATATCCCTGGATTCCCTTAATATCCAAAAATCTATCGATCTTTGTCTTGAATATATTCAAAGTTTGAGCATCCATAGCCCTCTCGGGTAGAGAATTCCAGAGATTCACCACCCTCTGAGTGAAGAAGGTTCTCCTCGCCTCAGTCCTAAATGGCCGACCCCTTATTCTGAGACTCTGACCTCTGATTCTAGACTCCTCGACGACTCAGCCAGAGGAAACATCCTTCCTGTAAGAATTTTGTATGTTTCAATGAGATCACCTCTCATTCTTCTAAACTTACAGAATATCGGCCTAATCTACTCAATCTCTCCTCATAGGACAATCCTCTCATCCCAGGAATTAGTGTGGTGAACCTTCGCTGCACTACCTCTGGCAAGTATATCCTTCCTTGGGTAAGGACCCCAAAACTGTGCAAAATACTACAATGATGCGGTCTCACTAGGGTCTTGCATAACTGCAGCATCACTGATAGGCGACATGTGCCACCCACACCACCAATAGTACAGTGCATGCACCACATGGTCTTAAGTGTCGATATGATGTAATAACCAATCATGCTCTGGATTATACTCTGCAGGACATTTTAACTTTAAAAAAGAAAACTTTGCATTTTTCTGAAATATTCCAAAGGTTAGCAACAATCTAGCAGTTCTTGCTTTGATTTTTAGAATTATACCTACCCACTCCACTTTTCTCCCTTCTGCTGAAGGGGCTAACTCTTGCTGTGGTGCAGCTCCATGGGCACCACTCACCAGTTGCCCAAGGAGCCATTCTTCACATACAAGCTTAGATAGTGAGTGGGTGGCATCCCAATCAATCTGAACCTTTTCTCGCCCAATGTCCGCTCAGTCTCGCACACTCAATTTAGCTGCAGCTCAAACCATTTCTAGAGGAACTGTTTGGACAGCTATTGAAATAACCAGTGTTAATGGTATACTTTCGTTGTCTGTGTGCGCGTATATATATGTAAATAAGCTAATTTTTATAATCCAGAACGGATTGGTTATTGCATCATGTCATCGACCATTAAAATCATGTCTTGCACTGTACCATTGGGTGACACATGTTGCCCATCCGTGATGCTCCACAAGAAGGATTCCATGATTCATTTGGGAGTCGTCCAAAGATGTCCTGGCGCGCACTAATATTGTCCCCCATCCAGACCTGGGTGGGAAAATTCAAGAGCATTTCACTCTGTCATATCCTTACACCTAATTGGAATGGGGACTAGTGCATGCTGCAGGAGATGTAAAAGGAAGGAATGAGGAATAAATAAAGAATGCGATTGAAAAGAAATTGACTGTATTGCACCATATTGCTGCTCGAGCACTGTGAAACCACAGGTGACGGCTTTAAAATAAATATGGTGGGAGGGGACTTAACAAAGATTTTCTGCTAAAATAACCACCCTGTGACATTAGCACTTGCTGTACTGACTATGGAATGGGTCCCACCGGAGAGCATAGCACTGAAGCTCATTTGGAAGTTATTTGATCGCCTCACTCCTGGGATAAAATAAACCCAAGAGCGTTCCAGGACACTTGTAAGTATTCATAGGAAATTAATATACTGCACATCAGTTACAGCGAAAGCACTGACAAGTGGTAGTAAAATAAACATTGGCATAAATTCAGTACAACCGTATACAATACACACGTCGATGAGGTTTAATATTTAATGAGTTGGTTTTGTTCTTGAAACTATCAGCTTTATTGATGTGTTTTTTAATTGTTCTTGAACATATGTTTTGGATGTGTAGTTTTGAGGACTGGGGCGAGCCCTTGCACACTATCTTGATAAGGTGTTATTACATGTGAATGCATTTTAAAAATGATGGGTGAGTGGCACATTGGCACCTCCCACTGGAACAGCAATGCACCAGTCTGTATTGCTGGCTTGATTGCTCACTTTGCTTAGTTTCAGGCCTCAACCTACACTGTTTAGGCAGGCACCTACCAGAGGAACTGGATAAAATATGCAAATAGAGAGAGCAGTGGCACATTAAACTTAATACAGATATAACTAAGATACTGCATACTCAATGCTGTAGAAATAGCTGAAATGAGTTTGATTAGAGATACGGAGGTGCTAATGGATTCAGCACTTCACATGTAATTAGACCTCGGAGCAACAATTAACAATTGTGTAGTTATTTAGTCGCATCACAGTTTGGATATGGCATCTAGTTTTGGTTACAATGGCACCAGGGAAATACTCGAGCTGTAAAGGTAGTGCAGAGAAATTCTAGGCTGATTCTCAGTATTGCAGAACTGAGCGAAGAATATTAGAGATGCAGATCGTAAAATTAGACCCGTTAAGGCCAGTTAGAAAGAAAACATGGCGGCTGTCTCGCTTCAGCCCATTTCTGCCGTGAAACGCAGCGGTCACCATTTTGGGCAGGTCAGCAGCCTTTCCATTGCCTCCGCTCGCTCCAGATATTTAGATGAGCCAGATTGTGACATCAGTTGGCGTGCAACACCTGAATTGACGCATGACCTGGGATTTTGGACGTTGCTGTTCCTTTTAATGCCCTCTCTAAAGCACGTGCAGCAGTACTTTGGAATCCTTACCAGCGCTGTTTACAGGGACAACTTTCAGGTATGTTTCAGTTTTTGCTTTTGTTTCTTCACATTTTATTGGAGTAGTGGCTTGGTGTTTAAAAGTGTGAAGGGAGTGCAGCTGGAAGTTTGCAAGGCTTTGGCTCTTAAAGGCAGGCCTCTGAGAACACCACTTGCTCCCAGTCCTCTGGGCACCAGGTGCAGTCCCCTTTGAGCTGCAGCATGACATGGAGATGGACCAGAGGCAGCAAAGGGGATAAGCTGCTAGGAGCGAAGAAAGGAGACAACCTAGACAGCTCTTTCTGGCCAGGATATTGAGGATCTAATCATCCGCCTGCGGTACCAGTAAACACAGCCCTACTTCCCCTTTCGACATTTGTCCCCACACTTTGCCTTCCCTCTATTACTGACCATCACAGTGTCCCCTTGGCTACAATGCTGAAATAAAAGCCACCCCAAAGCAAATTTTTTCCAACCCAACTTTATCCATATTATGCATCCAATATTACATTAAAAAATCAATCAATCACCCTTGTGCATTCCCTAAATGGCTGTCTTGTGTGTGGCTTTGCTTATCCTTGTACTGCATCATCATCATCATCATCCATCATAGTGGCTGATAGCAGGGAGATTCCCCTGTAATTGCCGCAGTCGGATTTGTCCCCTTAAAGATGGTCATGATCACTGCATTTCTGAGACCTCCCGGCATACTCTCCTCTCTCCAGAGATGAGGTCATGTATCCGGGCCAACAGCGTTTCTCCGCCATACTTTAGCGTCTCAGCAGGGATTCCATCTGCTCCCGTAGCCTTGTTGTTCTTGAGCTGTTTTATGGCTTTTCCTAAGTTGGGGTTTCACTGAGGTGGTAGCGGATCGCATGCTGTGGGATGGAGTCGAGAACACTCGAGCCAAAGGCAGAGTCTCAATTGAGGAGATCTTCGAAGTGCTCCTTCCAGCGGGCCCTGACCGCCTCGGTGATAAGTGTTTCCTCGTTCTTGGCTAGCAGTAGGATGGGGCCCGAGAGTTTGGACCGTAGGTGGCCTTGACTACGATGCAGAATCCTCGCATATCGTGGCTGTCAGCCAGTTGTTGTATCTCCCTATGCTTTCTCCATCCACCACCTGTTCTTTGGGTCCTAGGTTTTTTGTTGGACCTCATCCTTGAGCCGCCTGTAATGTTGCTTTGCTGCTCCCGAGTTGGGTTGTTGCTCGAGGCTCAGAAATGCTCTGTGCTTGCGATCTATTAGTTCTTGGATCTCCTGATCATTCTCATCAAACCAGTTCTGGTGTTTTCTGGTTGAGTGACCAAGTGTCTCTTCACAGGCACTGGTTATAGAGACCAAGCGCTGTGAGCATTCAACATCTCCGGCTCATCAAGGCACGCCAGATTAGCTGTGAGGCGCTGGCTGCATGTATTGAATGTATTCAAGTCACAGATAGATTTTTAACCAATAAGGGAATTAAGGGTTACGGGGAGAGGGTGGGTAAGTGGAGCTGAATCCACGGCCAGATCAGCCATGATCTTATTGAATGGTGGAGCAGGCTCGAGGGGCTAGATGGCCTACTCCTGTTCCTAATTCTTATGTTCTTATGCATGGGGCTCTCTTAGCTGGGTCTTTAAGTGCCCTGGCATTGACTTTTTTGCAGCACTGCTTCTGCTGTCCCCTCTGCTTTTGGGCTATGTTAATGTCGATGATGATCGGACTAGGCGGTGGTCTGTCCAGCAGTCATCAGCTCCTGCCATGGAGCTGGTGATGCGCACATCCTTGCGATCCCTGGCTCGGACGATGACCTAGTCGAGCAAGTGCCAGTGTTTGGAGCGAAGGTGTTGCCACGATGACTTGTATTTGTCCCTCTGGCGGAACAGGGTGTTGGTGATGAGAAGTTCATGTTCTAGACATTTTGTCAGGAGTAGGGTACCGCTAGAGTTGGCTTTCCCTACCCCCTCTGTCAATCACACCTCCCCATTATGCCTCCCCAGAAGGCTGTGTCTTTGCCGACCCTGGCGTTGAAGTCACCTAGGAGGATCAATTTATCGCCCGCGAGGACGCGGGACAGGGATGTTTCAAGGTTGGAATAAAAACCCTATTTTTGGTCTTGTCCATTGCATCGAGTGTTGGGGCATATGCACTGATGACTGTGGTGCATTAGTTCTGGGATAAGGTGAGTCGAAGAGTCATGAGGTGTTCGTTAACCCCGCAGAGGGAGTCTTTGAGGCGGTCGACCAGCTCCATGAAGGTGGAATTCTTCCTCTGGTTTTCCTTTCCAGAAAAAGGTGTAACCGCCATCTTGTTCCTTGAGCTGGCCTTCCCCTGCCCGCTGGGTCTTGCTTAGGGTGGCGATGTCAATGTCAAAGCGCTCAAGTTCCCGGGCATCTATGGCAGTGCGGCGTTCTGGCCTGTTGCTGTTGGAGTTGTCCATGAGGGTTCTGACGTTCCAGGTCCCGAACTTCATGCCAACGAAGTGGAAGATGCCTGTGCGTGAGTTCTTTTAACATGGGGTGGCCATTGCACACCGGCAACCACATGGGCTTAGCTGAGCAAGGGGGTCCAAGACGACTGGAGACCAGGCACTGCTGTATGAGCCTAATTGCCTACGGCAAGATGTTGGTTGCCAGCTCGGTGCCGAGTAGCGCCCTTGGTGGTTAGGTGGCCCGTGGCTTGGTTGGGGACAGGCATTAGAAAGGTCAGCTGTCCGCTGGAGTGCCGAGGAATGTTTTAAAAGTTTCTTCCAAAGTTTAAAAAAAAAGTTATTAAGTTTCTCCAGAGGTTTTAAAAAAAATTTCTCCAGGTTGTTTAAAAGTTAAAAAGTTTAAGATGTAAGTTAGTAGTAGGTTACTCCCTTGGCACTGCTCCATGGGTGCTGCCAGCCCTCTGCAGCTGCACAAAGCCCTGGCCAGGCCACACCTGGAGCACCGCGGGGAAGTAGAGGCCCAATCGTCCCCGAAGGGAGCCTGGATGCCGTCAGGGGCTCAAGTGCAAGCTGGGTGTGTTGAGCAGTAGTTTCGGATAGTTTCCTGGGCCGGCCCCTGGAGTCCCTTTGGCCGGTTAAAGGCTGGCCCTGGAGTCCCTTTGGCCAGCTGATGCAGAGTACTCTTATGCACTGCATAAAACAGTGGCTGCAGCATGGCTGGTGGAAGGCTGCTGACTTTCAGTGGAGAACACTGCAAATGGCCTTGCAGAACGGCCTCGAGGAGCTGGTGGCTGGGAGTGTGAAATTGATTAACCATGTTTCTTCTTCACTCTCCTCTCCCTCTTGGTCAATCGCTGTCTGTGCAGGCTGAATTTCTTGGGAATATGAAATGAGGAAGGCACAAGGTAGGGTTATGGTGAGGGGAGGTGGGGGTGGCAGTAAAGCAAGAGGTGTACGCTTGCACCATGTACAGCTTGTAAATCAAAAGAGATTGTGGGATGAAGGGGAAGTGGGATGTGAGAAGGAGAATAAAGTATGAGGATACCTGCATCTTGTATTCTTTCAGCCCCACTGCTGGCCAAGGGCTCAGCATGCCCTTGCCAAAAATGGCCAGCTCCATCTCCTCCAAGGGGATGAGGTGAAGTGAGGTGTGCCTCATGTTTGGTAGGTGAGTGATTGGGGGAGGGGTCATGCATTGATCAATGTGTGAAGCTAGTGGTGCAGTTGGTAGGAGACAGCTTTTGAAGATGCATTCATTGGCCTTGACCACTCGTCTGTGGTCACAAAACTTATTTGGGCACCGGAGCCAGGTCCTGGAGGTGACACTGCTGGCAGTGACCGCCTTGGTGATGTAGTCTTGCATTCTTCTTTCTGGAGGCCCTCCTGGTTCCCTGTGGGTAGAGGACCACTCTCTTCCTGTGTTGACCCCCTGTATCCGAGATGCTGGGTACTTTTTTTCCATGGCCTGTTGAGTCATTTGAGTTGGTGCTAAAGCACTTTTTAAACTTTTAATCTGCAGAAAGCAAGCTTGCGTTTAGGGGGAGCAGGCTAGCCTAGCTGGGACACTGCAAACTTCACCGCCCCTTTTCCCCCCCCCCCCCCCCCCCCCTGCTGAGAGCACAGCCTGTCAGCAGCGCATTCAGTGCTAGGTTCTGCAATGCATTCATAATTAGCAGGCAGCATGGTGGGCCGCTCAGCGGTGGCCGGACCCCAGGGAGTTTGGGATGTAGGTAGACGACTTGGTGGTGGCGGAGAACATGCACAAAACCATCCTGAAAGCCATGAAGGTGATGAACGAGGAATTCTGACCCTGCAGCAAGAGTCAGCCGTTGTCCAGCTCCAGCCCTATCTCCGTGCCTCCCTGCAGGCTCCAGAACAACCTGCCGCCCAGTCACATGGGGCTGAGCCGCGGACAGCACGAAGGTGACCTGCCTGTACTCTGAGCGGTGCACGTGCCTGTTTTTCCAAGTTATCCAATTTCTAGACCCCAGGTTTTTAAACCTTAAATGGCAATGGAAGCGGGGGAGGGTGGGAGAGAGGGAGGGAGAGAGAGGTTAGCTTATGGAAGCATACAAGATTTTACATTTATTTAAAAAAAAATGTACATTCTAGATCTTATGCTAGATATTTTAACAGCACCAGCCACTCCTATAATGGCTCTTGCATCTCCTATGAACTGGAGTATGACTTTACCTGGCCAATGTCTGGGTAAACAATAGCAAGACCAGGTGTTGAATATAGAGCCATGAAGCTGTTCTCTGGTTTACTGGAATGAACCACCTGATTGTCCTCACCAGTGGTCAGTGGATTTAACCTCTTGGGGAAACAAAAGCTGAACAGGCTGGGGCTCTCATCTCTAGAAAATAGAAGGCTGAGGGATGACCCAATAGAGAAATTATGAATGGGTTCGATGGGGTAGATGTCGACAGGATGTTTCTACTAGTGGGGAAGTTTAAGAACTAGAGATCATAAATATTTAATAGTCATAATAAATCCAATGGGGAGTTCAGGAGACAGTTCTTTACCCAGAGAGTGGTGCAAGTGTGGAGCTTTGCCATGGTTGAGGTGGATAGCATAGATGCATTTAATTGGAATCTAGATAAGTACATGAAGGAAAAAGGAATAAAAGGATATGCTGATGGACTTGGATTATGTAGGGTGGGAGATGTGCATATGGCGTATAAACACTGCATTGAGCACTTCGGCCGAATGGCCTGTTTCTCTGCTGTAAGTTTTATGTAAATGCTTTATTAGGTCGTCACTGGCTGTTTCCATACTAGAAACTTCAGGCCATGGAGCTGCCGGTCGTGTCTCTAATACCTTTGTCAATTAAAACTACAACTAGTTAAGCTTGACTCTTTGCTCTGCACCAGATGACATGACTGACCTGTTTTAAAGATTTTTTTTTTAAGACCTTTTGGAACGAGGCACTTTGTAACTCGTTTTAATTAGAGATTGGTTGCTGCTCACAATATCCAAACACACTGCCTGTGGAACAAGACTGGAGAGCTTGCAGGTCATGAGGTTCAAATTGGGCTATTTAAACAATTAAACACACTTTTTGTTGGACAGGAATCAAAACAATTGGCTTTGGCCAGCTCCATCAAAATGTATAAAACCTGTAACTTGCAGAAACCAGCATTAGACTGCCTCAGACAAAATGCTTTATTTTTGTCACGTCAGACCATTAACCTCAAAGTAGATTATGACAAGGGAGACAACTTGTGAAGGGCAATATTAGGATGGATGTCAGGAAGTACTTCTTCACATAAAGGACACTTGGAATGGACACCAGGAAGAGCTATGGAGGTGAAAGCAGCCATTAAATGTCTATTGGATGGACTATAGATTGCTCATATTGGATGAACAAATGGCCTTTCCTCATTTATTTTGATCCTGTGGTGCTGCTCACCAATCCATGACTGGCATGTCTAGGCCTCTATGCCTGGAGATCCATGAATGTCTTGGATTGAATCGGTGTCTGCTAAAGCAGTGAAGTTCACATTAGTGAACCCCATTTTTAAGAAGGTTTTTATAACATTCAAAATAATGTTTGGCTATATTTTTTTTAAATGCTGGAAATGCACAACAGATTACTCTGCCTCCGATGAAATAACCCATTCGAAATGTTTGTGTATTTTTATTCCTGTGCATTTCCATCATCTTTTTCTATTTTGTAATGAGACCAAGCAAATCAGAATAATAGAGGATGGAAAATGTGATGTATCAACAATTCCCAAATGACAGTAGTTCTGATTACAAAACACCCAGCATTGGCAATATCAACAGGAGATGTGAAATCTGATCAGACACACAACATAATTTCAAAACTAGTGAAATTCGTAGATCCAACTGTTTTGTTGATCTGAAGCAGAGAGTGCTGACGGTATTGGAGAAACTAGCCTTGGAGTCATTACCAAACTTTATAGCATGAAGCATCTGAATTAATGTAATGGAGGTAATTAATAAGCCAGTAGCCTTGGCTCCAACTGCGTGTTTAAAATCAGCTCTATTATATTCTCTAAGCAACTCCTTCTTCAAAACCTGATGATTTGAAGTTCGGTGTCAGAAGTAAAAGGGCACTTGTTTTTTCTGTCAGATTCTTTCGTCCCTCTTCCCTCTCATGAAAGTAAGAGGCATGCTGACCATCGGGTTCCTTGGGAATCAACAGTTCCCCAGTACATCATTCATGTGGTCATTCTGCATGTCCTAATCCAGGTAGTGAGTACTGGCTATATTCCATGGATAGCATCACGACGGAGTCCAATCCCATCCTCGTCCAATGCCAACACACACATCTTCCGACACTCATTAGATGGCAGTTGGCAGAAAGGACCAACAGTTATTTTCCAAACCCCCAATTTCCGGCGTATAAAGGCTAATTGTAGAGCTTCTCCTCTCTTCCTAGCTGAGTTTAACTGTAAGCTCAGACTGGTAATGAAACCTGGGATCCTCTGAAAGGTGTGTCTCAGTTACACACAGTCAATACCACGAGCTATATCTGGGTCCTTAGTCGTTATTCTGCCTACTTTGCTCCCCAATCCCCATATAATGTAATGTAAATTTATGTTAAACTGCACACCGAGTAAAATTCATATTTAAGTGGTTTTAAATGAAGAATGCTGGGGGTAGAATGTTTTCCGATCACTGACCACAACAAGACCTCTAAGATCAGATATAGAATAAGATGGCTGCAGAGTAGAATTCTCTGCCTCAGTCTAATGTCTTGGCCCCCAGCCCCTGAGGAATGCACCAATGTGATATTTCTATTTCTCGTACAAGTCTCCTAGAATGATGTTAGTTATGCTGAATTATGGGCAGTTTTGTGCTGTGGGCATGTGCCCAAGAGGAAATGGGAGAGGGGGAATTGCCTCCAGCTCATTTTGCTTGGGGGCCTTCGAAGCAGCACTTTCATCTTTTGTCTGGGTATGCAGCCAAACCCAGATGTGAAAGGGGACTGCTTATATCTTGTGTTTATGTGCTTTTCCTTCCATGCTTTGTTTAAACTTGAGGTCCATCTGCCTGTTATGGTGGATCAGAGAGATATGAAATATCCCACTCAAAGATGTTCTCTTGGTGTCCTGGCCTACAGTCCTCCCTCAACCAATGCTGCAGATTAACTGGTTGATCATTTATTTGCCGTTTGGGATTCTTGCCGCATTTGCATATAAAATAGCGACTGCACTTTTGTATTTTTGCTAGACATGATGAGATTCTGGATGAATCCAAGCTTGTTTTTTTCTGTATGGAAATATCTCAAGTTCTGATTTTCAAAATTAGTAAGTAAAATGAATAATGTGGATCTTTTCTATAAGGAACGAAAACTATAAAGAATTTCCTCTGCATTTGGTGCAGTGGAGACTGAGGAAGAGCTGTGGAGACAGAAAAAAAGGCTGAACTGGGGTTCTTGGGGACACTGGTTCAAATTGCAATTTGTGTTGATATTGGCACTTGCGCTTTCTGCCGATTTTAGTCACTGTTGGTCATACGCAGTGGATGCAGAACCTAGATGAGGCATGTTAACTGGCTGATGGGAGTGTGGGGGACCTGCAGGGTTGTGCTTCAGCTGATTACAGAATTAGATTGGCTGCAACCAAAGGAATGTGCAGTGCCCACCTGTCCTCTCAACCAATGCATGTGCCACAGGATTAAACAATGCCATATTGCTGAATGTGTATGTGTTTAGGAATACATTAGATTGACTAGATTCCCATATGGTCTAAGAATTGTACTTGAAGTCTTTATACAATACTGCCAATCACTGTTTTGCACAGTGAATGCACACTGGATTCTGAGACAGTTCTTTTGATCAGCAGTCACAGAGTTCAAATCTATGCCGACATAATCATTGTTGGTGTCCATGTGTGCTTGTATTTAAAAAAAAATCTCATGGAGGATGGGAGATGGAGGGGATTTCTTGTGTGTGAGATCACTTGGTGTGTGTATAAAGCTCTGAAATAGTGATCGGATGTTAAGGAGCTAGACACTTGCAACATTAACCACATGATTAGCTGATAAGTGGTGTGCTTTTTTAAAAAAAGTTAAGGATAAAATGACAATTGTATTAATCATCCTTTCTACCCAACTAAAAATAGAATGCACTGGCTTTGTTGGGATCTTGATCTACTGACTCAGTTTTAACGCCTTTCTGAACTTTTATACCTATGAAGCTCAATAGGTTGTCGACTTGATTTGTTTGGGATTCTGAGTGCAATCATTTTCGGCTAATGTCGCTCTGCTGTTGCACAGTGCATCCACCTTACAATTCGTATAGAGCTGTATGTATTAATTGAGGCTTACTATAGGCTTTTTCAGCAACGTATCTTTTAATTGTATACTTGCATTGCTCACTTTTCATGTTATGTATTTCCCTGCTTCAGTCACTGAAGGGAGGGGTTTCTCGGTTGCATTGCAAAATAGCAGTTTGTATTTGGCTGTCCCTGATTTTGGGGGGAAGGCTAGGAATAGAAGCCCACAACTGAGCTATCATAAGTCTCTGTTTGTTTATTTCCATTGAGATGCTGAGTGGATATGTTCCAAAAAGATACCACGACCTGAAGCCTTTTACTCCTTCCTGCATTGAAACTGAGGTTCATTGCAATGTTTCGGATTCCATCTCTTTCTTATGACATTAAACCTGTTGAACAACTTGTCTCTCTCAATCTACTGGCAAGGACACATTTTCACCCATCCCTAATTGCTCTGTGATGGTGGAAGTGGGCTGCCCTCTTGGAACTGCTGCAGTCCTGCAGCGGGGCAATTGTAGGACATTCCAGAATTTTAACCCAGTGCCATTGAAGAAATGCCAATTCATGTTCATGTATTTACTGAGGTTTTGAGGCCATTTGCAGCCTTACTGAGCGGATTGTGAGAACCAAATCCGAGGCCTCATTTGCATAGCTTAGTGGGGCAGTATCTTTACTCTGTGTAAGCTGTTGAGAAAGCCAGAAATTAAGGATGGGAATATGGGTTGGAATATTTAAGGTTAAAATTATTGTGGAGTTGTTGAGACAAAGTCCATTCTGTTGAAAAGCCCAACCTGTATGATACAATAATCAGGATAAGGGATATGAATGTAAGTTGAGAGGTAAAGGGTTAAACAGCTGGCGGTATCTTCATTGTCTTGATCAGCACTTCCATTAGAATTTTGAAGAGCTAAGTGCTAGTACTTGTGGTCTCTCCAAAGTTAATTACAGTGTGCTAGAACCCAAGTTGCTTAACTTAATACAGGCCTGTCTGGTTGGATTGGAATTTGGTAGTGTTGAGTATTGCACATTACTCATTCTGCTTCTCATGATAAAGACCAGGGAAACTCTGGGTTTCTTCCCTGGCTTCTGTGCTTAGTTAACTGTTCCTTGTTGAGTGGTTCTGAAGTATTATAATTAGTCTTCATGCCCTCTGGCTGGATGGTTGATTGACTCCGCTCCTGCTCCTCACCCTATTGGATGTGCACACAGTGCAGCTGTGTGTGTGCTGATGAGGACTTGCACTCTGCTTTGATTCCCTCCATGGTTTAAGAACCTAGCAATACCCGCAATGCAGTCTTGCATATATAGAAAGATTACTTGGGTAAGGCACTTCAGGGCTGACAGCATGTATGTACCTGCTCCTCAACATGTGGCACTGCCTCCAGGGAGTAAATTGAGGGAAAAAAATCAGGGTTACAGCTTGGATCTACGTAACGTTGAAATTAAAACCCTAATTTGAATTATTCAGTGTTGGGACTTGTGTAGGGTAAAGATTTTGGATTAGTGTTGAGAGCTATAATCTCAATTGGGGCTGGGATCTAAATCCTAAATGCAAAGATCAGTTAGTATTTGCAATTTTGTGACACATACTCTTTCAATTTGGGAAATGGATCTAATGTTAGATTTATAGGGCCAAATATTGCGATCGGCGGTGTAACTCCAAAGTACGCCGCTGACCTGCGAAAAGAATTTGTGCCTAGTGATGACGACCTTCACGCGAAAATTTTCAGTCTGACGCTGCGAGTCGGAGGGCAGTGAAATGGCCCACAGATCCCAGGGACGTAGCCTGTGCGGAAGTGTACCTGGGATCACGTGAACGTGGGCCTGGTCCTGCAATCATCAAACAGAATTGGATTTTACATCAATTCAAAAGGGCATCCCGTAATCAGGTTTAATGGAATCCTGTAATTAGATTTAATTACAATTTACAGGATTGGAATTTAGCTTCATTCCACCAACTTCATTAAAAAATTTAATTTTGCTGATAAAGTTTTAATTATGTCAATAATTAATAATTGAAGAAACGAGAAAAACTCATTTGATACAGTTAAACTACAGGTTGAACCTCCCTTATCCAGAGCTCCCTTATCCGGAATCACTCCTCGTCCAGAATCATTCCCGGCCACCGGGTGGCGCATGTGCAGAACTCCGACATTAACAAATTGAAGTCCTTCCTCGCTGCCGACTCCCGCAATCGCTGGTCTGACCCCACGATCCACCGCCACCCCCATGATCTCTCTGCCGCACTCCCAGCCCCAAGCCAGCCAGCTCTGATATCCCCTTGCTCAGTACCTGTACCATCCAATTTAACCTGACCGCCCCTCGTCCGGAAAAATCCCGTATCCAGAACAGGCCAGGCCCTGAGGATTCCGGATAAGAGAGTTTCAACCTGTATATGATTTCCGAGATAAAAATGTTTAAAACATGCCTAAGGTATCCCCTTGCGCTGATGCAAACAGGCCCTCAGAGTACGCTGCATATCCACTGCAAAATCCGGGCCATAGCATATTTGTCATTGAGTTTTGTCTTTAACCCGGTTAGCTCCAGGGATTGTCTATCTCTTTTATGTTGCAGCACCTGAAGATAGCTGGTATGAGAGGTTTCATCAGAGATTATTAGCCAGACCTCCAGTTATTGACTAGTGGCATGGGACCTTTAAGGGGACAACGCTGATGTGTCCAAGGGTTGATAGCTTATTAAAGGGATGCTGCCTTCCTTGGCATAGTGCCCTCTAGCATGTCCGTAGGATATTGTTGTTCACCATTCTATCTAGATCAGGGTGTCCAACCTTTGTTTTTGTGCACTGCAATGGTGTGGACCATGGAGCCTCGGGCATTATGTAGAATTTAAATCCAGCTTCCCACTAATTTGCATGTATCTCAAAATTGCTGATACTAACTGAGTTTACTATTCTAATTTAGGATTTATTCATCAATGAGACAACAGCATAAGCAATGCCCTTTCCCACTCCTCCAGGCCTGTAAAATTCAAACAGGATAAGTCGGCAAGTAGGAATTGTAAACACAAGTAGGACTGAGTTGCCTGTGTTTTGAGGGCAAAGTTGGCAGGTTTAGTTTGACAGGTGCTGATGGTGCTTTGGTACCTCACCAAGTGGTTAATCTTGAGCTTGGACAGTGAGTGCCAATGGGCTATTTGCCAGTAGAAATGACACCGTGGAGTGGTTTTGTTTTCCTCTCTTCCTAGTCTTGGACCCCAAGGTTAATTGTGTGCTCCAGGCATATGTTGGCTATCTCAGCACTGATAGGAGGAGCTTGAGATTTTCCTGATCTGAATAGCTCAGTACCACACGGCTGAGCATTTCCCCACTGAGCCATGTGGGGGCGGGAGAAACTGAGTTGGAGGAAATCCAACAAGGATTTAAACTTGAAATTCTTCAATGCAATATTCAGCCATCAGCGTTAGGCTGCTCTAAGGCTTCTGAATGATTCAAATGGTCTGGGGTGTGGGTTAACTGTTTCTCTGTCAGCAGTACAATATGTGATGAAATATAGAAGCTGTTCCAAATGAAGTGACTCTTCAGGCTGAACATTTAACAAACCTTTTTTCCCCCTTTCTGACAACCAATAAGTTTTCAATTGAACTATAATTCTTCATGTGTGACACTTTTATAAAAAAAAAATCTGTTCAATGTATTTTGATCTCTTGTGCTCTCATGGTTGCAGTGATTTTTTTTGTGTTCTGTGACTAACTGGTAGCATTTTTCAGGGAAACACCAATTGGGAAAGGAGAATCAACAGCTGGCATTTATATAGTGCCTTTAATGGAATAAAACTTCCTAAGGTGCTTCACGTGAGCAATTTTTAGCAATCAATCAAAGTTTAATACCAAGCCACATAAGGAGACATTAGGACAGGTCACCAAAAGCTTGGTCAAATAGGTAGATTTTAAGGGTCTTGGAGGAGAGTGGCAAAGATGTGGAGAGGCTTGGGGAGGGAATTCCAGATCTTGGGGCCTTGGCAGCTGAAGGCACAATGTCAGTGTAATAAGGCATGAATTCAGGATTTAGTTTTAAACAAAGGTGGATTGAACTGTGCTTGAGGCTCGTGCCTGCAGTCTCCACGTGTGGAGTTCTTTGTATTGGGTGTGTGACCATAGTGAGGTGGAAATTGGAGTCCAGATGACCAGGAGGGAAGCTCTAACTGCCATACACTTCGTGGCAAGCTTCACACTGAATCAACCTGACAGGCAGAGAGTTTAATTCTGCTTGTAATCTCTTTGGCTGTTGCTTAAAATTCAAAGACTCCTCTCCAAAATAAAAATGGACTTAACTGTAACATCTTTCTTATAGGGGTTGGGGTAGGGAAGGAAGAGAGACAATCATCTTCTACCTCCCCACCCATGCTTGTGTCCTATTCCAATGTCTACATGTGTACTTTCAGCAGGGCTAATTGGATAACAAGTCGGAATAGTAATTTTGCTTCCTCTTTCCCTCCCTCTACAACCCCCTCCCCCCCCCCCCCCTTCTTGTGAGATTAATTGCAGTGCATCAAGTGTTGAGATTAGCCAACTCAGCACAAGTAAGGAATGGAAAATGCTCCTCGTCTGTGGCACAGTCCTGTAAAAGAAAGATTTGGATTTATATAGCGCCTTTCACAATCAATGGACATCTCAAAGCTCTTTACAGCCAATTGAGTACTTTTGGAGTGTAGTCACTGTTCTAATGTAGGAAACATGGCAGACAATTTGCACACAAGCAAGCTCCCACAAACAGCAATGTGATAATGACTAGATAATCTGTTTTTTTTTGTGATGTTGATTGAGGGATAAATATTGGCCAGGACACCATGGATAACTCCCCTGCTCTTCGAAATAGTGCCATGAGATCTTTTACGTCCACTTGAGAAAGCAGACGGGACCTCGGTTTAACATCTTATCTGAAAGACGGCACCTCCAACAGAGCAGCACTCCCTCAACACTGCACTGGAGTGGCAGCCTAGGTTATTTTAGTGCTCAAGTCCCTGGAATGGAACTTGAGCCCACAACCTTCTGACTCAGGTGAGCGTACTACCCGTTGAATCACAGCTGACACTACCAAGCAGTATATCTATCTCTTGAGCCATCCAGAGCACGATAGCTCTTTGTAATAAATGGATAGGTACCAAGTTGGCCATTCATAGTCCTAGTAGTTTTCACTGGTTAGTACCTCTTTATAGGGTCCCTGTTTTTATAGTTTTCTCTCTATTTTAATACCTTTATTTAAATCCCACTGTAACTTCCTCCCATCTATAACTCCTTCCCTAAACTCTCGATTCCTCCTGACTCTGGCCTAGTTTGCACCTTCCTGACCCTCCATTGATTACCTAGGTCATCCACCTAGGTCCCACTCTCTGGAATTCCCTCCTTAAATCTTAGGGTTCTAAAATAGGTGGCTGCAGAGATAGTAGATGCATTGGTTTTGATCTTTCCAAATTCCCTAGATTCTAGAGTGAGCTGAGTGGATTGGAAGGTAGCAAATGTAACACTGCTATTCAAGAAAGGAGGGAGAGAAAACTGGGAACTACAGGCCAGTTAGCCTGACATCCATCATCAAAAATGCTGGAATTCATTAAGTGGTATCAGGGCACTTTGAAAATCATAACCTGATTAGACAGAGTCAACATGGTTTTCGGAAAGGGAAATAGTGTTTGACAAGTTTATTAGTTTTTTTAAGGATGTAACTAGCAGAGTAGATAAAGGGGATCCAGTGGATGTAGTATATTTGGATTTCCAAAAGGAATTCGATAAGGTGCCACATAAAAGGTTATTACACAAGATAAGAGATCATGGGATTGGAGGTAATGTATTTGCATGGATAGAGGATTGGTTAACGGACAGAAAACAGAATAGAGATAAACGGGTCTTTTTTTTTAGGTTAGCAGGCTGTAACCAATGGGGTGCTGCCAGGATCAGTGCTGGGGCCTTAGCTATTTACAATCTATATTAATGACCTAGATGAAGGGACTGAGTGTAATGTATCCAAGTTTTCTGCTACAACGCTGTGAGGAGAACACAAAGCTTCTGCAAAACGATATAGATAGACTAAGTGAATGGGCAGTTAGGTGGCAGATGGAGTATAATGTGGGGAAATGTAGCAAGAATAAAAAAAACAGAATATCTTTTAAATGGTGAGGAACTTTTAAATGTTGGTATTCAGAGAGATTTGGGTGTCCTTGTGCAAGAAACACAGAAAGCTAGCGTGCAGGGTATAGCAAGCAAGTGGCATGTTGTCATTTATTGAAAGGAGGTTGGAGTAGAAGAGTAAGGAAGTCTTGCCACAATGGTACAGGGCCTTGGTGAGACCACACCTGGACTGTGCACAGTTTTGGTCTCCTTATCTAAGGAAGAATGTATTTGCCTTGGAGGCGGTGCAATGGAGGTACACGAGATTGATTCCTGGGATGAGAGGACTGTCTTATGATAGATTGTATAGAATGGTCCTTTTACTCTCTGGAGTTTTGAAGAATGAGAGGTGATCTCATTGCTGAAGGGGATTGACAGGGTAGATGCTGAGAGGTTGTATCGCCTGGCTGGAGTGTCTAGAATTAGGGGCCATAGTCTCTGGATAAGCGATAGGCCATTTAAGACTGATATGAGGAGGTATTTCTTCACTGAGGGTTGTGAATCTTTGGAATTCTCTGCCCCAGAGGGCTGTGGCTGCTCAGTGTCTGAATATATTTGAGGCTGCGATAGATTTTTGGAATCCAGGGATATGGAGATTATGCGGGAAAGTGGAATTGAGGTCGATAACCGGCCATGATCTTACTGAATGGTGGAGCAGGCTTGAGGGGCCGTATGGTCTACTCCTGCTCCTATTTCTTATGTTCTTATGTTATATTCTAAATCCCTCTCTCGCTTTTTGCAGTTTGGCATCTGTTCCCTTTGGGACGTTTTTCCAACATTAACGGTGCTGTGTAAATGCAAGTTGTTTACTAAGGGTGTCATCATCATCATAGGCAGTCCCTCGAAACGAGGATGACTTGCTTCCACGCCAAAAAAAGGGTGTGTTCACAGGTGTTTCAATGAAGAACCCGAACTACAGCCTGAAGGGTGGAAGATGCCTGTGCGTGAATTTTTTTAACGTGGGGTGGCCGTTGCACACCAGCCACCACACGGGCTTCACAGAGCTAGCTCTTGGTCCAGTGGCAAGGATTACCCGAGAAGACTGGAGACCAGCTCTGCTGCACGGACCTAGTGCTCTCACGTATCGCAGTGTGGGCTGGTCCGTGCTGCCCCTGGCCTTGAACTCGCGCCTCCCCTGGGCCCCGATCACATCCCTCTACAGTCTTTCGCCGCTCCTGCTGTATCTGTCCACGCTCCAATCACCGACCTGGTGTGGAGGTGTGCTCTTAAAAGTGTGCGGGGTGAACAGATTTTTTGAAAGCTCAGACTGGAACTGCAAAGATAAAGTGACTTCATTATGATAACTATTTACTGATGTAATTCAGTTTGAGTATAGACAATCACTTTGTTTGGATTTAAATTTATGGAGCTGACCTTTAGTTAATGATGTTGGGGGCTGATTGCCTCAGCTATTTTTAGTGTTGGATGCAAGCATTTTTCAGATTGTTGGAACAAACCTCTCTTGCATGGTAATCCCTGGGGTATTTTCACCGAGACTAACCAAGAGGCGACATTGTCTTTAGCCGATATTCTGGCACCAAATGTACTGAGCTAATTGCGGTTACAAACTTTTTTCCCCTTGCCCTGGTGACTAACTTTTTTATTACCAATCTAGTTAGTTGATTATTCAGAGTCTGGATAAACTGTGCCATAGTAGTAATGAAAATAAATGGAGTGATGTTTGTTGCCACAATGCCACGCAGCCATGGCTCTGGTGTAAAGAAGAAAATGTTTTTCTATTTCCGACACAGCATTTTGTGAGAGTGTTCTATGTTTCAGAGGCTCTTTAAGCAACTATTATGGTTCAGACTTTTTCCCCAACACATTTGTCTTGTGTTCATGGCTCAGAAGTAGTTCTATAAGCAGACTAGGTATCTTTTCAACTAAACTCTGTGTCCCTGTAACATGTTTCGTTTAGTCTGCTTGATTTTAACAATTCACTCCTAACCATAGTATTGATCGTGTGAGTGACCACCACATTCTCCTACCTTTTCTGAAGGGGGAAAATGACATGCCATCAGATCAACATGTAGAGGGTAAAACTACTTGAACAGCTTTATGATTCTATGATATGCCAAATGATGAGGCAAAACATGAATGCAATACAATCAGTCCATATGAGGTTTTTTAAAAAAAAAACTTTTTATGACAAGTTTTTTCAAGAAATAATCAGTTTGTTTGGATGTGATGTATGTGGATGATGCTTAATCGTGGTTCATCCACGAGGTTTGGATCTCCTGAGTGCTGACTGCTCTGCGTTAGTTCTGTGATTTCTGCTACTGGATGCCTTTTGGGTTAGAAACAATTCTTTAACCTAAACAGACTGGGAGTTTGACCGATCTCTCGTGCTGAGCTTTTAATGTTTAAATGTTCATCTCTTCCTCTATTCATTTCCCTTAACAGTTCAGCAATTGGAGAGATTAAATTAGTCTGTCGATGTTTTTATATGAAGACTGTCCTAGCCACCAAATAACTTTGGTCTTAATTAGATCTTGACCAAAGACAATGAAACAAAGAAAACCTATATAAGATACCGATTTCCCACTGAATACGCTGTTAAAGTCTGATTTGTATAAACCAATTATATGTGCTGGTCACCATTGTCGCAGAAGAATGGGGCTCATCTTGAGACACATCTGACTTAAACCAATCTTTAAATGATTAATCTAAAATATTTAACATCATATAAATTTTAGAGAACATCCCGTTTGTCCGTTACATTTTCTTAAGATGTACATCGTGCAGCATCCATCGGGATTATTCACCAGATCCATTCATAGGAAGCGGCACTCGTACTAGTAACCACAGGGTAGAGTTGGAGATAGGAATTTGGCATATTATTGTTCACCACATCCATTGCGTAGCTTGGTTCCTGAATGCACAAGCCTGATGCAGGGAGTTCTGATGTCCTGGCCAACCCTCCACTAACGCAAATTAACTGGTTCATTCATCTCATTGCTGTTTGTGGTACATCACTCCTGCAGAATGGATTATGTGTTTGCTAATGTATTAATAGGCACTGCACTTCAAGAACTAATTCATTGCGTGAAGTGCTTTCAGATGTTTCAGTGAAGTAATAAGGTGCTATATTAATGCAGATTTTTAAATTTACAGTTGTTTACTCCAGCTTTAACACTTGAGATTAATGGTTCTATACTGGCTCTCGAACTCTTGCAATGAAGGAAAATTCAACAGACGAGCTCCCTGTATCCAAAAATATGTAATTGCTTTTTTTTTTACTTGGTGTGCAGCTAAAAAAATCAATACCATATTTAATTGTTGCCTAATATTGTAATTTTAGGAGGTTTGTTGTTCTGAGGAATTAAGGGGGCCTGACTTTCATGCGTCTCTTCATTGGAACAGATGTTCAGAGTCTCCTCACTCCTTATAGCTAGGACCAGAGGTATTTCAGTCACGAGTTGCAGTTTGCTGCTGAAACTTCAGTCATTTCTTGTGTTTGCAAAAATAGTATTATCCAATAATTTGAATTAAGCAATATAAATAACATGACAACGTGGAACTTGATGCTTTACAATATAAGATCATTTGAATTGAGAAACTTTGTATTAAAAGGAGCAGACTTGGGTAAACCCATAATTGCACAGCAGTTCATAAATATAGAATGTGTTCTGCTGTTTTATTGATTGCATGGCAGGGAATTACCAGGGAAAGTTGTAACTCATTCTCTTTATTCTACAGTCACTTCCTAGACCAATATACATTTTTTTTTAAACAGTACCTGCAAGGCAATTATTTGGTTTACTTTAAATACTGTACAAATCTTTATTGTTTGAACTCTTCTGAAATCGATATCAGTGAAAATTCTCTGCTTTTCCTTGCCTAGTGGTAATAAATGGTTTATATGTGGAAGTTGAATTAATGGAGAAAAATGTTACCTTAATTTCTTAGTTTAGCCTCAGTACATAGCTTCTTTGCTGAATGCACTTCAGTGTTTCTCACCTTGGTGCAGCTTAGAGATTCAGATTTTTTTTTTGCTGCCTGCTCCTGTCAAGAACTGAAGCATGGTTCAGAATGATGCCTTTGTAATCATCTGACCAATACAGCCCTGAATGGTACCAGATTCATAAAGGAATGATCCCCGGCGCCTTCCCCTCTGAGACTAGATTAGAATCAGACAATGGTAGAAGTTTCAGTTCTGAAAGAAGCCATTTGGCCAATGGTCTGTGTGTGGTTCTTAGCTCCACATTGGAACTATTCTAATTCCATTATTCTGCTCTTTCTACGTACCCTTTAACATTTGTCCTCTTCAATGTTTACCTAATTACCTCTTAAATATAATTGACTTCACAGAAAGCGATTTGTATTTTGAGGTTGAGCTACGTTCGAAGAAAACCATACCAGAAGATATGTGTCTATCTTGTGTATAGCGCCACTTCCTGTAAGTGTAACATTTACTTTCTGTCATACTTAAACTTCCTATATCTAAGCCTATTTGTTATACTTACCACTGATTGGTTCATTCTTCCTCCATGACTGATGCCAGCTCTGAGTCTTCCCAACTTTTGATTTGCTGTTCTCTACAATGCCATTTACCTTAAGCCTGTGAAAATCGGGCCACTGCTCTGCCCCAGCTGTCCTCTGCCAGGGTGTTCTGGGATGTAAACTGGGAACTTAAAAGCGCAATAAGACTTGACGTTGGTTTCCAGGCCTTTCTGCGAGCATGCGGGTTCCCTTGAATGTCTTTCCGGTACTCTGTCAGGGGCATGTCAAGTGTATCGTGTGCTTGTATTCTAATTGCTGGCATGCAGTTGACAGTTATTACAGTAAGTGCAGTAAGCACTTTAAATAATTTAAGATAACATTCCACCTGCGGCTACTCTTCTATTTCAAGAGGATAGAGAGAATTCATTTTCCTAGCAGATTGGAAAACCGCAAATGTAACGCCCCTTTTTAACATAAGAACATAACGTAAGAAATAGGAGCAGGAGTAGGCCATACGGCCCCTCGAGCCTGCTCCGCCATGTAATACGATCATGGACTCGGGTCCACTTCACTTCCCGCTCCCCATAACCCCTTATTCCCTTATCGGTTAAGAATCTGTCTATCTCAAATTTATTCAAAGTCCTCGCTTCTACAGCTCTCTGAGGCAGCGAATTCCACAGATTTACAACCCTCTGAAAGAAGAAATTCCTCCTCATCTCATCTCAGTCTCAAATGGGAGGCCCCTTATTCTAAGATCATGCCCCCTGCTTCTAATCTCCCCTATCACTGGAAACATCCTCTCTGCATCCACCTTGTCCAGCCCCCTCATAATCTTATACATTTCAATAAGATCACCTCTCATTCTTCTGAATTCCAATGAGTAGAGGCCCAACCTACTCAACCTTTCCTCATAAGTCAACCCCCTCATCTCCGGAATTAACCTAATGAACCTTCTCTGAACTGTCTCCAAAGCAGGTATATCCTTTTGTAAATATGGAAACCAAAACTGCATGCAGTATTCCAGGTGTGGCCTCACCAATACCCTGCATAACTGTAGCAAAACTTCCCTGCTTTTATACTCCATCCCCTTTGCAATAAAGGCCAAGATTCCATTGGCCTTCCATCATTTGCTGTACCTGCATACTAACCTTTTGTGTTTCATGCACAAGTACCCCCAGGTCCCGCTGTACTGCAGCACTTAGCAATTTTTCTTCTAAATAATAACTTGCTCTTTGAATTTTCTGCCAAAGTGCATGACCTCACACTTTCCAACATTATACTCCGTCTGCCAAATTTTTGCCCACTCGCTTAGCCGTCTGTCCTTTTGCAGATTTTGTGTGTCCTCCTCGCATATTGCTTTTCCTCCCATCTTTGTATCATCAACAAGAAAGGAGGGAGGCAGAAAGCAGGAAACTATAGATCAGTTAACCTAACATCTGTCATTGGGAAAATGCTGGAGTCCATTATTAAGGAAGTCACAGCAGGACATTTAGAAAATCATAATACAATCAAGGGAAATCATGTTTGACAAATTTGCTGGAGTTCCTTGAGGATGTAACGAGCAGGATGGATAAAGGGGAACCAGTAGTTGTAGTGCATTTGGATTTCCAGAAGGCATTCGATAAGGTGCCACATAAAAGGTTACTGCACAAGATAAAAGCTCACTGGGTTGGGGGTAAAATATTAACATGGATAGAGGATTGGCTATCTGTCAGAAAAGAGAGTCAGGATAAATGGGTAATTTTCAGGTTGGCAAACTAACTAGTTGGGTGCCCCAGGGATCGGTGCTGCGGCCTCAACTATTTACAATCTATATCGGTTCCTACTCTTGTCTATAACAACTGCTCACTATTCCGAGATCCTGCTGGATTGCAAAAATAACCCTCTGCTACTATTCTCTACTGCTAGCCGTCTCCTTAAAACCCTCTCCCCTGTCTCCACCACACTCGCCTTCAACAAGTGTGAGGACTTCTTTGTCTCAAAGATTGAGACCATCCGATCAGTTGCCTCTGCGAGTTCCATTCCTTCACCTAGCCCACAGGGCCAAACTTCATCTGATGCCCCCTTCCTGCCCTAACCCTAAACTCACATCTTTCTTTAGTTTCTCTTTGATCTCCCCTCTTGATCTCTCCACGCTCATCTTGTCCATGAGACCCAATTCCTGCTCCTTTGACCCTATTCCCACTCGACTGCTGACCACCCAACTTCCTTTTTTGGCTCCCATGTTAGCTGACATTGTTAACGGTTCTCTTCTCAGGTACTGTTCCCCTCTCCTTCAAATCTGCTGTCGTCACCCTTCTCCTCAAAAAAAAAACAACCCTTAACCCCACTTTGCTTGCTAGCTTATCGCCCCTCCTCCGACCTCCCTTTCTTGTCCAAACTACTTGAACGTATTGTCTCATCCCAGATCCGTGACCATCTTTCCATGAATTCAATGTTTGAATCCCTTCAATCTGGTTTTCGCCCCTACCATGGTACAGAAACAGCTCTCATCAAGGTCACAAATGACATCCTTTGAGTGTGACAAAGGTAAACTATCTCTCCTCGTCCTTCTGGACCTGTCTGCAGCCTTTGACACAGTTGACCACTCCAACCTCCTCCAACGCCTCTCCACCGTCGTCCATCTAGGTGGGACTGCATTTGCATGGTTCCTTTCTTATCTATCTAATCGTAACCAGAAAATCTCCTGCAATGGCTTCTCTTCCCACTCCCGCATCGTTACCTCTGGTGCCCCCCAAGGATCTGTCCTTGGTCCCCTCTTATTTCTCATCTATATGCTGCCTTTTGGCGATATCATCCGAAAACATGTACACTGATGACATCCAACTCTACCTCTCCACCATTTCTCTCGACCCCTGCTCGGTATCTAAGTTGTCAGATTGCTTATCCGACATCTAGTACTGGATGAGCAGAAATTTTCCCCAATTAAATATTTGGAAGACTGAAGCCATTATCTTTGGTCCCCACTACAAACTGTGTTCCCTAACCAATGACTCTATCCCTCTCCCTAGCATCAATCTGAGGGTGAACAAGACTGTTCGCAACCGAGGTGTCATATTTGACCCTGAAATGAGTTTTCAGCCACATATCTGCGGCATAACTAAAACCACCTTTTTCCACATCTGTAACCTTGCTCGCTTATGCCCCTGCCTTAACTCTTCTGCTGCTGAAACCCTCATTCATGCCTTTGTTACCTCTAGACTTGACTACTCCAACTCAGTTCTGGCTGGCCTCCCACAATCTACACTATGTAAACTTGAGATCATCCAAAACTCTGCAGCCAGTGTCCTAACTCGCACCTAGTCATGATCACCCATCACCCCTGTGCTTTCTGACCAAGTTAGTTCCCGGTTAAACAACGCCTTGATTTCAAAATTCTCATCCTTGTTTGCAAATCACTCCATGGCCTTGCCCCTCCCTATTTCTAATCTTTTTCAGCCTCACAAACCCACAAGATGCCTGCGCTCTCAAATTCTGCCCTCTTGAACATCCCACATTATAATTGCTCAACCATGATGGCTGTGCCTTCAGCTGTTTGGGCCCTAAGCTCTGGAACTCCCTCCCTAAACCTCTCCAACTCTCTACCTCTCTTTCCTCCTTTTAAGACGTTCCTTAAATTCTACCTCTTTAACAAGCTTTTGGTCATCTGCCTTAATTTCTTCTTTTGTCGCTCAGTGTCAAATTTATCTGTTTTATCTTGTTACAGTGCTGTGAAGTGCCTTGGGACGTTTTACTGTGTTAAAGGTGCTATATAAATAAGTTATTAATAATTACTTGGGTGAAGGGACCCAGTGTAATGTAGCCAAATTTGCGAATGATAGAAAGATAGAAACATTGAAACATTGAAACATAGAAAATAGGTGCAGGAGTAGGCCATTTGGCCCTTCAAGCCTGCACCACCATTCAATAAGATCATGGCTGATCATTTCCTCAGTACCCCTTTCCTGCTTTCTCTCGGAACCCCTTGATCCCCTTAGCTGTAAGGGCCATATCTAACTCCCTCTTGAATATATCCATCGAACTGGCATCAACAACTCTCTGTGGCAGGGAATTCCATAGGTTAACAATTTTGAGTGAAGAAGTTTCTCCTCATCTTAAGCCTAAATGGCCTATCCCTTATCCTAAGACTATGTCCCCTGGTTTTGGACTTCCTCAACATTGGGAACATTCTTCCCACATCTAACCTGTCCAGTCCCGTCAGAATCTTAACTGTTTCTATGAGATCCCCTCCCATCCTTCTAAACTCCAGTGAATAAAGGCCCAGTTGATCCAATCTCTCCTCATATGACAGTCCCGCTATCCCCGGAATCAGTCTGGTGAACCTTCGCTGCACTCCCTCAATAGCAAGAACGTCCTGCCTCAGATTAGGAGACCAAAACTGTACACAATATTCCAGGTAAGTGTAAACCACAAGGTGATAGGAAGGGACAATATGTATGAAGATAAAGGGGTTGCAGGAGGGGTCAAAACTAAAAATCATGGTTTAAAAGCGAGTATTAAAATACTCTACCTAAACGCGCGCACCATTCAAAATAAAGTAAATGAGTTGACGGCACAAATCATTACAAATGGGTATGATTTGGTGGCCATTACAGAAACGTGGTTGCAGGGTGGCCAAGACTGGGAATTAAACATACAGGGGTATCTGACGATTCGGAAGGATAGACAAGAAGGGAAAGGAGGTGAGGTAGCTCTGTTAATAAAGGATGATATCAGAGCAGTTGTGAGAGATGATATTGGCTCTAATTAACAAAATGTTGAACCATTGTGGGTGGAGATTAGAGATAGTAAGGGGAAAAAGTCAATGGTGGGCGTAGTTTATAGGCCCCCAAATAATAACTTCACGGTGGGGTGGGCAATAATCAAGGGAATAATAGAGGCATGTGAAAAGGGAATGGCAGTAATTATGGGGGATTTTAACCTACATATCGATTGGTCAGATCAAATCGCACTGGGTAGCCTGGAGGAGGAATTCATAGAATGCATATGGGATTGTTTCTCAGAACAGTATGTTACAGAAACTACAAGGGAGCAAGCTATCTTAGTACTGGTCCTGTGTAATGAGACAGGAATAATAAACGATCTCCTAGTAAAAGATCCTCTCGGAATGAGTGATCACAGTATGGTTGAATTTGTAATACAGATTGAGGGTGAGGAAGTAGTGTCTCAAACGAGCATACTATGCTTAAATAAAGGGGACTATTGTGGGATGAGGGCAGAGTTAGCTAAAGTAGACTGGGAACATAGACTAAACGGTGGCACAATTGAGGAACAGTGGAGGACTTTTAAGGAGCTCTTTCATAGTGCGCAACAAAAATATATTCCAGTGAAAAAGAAGGGCGGTAAGAGAAGGGATAACCAGCTGTGGATAACCAAGGAAATAAAGGAGAGTATTAAATTAAAAACCAATGTGTATAAGGTGGCCAAGGTTAGTGGGAAACTAGAAGATTGGAAAAATTTTAAACGACAGCAAAGTATGACTAAGAAAGCAATAAAGAAAGGAAAGATAGATTACGAAAGTAAACTTGCGCAAAACATAAAAACAGATAGTAAAAGCTTTTACCGATTATATAAAAAGGAAAAGAATGACTAAAGTAAATGTTGGTCCTTTAGAAGATGAGAAGGGGGATTTAGTAATGAGAAATGTGGAAATTGCTGAGACCTTAAACAATTATTTTGCTTCGGTCTTCACAGTGGAAGACACAAAAACCATGCCAAAAATTGCTGGTCACAGGAATGTGGGAAGGGAGGACCTTGAGACAATCACTATCACTAGGGGGTAGTGCTGGACAGGCTAATGGGACTCAAGGTAGACAAGTCCCCTGGTCCTGATGAAATGCATCCCAGGGTATTAAAAGAGATGGCAGAAGTTATAGCAGATGCATTGGTTATAATCTACCAAAATTCTCTGGACTCTGGGGGGAGGTACCAGTGGATTGGAAAGCAGCTAATGTAACGCCTCCAATTAAGAAAAGGGGGCAGACAAAAGGCAGGTAACTATAGGCCGGTTAGTTTAGCATCTGTAGTGGGGAAAATGCTTGAAACTATCATTAAGGAAGAAATAGTGGGACATCTAGATAGGAATAGTGCAATCAAGCAGACGCAACATGGATTCATGAAGGGGAAATCATGTTTAACTAATTAACTGAAATTCTTTGAGGATATAACGAGCATGGTGGATAGAGGTGTACCGATGAATGTGGTGTATTTAGATTTCCAAAAGGCATTTGATAAGGTGCCACACAAAAGGTGACTGCAGAAGATAAAGGTACGCGGAGTCAGCGGAAATGTATTAGCATGGATAGAGAATTGGCTGGCTAACAGAAAGCAGAGAGTTGGGATAAATGGGTCCATTTCAGGTTGGAAATCAGTGGTTAATGGTGTGCCACAGGGATCGGTGCTGGGACCACAACTGTTTGCAATATACATAGATGACCTGGAGAAGGGGTCAGAGTGTAGTGTAACAAAATTTGCAGATGACACAAAGATTAGTGGGGAAGCGGGTTGTGTAGAGGACACAGAGAGGCTGCAAAGAGATTTAGATAGGTTAAGCGAATGGGCTAAGGTTTGGCAGATGGAATACAATGTCGGAAAATGTGAGGTCATCCACTTGGGAAAAAAAAACAGTAAAAGGGAATATTATTTGAATGGGGAGAAATTGCAACATGCTGCGGTGCAGAGGGACCTGGGGGTCCTTGTGCATGAACCCAAAAAGTTAGTTTGCAGGTACAGCAGGTAATCAGGAAGGCGAATGGAATGTTGGGCTTCATTGCGAGAGGGATGGAGTACAAAAGCAGGGAGGTCCTGCTGCAACTGTATAGGGTATTGGTGAGGCCGCACCTGGAGTACTGCATGCAGTTTTGGTCACCTTACTTAAGGAAGGATATACTAGCTTTGGAGCGGGTACAGAGACGATTCACTAGGCTGATTCCGGAGATGAGGGGGTTACCTTATGATAGATTGAGTAGACTGGGTCTTTACTCGTTGGAGTTCAGAAGGATGAGGGGTGATCTTATAGAAACATTTAAAATAATGAAAGGGATAGACAAGATAGAGGCAGAGAGGTTGTTTCCACTGGTCGGGGAGCCTAGAACTAGGGGGCACAGCCTCAAAATACGGGGGAGCCAATTTAAAACCGAGTTGAGAAGGAATTTCTTCAAGAGGGTTGTGAATCTGTGGAATTCTCTGCCCTGGTAAGCAGTTGAGGCTAGCTCATTGAATGTATTCAAATCACAGATAGATAAATTTTTAACCAATAAGGGAATTAAGGGGTATGGGGAGCGGGCGGGTAAGTGGAGCTGAGTCCACGGCCAGATCAGCCATGATCTTTTTGAATGGTGGAGCAGGCTCGAGGGGCTAGATGGCCTACTCCTGTTCCTAATTCTTATGTTCTTATGTAGGTGAGGCCTCACTAAGGCCCTGTACAATTGCAGTCAGACCTCCTTGCTCCTATACTCAAATCCCCTAGCTATGAAGGCCAACATACCATTTGCCGCCTTCACTGCCTGCTGTACCTGCATGCCCATTTTCAGTGACTGATGAACCATGTCACCCAGGTCTCTTTGCACCTCCCTTTTTCCTAATCTGCTATCATCCAGATAATATTCTACCTTCGTGTTTTTGCCCCCAAAATGGATAACCTCACATTTATCCAATTATACTGCATCTGCCATGCATTTGCCCACTCACTTAACCTATCCAAGGCACCCTGCAGCCTTTTAGCGTCCTCCTCACAGCTCACACCGCCATCCAGTTTAGTGTCATCCGCAAACTTGGAGATAGGTGGGAAAGCAAGCTGTGAAGAGGTCAAAGATTCTGCAAAGGGATATAGATGGGTTAAGCGAGTGGGCAAATATTTGGCAAATGAAATATAATGTGGAAAAATGTGAGGTTATCCACTTTGTAGGAAGAATAAAAAAGAAAATTATGAGACTACAAAATGCTGTGGTACAGAGGGATCTGGGGGTACTTGTGCATGAAACACAAAGTTAGAATGCAGGTACAGCAAGTAATTCGGAAGGCAAATGGAATGTTGGCCTATTGCAAGGGGGATAGAGTATAAAAGTAGGAAAGTCCTGCTACAACTGTACAGGGTGTTGGTGAGACCACACCTGGAGTACTGCGTACAGTTTTGGTCGTGTCATTTAAGGAGGGATATACTTGCATTGGAGGCAGTTCAGAGAAGGTTCACGAGGTTGATTCCTGAAATAGAGGTTGTCTTATGAAGAAAGGTTGAGCAGGTTGGGTCTATACTCATTGGAGTTTAGAAGAATGAGAGGTGATCTTATTTTAATGTATAAGGTTATGAGGGGGCTTGACAGGGTGGATGCAGAGAGGATGTTTCCCCTCATGGGGCAATCTAAAACTAGGGGGCATAGTTTCAGAATAAGGGGTCGCACATTTAAAACTGAAATAAGGTGGAAATTCTATTCTGGAATTCTCTACCCCAGAGAGCTGTGGAGGCTGGATTATTGAATATATTTAAGGTGGAGGTAGACAGATTTTTGAATGATAAGGGAGTCTAGGGTTATGGGGAGCGGGCAGTAAAGTGGATTTGAGGCCATGATATTGACCGGAGCATGCTCAAGGGGCCAAATGGCCTACCCCTGCTCCTATTATGTTCTTATTTCCCTTTACTCTCCTAGTTCCACAAATATCAACTGACTCCACCCAACAAACACAGCAATACCACTTCCAGTGACTCTCTCAACAGTTCCAGATCCCAACCCGTCCAAATAGTCACACCCTCTTGGTGCTTTCAAAACCCAGCAGCACATCCACTTCACCCAGTGCTCCACAATCCGTCTCCCAGTGGTTCCAGACTATGCATCCCCAACTCTTACCAATCCCCACCCCTGATATCTCCATCCCAGTATTCAATGCCCAGCAGTCCCCTTTCCAAATGCTCCCACACCTTTCACTGCCATCCAACACCCCAAGATCCCCCTCCCACCATTGCCATAACCCAACATTCACTCCCATAGTCACATGCTGAACTAACCAGTATCACTACTTCAAATGCCAATATCCCACTGATCCCAGATCCCTGGAATGCTCTTCCTACTAAATTATGTTGCCTCCCTCCCCTCTCCCCTGTACTGCTACATACCTCTTGCCTGATGAGCCATAAAGTTTAGTACATGAGCAAGTAAACATTATAAACAACACTACTGATTTACATTTTCCATGTAAATATGGACATACTCGTGTAACTGGAACCTGAAAGTGCTGTTAATGCTCCATAATGCAATTTAAATATGAAACAGTGTAAGACATTGTTCTCCACCTCACTGAGTAACATTGCAGATGTCGTATTAGTTAATATATTGGAAACTGCATCTGTGCACACAGACATCACACCTTGTCACAAAGCTACCTGCATTTCTGCGATCTGGAGTCTGAGACTGATAGCAGTATTCCAATTTGCAAAGTTCCCTGACCAAACAACACTTGCCTGGATGAGTGGACCTCCAACAACACTTAAGAAGCTTGACACCATCCAAGACAAAGCAGTCCACTTGATTGGCATCCCATCCAACACTTTAAACATTCACTCCCACCACCACCGGCCCACCATGGCTGCATCTAGAAGATGCACTGCAGCAACTTGCCAAGGCTTTTCGACAGCCTCTCCCAAACCGTTGACCGTCCCCACCTAGAAGGACAAGGACAGCAGGCCCTTACGAACAGCATCACCTCCAAGTTCCCTTCCAATTCGCATACCATCCTGACTTGCAAATATATCACGGTTCCTTCATCGTTGCTGGGATAAAGTCTTGGAACTCCCTCCCCAACAGCTCTATGGGAGTACCTTCAATGAATGGACTGCAGCAGCTCACCACTACCTTCTCGAGGGCTATTGTGGATGGACAATAAATACTGGGCTTGCCAGCGACGCCTACATCCCAGAAACACTTTTTTGAAAAGTTGACCGCTGAGTAATCGGAAATACTTAATCATTGGGCTTTCTGGTGCTAAAGACAAAGCTGCAGAATTATAGTGTGGAGTTGTGGCCTTTTAAGATCACAGAGTAATAATATCTTGTGCATTATGTTGGCATACCACTCCTGCCCCTAAACCACATATCGCCTGATGTACCATGTGCAATGCCAGGGGAAATCTAAAGGAAAGACTTGCATTTATATAGCTCCTTTCATGACCACTGGATGTCCCAAAGTGCTTTAGAGCCAATGAAGTACTTTTGAAGTCTAGTCGCTGTTGTAATGTAGGAAACGCAGCAGCCAATTTGTGCACAGCAAGCTCCCACAAACAGCATTGTGATAAATGATCAAAGAATCTGCTTTTGGTGATGTTGACCGAGGGATAATTATCATCCAGCACACTGGGGATAACTCCCCTGCTCTTCAAAATAGTGCCATGGGATCTTTTACGTCCACCTGAGATCAAACGGGGCCTCGATTTATTGTCTCATCCGAAAGACAGCACCTCCAACAATGCAGATCAGTACTGCACTGGAGTGTCAGCTTAGATTTTTGTGCTCGAGTCTCGAGTGGGAGTTGAACCCACATCCTTCTGACTCTCAGGCGAGGGTGCTACCAACTGTGCCATGACTGACACACACCAGATTAAAAACATCTTGTGTTTCGTACACAGTGGTCACACTTCAAGTGGTTAGAATGTATTAAAACTAGAGAAGGCAGTCATTTCATGCTGGCTTCTTTTGACCTGGAGTTGGAAATTTGCCAATCTGCAGCAGTACTTGACCTTAGGATTTACAGTAATTAGGCATTAAGGTCTAAAAGGGACAACGTAGATTAAACACAGCTGAACCTTGGCAGCAGAATATATTGTATGTTGATGGTATAATATTTCTAATAAAATAACATCAGTAGATTTTACATTTAAATAAAACACTGCAAACTGGCTTTGGACAGCAGAAATTTGCAAAAGTGCAAACTAATCACCATTGGAGCAATTGGCAAAGTGCGAATTCACTAGCGTTGGTACTGTGCAGTGACATGACTCCTCAATACAAAACAGCTTTTACATTTACTATTAATTCAGGGCTTGGAAGCTAATTCCTTGTTTGTACAGCAATCTGCGCTTTAAGCTAGGCTCAGCAACCTAATCCAGCAGTGCAGGCTGAATGGAGCTCGTCAATTTGTCCAGATAGACGCCCCCACATTCATTGTACAAATACATGCATATACAATCTTATTAGGGTGCTTTAGATTTTTTTTCATCATGTGTTTGTATTAGATGATGCATCAAACTCTCTGCAATTTAAGATTGTTGTTGAGGATTGAGTCTGGTAATGGAGGCGAAAGAGAAAAATGCAGTAGCTGGTAGGGATGTATTTGCTGACCGGCGCAGGGATCTTGATGTCTGTGCTGCAGGTTTATACTAGCATCATCCCCCTTGACACTAGTATGACCCCACAGTCTGAGATGGACTTGGGGTAACTTGGAATACATCATTTGGCCTGTTTTAATAGTGGCAAACAAGTTGGACTTCAAGAGTTGGACTTCAAGAGTCTGACCTCAATCGGACACTAAAAATACTGTTTTTAAAAAGCCACAGGATCAGTAGCTGACAGAGATCACTTGAGCAAATTAGAAAGCATTGCAAAGATCATACAAATCATTAACGCTGTGTTGAAATCAAGACTCCTTACACGGTCTCCGACTTTTAATAACGCTGTGTTGAAATCAAGACTCCTTACACGGTCTCCGACTTTTAAATAGTTCTTCCCTCAGATCTCGGCACTGTGAAACTCATTGTTACAGTTCGGACTTTCTCCCAATTCACCTTGTTTATGCTTGTAGCAACATTCCTAGGCAGATCTGTGCCACATGAGTTTCGAAACTTAAACCATTGTGTGTCACGAATGAGAGTAACTGGCCACTAGCCTAACCATTACCATTTTACCAAGTGATTTCATGTGGACTGCACACCAGGCACTCTTTTCAGCTGTAAAAAGCGAAACTCACCACACTAGCTGAATCATTTGGGCTAAAACCAATGGTCAACTTTATTTACAAAATTCTATGATTGCACAGCAGACAAAGAAGATAATTAGCATTTCAGCATACTATAGAGGTTGAGAGGACTTGGCTTTTTAATGATTGAGTACCCCAGGCAAAGACTAAGGCCCATAGTATTTCAGTCACCTAAGGACTCATTTTAAGAGTGGAAGCAAGTCTTCCTCAATTCCGAGGGACTGCCTATGATGTTGATGATGATGGCTTGACTAATGTAGCGCTTTAAGCTGTCTTGAAGATAATGATGTATCCCAAATCTTGGAGTCCTTTTTGAAAGGCTTGTAACTGAAATGCTGATGGATGTAATGTGGGCATTGTCTTTGTCTTTATGTTGCCAATCATGTTGATCAGTTTTGCCATTCAAGTTGATTTCAGATTTATGTTCTTATAGATTGATTTGTTTTTGATCTGACTTGCATATCAAATAGCTTGGCAACAATACGAGGCTGCAAGCTCACAAATGAGAGAGTTGCAAATGCAATGAACTTGTAGGTGAACAATAGCATTGTAGGAAACTGGTCACACTCTGCCCCCCCCAAATAAAAACCATAACTATTTCTGGACAGATTCGTGTACTATCACTTTCTTCATCAAAGACCAAGGAATTCTTTTCAGAAGTCAGCCAACAGAGTTCCTTTTTTAAATTCACAGTATGATAGTTTGAGATATTTTGTAACAGAAAGATATAATGCAATGAGTTTACAGTTTGTGAAAAGATGGGGTGCTCCTTCTCGCCCTCTTATCTTCCATTTACAAGCTTCTAAAACTCTACCTTGATATTACCCAACTATTTTTGATTTATTTCTGTTGTTACTGTAGTCAGACTTGGTGCTATGCTATACTATGGGCCTTAGTCTTTGCCTGGGATACTCAATCATTAAAAAGCCAAGTCCCCTCATAGGCCCCAAGTTTCCACATGATTTGCTCCTGATTTTTAGGAGCAACTGGTGTAGAACGGAGTATCTTAGAAATCGGAATTCTCCACATTTAGTTTGCTCCAGTTCTAGTCAGGTAGAACAGTTTCACTTTGGAACAGAATTTTATTTTCAAAAGGGGGCGTGTCCAGCCACTTACGCCTGATTTCAAAGTTTCGTGAGTGAAAACTTACTCCAAACTAACTTAGAATGGAGTAAGTGAAGATTTTTGTACGCTCGAAAAAACCTTGTCTACACTTTAGAAAATCAGGCGTAGGGAACGAGGTGAGGGGGGGGAAGGGAAGTCATTAAATTCTACAATCAATCCTTAGTTATACTTATACAAATAAATCCAACCTGAATAAAAATTTATAAGCAAAGAAAAGATTAAATAAACCATGTTCCTACCTGTGTGAAAGTGCTTCAGGCAGGCCTTTCATGTTGGAGACAGGCAGCGGTGTGGCATCAGTGTCTCGACGGCAGCGGCAGCAAGCTTCGAGCTGAGCTGCAGTGCTTGAGGCAGGCCTTCATTCTCTTCGTGGCTGGCCGTGAAGAAGCAGCACCGGACGGACCCGAGGCCATTCGGCCATGAGATATCAGTGGCTGGCCGGCAGCCGAAGAATCAACGCAGGACACACGCAGCTCATTAAGGTTCTTGAGGCCATTCGGCCACACTTTAGGGACGGCGTCAGTGGCTGGCCGGCAGCCAAAGAATCAGCAGCGGACGGACGTGAAGCCATTCGGCCATAGGATATCAGCGGCGTCAGTGGCTGGCTGGCAGCCGAAGATACAGCAGCAGCCTTCGAGCTGTGAGGGGGACTGAGGCCATTTGGACAGGGAGAGGCAGCCACATCGACAGTTTTATATTTAAATTTGCAGAATGGGTGCTGCATTGTCAACACCACGTATTATTGCAATGTTGAATTGGCACTCTTATTTCTCCAAACACACAGTCCTTAATTTGCATGCACCAATGCAGCACCGGTTCTGCAAGTTTAGCAGTGAAAAGCTGAACTCATTGATTTCAGCAGGTGATTTATTCAGCAGTGCTGCTAAAAGCACTCCCTCACACACAGAAATATCAAAAAAAATTAAATTGCAAGCCTTTGGAGGGGTCCAAGAAACATATCTTCACTTTTTCTGCAGTATTTAAAAAAATGGCCGAGTGCCAATGTTTGTGTGAGACCGCGTGTGCGCACGCTCCAACGCGCACGCGCAGAGTTTCCGGCACCACGAAGGCTAATTTAAATTGTACCCGCCCCCTGCTGCTTAGAAAATCGGCGCGAGTGTTGGGCTCCGCCCCCTGCTGCGAAGAGCGCGCCGCGCCAAGCAGACATCGAGCTCGAGAATATCGGATTTTTTTTTAGGCGCAGTTTTCGGCGCGAAAAACAGACACCCAGCTCGGAGATGCGCCGTTTTCGCCGCAGCACGAAACTTGGGGCTTTAATCTCTACAGTATGCTTGCCTTTCTCTGGCTAATGAATTGAATTGTATATAAAATGCTGGTCTCATTTCCTGTGTGAGATTGTTTATTTCTAGGTCAGATCTTATCAGTCTGTTGCCACTATTAATTCTGCGATGCTGATAGACTGCAGATCTGAGCTACCATCCTATAAGTGTGTAATGCCACGCAAACTTGCCTCTTGCAATAATTTGTTTACCGCAGGTAGAGGATGAGTCATGAGCCAGATACTTGCATTTAAAAAAAACTCAGTGACTGGTTCCTAAAACCATTAATTGGTTACCGTATTGTCATTCATTGAATACTGACATTTCCTGGGTGTTTAAAATACTGATTTTGATTTTCTACAGTGTCCTGGTTTACATAATGGGTGTGTTTTTGGGGTGAGCAGTAGAAGCTTACAGACTGAAATGGCTTAGGTAGCTGAGCTTTTGCATAATACACTAGTGCGCACATACATGTTTTGCTCTGTTTTTGTTTTATATAGTCTTGTGACAAAACATTCTTAATATGATCAACTGAACTTCTTTTCTGGCTCAGTTTGTGAATGTGATAAATGCTGCCCACTATGAAACTGAGCCATACAGATGAGGAAGATTGCAGTTTCCGACCAGGTTGGGAGGCAGTGGGAGTACTTCAGTTGACCTCCTCACCCGTATTGATGAAGAAGCGGTTCCAAAATGTAGAGCTGCCTGGGCCCTGGGTCAGCCAAAGCAGTTCCATTATATAGATGTTTCTCTACCTAAATCAGTGGAAAAGCAATGTATGTTGCAAAGAAATGTAACTGTACCCTCACCCATTCTGTGTACCGTATAGTGCCACTAGTAAAGTAATTTGATGACGATATTACAATGTATCCTGGATTGTACTTCAATGTAAAGCAAACAAATGTATTGAACGGCACTGTCGTTAGCATCCAAATGTATTGTATGGAATTGCTGACTGCATCTAAATGTACTGAACTGCCTTCCAATATATTGTGCAAATTTTTATATGAATAAAGTATATTTTGAATTTTTTTTTTTTAAAGTGAAAAAGCAATGTAGCATAGCATAGGTTGCTGTGTACATGGACTTTCAAAAGGCATTTGATAGGGTACGACATAATAGGCTTGCCAATAAGGTTGAAGCCCATGGAATAAAATGGATAGTGGCAACATGGGTACAAAATTGGCTAAATGACAGGAAACAGAGTAATGGTGAAATGGTTGGTTGTTTATCGGACTGGACAAAAGGTATGCAGTGGTGTTCCCCAGGGGTCGGTACTAGGGCCACTGCTTTTCTTGATGTATATTAATGACTTGTTAGATCTCTTAATTCCCAATGAAATACGAACTCCGGTTGTAGTTTTAATGTAACTTTATTCTGGCAGCAGCAACAAGCTCTTGGGTTTAAGCCAGGCCTTTGTCGTTCTGAGACCACATGGCCAAAATGGCTGTACTTATACCTGGTTCAATTTACAGAAAAGAACTCTCCTCCTTTGACCTTATTGGTTCAATTGATAGTTTGTTAACCTTTAATTGGCTAGCTACCCAAGGTCCTAAAATGTCAAGTTGATTGATGACTTAATACAATGTGGTCTGTGTTTTCTCAAAACTGCAGCCAGGCTGCAGAGCTTGAATTCTCTATCAATCCCCCCCTTTGATTCTTTCACAAACTGAATCATAAAACATCAGGTATCACTGGTTAAACATTCTACAAAATCATTTCATACATGTTAATAGAGTTTCCTTCTAAAATTTGTTGATGTGTTTCACCACATGTCCGGACTAGTAGCTTCCACACAAATTTACACCAACCCGAGTTCCATCGTGGCCACAATGGAAGTCTGGTTTTAGTAGGTTAATTAACCTTATTCCAATTTAATCGAAATCAATATCTTAATTCAACCAGTAAACAATCTTCCTTTAAGCATAACATACCCCTGTGCCACGTACAGACGGTCTGCTGGGACCTGCAAGGTGTCTCACATGCGGGACAGCAGCTACAGCCGCCTGGTTGCAACAACATTTAATCAACATAAACAAACAATATAAAAGTAAAATAATTACAACAACTAGAATTAAACCTTCCACCAATGAAGTTCCTATTGAACCTAGCCATTCAGTGGCTCCACTCCACAAAGTGAATGATGGGGGTTGCTTAAGTTTTTCTACCTCCTTTTGGATATGCTCCGCTAAGTGGGTAATTTCTTCGGAGCTATCTGGGATATACGTGCAACACTCAGTTCCGAGTAGGGCGCAAGTACCTCCCTTTTCAGCCAGGATGTAATCAAGGGCCAGTCTATTCTGTAGGGCTACTGTGCGGATTGCTACCATTTCTGCATTGATTTTAACTAGGGCCTCTGAGGTATCATTGGCTACCCGTTCCACAACGGATGCCATGTTAATGGATTCCCTTGCCAGTCTGGCAGTCCCATAGATGGGGATCAGAATGGCAAAGAACCTCTCTGTTTCTGTGATAGCTCTCTTAGGATGGTGTAAATGTTCTGACAGTGACTTTATATGATACATATAAGGCACAATGTCGGCTAAATAGTAGGATCCCGTCCAATTCTGGGGCAGCCAAGGGTAGGCCTTGTGGCCACACACCCAATAGGTGCTATTATAGGCAATGAAGGTTAGCTGTTTCTCTGTCAGCAACACTCTGGGGCCTGTTCAGGCTTTTCCATCTGTTTTATTCAGAATCCCTTACGTTTAAAATTCTCACATCGGCCCAGTTTGGACGCCTCCTTGGCTTGATATAATTCCGGGAGCAGTTACTATACCCCATATTTTGGCCTCCTTTGATGTTTCTAATCAGACAGACCAATTTCTCCCGGTCTTCCTATTCCCGTTGTATTAGTGATAACAAATACAATGGGAATAGGAATTATTGTAGCATGGTTGGTATCCTCCTTCAAAGGTAGTCAGATTGTAACCTGCTGACTTTCATTTACGTGCCCAGTTTTCCGTATCCTGAAATGCATTGCCTGTTTTGTTTTGATTAATTATCCACTCAGCCATTTCCGAGATATTCAAGGGAACTGTCTTCAAGGGAATCCCTTCCTTTGAGTGAATAGGAATATGCGCACACACCCAACAACTAGAAATGTTACCTTGTTTGGCATAAATGTATGACATATATAAAAAGGTATTTACATGTAATTCCCTTGGTACTCTACTTTTCCCTTTGGTGCAGAGGGTCGGCTAGTAAGAAGTAGGCCTATGCCTAGAATACCTACAATCAGCAATACAGTAAATTTATACATTTTGGCAAAAAGTAATTGTCCTTATTAGATTTCAGCTTCAGTTACGGGTGCTCATTTAACGTGTGAAGCGTGGATCCAGACTTTCTTTCCTTGGACTTTAACAGCTGCCTGGATGGTCAATAACACTTGATAAGGTCCCTGCCACTTGGCACCCAAAGGTTCTTTATGCAACTTTTTCCACATACACCCAGACTCCCGGGATGATGTCGTGTCCTCCTTCGGGTGGATTACCCCAAGCTGCCGATACCTGTCGGGAAACAGAACTAATAGCATTGGTTAAGTTCTGACAGTATGATAACAAAGTGTCACTCATTAAGTGAACATCAGCTTTCTGTAAATTGATGGTTCCTGGCAGCGACATGGGTCTTCCTGTTATAATTTCAAATGGGCTTAGACCTGTAGTTCTGTTCGCGGTTGCCCTAATGCTACATAGCACTATTGGTAGTGCCTGGGGCCATGCTGTTCCTTCTTGGTGATATTTGGCAAGCTGTTGTTTCAGAGTTCGATTCATTCGTTCTACTTGTCCTGATGATTGTGGATGATGAGGACAGTGTAAATCCCACGTAATGTTCAGTAACCTACTGACTTCTTGGCAGACGGCACCTGTGAAATGTGTTCCCTGATCTGAGTCAATGCTACTCTGGACTCCCCATGGGGGAATGTAATCCTTACACAAGACCTTTGCAGTGTGATTGGCTGTGGCTCTTTCAGTTGGGACAGCTTCTACCCATCTAGAGAATCTGTCGACCATGACAAGAATGTTAGTGTATCCTTGGCATGAAGGAAGAGATATATAATCAACCTGCAGATGCTGGAATGGTCCGACAGGGGCAGGGGCCTCAGAATTATTTTGGGTCCAGAATTATTTTTCTGGCAGACCACACAGCGGTCTGCTACCAGCTGAGCATGTTTTTTAAATCCCCGACCCCACCAGCTTTTCTGGAACCGTGCCATCATTTGTTGTGAGGCCAAGTGTCCCCACGATTGGATCTGTTGGACTAAAAAAGGCATAAGTGCTTGTGGCGCGATTGGCTTGTCGGTAACTCTTTGTCTCCAGACACCATCTTCATATAGCTTAATTCCTGCCTCAATCCATGTCCATTTTTCCTCTCTGGAGCACTCTCCTTGCATTGTTTGAAGGTCTCGTGTCAGAGTCCTGAGTGCTTTCAATCTGCACACCTGTGTTGGTTCTTCTGGAGGAACGCCCTGTGAGGCGGCATCTTTAGCTACCTGGTCGCCTAGGGCATTTCCCTGTGCTTCTGTGGTATTTTCCTTGGTATGGGCCTTACACTTCAGGATGGACACTTCCTGAGGTAATTGTATGGCCTCTAGTAAGTCTCGGACTTCTTTTCCATTTCGGATAGGTGTACCAGCAGCAGTGAGGAATTCCCTTTTCCGCCATAACAGACCAAAATCGTGAGCGACTCCAAAAGCATAACGCGAATCTGTGTAGACATTAGCTGTCTGTCCTTCTGCTATTCGACATGCTTCTGACAGGGCCCGTAACTCGGCCTGTTGTGCTGACGTTCCTGAGGGTAAACATCCTTTTGCCACTACCTCATATAAGGTTGTAACTGCCCATCCTGCTTTTCTGGTACCATTGTCAACAAAGGAGGAACCATCTGTAAACAGGATGAGGTCTGGGTTGTGCAGAGGCTCCTCTGCTGCTAAGGCTGCTTCTTCTGTTTCTTTTAAAATCTCCACGCAGTCATGCTCTTCACATTCTCCCCCCTCTTGCTCCCTCTATTCTGACATCGGGAGCATAGTTGCGGGATTAACCGGGCTGGCCCGGACGATATGGAGATTAGGAGCTTCCAAAACTGCTGACCAGCGGGTCCATCTAGCTGCCGTCACCTGAGACATTCTATTCATAGACAGCAAAGCATGTATGGTGTGGGGACACTTGACAATCAGCTTTTGGTCGAGGACTAACCCACAGTGATCATTACCGCTCGACATGTAGCTTCCATGGCCTTTAGGCAACTTCCCCATCCGAGGGCTACCGCATCCAGTTTTGCCGAATAATACCCAATAGGTCTTTGCCGATCCCCATGTTCTTGTGTCAATATAGCTGTCATATATTCTTCTTTCTCATGGACAAACAGGGTAAATGGCTTACCACTGTCGGGGATTTCCAGAGCCGATGCCGAACACAAAGCCTTTTTCAAACTCAGGAAGGCCTCTTGCTGTTCCTTAGTGAGGGTGATGGCTTCTTCAGAGGCACATTTCCCCTTTAAAATATCATTCAATGGCTGAGCAAGCTGTGTGAAGGAGTCAATCCAATTTCTGTTAAAGTTACACAATCCCAAAAAAGACCTTAGTTCCTGAATAGTGGTGGGTTTTTTAGCAGCCGGAATGGCTGCAGTTCTATCCTGGGTACGTTCTCTCTTTCCTTGTGAAATCTTTTGTCCCAGGTATATAACCTCTTCTTGGGATATTTGTGCTTTGTCGATGCTGGCTTTATGTCCTTTCAGCCAAAGGTGGTCCAGCAAAGCTCGTAAATCTTGTTCATGCTGTTCTTCCGTGTTTGACGCTAGCAGGATATCGTCTACATATTGGATGACTGGATGACAGGGGAGGTAATTCTCGCAAATGGCTTTGTTAAGCCATGTGGAATACCGTAGGGCTGTTGTGGAAACCCTGCGGTAACCGGGTCCAAGTATACTGTTGTCCTTGGACCGTGAAAGCAAACCACTGTCGAACCTCCGGTGCCAGAGGCACTGACCAAAATCCGTTGGCCATAGCGATAACCGAGAAATATTTATGTTCCGGTTTGAGGGCATTAAAAATGTTGGAGGGATCTGCGACCAAAGGAGCTTTTTGATCAATACACTGGTTAGCTTTCCTATAATCGACAGTCAAACGGCAAGTCTAATTAGATTTCTGTACCGGCCACACGGGGCTATTGGAGGAGCTATGCGTTTTAATAAGCACCCCTTGTTTCTCCAATTGCTGAATAACCGGTAAGATTCCCGCGATGGCAGTTGGACTGATAGGATACTGTTTAGTGCATGGAGGCTTGGTCCCTGTAAATGACGCAGGCTCCATCTAGAGTAGGCCACAATCGTTTTTATCTTTAGCCCATATCGGGTGTTCCTTCAATTCTTCTTCAAAGTTCTAATTGACCATGTCACCCGACCATCCTCGAAATGCAACGATGAGTCTACTTGGATTAGAACGTCCATTCCCAAAAGGGGCTGATTTACTGGGCCTATCCAGATCGGCGTGGTTAGTTCATGTGGACTCAGCCCTATAAGTACCGGTGTTGTCCTTTTTAATTTCCATTTTATGGCCCCCAACTCCATAGGCTGTACGTGCCCTACCATCCAACGGCAAAAAGTCTCTATTATAGGGGTAAGCATGTTAATTCCACCCCTGTGTCTAAAAGACAGTCCATATCCTTATATATAGCCCATCTCCCCTTTGTTGTATTAGTGTGAGGAGGTGGACCAGGGTGGGCTCTAATCGTTTTTTGCTATCCCAAGTAACTCCTTCTGTTGTTGTATTGTCAGTCGCTTAAATGCTTCTATGAGGTCGTTATCTTGTGACAAGCCTGGTTTGTTGGCTGAATTGTATCCCTGGCTGCGTCCTCTTCCCCGGCCATGACCTTTCTATTTTGCCCTGCACGTCTTGGCCCAGTGACCTTCTTTCCCACAATAATGACATTTTCCGGGTAATTTTCCTAATAACTGTTTATCGGAATCCTGGGATTTCCATCCCACAGCCTCCAGGGCTCGGACTTTAGCTCCATATCCCGATCTAATTGGTTACATCGATCCACCAATGCTGCAAAGGTAGTTCCTCTACCTTCCCAGTCCGGTAACACTACCTTAAGCATTTTGGACAGTTCTGGCTTTAGACCTGCCACGAAAGCTGCTTTCAGGGGTCCAAACACTTGTTCTATCCATTTCCTCATCCGTATTATTCATACCTGAATGTTCTAGCCACGTGCATCTAAACCGCTCGTCATACTCCAGGACCTCCTCTGTTCCTTTCTGTTGGCAGGCTGCAATTTTTCCCTAGTCTGTCTTAGCTGGACTGAAGGCTTGCAGCCAGTGTTTAATTGCCTCCCATCCTGCGTCTAATTCTTGCTCATCCTGCCCCAAAGCTGCTTCTACCTTGTCGTGCAATTTTCTTACCTGTGTTTTTGGCACCATTGTGGTCAAAATTTGCACTCCGTCCCAGGGATGAAGTTGATATATATTTCTTAAGCGGTCCAATTGGTTCCACGTTTTTACTCTCCCTTTCTTTGGATTGGGCAATTCCTTGGACCATTTATCAATTTTCTCTGGGCCTGCCAGATCATGAACTAAATATTCTGCATACACCCTTTTCCTCGTTTTTTTGGTTCCGCCTTCATCCGCAGTCTCTTCTGATTTGACTACAACTCATCTTTTTTTAAATGGGGCAAAGCACGCCCCTAATTCTTCATCCTCCGACCCTGTATCGTCAGAGGATTCAGAATCCGTATCTATTCCTCGGTCGTGTCCTCGGGTTTGCGCTTTTAATTTATCCAAACATGGGTGCCATGGGAATTGACCGATACATTTTCCTTTTCCTATTACTGTCTCTTGACCTAATGATTTTTTCCATTCTTAAAGGTGAAATTAAAGATTTTTAACTTCCGCTTCCGACTTTTCAAGTTCAAGTCTTTTCTGTCGCAGCTGTGCACAAACAGCTTGCAATTGGTCCTTTGTACTGGTCAGTTCTCGATCATGTTGGGAACGCATTATAATTTCATTCCGCTTTCGGATCGGTCCCATAACGGCTAGGGACCATCTAGTTCGCTCTTTATTTTTCATACGGGTCGTTTTTCCCCAGACCCTTTTAATCTCGTCCAAGGACCATTGTTCTTTGGAGGTTCATTACTTTTGTCCGATCTTAATACAGGTTTTAGATAAGTTGAATTGTTGCTCTATGTATTCTTTCAACTGTTCGAGGATTTCATCTCGCAAAACTTCAGGTGGTGCCTGCCCACCTTTTACAGTTGTAGGCAATTCTTTGCTCTTATCTCCTGCTGCCATAATACGGATTTCTTTACTGGGGTCTCGAGTCATAGGCTTTCCAGCCGATCAGTGGGTCGGTGATTAATTAACTAACACACCGTCGAAGTTAGACGTCTATGGGATCTCGAGCCGACTACCAACTGGAGGGTTCGCAAACCGGAGGCTTTCGGAATCGCGTAGAAGGAGAGGCAAATTTAGACTTTTGACCGAGGACTTTTTAAAAAAGAGATGTCCTTACCTCAGTATGTAGGTCCGATGTCCAAAATTCAGTTTCTTCCCTCAGCGATCGTGTTCGTGACGCCAAAATTGTTAGATCTCTTAATTCCCAATGAAATACGAACTCCGGTTGTAGTTTTAATGTAACTTTATTCTGGCAACGGCAACAAGCTTCTGGCTTTAAGCCAGGCCTTTGTCGTTCTGAGACCACATGGCCAAAATGGCTGTACTTATACCTGGTTCAATTTACAGAAAAGAACTCGCCGCCTTTGACCTTATTGGCTCAATTGATAGTCTGTTAACCTTTAATCAGAATGGCAGGCAGTGACTAGTGGGGTACCGCAAGGTTCTGTGCTGGGGCCCCAGCTGTTTACACTGTACATTAATGATTCAGACGAGGGGATTAAATGTAGTATCTCCAAATTTGCGGATGACACTAAGTTGGGTGGCAGTGTGAGCTGCGAGGAGGATGCTATGAGGCTGCAGAGTGACTTGGATAGGTTAGGTGAGTGGGAAAATGCATGGCAGATGAAGAATAATGTGGATAAATGTGAGGTTATCCACTTTGGTGGTAAAAACAGAGAGACAGACTATTATCTGAATGGTGACAGATTAGGAAAAGGGGAGGTGCAACGAGACCTGGGTGTCATGGTACATCAGTCATTGAAGGTTGGCATGCAGGTACAGCAGGCAGTTAAGAAAGCAAATGGCATGTTGGCCTTCATAGCGAGGGGATTTGAGTACAGGGGCAGGGAGGTGTTGCTACAGTTGTACAGGGCCTTGGTGAGGCTACACCTGGAGTATTGTGTACAGTTTTGGTCTCCTAACTTGAGGAAGGACATTCTTGCTATTGAGAGAGTGCAGCCAAGGTTCACCAGATTGATTCCCGGGATGGCGGGACTGACAAATCAAGAAAGACTGGATCAACTGGACTTGTATTCACTGGAGTTCAGAAGAATGAGAGGGGACTCATAGAAACGTTTAAAATTCTGATGGATTCAGACAGGTTAGATGCAGGAAGAATGTTTCCAATGTTGGGGAAGTCCAGAACCAGGGGTCACAGTCTAAGGATAAGGGGTAAGCCATTTAGGACCGAGATGAGGAGAAACTTCTTCACCCAGAGAGTGGTGACCCTGTGGAATTCTCTACCACAGAAAGTTGTTGAGGCCAATTCACTAAATATATTAAAAAAGGAGTTAGATGAAGTCCTTACTACTAGGGGGATCAAGGGGTATGGCGAGAAAGCAGGAATGGGGTACTGAAGTTGCATGTTCAGCCATGAAGTCATTGAATGGCGGTGCAGGCTAGAAGGGCCGAATGGCCTACTCCTGCACCTATTTTCTATGTATCTATGTTTCTAATTGGCTCGCTACCCAAGGTCCTAAAATGTCAAGTTGCTTGATGACTTAATGCAATGTGGTCTGTGTTTTCTCAAAACTGCAGCCAGGCTGCAGAGCTTGAATTCTCTATCACTTGTACATGAGTGTATAGGGCACAATTTCAAAATTTGCAGATGAGACAAAACATGGAAGTATAGTGAACACAGTGAGGCGTATAGACTTCAAGAGAACATAAACAGGCTGGTGGGGTGGGCAGACATGGCAGATGAAATTCAAGCTAGAAAAGTGCAAATGATACATTTTGGTAGGAAGAACGAGGAGAGGCAATATAAACTAAAGGGTACAATTCTAAAGGGGGTGCATGTGCACAAATCGTTGAAGATGGCAGAGCAGGTTAGAAAGCGGTTAAAGATGCATACAGAATCCTGGGCTTTATAAATTGAGGTGCACAAGCGTAGATTACAAAAGCAAGGAAACTATGATAAACCTTTTATAAAACACTGGTTCGGTTTCAACAGGAGTATTATGTCCAGTTCTGAGCACCACTCTTTAGGAAGGATGTGAAGGCTTTCGAGAGGGTATAGAAAAGATTTATGAGAGTGGTTCCAGGGATGAGGGACTTCAGTTACGTGGATAAACTCGAGAAGCTGGGGTGGTTCTCCTTGGAGCAGAGAAGGTTGAGAGGAGACTTGATGGAGGTGTTCAAAATCATGAGGGGTCTAGACAGAGTAGATCGAGAGGAACTGTTCCCATTGGCGGAATGGTCGAGAACCAGAGGACAGAGATTTAAGGTGATTGGCAGAAAGGACCAAAAGTGACATGAGGAAAAACTTTTTTACGCAGTGAGTGGTTAGGATCTGGAATGCACTGCCTGAAAGGGTGGAGGCAGATTAAATTGCACCTGAGAAAAGGGAATTGGATAAGTACCTGAAGGAAAAAATTTTGCAGGACTTCGAGAAAGGACAAGGCAGTGGGACTAACTGAAGTGCTCTTGCAGAGAGCCAGCATGGACTCGATGGGCCATAGGGCCTCCTGTTGTGCAGTAATCATTCTATGGGCCCAAGTTTTCACATGATTTGCGCCTGATTTTTAGGAGCAACTGGTGGAGAACGGACTATCTTAGAAATCGCAATTCTCCACATTTTTTTTTCTGCAGTTCTAGTCAGATAGAACAGTTCTACTTTGGATCAGAATTTTTTCTTCAAAAGGGGGCGTGTCCGGCCACTGACGCCTGATTTCAAAGTTTCCACAGTGAAAACGTACTCCAACCTAAGTTAGAATGGAGCAAGTGAAGATTTTTGTAGAACTGAAAAAACCTGTTCTACACATTAAAAAAATCAGGCGCAGGTTACAAATTAGGCGTCCAGAACGGGGGCGGGGGGGGAAGGGAACTCATTAAATTCTACAATAAATCCTTATTTATACTTCTACAAATATTATACAAATAAATCCAACCTGAATAAACATTTATAAGCAAAGAAAAGATTAAATAAACCATCTTCCTACCTGTGTGAAAGTGCTTCAGGCACGGAGAATGCTGCAGTCAGCCTGAGACGCCCGTTCTTCCCGCGGGGGGGGGGGGGGGGGGGAGAGAAGGAGACGCCCGTTCTTCCCGCGGGGGAGGGGGGGGTAGGAGGCGCCCGTTCTTCCCGCGGGGGGGAGGAGGGGAGACTGAGAAGGCTGCAAGTGCTGATGTGCTGATGGCAATGTGCTTTTATTAAAAAAATGTTCAAAAATTAAACAGCTACAAAGAACTACAAAAATGGCCGAGTGCCAATGTTTTTTTCAGCAGGAAAAAAGCTAATTTAAATAGTACCCGCCCCCTCCCACTTACAAAATCGGCGCGAGTGTAGGCTTCGCCCCCCCTGGGCGCCGCGCCAAACAGGCAAGGAGCTGCAGAACGCTCCAGAATCGCGATTTTTTTTTTTTAGGCGCCGTTTTCGGCGTGAAAAACGGGCGCCCAGCTCGGAGGGGCGCCCGTTTTTTATCGTGTGGAAACTTGGGCCCTATGATTCTACAGCCCATTATGCCTGTGCCGGCTCTTCAAAAGACCCATCCAATTAGTCTCCTGCTCTTTCCCCATAACCTTGCATGTTTCCTTTTGAAGTATATATCCAAATCCCTTTTAAAAGTTACTACTGCATTTGCTTCCCAGCATCCTTTTGGGCAGCGCATTTCAGATCATAATTCTCTACATTTAAAAAAAAATTTTCTCCTCTCCCTATCTTTTGCCAATTGTCTTAAATTTGTTTATTGACCCTCCTGCCAGTGGACAGAACTAACTTGGGTCAAGCAGCAGAAATACTCTACTGATAGTGGCAGCCAGCAGGTGTTCATTACTGCCCAGTTCAGCTTTGAGCAATTTGGTGGAGGTGGGGAGAAACCCTTTTTTTGAGGTGGTTCTCCAATCTGCATGCTTCCAGAGGTGGCACTGCAGCCTTATTTTTTTAATTATTTGTTCTGGGATGAGTGCGTCACTGGCAAGGCCAGCATTTATTGCCCGTTCCTAATTGCCCTGGAGAAGGTGGTGGTGAGCCGCCGCCTTGAACCGCTGCAGTCCATGTGGTGAAGGAGCGAGCTCCAGGAGTTTAACCCAGCAACGATGAAGGAAAGGCGATATATTTCCAAGTTGGGATGGTGTATAATTTAGAGGGGAACTTGCAGGCGATGATGCTCCCATGTGCCTGCTGCCCTCTTTGCCAGACATTGCTATTTGCACTAGAAAATGCTCTGATAGGTTCTCCATGTTCACATGACCTGATTGAGTGGTCCCCTTGGAGGATAAGCCACACCCAGAAGTTTCTCTGGAATGTCTAATTGGAACCACCCAGCCCAAGTTCTGAATTACTTTTGTCAAGTGTAATTTGAGCCATTCTGACTTCAGACCCCAGACAGGATAGAGTTCCTCCATCCCAGCCCAAGTTCCTTTACCCCCCCCCAGCCTAAGTTCATGCCTCTCCTAGCCAAAGTTCCTTACTATCGCCCCCTCCCGCCCTCAAAATGTATGTGGGTTACAGATTGTTAACAGCTTTATTGGGTAACTTCTGGATTTCATCCACTCCAAGGATGTTCCTTGTCACACACACACTGAGCTTGTCAAGAAATCGGGTGTGGGTGTAAAGGGGGGTTGGAAGAACGTGATCCGTCTTCCCTGAGTTCCTTCTCTCTCCTCTGATCCCCTCTCTCGCTTCCCTTCTCCCTCCCCCAGCCTCTCTCTCTCTCTCTCTCCTCTGTGTCTCTGTCTCTCTCTGTCTGTCTGTCTGTCTGTCTCTCTCTCTCTCTCTCTCTCTCTCTCTCTCTCTCTCTCTCTCCTCTGTGTCTCTGTCTCCCTCCCTCCCTCCCCGACTACCTCCGATGTTTTCTCTCCCACAGAAGGCCGCGAAAATGTTGCAAAAATCTAACTGCTAGAAGCAGCTCCACGTGGCTATCTCTCTGTCTCGCTTCCGGCTTCCTCGGACGTTGCACTGCGCATGTGCAACCGAATTGAGGGCCCATGCTCAAAAAAAGGGTGGAGTTCAATGCGCAGAAGATGACACAAAACCTAGTATAAATAGTCACTCTGCTCTTTGACCAAACCTTTGGTCACCTGCGCTAATTTCTACTTATGTGGCTCGGTGTCAAATTTTTTATCACTTAATACTTCAGTGAAACGCCTTGGGATGTTTCACTAAGTTAAAGGTGCTATATAAATACTTGTTGTTGTCCTAGGTGGTAGAGGTCGTGGGTTTGGGAGATGCTGAAGAAGCCATGACTAGTTGCTGCAGTGCATCTTGTAGATGGCACACGGAGTGAATGTTTAAGGTGATGGATGGGGTGCCAATCAAGTGGGCTGCTTTGTCCTGGATGGTATCGAACTTCTTGAGTGTTGTTGGAGCTGGACTCATACAGGCAGATGGAGAGTATTCCATGACACTCATGACTTGTAGATGGTGACAAGGCTTTGGGGAGTCAGGAGGCAAGACACTCGCTGCAGAATACCTAGCCTCTGACTCGCTCTTGTTGCCACAGTATTTATGTGGCTGGTCCAGTTAAGTTTCTGGTCAATGGTGACCCGCAGGATGTTGATGGTGGGGGATTCGGCAGTTGTAATGCCGTTGAATATCAAGAGGAGGTGGTCATTGCCTGGCACTTTTGTGGCACGAATGTAACTTGCCACTTATCAGCACAAACCTGAATGTTATCCAAGTCTTGCTGCATGTGGGCATGGACTGCTTCATTTTCTGAGGAGATGCGAATGGAACTGAACACTACAATCATCAGCAAACATCCCCACTTCTGACCTTATGATGGAGGGAAGGTCATTGATGAAGCAGTTGAAGATGGTTGAGCCTAGGATGCTGCCCTGAGGAATTCCTGCAGCGATGTCGTGGGGCTGGGATGATTTCCCTCCAACAACCGCAACTATCTTCCTTTGTGCCAAGTATGACTCCAGCCAGCGGATAGTTTTCCCCTTGATTCCCATTCACTTAAATTTTGCTAGGGCTCCTTGATGCCATTCTTGGTCAATGCTGCCTTGATTTCAAGGGCAGTCAATCTCACCTCACCTTTGGAATTCATGCTTGGACCAAGGTTGTAATGAGATCTGAAGCCTGCATTTATCTTGGAGCTGCAGGGTAAGGTATTTGAAGCTCCACTAGCTGCTTTTACATTTGTCTTTTACTTCAGACTCTCGGAGCCTTGCTCAATGTGTCTGCTGCTGTGGAAAATAGATTTAACAGCCAGAGCATTGGGAGTGGCTTTGTGGACACTGGGCTCCTGTAATCCAAATGAAAAGTATCTTAAGTCAAGTGTCCTGTGTCAACTATAATGGAGGAGGAACTGGATAAGCATAATGGCTGGTTTGGGAAGATTTGTCCAAAGATGGGAATTTTCTACAGCATGTTGGCAATGGGCTGAAATGCAAATGACGGACCTGCAGGATTTTAGCCAGGTTAATGTGTACTGTGTGCGTGTCTGTTATAAACTGCAGCACACCAGTGAGCTGTAAATCTGATGTTGGCTACTCCAACAGACTTTATAATTGAAGCCACTTTCACTGCAGGGGTCAAAAATTCCACTGTTCTGAGGTCAGTGGTCTTGCTATTTTTAGGCCAGGAGCAAAAGGAAATATTCACGGAGTCTCTGCTAGATTCAGAGGGAGGAGGGGTAGAATTAATGTTTACTTTTGTTCGAAATAAAACAAAAAAACTAGAAGTAGTCGAAAAGGAAAATGGAAAGAATGCAAAAAATGTGAAATAGGAAAAAGTGATTGAAAAAATAAAACCTTCAATATTCTAATTTCTCTGAGCAAATCCAGTGCCTAGAGGCATTGCTTTCTATGCAGACTTGCACTCGATCAGTAACCCAGATATATATTTTTGATTTGAGTGTGAAATCCTTCCTGCTCCCCTCTAATTTTGTGTGGCCACACAGTGACTGTGATCAAGAGATGTCAGCAACCTGTTTGCAGACTTCCCCTGTGGGCCACCTCGCCTGCACCCTGAGCAGACAGATTGAGAGATGTGCAAGAATGGCCAAAGCAACACTCTGTTCAAACTTTCTTCTCCCTGCTGCCATTTCCTGGTGGTGTACCTGTCCTGCACTTAATATGTATATATCTGTACATCTGCTGAGAAACACCAATTTATTTATTGTTGTTTGGATCCCTGCACAGTTGTGTTTTCACTTGCACAAAAGGAAGTTTAATGTAGACATTATTCATAAACAACTTTAGCAGTGCTGGAGTGCTATGAACTCCTTGTGCATTGTACAGTTGCATCTCAAGATAGTAATAATTCATGAGTTGTGACAAGTTCCCTGTAATGTCACGGGATTCACTGGTCCCAACAATGGCATTGAGGTTTCCGTGCTGTCTGTCTTGTTCCGTTGTTGGTGGGCGAAGGAGGTGGAGCTTACGAACAGCATGTCCTGGCACACTTAATGAATGCCCAGTCTTAATGTGAGATGTCATAAAACAAATCCTAGTGTATTGTACAGGCCCACACTTCTGACTCTTAATAGTGTTTGACCGAGTCTGAAAGAAAGCAAGCCGTAAGCAGCACTTTGGGAGTTGCAGTCACAGCATGATTTTAGTGGAATCTGGATGTTGCTGTCTGCCACAGTAGCTGAGCTGTTCATCAGGGTAGCTAATAGAAACATAGAAACATAGAAAATAGGTGCAGGAGTAGGCCATTCGGCCCTTCGAGCCTGCACCGCCATTCAATGACTTCATGGCTGAACATGCAACTTCAGTACCCCATTCCTGCTTTCTCGCCATACCCCTTGATCCCTCTAGTAGTAAGGACTACATCTAACTCTTTTTTGAATATATTTAGTGAATTGGCCTCAACAACTTTCTGCGGTAGAGAATTCCACAGGTTCACCACTCTCTGGGTGAAGAAGTTTCTCCTCATCTCAGTCCTAGATGGCTTACCCCTTATCCTTAGACTGTGACCCCTGGTTCTGGACTTCCCCAACATTAATAAGAACATAACAGCATAAGAATTAGGAACAGGAGTAGGCCATCTAGCCACTCGAGCCTGCTCCGCCACCCAACAAAATCACGGCTGATCTGGCCGTGGACTCAGCTCCACTTACCCACCCATGGGAAGTCCTCAGCATTTGGAGGGAAACATTGTTGAAGAGATTCAAACACTGATAAAATGACTTTGGGCTAGTTTAGTGACTTTTCTGTGTATTGTGATTTTTTTTTTGAATGTGAGTTGCTGCTGTTAACACCTTATATTTGCCTTCAAATTGATGACAAAATAAAATAACAGCCAAAATAATTTTCAAATAAATATTTTGAATATTGTCATTGGTTCCCCTTCTCGCTCGTCGTTTTATTGATCACTGTTGGCCAACTGCTGATTATTGATAGTTTTTGCTTGTGTTCAGTGCCCAGATCACTACTTGTTCTGTTGTGATCCGTTGTTTTATGAATGATATTTGAGCCAATCTTTTTTTATAGTTGAGATCTGAAGGTCCTTGCTCTCTGCAGAGCTTGCCAACTTGAATGACTGACCAAGAAGATATCACAGCTTTGTACTTTTAAGTTTACGATCAGAATGTCCTATAGAAACAGGCTGACCATTTTAACGGGCACTGCGCTGTGCCTGGGGAGGGGAATGGGACCTACTGTGCTCTGGCGTTGCAGTAAACTTTAAATTTAAAAAAAAATTAAATCCTTGTGCTTCATACATTATCCCTCTATTTATCTATATTATTATGTTATATAGATATAGAAAATTGGTCATTTCTGAGCTGAAAGAGTCTGGATTGGGAGGTAAGATCAGTGCCTTGTAATGTTTTTTTTCAACTGACAAATAAGATAGCCCAGATGAGACCTTGGGACACAGAAAGCCAGGATTACACCTAAGCTTCCATATTGCTGAGCTACATATTTTTTGTTCGTGTGCAACAGCTGAATTTTTTTTTAATCAATTTTTCCTCTTTTAACCTTGATCAAGGGTGGATGAGGTAATGATTCAAGTTTGCCTTTCACATGGTAGTGCAAACGCTCAACTGCTGCTGGTTCTGAGGCCTGCTGGACTACTGAATAATCCTTGTTTGAAATGGTCACTATCAATTCCGTGGTCCCCATCCCCACTGTTGCAACTTTACGTGGCAGTGAGTAGAGAATGGAGCCCCCGCGTTGGTTTCCATTCTCGTTTGTTTAAATTTTGTTTTGCTCCTGGCATGTTCTAACACTAACCCTCTGTTTTCTAGATGTTCTCGAACAACGATGAAGCTGTGATAAACAAGAAACTCCCAAAGGAACTGCTGCTCCGGTAAGAACAACACAAATCAAACCTCTGAGAAGCAACCTTGTTCTGTTACATATGGAAGCTATAGATCAAAAACTATTGAAAAATCTTAAATGGTCAAATTTAGCACATTTACAAATCCATTCTGTTGAAGTGCTGTTAAATTGCTTCAAAAACAGTGGAGTTTGGGAGCAAAACCTTCTGAAGTTTAAGCTGTGACTTAAAAATAGACGATAATTACTTTTGTGTAATGTCAAAACCAGCTCATTCGAACCATGAATATCTTTTACCTACAAAGTGGATAGAAATATTCCTCTCCATCACCTCTGAATGCCCTGAAGGTGGGACCCAGCCAAGGCGTTTTGCTGAAATGTCACCGACAAGGATTCTTCATTGCATTTCTACATTGCCGTTTGCCTTTGTGTATTTACCATTAATGTTGCTGCATGATTGTCAAAAGGAGTGGGTTTCTAAGGTGCAGGGTTGTGCCTGTAACACTTTCCCATTCCTTTTCACCCCTTGCAGTGAAGACGAATCTTTGTGGCCAAAAACTAGCAACCTGTCCACATAAGAATAGATGAATCCAGATGACTTCTGAGACCCCAAATTGAATTGAAATTCCTTTTGGTTAAGATTCTAGTGCTTGATACTGAAACTATCAACCCATCAACACTTTATCCCCCTTATACTTGTAACTATTTCTGTACTACAGTAAAATACAATTTTAAAATATAGTTTCATTTCTGATTATTTTCCAACATTTGCAAGGAAAGTGCTTTTTCAGGACAACTACAGGTTCTTCGATAAAGAATTAGTCCAAAGTATTGATTTGAAATCTACAAAGACTATTTGACACTTTTCCTCCTTTTAACTCCTAAACCTTAGTGTTGGCTTGGAGCAGTTGGTAGTAAGTCGGAAGGTTATGTGTTCACTCTAGTACGTGAAGATATAATTTAGGCTGACACTCAAGTGCAGGGTGCTGCGTTGTTGGAGGTGCCGTCTTTTGGATGACCCTTTCCTAAAATGTTTGTCCATAAATTTCCTGAATTTTAATTTTCTTCAAGTCTGAAAATTTGCTCTGTGCATGTAAAGTAATTATTGGCTCTTTCTCTTTATGCCTCACCCTCAAACAGCCCATTTCTAGTTAAGAGGGACCAGTGCCATTTCTGGTGGTTGAGATGACATTTAAGATTCCATGGCACTATTCAAAGAACAGTAGGGAGTTCTCCCAACATTCCTCTGTCTTCACCACCACTAGATACCAATTAATTAGTCCTCATTCTTGCTAGAGGTGTTGACTATTTATGCTATGCTATGAAAAATGTAGTTTTGAAGTTTTGAATGACCGAAGCAGAGTGCAGTTATGAAGGTATTTTATTTTCTAGATGGAGATGGAATGTGATCATGAGTCAGTGGGAGTATGAGGCAATGAGTAGGAAGGTGTGGCACTTATCAAATGTTTGTTTGTTTGCTTGGTATTAACAGTAATGTGAGCTATGTAAAACGTACTTTTTGTTCTGTGTCCTGGGGAAGCGGTACTAGGGAACACCAGAATCTGGGAGTTTAAAGAGACACTATCCAAACTGTTTGTGTAATATTTTTTCTAAAAACATTCCCTGTGATTCACTTTTCCAGCTGCCAAAAATAATTTGGGCAGGAAACAGGATTGAATTAAACACCAAATGATTATTAAAATACTCAGGAAACAATGTTTATTTTTTAGCATTAAGTCCGTGGAAAAATACCAAGAAGTATTTTTGTAATTGAAGACTATTGTACTGTAGGCAGTAAGGAATGTACACAGTGCAGGCATAATAGCTCTGATGTCAAACATGCCATTTTATAAATAAATTGGGGCATAAGTGGTGGTGTAAGTGGAATCCTGTGTCAGTGTGACAAGCTCATGATTTCCCCCCGACCCCCCCTTTCAAATACTGTTCACGGCTGTGCTGTCTGTTAGATGAATATCTTAAGAGTTAGGAAAGGAAAATCAATAAGCCCATACTCCCAAGTAAATCTTGCACACCTTTTGGCGGTTAATTTGAGTGGCATTGGTCTCTCCTAAATAGAACCGGGCTGTTTGGGGGTGAGGCATGATGAGAGAACCAATATGTACTTTACATGCACGGAGCAAATTTTGAGACTTGAAGAAAATTACATACAATTTATGAACAAACATTTTAGGAAAGCAAATGGAAAGATCCTGCAAGGGATTGGCATGTAGTTATCAGTAGAGATTTATGGATTTCTTCTAGGCCTCCTACCATTCATAATATTTGTACGTGCTTGGAGGAACGTAATAAAGATGCAACGTCCCGAATCCGGACTTCTGAAAACCAGAATTGTCCGAAAACCGGACATTTTGCGCATAGCTAATGGAGTCATCTGGAATTATTGTCTGAAAACCGGACATTTTTGAGGTAAAACTCAAATTCCGGCATGGACTCGGTCGAGGACTCTGGATTTCAAACAAGAAAATCAAGCCTGAAATCTGAAATCCTTGACTGAATCTGTGCTGGATTTCAGGTTTTGCCAGATTTCGGCCCTCACCCCTCAAAATCCGGCACTGATTTGGTCGAAGATTTCAGACTATTGATTTTCTTGTCTGAAATTTGGAAAACCCAAAATCCGGAATGGACTCAGTCCCGAGGATTCTGGATTTTGGACGTTGTACCTGTACTTGTAATAAAATGTTTGCTGATTTTGATGACCAATATAAGAGAAGCTAATGGTATTTAAAGAGTTATGGGACAAGTAAATAGATGGATTATGGAGTGGGAGTTTAATATTAATGTGGATAAATGCAAAACAATCCATGTTTGGTGCAGGGAACCTAAATTGTAGATTGAATTACATCGATATTTTCAGCGCAGAAATGGGTAATTTGCCCCAACACGTCTATATCAGTTTTCATACTCCACACGAGCCTCCTTCCACCCTACTTCATCACACCCTATCAACATATCCTTCTATTCCTTTCTCCCTCACATTTATCCAGCTTCCCCATAAATGCATCTATGCTATTTGCCTCAATTACTCCGTGGTTGCGAGTCCGACATTTTGCATGTGTTAAGGAATGTTTAATAGTTAAAGTGAAAAAGGATTTGGATGTGTCTGCTGACCATTTCTGGAAGGTTTGCAGACAATGTTGAGTTCTTGACTTGAATCGTGTTGAGATGTACCTTGAGGACAAGTGTCCGCTTGGCTCAGTTGGTAATACTCTTGAGTCAGAAGGTCAGTGGTTTAAACCCCCCTCTAAGATTTGAATATATAATCTAAGATGATCCTTCAGTGCATTACTGAGGAGTGTTATGTTGTCAGAAATACTGTTTTTCGGATGAGACATTGAAAAGGCAGACAAGATCTTTTTCTTAAAAAAAATAGTTCAAGTGAGCATTAAAAGGACTCAAGTTTCCGTCCTCTGGAAAAACGGCGCATCTCGATAAGGTGCGCCGACTTTCTGGAAGAAAAAGGGCGCCGAAAACTTACCTTGTGATTCTCCAGTCTCCTCAGGACGTCTTCGTGCTCGGCGTGGCGCAGCACAAGGGGTCGGGGGCGGAGCCAGGTCCCGACACTGAAAACAGTGCCGGGACCTCTGCACATGCACGCTAGCTCCTTGCCCCAGAGACTGTGTGGGAGAGGCCCGAAGCACGCTGCCCCTAGCCCTGGCCGAATGGGCTCACTGGGGCGGCAAAGATCGGACTCGGGCCTCCCTCCTCTTCAGCTTCAGCTCCCCCCACCACCCCCGTTCAAGTCCCGCTTCGGTTCCCCCCTCCCGTCAGAAACACAGACACTGGGGGGGGCCCCGTCTCAGCACGCTGTTGTCGGTGAGTAGAAACGTAATTTTTTATTGATTGATTTTTTAAATTTTTTATTTATTGATTTATTTATCATTTATTATTGATGATGGCTCTTTATTTGTAAAAGTGAAGTGTTTAATGTTTGTAAACTTCCCTCCTCCCCCCCTCCCCCCCCCCCCCCCCCCCATCTCTCGTTCCCTACGCTTGATTTATAAGTGTAGGCAAGGTTTTTCTGAGCATACAAAAATCTACACTCCATTCTAAGTTAGCTTGGAGTAAGTTTTCGCTGCCTAAACTTGCAAAACAGGTGTAAGTGGCTGGACACGCCCCCTTTTGAAATTTTTTTTTGTCCTAACTCACTAGAACTGGAGCAAACTAAATGCTGAGAATTGCAATTTCTAAGATGCTCCATTCTAAACTAGTTGCTTCAAAAAAATAGGAGCAACTCAGGCCGAAACTTGAGCCCTTTGAGCCTGTGGCACTATATGAAGGTTTGTAAGAAGTTTTCCTGATCAACATTCTTCCCTCAGCAACATCATTTAAAAAAACATTAACTAGTAATGATCTCATTTCTATTTGTAAAACGCTGCATGCAATTTAACTGCCACAATTGTCTGTCTAGCAATAGTGACTGAACTTGAAAATAATTAATGATGCGAAGAGCCTTGGGGTATTATGACAGATGAGATAAGGTGATAAATGGCAAGTTCTTTTTCTCTTGACTATAAATAGACTATAAATCTGTGTGGATCTTTGGTTAGGTCCTGATTGGAATATTTTGTGCAATTTGAGCATCTAAAAAATAAAAACTATTGTGCTGGAAAAGATTCAACTGAGATTTGGGGCTGTAAACTATGAAACGACTCGGGAGGACTTGCGTTTTCATAGAGAGAAGATTGAGAGGGGATATGATGCAGGTTTTTAAGATGCTAAGTACAATAGATATTGTAGGCAAGCAGATTATTTAACTTGGTATGTGAGCATGAAACTTGAAATTAGGACGGTTTTCCTCCTAAAAATTGTGGATATGAAGGAGAGACCCAGCAAAGCAATTGGTATTGCTAATAAATAGCTTTAAAAAGGAACTGGACGGATATCTTGCAAGTAGAATTTTAAAGGTACGAGGAGATAGGGATTATCGCGTTGTGTGTTGGAATGTGATGGTTCTTTTGAGTTGCTGAGTCTCATAAATGACAGACTGAGGAAAGCAATGCAAGTCAGATATGAATTCCAGAACAGCGGCACATTTAGTGAAACCTGTCGTCAGGAGATGAAATATATTCTGTTGTTTTGTTGGTTTGTGGAAGTGATGCATTTAATGGGCCTTTGAATTGTTGATAAATCCTGTTCCGAGTAGTGGTGGGAATAGGGTTGCCAACCCTCCAGGATTGTCCTGGTGTCTCCAGGAATTGATGATTGAACTCCAGGCCACAGCTGCGATCAATCCTGGAGAAAAATGATTGGGACATTGAAACATTTGTGTGCTTAAACAAGAGTTCAACATTTTTTTTATTAGTCATTAAAAAAGTGAAAATGGGAAAGAGAGCTGTTTGACTGAAGTTGAGAATGATGCAGTCGAGTAATGAAGAGTCTGTTTGCTTCTCTATTGATGTGGGAAAGGGAGTGTGCTGTGAGCATGGACAGGTTGGGAGACCAATGGTGGAGCTGGGGCAGTGGCCAGGAATATGTCCAACCAGAGTTGGTAACCCTAGATGGGGAGGTAACGCGAGCCAGGTCTGGAACTCTACTGCATACAATACCAAACTTAATACCTTTTTGTTTTTCACGGCATGTCCTAGTAACTATTGCAGCCACTGGCAAACATTTGCTGCTTCTGAAATTTTAAGTATTTAAAAAGGCATGTTGAGCCTTAGAAATGATGACACAGGGAGCAAATATGCAGGCTTGCCTGATTGGAGAAGTTAGCTGTGAATAACAACTTGCATTTACTTTATTTCTTTTTAAAGTAGAAAAACGGCCCCAGGCACTTCTTAGAGATGTATTCGGAAATTTTTTTAAAATATTAGTGGGGTGACCTAAAGCTTGGTCAAAGAGATGGGGTTTGAGGAGAGTCTTAAAAAGGAGAAGGTGGTGGAAAGGTAGCAAGGTTAAGGGAGGTAATTTGAGTGTGGAGCCAAGGCGGCTGAAGGCATGGCCTCAAATAGTGGGGCAAAAGGAAGTGACGTCTCAAGAGGCTACAATCAGAGGAATGGGAATTGGGCAGTGAGGGGTGATTTAGGATTGGCGAAGGTTACAGAAATGGGGACGAGGCCATGAAAGGATTTAAACACCAGGCTGATGATAAATTTGAGATGTTGAGATAACACAGGTCAGCAAGGACTGGGATAATTGGTGAGCAGGATTTGGTGCGGGATAGGATACGGGCCACAGAGTTTTGTTGAGCTGAAGTTTAGAGGGTTTACTTGGAAGGTTATTTTTCTTGAATTTTGCTGTGTCTGAACCACCTTATTAGATATGCCTGAGGTAGATTTGGTGCTCGGTATGATTTTTAAAACTTATTAATGTAATTACTGCTTGGGTTCGAGCTCAGATCTGATCTCTGTGATTATTAACAGTGTATCTAGCGGAGCAACTGAAGTTAAGTAGTTGTGTAAAATTGCTTTCCTCACCCACCCAACCATTTTTCATATTTCAGCTGTTGATGTTCCCTGTCCCAATCTATAATGGATTCTAATGAGTTGGGAGTATTGAGGTGAAATTTAAAATATTGTATTTCCTTTCAAAGATACTCGAGTCTGGTAGAAATTGCATAGAAATATATAACTTGCATATTTTTAAGGAGTTATTAACTCCAACTGCATACTTTATAGTATATTAAAACATGAACGAAAGTTGTGGGGAGTATTTTCTATTCAAAGTACTCTCCCAATGTGTCTGGCACTCTCATTCAGGGTTTGATTTTATAAACAGTGCTGGTCACCTGAACACTTGCATCTTTCTGCTCCACCAATGATGGTAGAGCCTTCGGCTATCTCGGCCTGCCCTCTGGAACTCCGTCCCTAAACCTCTACCTCTCTACTTCTCTCTTTTTAAAAACTTCCTTAAATGCCATCCCTTTAGTCAAGCTTTTGTCACCTCTAAAAGCCCGTACAAAGGCTTTGCCACCCATGCCTTTGTGAGGCAATTGGGGTACTTGAACTATGTTGAAAGATGCTGTATAAATGTGTGATGCTGCAGCGGTTTTTAAAATGGCCTGTTGGAAACGTCCTTCAGTATTGTTAAGACAGATTGAGGTAGAACGCTAGCAGTTTAAATTGAATCAGAATCCTGTTTTTTTTTTTTGGTGTGCCAGTGAAGAAAGAAACTGATTTGGACTCCGCCTCATTTGCAAAAATAAATCGTTCTCTGAACTGCCCACGACTTTTGCCATTTCCCCTGTGATTTTGGGCCATTTTTGGCATGTTAAATTTCTCGACTATGAATTTTCATTCCAAAGTTGACCATATTCCATATTGCCTACTGGTGCTGGGTATGGACCTTGTCAGCTCTTGCCCAGGTTCCTATGAGCGAACCTTTTGCTATCTCAATATTTAATTAATGCTTGGGTTATGCAAATTCACTGGGTGGACAGACGCACCAACGTCAGTGTTCTCGGTCAGGCCAACATCTCCAGCATCAAAGCACTGACCACACTCGACCAGCTCCGTTGGGCGGGCCACATCGTCTGCATGCCCGACACGAGACTCTCTGAGCAAGCGCTCTACTCTGAACTCCTACACGGCAAGCGAGCCCCATCTGGGCAGAGGAAACATTTCAAGGATCCTGTCAAAGCCTCCTTGATAAACATAAGAACATAAGAATTTGGAACAGGAGTAGGCCATCTAGCCCCTCGAGCCTGCTCCGCCATTCAACAAGATCATGGCTGATCTGGCCGTGGACTCAGCTCCACTTACCCGCCCGCTCCCTGTAACCCTTAATTCCCTTATTGGTTAAAAATCTATCTATCTGTGATTTGAATACATTCAATGAGCTAGCCTCAACTGCTTCCTTGGGCAGAGAATTCCACAGATTCACAACCCTCTGGGAGAAGAAATTCCTTCTCAACTCGGTTTTAAATTGGCTCCCCCGTATTTTGAATCTGTGCCCCCTAGTTCTAGTCTCCCCGACCAGTGGAAACAACCTCTCTGCCTCTATCCCTTTCATTATTTTAAATGTTTCTATAAGATCACCCCTCATCCTTCTGAACGAGTAAAGACCCAGTCTACTCAATCTATCATCATAAGGTAACCCCCTCATCTCCGGAATCAGCCTAGTGAATCGTCTCTGTACCCCCTCCAAAGCTCGTATATCCTTCCTTAAGTAAGGTGACCAAAACTGCATGCAGTACTCCAGGTGCGGCCTCACCAATACCCTATACAGTTGCAGCAGGACCTCCCTGCTTTTGTACTCCCTCTCTTTCGCAATGAAGGCCAACATTCCATTCGCCTTCCTGATTACCTGCTGCAACTGCAAACTAACTTTTTGGGATTCATGCTCAAGGACCCCCAGGTCCCTCTGCACCGCAGCATGTTGTAATTTCTCCCCATTCAAATAATATTCCCTTTTATTGTTTTTTTTCCAAGGTGGATGACCTCACACTTTCTGACATTGTATTCCATCTGCCAAACCTTAGCCCATTCGCTTAACCTATCTAAATCTCTTTGCAGCCTCTCTGTATCCTCTACACAACCCGCTTTCCCAATAATTTTTGTGTCATCTGCAAATTTTGTTACACTACACTCTGTCCCCTCTTCCAGGTCATCTATGTATATTGTAAACAGTTGTGGTCCCAGCACCGATCCCTGTGGCACAGCACTAACCACCGATTTCCAACCCGAAAAGGACCCATTTATCCTGACTCTCTGCTTTCTGTTAGCCAGCCAATTCTCTATCCATGCTAATACATTTCCTCTGACTCCGCGTACCTTTATCTTCTGCAGTAACCTTTTGTGTGGCACCTTATCGAATGCCTTTTGGAAATCTAAATACATCACATCCATCGGTACACCTCTATCCACCATGCTCGTTATATCCTCAAAGAATTCCAGTAAATTAGTTAAACATGATTTCCCCTTCATGAATCCATGTTTGCTTGATTGCACTATTCCTATCTAGATGTCCCGCTATTTCTTCCTTAATGATAGCTTCAAGCATTTTCCCCACTATAGATGTTAAACTAACCGGCCGAAAGTTACCTGCCTTTTGTCTGCCCCCTTTTTTAAACAGAGGCATTACATTAGCTGCTTTCCAATCCGCTGGTACCTCCCCAGAGTCCAGAGAATTTTGGTAGATTATAACGAATGCATCTGCTATAACTTCCGCCATCTCTTTTAATACGCTGGGATGCATTTCATCAGGACCAGGGGACTTGTCTACCTTGAGTCCCATTAGCCTGTCTAGCACTACCCCCCAAGTGATAGTGATTGTCTCAAGGTCCTCCCTTCCCACATTCCTGTGACCATCAATTTTTGGCATGGTTTTTGTGTCTTCCACTGTGAAGACCGAAGCAAAATAATTGTTTCAGGTCTCAGCCATTTCCACATTTCCCCTTCTCATCTTCTAAGGGACCAACATTTACTTTAGTCACTCTTTTCCGCTTTATATATCTGTAAAAGCTTTTACTATCTGTTTTTATGTTTTGCGCAAGTTTACTTTCGTAATCTATCTTTCCTTCCTTTATTATTTTCTTAGTCATTTCTGTCATTTAAAATTTTCCCAATCTTCTAGTTTCCCACTAACCTTGGCCACCTTATACGCATTGGTTTTTAATTTGATACTCTCCTTTATTTCCTTGGTTATCCACGGCTGGTTATCCCTTTTCTTACACCCTTCTTTTTCACTGGAATATATTTTTGTTGAGCACTATGAAAGAGTTCCTTAAAAGTCCTCCACTGTTCCTCAATTGTGCCACCGTTTAGTCTGTGTTTCCAGTCTACTTTAGCCAACTCTGCCCTCATCCCACTGTAGTCCCCTTTGTTTAAGTATGGTACGCTCGTTTGAGACACTACTTCCTCACCCTCAATCTGTATTACAAATTCAACCATACTGTGATCACTCATTCCGAGAGGAACTTTTACAGGAGATCGTTTATTATTCTTGTCTCATTACACAGGACCAGATCTAAGATAGCTTGCTCCCTTGTAGGTTCTGTAACATACTGTTCTAAGAAACAATCCCGTATGCATTCTATGAATTCCTCCTCAAGGCTACCCCGTGCGATTTGATTTGACCAATCGATATGTAGGTTAAAATCCCCCATGATTACTGCCGTTCCTTTTTCACATGCCTCCATTATTCCCTTGATTAATGCCCGCCCCACCGTGAAGTTATTATCTGGGGGCCTATAAACTACGCCCACCAGTGACTTTTTCCCCTTACTATCTCTAATCTCCACCCACAATGATTCAACGTTTTGTTCATTGGAGCCGATATCGTCTCTCACAACTGCCCTGATATCATCCTTTATTAACAGAGCTACCCCGCCTCCTTTCCCTTCTTGTCTATCTTTCCGAATTGTCAGATACCCCTGTATATTTAATTTCCAGTCTTGGCCACCCTGCAACCACGTTTCTGTAATGGCCACCAAATCATACCCATTTGTAATGATTTGTGCCGTCAACTCATTTACTTTATTTCGAATGCTGCGTGCGTTTAGTAGAGTGTTTTAATACTAATTTTTAAACTATGATTTTTAGTTTTGACCCCTCCTGCAGCCCCTTTATATTCATACATATTGTCCCTTCCTATCACCTTGTGGTTTACACTTACCCCAGTGCTACTCTGGTCTGTTGCCTCCTGCCTTTTGCATTCTTTCTTGGGATCCTGTTCATCTGAGCTCTCACCCATTCTAACTAGCCCAGAGCCGAATACTCCTTGCATTGAGGCACCGAGCTTTCATGCTTGCCTTTTTATTACACTTTGACCCTTTAGAATTTTGCTGTACAGTGGCCCTTTTTGGTTTTTGCCTTGGGTTTTTCTGCCCTCCACTTTTACTCATCTCCTTTCTGTCTTTTGCTTTTGTCTCTTTTTTGTTTCCCTCTGTCTCCCTGCATTGGTTCCCATCCCCCCTGCCATATTAGTTTAACTCCTCCCCAACAGCACTAGGAAACACTCCCGCTAGGACATTGGTTCCGGTCCTGCCGAGGTGCAGACTGTCCGGTTTGTACTGGTCCCACCTCCCCCAGAACCGGTTCCAATGCCCCAGGAATTTGAATCCCTCCCTGCTGCACCACTGCTCAAGCCACGTATTCATCTGAGCTATCCTGCGATTCCTACTCTGACTAGCACGTGGCACTGGTAGCAATCCCGAGATTACTACTTTTGAGGTTCTACGTTTTAATTTAGCTCCTAGCTCCTTAAATTCGTGTCGGAGTACCTCATCCCTTTTTTTTTACCTATATCGTTGGTACCACGATATGCACCACGACAACTGGCTGTTCACACGCCCTTTTCAGAATGTCCTGCACCCGCTCCGAGACATCCTTGACCCTTGCATCAGGGAGGCAACATACCATCCTGGAGTCTCGGTTGCGGCCACAGAAACGCCTATCTATTCCCCTTATAATTGAATCCCCTATCACTATAGCTCTCCCACTCTTTTTCCTGCCCTCCTGTGCAGCAGAGCCAGCCGCGGTGCCATGAACTTGGCTGCTGCTGCCCTCCCCTGATGAGTCATCCCCCTGAACAGTACTCAAAACGGTGTATCTGTTTTGCAGGGGGATGACCGCAAGGGACCCCTGCACTACCTTCTTTGCACTGTTCTTCCTGCTGGTCTTCCATTCCCTAACTGGCTGTGGACCCTTCATCTGCGGTAAGACCAACTCGCTACACGTGCTACTCACGTCATTCTCAGCATCGTGGATGCTCCAGAGTAAATCCACCCTCAGCTCCAATTCCGCAACGCGGGCTGTCAAGAGCTGGAGGCGGATACACTTCCCTCACACATAGTCATCAGGGACACCGGAAGTGTCCCCGAGTTCCCACATGGTACAGGAGGAGCATATCTCGTGACCGAGCTCTCCTGCCATGACTTAACCCTTAGATACACTTAAATTGGCAACAACAATGCTAAAGTTTACTCGCTGTTATAGAAGAGAAAACAGAACTGTAACATCCCCACTGGCACCTGGGATTCCCTGGCTCAAGACCGCCCAAAGTGGAGGAAGAGTAAACATAGAAACATAGAAAATAGGTGCAGGAGTAGGCCATTTGGCCCTTCGAGCCTGCACCGCCATTCAATGAGCTCATGGCTGAACATGCAACTTCAGTACCCCATTCCTGCTTTCTCGCCATACACCTTGATCCCCCTAGTAGTAAGGACTACATCTAACTCCTTTTTGAATATATTTAATGAATTGGCCTCACCAACTTTCTGTGGTAGAGAATTCCACAGGTTCATGTCGAAATCTCGACTCCCGATAAACGATTCAGACACCTTCAGCTCCGGCAGAAGTTTCTTTAATTTACTTGCTAGCAAGGGAAAGGTCACACTCAGTCAATGGCTAAGTGAACACCTCCGCAATGGTACAATTTCACGAGATATTTATACAGTAAAACCCAAGTTATGGCCTCTCCCTGTGTATTGGCTCTGTCTCGCAGTCAGTGAATACAGATAAAGAGTTAATTACTACATCCTTGTCCTGACATGGTTTCCAGATATTTCCTTTTGTCAGGGTTATTAGTTGGCCAGCCAGCCATTACTTGATGAGAGTGTGGTAATGAGCTATTACCTGCCTTGTATTGTCAGGATGGTCTAGTTTCCTGGTCAGTTATCTTTTTGCATCAAATGGATGAGGTCTCTACAAGAGATAATGGCTGGTGGTTTGAGTACTTTGAAAAGGGTAGGGTGGAGTGGAACTGGTGTCGTATAGACAATAGGAGAGCACCATGGGTGGTACTTGTCTTCAGCAGGACTTGTCTCCGAGCTGTCTGGTGGCTATCAGCCATTTCAAGCCAGGTTTAGCTGTTTATGCAAGCCGACTGTTTTATGCAGAAATTTCTGGAAGGACCAGGACTCCATTTTGTTATATATTGCAAAGGGCACAAAAATACCGTGTGGTATCAGCTTAGATAGAAATACATTTCCACACCATACCCCTTGATCCCCCTAGTAGTAAGGACTACATCTAACTCCTTTTGAATATATTGAATGAATCGGCCTCAACAACTTTCTGCGGTAGAGAATTCCACAGGTTCACCACTCTCTAGGTGAAGAAGTTTCTCCTCATCTAGGTCTTAAATGGCTTACCCCTTATCCTTAGAATGTGACCCCTGGTTCTGGACTTCCCCAACATTGGGAATGTTCTTCCTGCATTAAATGTTTCTATGAGATCCCCTCTCATTCTTCTGAACTCCAGTGAATACAAGCCCAGTTGATCCAGTCTTTCGTGATATGTCAGTCCCGCCATCCTGGGAATCAGTCTGGTGAACCTTCGCTGCACTCCCTCAATAGCAAGAATGTCCTTCCTCAAGTTAGGAGACCAAAACTGTACACAATACTCCAGGTGTGGCCTCACCAAGGCCCTGTACAACTGTAGTAACACCTCCCTGCCCATGTACTCAAATCCCCTCGCTATGAAGGCCAACATGCCATTTACTTTCTTAACCGTCTGCTGTAACTGCATGCCAACCTTCAGTGACTGATGTACCATGACACCCAGGTCTCATTGCACCTCCCCTTTTCCTAATCTGTCACCATTCAGATAATAGTTTGTCTCTCTGTTTTTACCACCAAAGTGGATAACCTCACATTTATCCACATTATACTTCATTTGCCATGCATTTGCCCACTCACCTAACCTATCCAAGTCACTCTGCAGCCTCATAGCATCCTCCTCGCAGCTCACACTGCCACCCAACTTAGTGTCATCTGCAAATTTGGAGATACTACATTTAATCCCCTCGTCTAAATCATTAATGTAGAATGTAAACAGCTGGGGCCCCAGCACAGAACCTTGTGGTACCCCACTAGTCACTGCCTGCCATTTTGAAAAATACCCATTTACTCCTACTCTTTGCTTCCTGTCTGACAACCAGTTCTCAATCCACGTCAGCACACTACCCCCAATCCCATGTGCTTTAACTTTGCACTTTAATCTCTTGTGCGGGACCTTGTCGAAAGCCTTCTGAAAGTCCAAATACACCACATCAACTGGTTCTCCCTTGTCCACTCTACTGGAAACATCCTCAAAAGAATTCCAGAAGATTTGTCAAGCATGATTTCCCTTTCACAATACCACATGTAATGTTGGAAAATGACTGTTAATGCATCTGCTATTTCCAAGGCCACCTCCTTAAGTACTCTGGGATGCAGTCCATCAGGCCCTGGGGATTTATCAGCCTTCAATCCCATCAATTTCCCCAACATAATTTTCCGACCAATAAGGATTTCCCTCAGTTCCTCCTTCTTACTAGACCCTCTGACCTCTTTTATATCCAGAAGGTTGTTTGTGTCCTGCTTAGTGAATACCGAACCAAAGTACTTGTTCAATTGGTCTGCCATTTTTTTGTTCTCCATTATAAATTCATCTGATTCTGACTGCAAGGGACCTACGTTTGTCTTTACTAACCTTTTTCTCTTTACATATCTATAGAAGCTTTTGCAGTCCATTTTAATGTTCCCTGCAAGCTTCCTCTTGTACTCTATTTTCCCTGCCCTAATCAATCCTTTTGTCTTCCTCTGCTGAGTTCTAAATTTCTCCCAGTCCCTGGGTTCGCTGCTATTTCTGGCCAATTTGTATGCCACTTCCTTGGCTTTAATACTATCTCTGATTTCCCTTGATAGCCATGGTTGAGCCACCTTCTCTTTTTTATTTTTACGCCAGACAGGGATGTACAATTGTTGTAGTTCATCCATGCGGTCTCTAAATGTCTGCCATTGCCCATCCACTGTCAACCCCTTAAGTATCATTCGCCAATCTATCCTAGCCAATTCACGACTCATACCTTCAAAGTTACCCTTCTTTAAGTTCTGGACCATGGTCTCTGAATTAACTGTTTCATTCTCCATCCTAATGTAGAATTCCACCATATTATGATCACTCTTCCCCAAGGGGCCTTGCACAACGAGATTGCTAATTAATCCTCTCTAATTACACAACACCCAGTCTAAGATGGCCTCCTCCCTAGTTGGTTCCTCGACATATTGGTCTAGAAAACCATCCCTTATGCACTCTAGGAAATCCTCCTCCACCGTATTGTTTCCAGTTTGGTTAGCCCAATCTATATGCATATAAAAGTCACCCATGATAACTGCTGCACCTTTATTGCATGCACCCCTAATTTCCTGTTTGATGCCCTCCCCAACATCACTACTACTGTTTGGAGGTCTGTACACAACTCCCACTAGTGTTTTCTGCCCCTTGATATTCCGTAGCTTCACCCATACAGATTCCACATCATCCAAGCTAATGTCTTTCTTTACAATTGCATTAATTTCTTCTTTAACCAGCAACGCCACCCCGCCTCCTTTTCCTTTCTGTCTATCCTTCCTAAATGTTGAATACCCTTGGATGTTGAGTTCCCAGCCTTGGTCACCCTGGAGCCATGTCTCTGTGATGCCAACCACATCGTATCCGTTAACTGCTATCTGCACAGTTAATTCATCCACCTTATTCCGAATACTCCTCGCATTGAGGCACAGAGCCTTCAGGCTTGCCTTTTTAACACACTTATCCGGGAGGGTGCTGAGCACCAAGAGTCTCGTCGTCGAGAGCATGCAGAGACCAAGTGCAGACAGTGGAAGGAGCGTGTGGCAAACCAGACTCCCCACCCACCCTTTCCTTCAACCACTGTCTGCCCCACCTGTTACAGACTGTAATTCCCACATTGGTCTGCACAGCCACCTGAGAACTCCCTTTTAGAATGGAAGCAAGTCATCCTCGATTTTTGAGAGACTGCCTATGATGATGATTTAGTTAACGCTTGGGTACACAAGTTACAAAGCACTAATTGCCACCCATTTTGTAAATCCCTAATGTAAGGACTATTATTTAAAAAAAATTAAAAGTAGGTTGTTGAGAGGCTAAAAGAACATCTGAAATCCCTGATGCAATTTGGATCAGAAAAGGAGGATGAAGTCAGCTTAAATCTGCCTACCCTTACTGCAGAGATATTTCAGGTAATGTAATCTGATTAGTTCAGGGATTCCAACTATTAGAAATAAATATCATCAAGGCGATCTCATTGGGAGGTCATTCCTGATCCATTACTTATCAGAGCAGTGTTCTCAAGTGCTGTATTTTATGTTGAAATGTGATTGTCACAAAACTGCTGAATTAATTGAGATTCCTGCTGACATGTTTTTCTCAAAGGATCCACTTGTGTAATGCCAATGAACTGATGCTGACAAATCCTCGGAGTTATCCCATCAAATACAGATTTAATTAAGCTGTGGTTGACTGGGTTGGGGGGGAGGAGGTGGGTGGTGGGGTGGGCGTGGTCTTGGGTATAGCACCTTCAGACTTGTGTGTAAGCTGGGAGATACAAGACAACTCTTAAGAGTTGCATCCTGAGTCAGCCCTACTGCACTATTGTTGAAAGGTTGCTGTAGTTCATTGAAGAAATGGTTGTGGTATTTAAATAATTCCATTTGACAGTAAGTTTTTATATCATAGCACTGAAATCCACAGCCATGAGTGTTGATATGAAAATGATGTTTTCTCATTGGCCGATTGCAAGGCTTGACTATCTCAGTTAAGTCGGCAGGCATTGATTAAAATTGAAGCAGCATCTTACAGAATGCCGATTGATGATCTGTACAGCACAGTAGGAAAAAATTACCACTGCAATTTATTAATTAACCCTTCCTTAAATTTTCCATAGCAATAATTAACCTTTAAGCAGGAGGAAAGACCTACATTTATGGCATGACTTATCACATCGCTTAGAAACATCTCGGTGATTTACATACATGAGATCTCCCTGTTTTTCTTCAAAAAATAGCAGTATTATATCTAGCCAAAATATGCTTGTCTGAATGGTGCAGTGCGTTAATGCACCAAATTGCTGTACCTACAAGGATGTAGGTCCAGTTAAAAGTATGACCTATTGTCAGCCCCTTTAGGCTGCTACTGGGGAGTGGAAGCATTTCCCTACTGGGCAAAAAGCAAATTGATCAGAATTGTCAACCTGAAGGCTTTTGCTTGTAGCCAGACCTCTGTTTTGGAAACCTCCGCAGAGTCCCGGGAACAGGTTTTCCTGTTTTGCCCTCAGTGGGGAAAATTGTGGAAACTTGGGAAAATCATTTCAAAGTTGGAGCATTAGAGGTGGAGGGGGAAGAAGCTGCCGTGTTAGACTCTCATTGTGAAGATGCAGATACAGACATATCTGGGAACTAGATTAGGGAAATCATTTTTTCAGCTTGATCTTATTTTTTTTATATATAGAATAAAAGCTGGATAATGTGATGACATTACCAGGTAAAATTGGATAGTAAACCTTTAACAGTCTTGGCCTTTTGTTATTTTGCCAACAATTGACAAGTGCATTAGCACTCAAGCTATGGAATAGAGTGGCAAAATTTGATTTGTTCTTGTGATTCTTCACATAGCTAGGTTTTCAGTCTCGTGTCTGAAGGAGCTGTTTAGAGGTTAGTTACCTTGGGCTGGACTCTCCTGCACTTTAGTTATAAGTTGGTTCTGCTTTTGTATAGGAGTGGGTCTCAGAAGAGTATTTACAAATTGACCAATGCAGCCCACTCTCCCACAGTTGGAGTCAACTGATTCTGGTCTTTGTGTAAGGCAGCTCCAGAATTAGAGGCTTGCCCTTTTTCACATGCATGGTTCCTGCATGCTGGCGCTGTAACATTTGCTGTGCACATGGGATTGTCATTGCATCACATCACAATGTAGTACGCTGATGTCTTTTGGGCATTCCCTGAATTTTGGAGAGGTTCCAGCGGACTGGAAAACTGCAAATATAACATCGTATTTAAGAAAGGAGGGAGAAAGAAAGCAGGAAACTATAGACCAGTTAGCCTAACAGCTGTTGTTGGGAAAATGCTGGAGTCCATCATTAAGGAAGTAGTAGCAGGACATTTAGAAAATCATCATGCAGTCAAGCAGAGTCAGCATGGTTTTATGAAGGGGAAATCATGTTTGACAAATTTGCTGGAGTTCTTTGAGGTTGTGACAAGCAGAGTGGATAAAGGGAGAACAAATTGATGTCGTATATTTGGATTTCCAGAAAGTATTCGATAAGGTGCCACATAAAAGGTCACTGCACAAGATAAGAGTTCACGGGGTTGGGGGTCATAAGAACATAAGAACATAAGAATTAGGAACAGGAGTAGGCCATCTAGCCCCTCGAGCCTGCTCCGCCATTCAACAAGATCTGGCCGTGGACTCAGCTCCACTAACCCGCCCGCTCCCCGTAACCCTTAATTCCCTTATTGGTTAAAAATTTATCTATCTGTGACTTGAATACATTCAATGAGCTAGCCTCAACTGCTTCCTTGGGCAGAGAATTCTACAGATTCACAATCCTCTGGGAGAAGAAATTCCTTCTCAACTCGGTTTTAAATTGGCTCTCCCGTATTTTGAGGCTGTGCCCCCTAGTTCTAGTCTCCCCGACCAGTGGAAACAACCTCTCTGCCTCTATCTTGTCTAACCCTTTCATTATTTTAAATGTTTCTATAAGATCACCCCTCATCCTTCTGAACTCCAACGAGTCAAGACCCAGTCTACTCAATCTATCATCATAAGGTAACCCCCTCATCTCCGGAATCAGCCTAGTGAATCGTCTCTGTACCCCCTCCAAAGCTAGTATATCCTTCCTTAAGTAAGGTGACCAAAACTGCACGCAGTACTCCAGGTGCGGCCTCACCAATACCCTATACAGTTGCAGCAGGACCTCCCTGCTTTTGAACTCCATCCCTCTCGCAATGAAGGCCAACATTCCGTTCGCCTTCCTGATTACCTGCTGCACCTGCAAACTAACTTTTTGGGATTCATGCACAAGGACCCCCAGGTCCCTCTGCACCGCAGCATGTTGTAATTTCTCCCCATTCAAATAATAATCCCTTTTACTGTGTTTTTTCCCAAGGTGGATGACCTCACACTTTTCGACATTGTATTCCATCTGCCAAACCTTAGCCCATTCGCTTAACCTATCTAAATCTCTTTGCAGCCTCTCTGTGTCCTCTACACAACCCGCTTTCCCACTAATCTTTGTGTGATCTGCAAATTTTGTTACACTACACTCTGTCCCCTCTTCCAGGTCATCTATGTATATTGTAAACAGTTGTGGTCCCAGCACCGATCCCTGTGGCACAGCACTAACCACCGATTTCCAACCTGAAAAAGACCCATTTATGCCGACTCTCTGCTTTCTGTTAGTCAGCCAATTCTCTATCCATGCTAATACATTTCCTCTGACTCCGCGTACCTTTATCTTCTGCAGTAACCTTTTGTGTGGCACCTTATCGAATGCCTTTTGGAAATCTAAATACACCACATCCATCGGTACACCTCTATCCACCATGCTCTTTATATCCTCAAAGAATTCCAGTAAATTAGTTAAACATGATTTACCCTTCATGAATCCATGCTGCGTCTGCTTGATTGCACTATTCCTATCTAGATATCCCGCTATTTCTTCCTTAATGATAGTTTCAAGCATTTTCCCCACTACAGATGTTAAACTAACCGGCCTATAGTTACCTGCCTTTTGTCTGCCCCCTTTTTTAAACAGAGGCGTTACATTAGCTGCTTTCCAATCCGCTGGTACCTCCCCAGAGTCCAGAGAATTTTGGTAGATTATAACGAATGCATCTGCTATAACTTCCGCCATCTCATTTAATACCCTGGGATGCATTTCATCAGGACTAGGGGACTTGTCTACCTTGAGATCTATTAGCCTGTCCAGCACTATCCCCCTAGTGATAGTGATTGTCTCAAGGTCCTCCTTTCCCACATTCCTGTGACCAGCAATTTTTGGCATGGTTTTTGTGTCTTCCACTGTGAAGACTGAAGCAAAATAATTATTTAAGGTCTCAGCCATTTCCACATTTCCCATTATTAAATCCCCCTTCTCATCTTCTAAGGGACCAACATTTACTTTAGTCACTCTTTTCCGTTTTATATATCGGTAAAAGCTTTTACTATCTGTTTTTATGTTTTGCGCAAGTTTACCTTCGTAATCTATCTTTCCTTTCTTTATTGCTTTCTTAGTCATTCTTTGCTGTCGTTTAAAATTTTCCCAATCTTCTAGTTTCCCACTAACCTTGGCCACCTTATACGCATTGGTTTTTAATTTAATACTCTCCTTTATTTCCTTGGTTATCCACGGCTGGTTATCCCTTCTCTTACTGCCCTTCTTTTTCACTGGAATATATTTTTGTTGAGCACTATGAAAGAGCTCCTTAAAAGTCCTCCACTGTTCCTCAATTGTGCCACCGTTTAGTCTGTGTTTCCAGTCTACTTTAGCCAACTCTGCCCTCATCCCACTGTAGTCCCCTTTGTTTAAGCATAGTACGCTCGTTTGAGACACTACTTCCTCACCCTCAATCTGTATTACAAATTCAACCATACTGTGATCACTCATTCCGAGAGGAACTTTTACTTGGAGATCGTTTATTATTCCTGTCTCATTACACAGGACCAGATCTAAGATAGCTTGCTCCCTTGTAGGTTCTGTAACATACTGTTCTAAGAAACAATCCCATATGCATTCTATGAATTCCTCCTCCAGGCTACCCCATGCGATTTGATTTGACCAGTCGATATGTAGGTTAAAATCCCCCATGATTACTGCCGTTCCTTTTTCACATGCCTCCATTATTCCCTTGATTATTGCCCGCCCCACCGTGAAGTTATTATCTGGGGGCCTATAAACTACGCCCACCAGTGACTTTTTCCCCTTACTATCTCTAATCTACACCCACAATGATTTAACATTTTGTTCATTAGAGCCAATATCGTTTCTCACAACTGCCCTGATATCATCCTTTATTAACAGAGCTACCCCACCTCCTTTCCCTTCTTGTCTATCTTTCCGAATTGTCAGATACCCCTGTATGTTTAATTCCCAGTCTTGGCCACCCTGCAACCATGTTTCTGTAATGGCCACCAAATCATACCCATTTGTAATGATTTGTGCCGTCAACTCATTTACTTTATTTCGAATATATTGGTGTGGATAGAGGATTGTTTTCTGTTAGTTAGGCAGAGAGTCGGAATAAATGGGCCATTTTCCGGTTGGAAAACTGTAACTAGTGGGGTGCCACAGGGATCAGTGCTGTGGCCTCAACTATTTACAATCTATATTAATGACTTGGACTGAGTATAACATAGCCAAATTTGCTGATACAAAAATAGGTGGGAAAGTAAGTTGTGAGGAGGATGCAAAGAATCTACAAAGAGCTTTGTGAGTGGGCAAAAATTTGGCAGATGGATTATAATGTGGGAGATGTGAGGTTATCCACTTTGATAGGAAAAATAAAAAAGCAAATTATTATTTAAATGGGGTGCGATTACAAAATGCTGTAGTACAGAGGGATCTGGGGTCTGGGGGTTCTTGTACATGAAACGTAAAAATTTAGCATGCAGGTACAGCAAGTAATCAAAGGCAAATGGAATGCTGCCCTTTATTGCAAGGGGGATGGAGTATAAAAGTAGGGAAGTCCTGCTCCAACTGTACAGGGTATTGGTAAGACCACACCTGGAGTACTGCATACAGTTTTGGTCTCCTTATTTAAGGAAGACTATACTTGCATTGGAGGCAGTTCAGAGAAGGTTCACGAGGTTGATTCCAAAGATGAAGGGGTTATCGTATGAAGAAAAGTTGAGCAGGTTGGACCCATACTCATTGGAGTCTAGAAGAATGGCGAGGCGATTTTATTGAAACCTATAAGATTCTGAGGGGGGTTGACTGGGTAGGTGCAGAGAGGATGTTTCCTCTCATGGGGGAATCTAGAACTAGGGGTCATAGTTTCAGAATAAGAGGCCGCCCATTTAAAACAGAAATGAGGAGGAATTTCTTCTGAGGGTCGTGAATCTTTGGCATTCTCTACCCCAGAGAGCTGTGGAGGCTGGATCTTTGCATGTATTTAAGGTGGAGTTAGACAGATTTTTGAATGATAAGGGAGGCGATGGTTATGGGGAGCAGGCGGGGAAGTGGAGTTGAGGCCAGGATCAGATCAGCCATGATATTGAATGACGGAGCAGGCTCGAGGGGCCAAATGACCGACTCCTGCTCGTATTTCTTATGTTCTTATGGATGAGACATTAAACCGAGGCCGTGACTGCCCCCCCAAAGGTGGACATATAGGACTATTCGAAGAAGAGCAGGGGAGTTATCTCCGGTGTCCAGGCCCTTATTTATCCCATTGACTGTAAAGTACTTTGAGACATCTGGTGGTTGTGAAAGGCGCTAGAAAAATGCAAATCTTTCTTTGACCAACACCACTGAAACTGATTTATCTGGTCATTATCACATTGTTGTTTGTGGGAGCTTGCTGTGTGCAAACTGGCTGCCGCATTTCTCGCCTTACCACAGTGACTACTTTTCAAATAGTACTTCATTGGCTTTAAAGCATTTTGGAGCATCCTGAGATAATGAAAGACAAGTTCTTTCTTTTTTGATGTACCGAACTGACACGGCACGTTCAGTCGGCCTGTTGGGGAAATTGGAATTCTGACGACAGGCACGAAAAAAGTGGTTTGCTGCTGCCATGGAACCATCGGATGCCAGTTTGTTTACATTTGCCAGTGCTGTTGCCCGTGTGAGACCTGCTCACCAGGACTGCATGTCACCAGGAGTACAAATGACAGAGCAGTAATAACAGTAAACGCAGAAGTAGGCCATTTAGCCCCTCAATTCTGTTCCACATTCAATAAGATCATGGCTGATCTGCAACCTAATTCCATATACCTGCCTTTGTCCCATATCCCTTACTTATTTTAGCATCCAAGATGGCGGATGGGATAGCAGCTCCCTAGGGAGCTCTCCCCAAACAAGCCTTCATCTGATCATCTGGTGCCATCTTCCACCTCTCTCTCTCTCAAACTCTCCCCCCACTGTCTAATCCCCTCTGGTCCTAACTCCGACCCTCAAAGTACTCTACCTACCCTTTAGACTGTGCTTCAAGGGCCCACTGCCCTCCCCCCACCCTACCTTCCAGGCCGACCTCCTCGCTGCCAAGTCCCTCCAGTTGGACCTTCGCTTCTCGCTCCCCACAGACGACTCAGCTGCTCCAAGCAACCCCCACCGATCTGAGCGGTGGTGAACCTTCGACCAGCTTCAAAAACAGGTTTGGGCCTACCTCACGCATGAGCCTTCCCTCCGGGCCTCCCATCGGTGATGTCCGGGCCTCCCTTCTTCCAACGGCGACTTGTGTGCACAATGGTGTGCACAATGGCTGTGGTCACTCTGACCTCTCCTCCTTCCACTCTGAACACTCTGACCTCTCCTTCCATAAAATGGATCTGATCTTCCCAATGCTTGCCCCCACTCAGGCCATGGATCACTTACCATCTCACCGAAGGGCGCTGCTCAGCGCCGAGCTTACGGCCCGCATCTCGCCATAGGCAATTAGGCTCATAGCGCAGTGCCTGGTCTACAGTCGTCTTCGACCCCCTTGCCACTGGGCCAAGACCTTGCTCAGCTAAGCCCATGTGGTAGCTGGTGTGCAATGGCCACCCCACGTTAAAAGAACTTGTGCACAGGCATCTTCCATCCTTCAATATGAAGTTTGGGACCTAGAACATCAGGACCCTCCTGGACAACTCCAACAGCAACAGGCCGAAACGCTGCACCGCCATCGTTGCCCGGGAACTTTAAGATGCTTCGATATCGATGTCGCTGCCCTAAGCAAGACCCGGTGGGCAGGGGAAAGTCAGTTCAAAGAACAAGGTGGAGGTTGTATCTTCTGGAAAGGCAAACCAGAGGAAGAATGGCGCTTCCACGAAGTCAGTTTCGCTATCGAGAACGAGCTTGTCGACTGCCTCAGATTCCCCCTGCGGGATTAGCAAATGTCTCATGACTCTCCGTCTCGTCCTATCCCGGGACCAGTGTGCCATAGTCATCAGTGCGTACGCCCCAACACTCGATGCAACAGATGAGACCAAAGAGAATTTTTGCTCTAGCCTCTCAAAATCCCTGTCCTTACGGACAACAAACTGATCCTCCTCGGCGACTTCAACGCCAGGGTTGGCAAGGACACAGACCTCTGGGGAGGCGTGATTGGCAGAGTGGGGGTAGGGAAAACCAACTCCAACGATACCCTGCTCCTGACAAAATGCCTAGAACACAACCTTGTCATCACTAATACCTTGTTCCGCCAGAAGGCATTGTGGCAACACACTCGCTCCAAACACTTGCACCTGCTCGCCTATGTCTTCGTTCGAGGATGTGCACATCACCCATGCCATGACAGGAACTGATGACTGCTGGATGGATCACCACCTAATCCATTCCATCATCAACATCAACATAGCCCCAAAGCGGCAACAGCAGCAGAAGCAGTGCCGCAAAAAAAATCAATGCCGGGGCACTCGAAGACCCAGCTAAGAGAGTCCTATACAGCCAGCGCCTCACTGCTAACCTGGCGACCCTTGATGTCCCTGAGACGCAGAATGCCCACAGCGCTTGGTCTGCCCTGAAGGCCTCCATAACCAGTGCCTGCAAAGAGACGCTCAGTCACTCAACCAGGAAACACTGGGACTGGTTTGATGAATGACCAAGAGATCCAAGAGCTAATAAATCGCAAGTGCAGGGCATTTCTGAATCTAAAACAACCCAACTTGGGAGCAGCAAAGCAGCTTTACAGACGGCTTAAGACCAAGGTCCAACAAAAAACCCGCGACCTAAAGAATGGACGGTGGGTGGAGAAAGCATAGAAGATTCAGCAGCTGGCCGACGGCCATGATGTGCGAGGATTCTTCACCGCAGTCAAGGCCACCTACGGCCCAAGCACCCAAGGCTCCACCCCACTGCTGGCCAAAATGGGGAGATGCTCATAAAGGACACCGAGGCAGTCAGGACACGCTGGAAGGAGCACTGTGAAGATCTCCTTTACCGAGACTCTGCCTTTGACTCGAGTGTCCTTGACTCCATCCCGCAGCATGCTACCTGCCATCATCTTGGTAAAACCCCAGCCCTGCACGAGGTAGAAAACGCCATCCGCCAGCTCGAACAACAAGGTAACGGGAGCAGATGGAATCCCCGCTGAGACACTAAAGTATGGCAGAGGGACACTATTGGCACGAATGCATGACCTCATCTCTTTCATCTGGAAGGAGGAGTGCATGCCGGGAGATCGCAGAGATACAGTAATCATGACCATCTTTAAAAAAGGGACAAATCCAACTGCGGCAACTACAGAGGAATCTCCCTGTTATCAGCCACTGGAAAAGTGGTCGCTAGAATCCTCCTCAACTGTCTTCTCCCTGTGGCTGAGTAGCTTCTCCCGGAGTCAGAGTGCAGATTTTGTCCACTACGGGGTACAGCGGACATGATTTTTACAGCACGACAGCTGCAAGAAAAATTCAGGAAACAGCACCAATCCTTGTACGTGGCCTCCTTTGACCTTACAAAGGCCTTTGACACTGTCAACCACGAGGGACTATGGAGCGACCTCCTCTGTTTCGGCTGCCCCCAAAAGTTTGTCACCATCCTCCGCCTGCTCCATGATGACATGCAAGTCGTAATGCTGACCAACGGATCCATAACAGACCCAATCCACGTCTGGACCGGGGTCAAGCAGGGCTGTGTCATCGTGCCAACCCTCTTCTCGATCTTCCTCGCTGCAATGCTCCACCTCACACTCAACAAGCTCCCTGCTGGAGTGGAACTAAACTACAGAACCAGTGGGAACCTGATCAACCTTCGTCGTCTCCAGGCCAAATCCAAGACCATCCCAACCTCTGTCGTCGAGCTACAGTACGCGGACAACGCTTGCGTCTGCGTACATTCAGAGGCTGAACTCCAAGTCATAGTCAACATCTTCACTGAGGGATACGAAAGCATGGGCCTTACAGTAAATATCCTTAAGATAAATGTCCTCCACCAACCTGACCCCGCCACACAGCACTGCCCTCCTAGTCATCAAGATCCACGGCGCAGCCCTGGACAACGTGGACCACTCTCCATACCTCGGGAGCCTATTATCAGTAAGGGCAGACATAGATGACGAGGTTCAACACGCCTCCAGTGCACCAGCGCAGCCTTTGGCCACCTGAGGAAGAGTGTGTTCAAAGATCAGGCCCTCAAACCTGCCATCAAGCTCTTGGTCTACAAGGCTGTAGTGATACCCGCCCTCCTGTATGGCTGAGACGTGGACCATATACAGTAGACACCTCAAATCGCTGGAAAAATACCACCACGATGTCTCCGCAAGATCCTGAAAATCCCCTGGGAGGACAGATGCACCAACGTTGGCTTTATCGGTCAGGCCAACATCCCCAGCATCAAAGCATTGACCACACTCGACCAGCTCTATTGGGCGGGCCACAACGTTCGCATGCCTGACACAAGACTCCCAAAGCAAGCGCTCTACTCGAAACTCCTACACGGCAAGTGAGCGCCAGGTGGGAAGAGGAAACGTTCAAGGACACCCTCAAAGTCTCCCTGATAAAGTGCAACATCCCCACCGACACCTGGGAGTCCCTGGCCAAAGACCGCCGTAAGTGGAGGAAGTGCATCCGGGAGGGCGCTGATCACCTCTAGTCTCGTCGCCGAGAGCATGCAGAAAGCAAGCGCAGGCAGTGGAAGGAACGTGTGGCAAACCAGACTCCCCACCCACCCTTTCCTTCATCGATTATCTGTCCCACCAGTGACAGAGACTGTAATTCCCGTATGGACTGTTCAGTCACGTGAGAACTCACTTTTAGAGTGGAAGCAAGTCTTCCTCGATTCCGAGGGACTGCCTATGATGGTGATTACTATCTTTTGGTTAACAAAAATCTTATCAATCTCAGATTTAAAATTAACAGCTGATCTAGCATCAATTGCTGTTTGTGGAAGAGTGTTCCAAGCTTCTACCATCCTTTTGTGTGTAGATGTTTTTCCTAATTTCACTCCTGAAGGGTATGGCTCTAATTTTTAGAGTATGCCCCTTAGTCCTGGACTCCCCAACCAGTAGAAATAGTTTCTCTCTATCTACCCTATCTGTGCCCCCTTAATATCTTGAAAACTTCAATCAAATCACCCCTTAACCTACTAAATACCAGGGAATAAAATCCTGGTTTGTGTAATCTCTCTCGTCCCTAACCGATGGAGTCCGGGTATCATTTTGGTAAACCTACGCTGGCTGTACTCTCTCTCCAAGGCCAGTATAGACGTCCTAAGTGTGGTGCCCAGAACTGCGCGCTGTACTCCAGGTATCCACAGTTTTTAGCCTTTCACCATTTAGAAAGTATCCTGTTCTATCCTTTTTAGGTTCAAAGTGGATGACCTCACATTTATCACAGGTTAAGTGAAGGGCAAAACTATTAGTATCCCTTTAATTTTATGCTTTCATCTCATCAACATCATCATCATCATCATCATCATCATCATTGTTATAGGCAGTCCCTCGGAATCGAGGAAGACTTGCTTCCACTCTAAAAGTGAGTTCTTAGTTGACTGAACAGTCCAGTACAGGAATTACAGTTTCTGTCACAGGTGGGACAGACAGTCGTTGAAGGAAAGGGTGGATGGGGAGTCTGGTTTGCCGCACGCTCCTTCCACTGCCTGCGCTTGCTTTCTGCATGCTCTCGGCGACGAGACGCGAGGTGCTCCGCGCCCTCCCGGATGCTCTTCCTCCACTTGGGGCGGTCTTTGGCCAGGGACTCCTTGGTGCCGGTTGGAATGTTGCATTTTATCAAGAGGCTTTGAGGGTGGCCTTGAAACGTTTCCTCTGCCCACCTTTGGCTCGCTTGCTGTGGAGGAGTTCCGAGTGGAGCGCTTGCTTTGGGAGTCTTGTCATGCATGCGAACAATGTAGCCTGCCCAACGGAGCTTTCATCTACAGTGCCGCCTATCTTTGTGTCGCCGGCAAATTTGGATATGTGGCTTTCTATCCTATCTTCTAAGTTGTTTAATAAATATGGTGAATAGTTGAGGCCCCAACACCGATCCCAGCGGGACGCCACTAGTCACATCCTGCTAATACTAATATTGAATGTAATATTTCCAAGTTTGCAGATGACACTAAGCTGGGTGGCAGAGTGAGCTGTGAGGAGGATGCTAAGAGGCTGCAGGGTGACTTGGACAGGTTAGGTGAGTGGGCAAATACATGGCAGATGTGGTATAATATAGATAAATGTGAGGTTATCCACTTTGGTAGTAAAAACAAGGCAGATTATTATGTGAATGGTGACAGGTTAGTAAAAGGGGAGGTGCAACAAGATCTGGGTGTCATGGTACATCAGTCATTGAAATTTGGCATACAGGTATAGCAGGCGGTGAAGAAAGCAAATGGCATGTTGGCCTTCATAGCAAAAGGATTTGAATATAGGAGCAGGGAGGTCTTACTACATTTGTACAGAGTCTTGGTGAGGCCACACTTTGAATATTGTGTACAGTTTTGGTCTCCTAATCTGAGGAACGACATTCTTGCTATTGAGGGAGTGCAGCGAAGGTTCACCAGACTGATTCCCGGGATGATAGGACTGTCATATGAAGAAAGACTGGATCGACTAGTCTTATATTCGATGGAATTTAGAAGAATGAGAGGGGATCTCATAGAAACATATACAATTCTGATGGGATTGGACAGGTTAGATGCAGGAAGAATGTTCCCGATGTTGGGGAAGTCCAGAAGCAGGAGTCACAGTCTACGGATAAGGAGTAAGCCATTTAGGACCGAGATGAGAAACTTCTTCACTCAGAGAATTATAAGCATGTGACATTCTCTACCACAGAAAGTTGTTGAGACCAGTTTGTTAGATATATTCAAAAGGGAATTAGATGTGGCCCTTATGGCTAATGGGATTAAGGGGTATAGAGAGAAAGCAGAAATGGGGTACATGAAGTGCTTGATCAGCCATGATATTGAATGGTGGTGCAGGCTTAAAGGGCCGAATAGCCTACTCCTGCACCTATTTTCTCTGTTCTATTAGAGTACCTTCCCATTCTCTCTTCTCTCTGTCTCCTGCCACTCTGTCAATTTCCTAACCAGGTCACTAATTTGCCTTCAATTCCATGGGCTTCAACCTTAGTTAACAGCCTCTTATGAGGGACTTTATCAAATGCCTTCTGGAAGTCCATATAAATAACATCCATAGTCATTCCCCTGTTCACTACTTTAGTTACCTCTTCAAACAATTCAATCAAGTTTGTTAGGCATGACCTATGTTTTACAAATCCATGCTGGCTCACTCTGAACAGTGTAAAATTTTCACGGTGTTCAGTCACCCTATCCTTAATTATAGACTCTAGTAATTTCCTGAAAACAGATGTTAAGCTATCTGGTCTATAATTCCCTGTTTTCCCTCTCTTGCTATTCTTAAATAGCACAGTGGAATGAGCAATTTTCCAATCTAAAGGAACGGTTCCTGAATTGAAAGAACTTGGAAGATTATAGTTGGGGCATCTGCAATTGCTCACCTCCTTCCTTTAAAACCCTGGGATGGAAACCATCTGGTCCTAGGGATTTGTCACTCTAGTGCCATTATTTTCTACATTACTGTAAATTTGCTTTCATTTTATTGAGTCCCCGTCCCTGATTCAATATTAGTTTCCTTGAGATTTCCTGTACTCTAAATACTGCTGCAAAGTAATGATTCAACATATCCGCCATTTCCTTATCATTGACAATATCACCGTTGCCAGTTTTCAAGAGGCCAACATTGCTCTTGACCACCTTTTTCCGAATATAATAGTAAAAATGTTTGATGTTGATTTTGCTATCTTGCAAGTTTCTTTTCACGCTCCCCTTTTGTAGCTTTTACTAATCGTTTTGTCACCCTTTGCTGCTGTTTGTATCTTTCCCATTCGCCAGGATCTGTGTTAGTTTTTGTATGCTTTTTATTTTAGTTTTGTGTTGTCCCTGGTTGTTTTGTTTTGTTGGCGAGTAGAGCTTTTGCCCTTTGGGGGTATAAACTGGTTCTGTATCACATTCAATTCTTTTTGAACACCTCCCACTAACCTTCTGTTTTACCCAATAACAGATTAACAGATTTGCCCAATTTACTGTGGACAGTCTCTGTCCCATCGTATTGAAGTTGGTCGTACCTAAATCTAGAATCTTAGGGCCCAAGTTTCGGACCGCGCCTAGAACGGCGCAGCCCTGACCTGGACGCCTAAAAAAACTTCCAGATTCTCCGGCTCCCTGCGGGCCCTCTTGAGTCAGGCGCGGCGCAGCACGAGCTGTTGAGGGCGGAGCCAGGTCCCTGCGCTGAAAACAGTGCCGGGACCTCCGCACATGCGCGCTAAAGTGGGTGCGCATGTGCAGTAGCTCCAGATGCCCAAAACCGTGAGGGAGGGGCCCGAAGCACACAGCCCGTAGCCCTGGCTGAATGGCCTCACTGGGGCTGTGTGCATGAGGCTGCCTCCCACGCCCAGCTCCTGCTTCCTCCCGACCCGACTCGACTCACGCATCCCCGCCCCCTGACCGGACCCCCCGGACAGGACCCGACCCGTGCTCCCCTCCCCCCCCCCCCCCCACCCGACCTGACCTCCCTCTCCCTCCTTCCCTCCCCCCCGACCCGACCTGCGCTCCTGACCACCCCGCCCCCCCCCCCCCCCAACCTGGACCCGACCTGACCTCCCTCCCTCCCTCCCTCCCTCCCTCCCTCCCTCCGACCCGAACCGAACCGACCTCCCTCCGCCCCCGCCCCCCCCCCCCACCTGACCCGACCCGCGCTCTCGACCCGACCCGACCCAACGCTACCTACCTGTAAATCTGGTGCTGGGGACGGGCCCTGCCCGAAGTCTTGGGCCCGGCCAGGCCCGGCCTGTTTAGCCTCCCCCTCCTTCCCCCTCCTTTCCCCCCCTCTCCTTTCCCCCCCCCCTTTCCTTTCCCCCCCTCTCCTCCCCCCCCCTCTCCTTACCCCCCCTCTCCTTTCCCCCCTCTCCTTTCCCCCCTCTCCTTCCCCCCCTCTCCTTCTCCCCCCTCTCCTTCCTCCCCTCTCCTTCTCCCCTCTCCCTTCCCCCCCCCTCCTCCCCCACCCTCTCCTTCCCCCCTCTCTTCCCCCCCCTCCTTCCCCCCCTCCTTCCCCCCTCTCCTTCCCCCCTCTCCTTCCCCCCTCTCCTTCCCCCTCTCCTTCCCCCCTCTCCTTCCCCCCTCTCCTTCCCCCCTCTCCTTCCCCCCTCTCCTTCCCCCCTCTCCTTCCCCCCTCTCCTTCCCCCCTCTCCTTCCCCCCTCTCCTTCCCCCCTCTCCTTCCCCCCTCTCCTTCCCCCCTCTCCTTCCCCCCTCTCCTTCCCCCCTCTCCTTCCCCCCTCTCCTTCCCCCCTCTCCTTCCCCCCTCTCCTTCCCCCCTCTCCTTCCCCCCTCTCCTTCCCCCCTCTCCTTCCCCCCTCTCCTTCCCCCCTCTCCTTCCCCCCTCTCCTTCCCCCCTCTCCTTCCCCCCTCTCCTTCCCCCCCTCTCCTTCCCCCCCTCTCCTTCCCCCCCCTCTCCTTCCCCCCTCTCCTTCCCCCCCCTCTCCTCCCCCCCCCTCTCCTTCCCCCCCCCTCTCCTTCCCCCCCCTCTCCTTCCCCCCCCTCTCCTTCCCCCCCCTCTCCTTCCCCCCCTCTCCTTTCCCCCTCTCCTTTCCCCCTCTCCTTTCCCCCTCTCCTTTCCCCCTCTCCTTTCCCCCTCTCCTTTCCCCCTCTCCTTTCCCCCTCTCCTTTCCCCCTCTCCTTTCCCCCCCTCTCCTTTCCCCCTCTCCTTTCCCCCTCTCCTTCCCCCCCTCTCCTTTCCCCCTCTTCTTCCCCCCCTCTCCTTTCCCCCTCTCCTCTCCCCTTCACCCCCCTTCCCATCCCCTGCCCCCCTTCCCTCCTTCCCTTCCCCTTTTCCCCCTCCTTCCCTTCCCCTTTTCCCCCTCCTTCCCTTTCCCCCATCTTCCCTTCCCCCTTCTCCCCTTCTCCCCCCCTTTCCCCTTCTCCTCTCCCTCCTTTCCCCTTCTCCTCTCCCTCCTTTCCCCTTCTCCTCTCCCCCCCTTTCCCCGTCTCCTCTCCCCCCCTTTCCCCTTCTCCTCTTCCCCCCTTTCCCCTTCTCCTCTCCCCCCTTTCCCCTTCTCCTCTCCCCCCCTTTCCCCTTCTCCTCTCCCCCCCCTTTCCCCTTCTCCTCTCCCCCCCCCCTTTCCCCTTCTCCTCTCCCCCCCTTTCCCCTTCTCCTCTCCCCCCTTTCCCCTTCTCCTCTCCCCCCTTTCCCCTTCTCCCCCTTCTCCCTTCTCCCCCATCCCTCCCCCTTTCCTCCCTCCCCTCCCTCCCCCTGCCCCCACCTCTCTCCCTCTACCCCCCTCCTCGCTGTCAGAAACACAGACACTGACAGTGAGTGAGAGTGAGAGACACACAGACAGAGAGATAGAGATACTGACAGAGACACACTGGGGGGCATCCCAGCATGCTGTTGGAGGGCTCCCGGTGCTGCAGTCAGTAGGTAGAAAATGTTTTGTTTTATTGATTTAAAAAAAAATTATTTCCTATTAATTTTTTTTGATTGATTTATTGGTTGATTTATTGATGTTTTTATCATTTATTATTGATGATGGCTTTTTATTTGTAAAACTGAAGTGTTTAATGTTTGTAAACTTCCCTTTAAACCCCCCCCCCTATTCCCTACGCCTGATTTGTAACCTACGCCTGATTTTCTAAAGTGTAGATAAGGTTTTTTCGAGCGTACAAAAATCTTCACTTACTCCATTCTAAGTTAGTTTGGAGTAAGTTTTCACTGCCGAAACTTTGAAAACAGGCATAAGCCGGGCACGCCCACTTTTGAAAAAAAAAATTCTGTTCCAAAGTGAAACTGTTCTAACTGACTAGAACTGGAGCAAACTAAATGCCGAGAATTTAAATTTCTCAGATACTCCGTTCTACACCAGTTGCTCCAAAAAATCAGGAGCAACTGAGGCCGAAACTTGGGCCCTTAGCTGTTTTGTGTTTCTCCCTTTCAAACACTACTCTGAACTCGATCATGTTATGACTGCTATTAGATAAATGTTGACACACTGTTGGGCTGTTAACTAAATCTGACTCATTACTCATTACTAAATCTAATATGGCATGCCCCTTTGTTGGTTCTAGGACATATTGTTGCAGAAAACTATCCTGGGCACACAAGAAATTCACTACCTTTCTGACGTGCTAGTCTACTTATCCCAATCTATGTCAGAGTTAAAATCCCCTATTAAAGCCACTCTGCTGTTGCAACATACTTTGCTATGTGGACTTGGAGGATAGCACCTTTCCTCCAACATGACCAGGAGAACATTGTGGGGAGAAGACAATAAAAGTATACTCTTTCCTTTTGTTTTGTCAACAGCAGTAGATTAGTGGTATCTGTCTGCTCATCTAGATGGGCCACTTTAATGCCTTGTTTGCCAGTTATTTGAGTTTAGCCAGTGTATGTTTACTGTAAATTTCTTCAGTGTTGTAAATATAAACCTGCACCCTTCTGGATCAATACAGCTTTTATACAATAACGCACTTGATACAGATTACTCTTAAAGAACCTCTTGTACAACTTTCTGTGAAAAAAGATTGTATTTGTTTGAGATGTGTGATCAGGTCATTGAGTCTGTCCTACTGCTATCCTCACTATAATAAAACAGCAAAAGCTAACAATTGTGTTGCCATCCCAAGATGGCACAGATGCCAAGTACATCACCTGGCTAAGCGAATATCAAATGAAAAGAGAAAGTGCTGGAAATACACAGCAAACCAGTTAGCAATAGTCCTGCTTCCCTAACCCAGGAGTGTTGAAGCTAACAAACTGGGTAAGAACTCAAAGACTTCCCTAGTCTGTTTGGTTCACCTACTCCATCACCTTAACCATCTGAACGATTCGGGATCTATGGCAGTAAATTTAAACTGAATAAATACTTTATCTAAAAGCATAAGGAGCCCTTACAATGGGACGCAGCGCTACCTCATCATATACAATCTCCATGTTGCTTCAATTAGTGATGGTCTTGGTGAGCTGATTGTAGGAAGGCCTGTTCACTTGCTAACTGGGAAACCAATGTAACGCTCTTGTACATCCAATAGAATTGCCCAGGTTTCTTGCCCAGCTGAATTAGCTGTTGGTGCTAAAAAAAATGTAGTCTTAAAAATGATCATATATGTCTTGCAATTCCTGTTCTCGCACCTTGCTCCTCTTGTCAGGATTTTCCATTATACGTTCTGTTCAAATTTACCAGTTGTAAATTGTTATGCCAACATTTCCCATTCAGTTTTGCAATGCCAACTGCCGTGATGTAGTTTCACTCTCTGGCCACTAGGTGACCCTGTAGAGCACGCTTCTTGTGTCTCTGAACTGTGTCCCAATCTTGCATGGACAGTGTACTTGTAGTAAAGTATATTGTAGGAACAAAACTCACTTAACAACTGAGGTTTTGTGTGCATGTCAGTATATAGGTGACACATTTAAAATTGTACATGCTACTTTCAATGGTTGTTTTTGTGACAGTCTGAGACTGGGATAAGGCACTATATAAATGCATCACAGATGATGAATTGCTTTTTAAATGGCAGCCACTGTTATGTGGGTGAATGTGGAAGCCATTTTGCACCCATTAAGGTCCAACCGACAGCAGTGAGGAACAATGGCCCCAAGTTTCCACACGCGGCGAAAAAGGCGCCCCTCAGAGCTGGGCGCCTGTTTTTGGCGCCGAAAACGGCGCCTAAAAAAACCCTCCATATTCTCCACCTCCCTGCAGGTCCTCTGGCCCTCGGCGCAGCGCAGCACGAGCTGTGGGGGGGCGGAGCCAGGTCCCTGCGCTGAAAACAGTGCCGGGACCTCTGCACATGCGCGCTACAGTGGGCACGCAAGTGCAGTAGCTCCAGGTGCCTGAAACTGTGTGGGAGGGGCCCGAAGCACGCAGCTCCTAGCCCTGGCCGAATGGCCTCACTGGGGCTGCGTGCATAAGGCTCCTCCCACGGCCAGCTCCTGCTTTCTCCCGACCCGACTCGACTCCCGCTTCCCGCCTCCGGACCCGACACCCGCTCCCCCCCCCGCCCCCATACCCGACATTAGCTCCCCCCCCCCCCCCCCCCCCCCCCGGACCTGACCCGACACCCGCTCCCGGACCCGACAGCCGCTCCCTCCCCCGCCTCCGGACTGGATCCGACCTGACCTCCCTCTCCCCTCCCCCCCCCCCCCCCACCCCTTGAGCCGAACCGACCTCCCTCCCACCACCCCCCCGACCCGACCCAACGCCACCTACCTGTAAATCTGGTGCCGGGGACGGGTCCTGCCCGAAGTCCCGGGCCCGGCCCGTTCAGCCTCCCTCCCCCTTCTCCTTCTCCCCCACCCCCCCCCAAGCTCCCGGTGCTGCAGTAGGTACCGTATATACTCGCGTATCCTACGATCTCGCGTATCATGCGACCCCTAAATTTTCGTCCCCAAAACATGATTTTATCATATATCTCATGTATCATGCGAGTCACTTTTTTGAGATACCAGATGCCACTAGGCTAGGCTTTCAAACAAGTTTAACAAGTACCCAACACGTAACAAGTACCCTAACACATAACAACGATCGAATACAGACCTTAACAACCGAATCATGAAACATCGAGTGGATTCTGTTGTGAAAGCTGTTCGCGAATCGAACACCGATATAGCAATCATTCCAGCTGGCTTGACTAGCGTCGTTCAGCCACTTGACGTATCCATTAATAAGCCATTTAAAGACAATATAAGAAAGAAATGGAATGACTGGATGATGGAAGGAGAGAAATCATTTACGAAGGGAGGGAATATGAAGGCTCCGGATTTGCCTCTATTGTGTTTGCGGGTAAAAGAAGCATGGGCTGAGATAGATGGAGATTTGATTGTTAAAGCCTCTAATAATGCAGCAAACTTCAGAGGGAGTTGTGGGTGGCGATCTCTAGACCACAGCAAAGATACAGTACAAGTGACAATAGAGGCTGCAATCCAGCCCAGGAGATACCTGCCGAGATTCAGCGTGGATACGGTCTGCTTAACAGCCTAACAGCCTAATCTTGGCCAGCACTTCACACCCGCAAATTTTGTATCTCGTGTATCATGCGACCCCCCAAATTTAGGTTACAATTTAGGTCTTCAAAAGTCGCATGATACGCGAGTATATACGGTAAGTAGAAAATGTTTTATTTATTGATTTAAAAAAAAATTTTTCTTATTAATTTTTTTGATTGATTCATTGATGTATTTATCATTTATTATTAATGATGGCTCTTTATTTGTAAAACTGAAGTGTTTAATGTTTGTAAACTTCCCTTTAAACACCCCCCCCCACCATTCCCTACGCCTGATTTGTAACCTGCGCCTGATTTTTTTAAAGTATAGACAAGGTTTTTGCAAGTGTACAAAAATCTTCACTTGCTCCATTCTAAGTTAGTTTGGAGTACGTTTTCACTGTGGAAACTTTCAAATCAGGCGTCAGTGGCTGGACACGCCCCCTTTTGAAAAATAAATTCTGTTCCAAAGTGAAACTGTTCTACCTGACTAGAACTGCAGAAAACTAAATGTGGAGAATTCCGATTTCTAAGATATTCCGTTCTACACCAGTTGCTCCTAAAAAATCAGGAGCAAATCATGTGGAAACTTGGGGCCTATAAGTTGGTCTACTTTTGGCGGTGGTTGCTAGGAGAATATTGTTTGGTACATGGAAATCTCCCTGTTCATATTGCAACTTGGGATTTTTATTAATCTGAACAATAAGGCAGATGGGGTCACGTTTTTAGTTTTATCTGAAAGGCGATACCCATTGCATTTTTTCTTTTGTTTGTTTATGGGATGTGGGCATCACAGGCAAGGCCAGCATTTATTGCCCATTCCTAATTGCCCTTGAGAAGGTGGTGGTGAGCCGCTGCCTTGAACTGCTGCATACTGCTCTCCTTCTGTACTGCAGTGAAGTTTCAGCTTGGGTAGTATATATATCATGCTCTGAGCCCAATTTACCAGAATTTGATGTGAATAATTGCATTTATACTTCCATCCCTTTCCATTTATTAATTTTATACAGTATTTGTTGTGGAATCCAGTTTGGAGGGGGTACAGAGACGATTCACTAGGCTGATTCTGTAGATGAGGGGGTTACCTTATGATGATAGATTGAGTAGACTGGGTCTTTACTCGTTGGAGTTCAGAAGGATGAGGGGTGATCTTATAGAAACATTCAAAATAATGAAAGGGATAGACAAGATAGAGGCAGAGAAGTTGTTTCCACTGGTCGGGGAGACTAGAACTAGGGGGCACAGCCTCAAAATACGGGTGAGCCAATTTAAAACCGAGTTGAGAAGGAATTTCTTCTCCCAGAGGTTTGTGAATCTGTGGAATTCTCTGCCCAAGGAAGCAGTTGAGGCTAGCTCATTGAATGTATTCAATTTTCAGATAAATAGATTTTTAACCAATAAGGGAATTAAGGGTTATGGGGAGCGGGCGGGGAAGTGGAGCTGAGTCCATGGCCAGATCAGCCATGATCTTGTTGAATGGCGGAGTAGGCTCGAGGGGCTAGATGGCCTACTCCTGTTCCTAATTCTTATGTTCTTATGTAATAAATGTGTCAAGTATAATTTAGCTCATACTGGAATTAGTTGGAATAATAAATCTAATTAGTTGTTTAACAGCAATTGTAGTGAAGGTGATCAGAAAGGGTAGGTTTTACTTTTTTTAACTTGTAAATCAACATGCAATCAACTTTATGTACACAATACCCAAAGATAGTGACAATACCAGCAACCTGAATGTGAAATTGTACTTTCAAAGTAGTTCTGCTTCTACAGAATGAGGCAATACTATCGGGATGCTTCCTGTATGGTTAATAAATGCAATGCAGCTAAGCCATGCAGACCAAAAAGGTCCATTCCAGTGTCGACGCTGAATTAGATGATCTCGGCTTGGGCGGTCTCAAGGGTGCATCAATTTCCCTCAGTCTGGGGTGGAGAGGGGTATGAAGATTGTGGGGGTTCCTACCCCTGATCACTATCCAGTGACTCGTGCAGGAAGCATGCGAATGTTAAGTGATGAGGTTAGGCTTGAGTGTGAGAGCTCCCTACACTCTGACGCTGTCTTTGTTCATACATTGAAGGAAAAGAAAGACGCGCGTTTATATAGCGCCTTTCATGACCACCGGACTTCCCAAAGCGCTTTACAGCGAATGAAGGTTGTGTTGCCTACCTTTGTTTTAAAATATCAGTTTTTAAACAAACAAAAGAAAGATTCGACCATGTATGATTCACACACATTGACGATACATTTTGTAGTTGAGAGGACAAAGTCGGCTAAAGTATTGCAGGCTCTCTGAACTAATGCTTAAAACAATGAAGATTGCTCATCTAATACAAACTCTCAACATCAGACATTGGACTTTACATCAGTTGGAAAGATCTATACTCTGCTGTAAACACTGCCGATCTTTCTCGGCTGACCTGCAGCCCACGGCGACACTTCACTGACGTTCCCCATGGGTACACATTGACCCCGCTGCTCCGAGAGTTGGCGTCTCTGCCCGCAATGAACCATTACATTAAAAACTTATCGGGTACTGCTGACAACTCTAGGGTTGGCGTGACCTCCCGTCGTCCGGCAAATCCTCTTATCTGGCACAGGCCAGATCCCGAGGGTGCCGGATAAGGGAGGTTCAACCTGTAGATGAAAGGAAGAGACTCATAATGTTGCCAAAAACAGTCGTAAGCCTGAGGATTGGAAAGATTTTAGAATTTGGCAAAGGAGCACCAAGAAATTGATGAAGAGAAAATAGAATGTGTAAATGAGCAAAAGACATAAAATACAACTGTAAAAGCTTCTGTAGGTATGTAAAAAGGGGAAGATTAGCAAAAGTAAATGTGGGTCCCTTACAGGCTGAGACAGGAGAAATTATAATGGGGAATAAGGAAATGGCAGAAAAATTAAAACAAATACTTTGTGTCTGTCTTCACAGAAGAAGCAAAAAAGCTTGGTGGAAATGGTGGGGAACCAAGGGTCTGACGTGAATGAGGAACTGAAAGAAATTAGTATTAGTAAAAAGAAAATGGTACTGGAAAAATTAATGGGATTGAAAGCCAATGAATCCCCTGGACCTAATGGCCTGCATCCTAGGGTTTTGAAAGAGGTGGTTATTGAAATAGTGGATGCATTGGTTGTCATCTTCCAAAATTCCATAGATTCTAGAATAGTTCTCGCAGATTGGAAGGTAGCAAATTTAACCCCACTATTTAAGAAAGGAGCGAGAGAGAAAACGGGGAACTACAAACCAGTTAGCCTGACATCAGTAGTAGGGAAAATGCTAGAATCTATTATTAAGGACGTGATCACAGGGCACTTAGAAAATAATAAGATTGGGCAGAGTCAACATGGATTTATGAAAGAAAAATCATGTTTCTATTAGTGTTTTGAGGTTGTAACTAGCAGAATAGGTAAGGGGGAACCAGTGGATGTGGTGTATTTGTATTTTCAGAAGGAATTCAATAAGGTGCCACAGAAGAAGTTATTAAACAAAATTAGGGCTCGTGGGATTGGGGATAATATACTAGCATGGATTGAGGATTGGTTAACAGACAGAAAACAGAGTAGGAATAAGCTTTGGGAGGAAAGATAGAAAAGCAGAGTATTTTTTAAATGGTGAGCGATTGGGAAATGTTGGTGTTCAGAGGGACCTGGGTGTCCTTGTACGCGAATCACTGAAAGTTAACCTGCAGGTACAGTAACCAATTAAGAGAGCAAATGGTATGTTGGCCTTTAGTATAAGAGTAAAGTCGTCTTACTGCAATTATATAGGACCCTGGTGAGACTACACCTGGAGTATTGTGTACAGTTTTGGTCTCCTTACCTAAAGAAGGATATACTTGCCATAGAGGGAGTGCACCAAGGGTTTCCTGGGATGAGGGGATTGTCCTATGAGGATAGATTGAGTAGACTAGGCCTATATTCTCTCGAGTTTAAAAGAATAAGAGGTAATCTCATTGAAACATGCACAATTCTCGCAGAGCTTGATCGGGGAGATGCATGGAGGATGTTTTCTTTGGCTGCGGAGTCCAGAACCAGGGGTCACAGTCTCAGAATAAAGGGCCATTTAGGACTGAGATGAGGAGAAATTTCTTCACTGAGGGTGGTGAATCTTTGGAATTCTCTACCCAAGAGGGGTGTGGAAGTTCAGTCGTTGAGCATATTCAAGACAGAGATCGATAGATTTTTGGATATTAACGGAATCCATGGATATGGGGATAGTGCAGGCAAGTGGAGTTGAGGTAGAAGATCAACCGTGATCTCATTGAATGGCGGAGCAGGCTCGAGGGGCCAATTAGCCTACTCCTGCTCCTATTTCTTATGTTCTAAGTACTTTTTGCAGTGTTATCATTGTTGTGCAGTAAACGCGGCAGCCAATTTGCACACAGCAAACTCCCACAAACAGCAATGTGAAAATGATCCAGTTTTTTTTTAGTGCTGTTGATTGAGGGATAAAGTAACTCCCCTGTTCCTCTTCAAAATAGTGCCATGGGATTTTTTATGTCCACCTGAGAGCGCAGACGTTTCATTTATCGTCTCGATTTATCGTCTCATCTGAAAGACGGCACGTCTGACAATGCAGCACTCGCTCAGTACTGCACTGGAGTGTCAGTCTAGATTTCCGTGCTCAAGTCTTGAGTGGAACTTGAGCCCACAACCTTCTGACTGAGAGGCGAGAGTGCTACCCACTAAGTCACGGCCATTTGGATGTGGTAGCAAAGAAGCGCAGATACCCATTGTTATATATGCATGTTAATGTATGTACTGTAACACTAGACCACTGAATGTACCTTCACCCTGTATACACTATACCTGTACCACCAGAGGGTGCTGCTGCTGGAGACCTAAGGGTCACCTGTACACTGCAGATAACCAAGTATAAAAGGAAGCTCGCCTCCTGGTGTCCTCACTCTCGGAGCTGCAATAAAGGACTAAGACCACCACTGTTCAAGTACTATATCCTTACCTCGTGGAGTCGTTATTGAAGTGCTTGCATATACAATACCCATGAAACTCTGACCTAGCGTTATTCTGCTCCTTTAGGAGAGGAGGGCAAAAATGAAAGTGAATTGCATTGAATGCTTCACATGATGGCAGAGTAACCAGACCATGTACAGTAAAGGGGTTCGGGTAACACCCTGAGCAGTGAAGTACCAAGTGGTTCGTAGTTAGCTAAAACCTGAGAGTTCTTAAAAAAAAATATGTTGGAGCTGTTTTCTACACTGTGATCGATGAACCCAGAATACGTGTGTGTGTTTAATAATTGTGCTGAATCTGCCTATGGGCATGTAGCTGTGTGCTGCTTAATGTTGTGTACACCACACATTCTTGCTAGGCATTCTGTTTCAGTTAAATGTTTGGTGAAACCATGCTGAGTTTTGAAGTTGTTTTGCAATTTCTTTTAATGATTCATCCAGTTTCATTATTGTAGGTAAATGATTTATTAATTTTAATTAATTTTGCAGTTGTATTAGACATTCGAAATAATTATTTTCAGGGTTGGCATGATCAGGTTAGCGGAGATGCTGACTGGTACAGTACTGGATTTTCTCATTGTGTGAGGGTACACGTTAGACTTTCCTGCTCAGTCAGTACTGTACTTTTGTTCCCATAGTGAAACTGATCGAAGGAGATTATAAATACTTAGTTACATTCCTTGTCCTTCTGTATGGACACTACTTAAAGAATGGAGAAATATTTGTGGTTTGACCTTTTACCACCTACCCAGTTTTTTTTTTAATTGTGGTGTTATACTGAACAATATCTCTGAACAGTGACCTCAACAAGTCTGGCACAAAAGTCTGGCAAGATCACTTGAGTAAAAATCTGCTTCCTTCCCCAGACAAAAACAAAAAGCCTTGTTTCTTAGCAATCTGTTTTAAAAACAAAAAACAAAACCAGCATTGCAAGTCCAGCTGATCTGATGGAGTTGGCCATTACAGAGGATCAAGCTCATACCTTTCTATGAGCTCAAAATTGGCCAGGAGTTGCTCCATTTTTTTTTGGAGCAACTTGATTTTTCTAGAGTATCTTTGAAAATCCCTATTTTGCACATTCAATTTGCGCCAGTGTAAGTGAGTTGGTTACGATTTTTTTAGTTTAGTTTAGTTGTTCTCAAAAGGGGGCGTTACCAGCCACCTATGCCAGTTTTGGCCATTTAGGCAACTTTGACCAACTAATAGTCACTCCAAATCTACTTAGGCCAGCGTATGTGGTCACTTGTGAAAACCATTGCAGAGAGTTAAGAAATCGGCACAGGTAGGTACATCGGAGGCCAGCAGAACTTAATGACTTGACTAAAGAATGTGAATAGGATCAAACAGCCATACAGGACATCATATGACAAACTTCGTAAAGTTAATTTACTATTCAACAGAAGCATTCATGGAAGCTTAAACTACAAAAATAAAAGTAAAAGATAGTTGAATTAAATTGCCCTAATCTCTCAACTAATTTAAACAACTATTTGTTTGCAATGATTATACTGGGCCAAAATTGAGTTCATATTATCTAAATAAAGTCTACTTCAATAAATAAGAGATTCTCTGTGTTCCTCCGTCACTTAGGTTCTTTCACAATAGCACCAGGTAAATAGGCTTGACAAATGGTCACCACAATTCACAAAAGACAAAATATATTTACAGAATTTTTTCAAAATATCCAAAATTGGCCAGGAGTTGCTCCATTTTCCCTACCTTCATCTTCAGTCCAGGAAGGCAGCGGGCTGGCCTGTGTGGTCGGCCACTCGGCCTGGGATAGGGGTGGGGCGCACCAGCAGCTGGTATGATGATGATGATGATCAGGTCCCACGCTGCAGCATGCACACTGAAGCTGGGGGCGAGGAGCTACTGCGCATGCGCGCACACTCCAACACACGTGCAGATGTCCCGCGTGGTTTTCAGCACGGGACGCTGGCTCCACCCCCGACCTGACTAGCCACGCTGCGCGAAGACCCGGGAGAAGCCGGACAGCGGCCAAATTGGGGGGGGGCGATTTTTTTTCTTTTCGTGAGCACTTTTCAACGCAGAAAAGCGGCACATCTCCGGTGAGTGCGCTGAAAAAAGGGGTGGGCCAATTTTGAGCCCTATGCATTTGCTTATGTGTAGGTAGAATCATTTTTGCTGCTGTGCTCTTTGGAAATCTGGATTGCCCAAGTTTTTTGTCTTTGCAAGCCGCTTGGGTGCCATGGGGTGCATGGTGGTGGGTAAATTTTGCATGCATATCCGGTTGCTAATGCAACAGCAAGAACAAGTTGCATTTATATAGCACCTTTTTAATACAGGTAAATCACCCATGATTTCACAGATCCATAAGAGAAAAAATAAATAGGCATTGAAACAATGGAGATATTATGAGGGGTGACTAAAAGCAAGGACAAACATATACTGGTGTCCTGGGATGAGATTTATCCACCAATGAGGAAGAACTGTCTTTTCCAAGCCTCCCAGTCCACTGAGTTCACCCAGAACAGAAATAGAAGCATAAATAGAATGGAGTTGCCCAGGGTTTGTGGGCTGGATTGGTGGAGCTCAGTGGGCCCATAGCTGTGGTTTGGCCACCCTGATGTAAATGAATGTTGAGCATCTATTTTTGTTTATGAGCATTAAAACTTGTTATAACGTCAGCCTTGTTCACTGAATTACACTTGCACCTGTAAAATTATATTTTGAATGTATGTGCTGGAGAAGAGCACAGTAATCACTGAACACTCAACATCCTTAAAGTAGGGCTTCACAACATAGCACTCTGGTCAACCCTGGTTCGAATAGACTGCAGCAAAGTGACGACAGATAAAGTCGTACTCATCAAAAGCTCATCTTATTGATGCCGATTTTACCGTGATAATCTTCCTTTGGCAGGAGCTCACCTGGTACTTGTACAACTAATGTGACGATGCTGAGCCCTGTGCCTCCGACAGTGTGCAGGACGTTACTTTTCATGGATTCTGACAGCTGCTGTCACATGCAGTGCAAGACCCCAGCTTCCATCCCTGCTGGGCCTTGAACCGACCCAATAGAAGCTGGGAGAGCGGTGCTTGTAGGTCATGGGTCTTCACTTGAGCCATGTTCTCCTGCACCATGACTGACTGCATAAAGCATGAGCTTTGAGTCTTTGTATACCGCTGTATTCACACAGCTCCAGTCGAGATGTGAAAATCCGTTTTGTCTGAGTTTGTTTCGGGATCGGGGTCATATCTTCGTTCACCGTTTGCCTCTAGCACCAAGTTGAGCCAATTGTGTCCTGTGACTTTGTGAATAATCAAACCATCAAATCATATAAAGTGGAATAAGAAATGTGTTGGAAGGCATTTTAAATCTGGGCATAAAGTTTCTCTTGTAGTTGCAGGATGAGCACAATAGGCTCTGCCTTTTTTTTTCAAAACTATCCGAAATTATCATCTCGGTGAAATAATTATCCCTTTTTTTTTAAACAAAAGATTTTTTGGGGTCACAAACGCAGTGGTTAAATACTTAAATGAATGCTCATTAAGATTAATCAAACAAAATGGTTAAACATTAATCTTTGTTTACCCATGTTATTTATAATCCATCCAAAGATCAGTTAATTTTCCATGAACATGGGAAGGAACTAGAGATCTTCTCACCTTACTACACATGGCCTGTAGCCAGAGGGACAAGGTGGCAGTGTGCTAGTACAGTACCTAAATGTTAAAAATCACAGTGCTTTGCCTGTCTTGATTCTAAATTCTGGTTGCAAGGTATCTCTTCCCTCCCCATCACCCCTGCCCCCACTTCACCAGGATTGAGAATATTGAGATAAAAGTAAAATACTACAAATGCAGGAAATCTGTTTCTGTTTTAATTTCAATCAGCCGGTCAGACAGCATCTATGGCGAGATCTCCTGCAAAGGCTTCTCTTCCTGCGCCCATACCGTTCCATTGGAATCCCCAAGGATAAATCCTTGCACCGCCCGCCCCACCCCCCACCTCCAAAACCATTTCTCATCTATATGCTGTCCCTCAGCGACATTATCTGCAACTTTACGTTAAATTCAACATGTATGCTGATGACTCCCAGCCCTACCTCACCACCACTTCTCTCAACCTCCCAACTGCCTTTGTGTTTTCGAACTGCTTGTCCAACAACCAGTATTGGATGAATGGGAATTTCCTCCAAATAAACATTGCGAAGACCAAAGCCAATGTCTTAGGCCCCTGCCCCAAACTCTGTTTCCCTAGCCGCCAATTCTATACCCCCTCCCTGGACAATGTCTCAAGCCGAACCAGACTGTTTGCAACCTCTGTGTCCTCTTTAACCTTGAGCTGAGATTCTGTCCCCATATCCTCTCCGTCACTAAGACTGCCTACTTCCCCCTCCCTAATATCGCCCGTCTCTGCCCCTGTCTCAGCCCATCTGCTGCTGAAACCCTCATCCATGCTTTTGTTACCTCCAGATTTGACTATTCCAGCACTTTCCTAGCCAGCCTCCTACCTTCCACTCTCTAAACTTGAGCTCATCTAAAACGCTGCTGCTCTATCCTAACGGACACCAAATCCCGTTAACTCATTATCCCTGTGCCTACATTGTCTCCCGGTCCACCAACACCTTAAATTTAAAATTCTCATTGTGTTCAAATTATTCCATACCTCTCCACACTATCTCTGTAACCTCCTACAGCCTATCAATCCTCTGATAACTCTGGCTTCTCGTGCAAACCCTACATTCTTTGCTCCACAATTGACGGATGGGCCTTCAGCCATCTGGAATGCCTTCTTTCTATCTCTCTCTCCTCCTTTTAAAACCCTCCTTAAAACCTACCTCTTTGACCAAGCTTTTGGTTGCCTGTCCTAATGTCTCCTCCTAGGGCTCGCTGTCAATTTTTGTCTACGCTCCTGTGAAGCGCTTCGGGAACATTTACTGTTAAAGGTGCCATATAAATGCAAGTTGTTGTTGAGATAGGAAGGTAGGGTTAACGTTTCAAGTCAATGACCTTTTGTCATAACCCAGAGCATGTTGAGCTGTTGGCTAGTCAGGTAGATACTGTATTAGCGTGGCTGTTTGAGTGCAGTTATTATTACTAACCTTTCATTTTTGTCTGATAGTGACTGCCAATAAGTAGCCACTTAAGGTGTCTGTAGGTTCTGCTTAAAATGGAAACTGTTTAGTTATGCAGTTTAAAAGGGACCATCAGCCTTTTGCAGATGAAAGGTCAAATGATGCTTGACAATATCGGCAATGACATTTTGAAGCTGTGATTCTTCTTGACTAGAATTAGGATACATTGATTTATTTCACGACTAAGTTATTCTCAGTTAATGCTTGCTTGATGCATAAAGAGGAAATAACTCATCAGCACAACAATTATTGCTGGGAGATCTCATAGATGCAGTAATCGTGACCATCTTTTTAAAAAAAAAGGGGAACAAGTCCGACTGCGGCAACTACAGAGGAATCTTCGATCTTCCTCGCTGCAATGCTTCACCTCACACTCGACAAGCTCCCCGCTGGAGTGGAACTAAACTACAGAACCAGTGGGAACCTGTTCAACCTTCGTCGTCTCCAGGCCAGATCCAAGACCATCCCAACCTCTGTCGTCGAACTACAGTACACGGACGACGCTTGCGCCTGTGCACATTCAGAGACTGAACTCCAAACCATCGTCAACATCTTCACTGAGGCGTACGACAGCATGGGCCTTACACTAAACATCCGGAAGACAAAGGTCCTCCACCAACCTGATCCCATCACACAGCACTACCCCTCCCAGTCATCAAGATCCACGGTGTGGCCCTGGACAACGTGGACCACTTTCCATACCTCGGGAGCCTATTATCAGCAAGGGCAGACATCGACAACTAGGTTCAACACCACCTCCAGTGCACAAGCACAGCCTGAGGAAGAGAGTGTTTGAAGATCAGGCCTTCAAATCTGGCACCAAGCTCATGGTCTACAGGGCTATAGTGATACCTGTCCTCCTGTATGGCTGAGACACGTGGACCATACACAGTAGACACCTCAAATCACTGGAGAAATACCACCAACGATGCCTCCGCTAGATCTTGCAAATCCCCTGGGAGGACAAACGCACCAACGTTAGCGTCCTCGATCAGGCCAACATCCCCAGCATCAAAGCACTGACCACACTCGACCAGCTGCGTTGGGCGGGCCTCATTGCTCGCATGCCTGATACAAGACTCCCAAAGCAAGCGCTCTACTTGGAACTCCTACACGGCAAGCGAGCCCCAGGTGGGCAGAGGAAACGTTTCAAGGGCACCCTCAAAGCCTCCTTGATAAAATGCAACATCCCCACCGACACCTGGGAATCCTTGGCCAAAGGGCACCCTAAGTGGAGGAAGAGCATCTGGGAGGGCGCTGAGCTCCTCGAGTCTCATCGCCGAGACTATGCAGAAAGCAAGCGCAGGCAGCGGAAGGAACGTGTGGCAAACCAGTCCCACCCACCCTTTCCTTCAGCGACTGTCTGTCGCACTTGTGACAGAGACTGTAATTCCCATAATGGACTGTTCAATCACCTAAGAACTCACTTTTAGAGTGGAAGCAAGTCTTCCTCTATTTCGAAGGACTGCCTATAATGATGGTATTGTGTGATTAGCATTGTAACACTATTCGCAAGACCAGAAGGACAAGTTCCTCATATGTATAATTCATCATAGGTACTTTTATTTTAACAGGAGGGTAGCATGTGCACATTTCTCCCCCTCAGCTGCATTCTATGGTGTAAACAACCCAACATTCAAGGAATAGACAGCACCAAAGACTATTGAGCATCTAGAGACCATTTGCCACATTTACTTTAGGAAAATACTTTACCTAATTCTCTCAGCTGCTTGGTAGGCCCATCCCCAGCCAATGTCTATACATCTATACATTGGCTGGGGATGGCCTACCAAGCAGTTGTGAGAATTCGGTCAAGTATTTTTCTCAAGTAAATGTGACGAATGGTCTTTAGATGCTCAATAGCAATTGATCTCTGCATATACAGTCATGCAATGCTCCACAGGCTGTCTGAAGTGCTGTAAAAAGAGGAGCGTGTGCTCTCCAGATTATTCCAAAAAATAGTAGGAATTACACTTGTATATACTTTCAGATACTGAGCGTGAAATCATGTGTGTACACTTTTGCAAAATGTTTTCATTAGAACAAAGGGATTGCTGGGTGATTTGATGGAGATGTTTACAATTATGAAGCGATGGGGCAGAGTAGATAGAAATAGACTGTTTCCAGTGATTGAGGGGTCTAGAACAAGGGTACGTAGATACAAGATTAAATGCAAGAGATTTAGGACAGAGAGCAGGAGAAACGTTTTTATGCAAAGTATTGAGGCTGCGGAATGCATGACAAATTAGTGATCGAAGCAGAGACATTCTCAACATTTAAGAATAGGTTAGCTAGGTGGTTGAAGAAAAATGGAATAAAGGGATATGGGAACAGAGCGGCCACATAGGATTATTTCTACTGCTCGGGTGGAGGATTAACACCAACGGGGCCTGGTTGGGCCCATTGGCCTCAGTCTGTGTTGCAGTTTCTGTGTAGTTTTATGTAATTGGTGGAACAGCATTGCAAGATAATTAAGGCAACACTATAGCCTTTGCACTGACCGAGACTGATTCCTGTTGAATAATCAGGATTGAAACGCCTGGCTAATCTTACCCCCACTGCCAGCCCAGGGATGATGAGGCCAACTTTAGTGCCTCTACTGCCAACTGAACTGAGAAATCATCTCACCAAGAATCAAACCTGAGATTGTTCTGCTGTGGTTTAGCTGCACACTGTCAGCCAGCAGAGTCAGAGCAGCAATGTAAGTATTTATCGGTCAAGGCAAGATGCTCTCGAGAGCCCACAACCAGAAATGAAACTTGTGATTGCCACTGTCCATTATGCATCCGTGCAAGTGGGAGCAGATTCTGCAGCTCTGGAAATTCCACATGGTAACCACCTTAAATAGAAGGGGCTCTGTTATAGACTTGACAATAGTGGTAGCTATAATATCTGTTGTGACTTCTACACCTGTAAAGCTTGCATGCAGTTATATTGGTGTATTAATGACACTTTCCATCCTGGCTGTGTTTTAACGGTTCTTTTCTCCTCCTACAGAATATTCTCCTTTCTGGACGTGGTCACCTTGTGTCGCTGTGCTCAGGTTTCCAGGGTAAGGTTTCTTTATATATCTTCCTCACCTTTTTAAAGGACTAATCTGGGCTACCCCCAATAGCTCAGCTAATTAAAGAAATGAATAATACAGATCAATAAAGATCTAAATGTTATCCCTAGTCTGTGTTGAATCAACTGATCTCAGACAGGGCAGTGGTACAGGTGCCTCAGTACTAGGACGGAGAACATCGGCGAGGGTTCCTGCTCCTGGTCACTGTCTATGTTGGAAATGCATGTTGTGTTGGGAAGTTACTGGGGAAGTGCGCATTAGCAAGGGGTTGATGCCTTCCAAAGGGGAGAAGAGAAAATTGGCACAAAAGCAATGGGGTGGGGGGAGATAACAAGACTGAGCTAGATTCATTTGTTATAAAATAATCCAAACTATATTAATCAAGAATTAGTGTTACTCAGGCAACCTAGCCATATGGTGACACTTTTATAATGGACCATCTGTCTTTGCTTCTTTACTAAATGTGTTCTCTTCCCCTTGTTGAAACTATTGGCGTGTTGCTAAGTACAACATCATGGGTTCCATGTGCCCTCTGGTGCCTGACCAAAGCGACCATTATTTGAGTGATCCCAATCCTGTGCGTAGCTGCCATATATGCACACTCCGAACAAGAGTTAGTGGATGGCGTTCAAGGAAACTTTGGCTAATCCCAACCCATCTCCCAGTCCAGAGGTATAGAAGCCAACTTTTGTGCCCCTATTGCCAGCTCAACTAAGATCAGCTCATTCAGCACAGACCTGAGCTTAAACCTGGCATTGGTCTACTTTAAATAGTCTGCTCCAAATGGGTTTAGTTACACACTCTCTAAATGTGGGGAAGCCCCGTAGTGGACTATAACACGATTTTATGGTGCTATAAAATATGCTGTAGCAAGAGGTATGTTATCGAGAGCTTGTTTCTGTATTGATGAGGTAGTCATGACCTTTGCTTATTATGGAGAGGATGACTGCTTTGGCCAAATTAAAACAATCTTATTGATAACCTAGTACCAATAATTTATAGTTAAACCTTTCAGTTCTGGTGAGCAAGGCTCTTGCCAACAGCCTTGAGCATATTTAAACTTGTTATTTTAATCATGTATAAGTCATTGAGAAGGCCACATTTAAGGATGTTGTGGATATTTTACACACAATGGGATATTTAATGCATTGGGAAGGATACAGAAAGATGATGACTTTAGGACTCTAGTTCTTTCAACCTATTGTCATAGCTCCCTTTCGAAGAAAAAGATTGAGAGAAGATACGATCTAAATCTTCAAGTTAATCTGAAGTGCCATTTTTATCCAAGCTATGCTCTCAAGACCAGAGAACATGAGTACTGGCAAGAATTCCTTTCCTCTCCCATTCCCAAAACAAGATCATGGCTGCATTTATTGGATCCTATCAAAAGTAGCCAGTGTCGAACTTTAACTGCTGTTTAAAGATTAGCATAAAGGGCGTATAACCTAATGTGGCTATGGATAGGCATAAAATAACATACCTTATAGAACCTTGCACTTTTGATCCCATTAGACCATGGAAATGCAGCTGGTCTGGATAAAAATAGTGCCAATTGTAATGTTCAGTGGATATCCTGGAGTATTTGGTGGGTTAGCCTTGGGTAAGTGAGATTTCATTTTGCAGTTTGAAGATCAACCTGTGGTGGTTTGCATGCCCGAGGAGACTGATTAAATTAGGAGTCTCTGATGGGGAAAATTATACACATTGTATATTGACACAATTTGCCAGATGTGGGTTTAATGAGAAATGTGGCCTTTGCTCACAACATTTTTATGATATCATTGAATTTGTGTGTATCTGTTGTGCTGAATGTAAAACAGGAAAGGAAGCTAAAAATAAATTGCATTCATTAGATTCTGGAAAAACAGGCAAGACCACTCAGCTCAGGTCTCTCGTACCCTAACTTTCTTAAATCCGTATCTAAATGCTTTTTGAGCAATGCCAATGTTTATCTTTCTACCGTGTCTGTCAGATTAATTGCAAACATTTGTCACTCTTTTCAGTAAAGTAATTCAAAGTTTTTTTTTTAATATCCTCTGGTGCTACATTTTTGGCTTACTTTGAGGATTAAAGGGACAATGGTGGCTAACAGACAGAAAGCAGAGAGTATTGGTGAATGGTGGTTCTTCAGACTGGAGGGAAGTATACAGTAGTGTCTCCCAGGGGTTGGTATTGGGACCACTTTTTGATATATATTCATGACCTGGACTTTGGTACAAGGAGTATAATTTCAGTTTTGCTGCTCTTCTCTGTACCCTTTCTGGTGCTTTATTTTTAGACTGGTGACCAAATCTGACCACAGCACTTCATGTGGTCTGACTGTGTATTGATAAACCTTAATATAACCTTTGTACTCTACTGTTCTGGCTACCCCAGCATCGTATTAGCTTAAAGAACCATTGCAAATAGAGATTTACTTTTTACTTATTCCCAAGTAAAGTAAGCTGGAGAATACGAAGTAGCACATACTTGTTAGATGAGTTATTTTGGGGCAATAGAATGCTGAGTCAGGTGCCCCAAGGTTTGGTGTTTTTAACCCCTGCTGTTTCTCATTCATATTAAGAGTTGGATTCAAAAGCTCAATACAAACGTCAAATTTGCAGATGTTGCCAAATTAGAAAGGGCTGTTGAACCTGAGGAAGCACCTCAAACTCCAAAATGGGTTGGACAAAATATGTAAATAGTGTAACTTATGGCAGATGAAACTTATGCTGACAAGTGGATGTCGGAAGAAAAAAATGGGTGGCATATGTCCTCCAGTGAATGGTGTCAAAATAGCTGAGGCTGAAATTGAAAGGGTTTTGATAGATTCACTGCTCCGCTCCATGTGTTCATTTGCTGCAGAGCAGCAATCAACAAAATGCTGAACTTTGCAACCAAAATAGTGGGGTCCACGTCCGGGGGAAGCTATGCTCAGTTCTGGTCAGACCAGCTGAGTACTTTGTCTGATACTGGTTCTCAACACACGAGGAAGACACTTGAGCATAGTTCAGAGTCACAAAATTAATATCCAGTGTCCATGGTTTGAGTTGTGAAGCAAGACTGGGGAAACTCGGGCTTTTTAAGCTTGAAGGGAGATGACTGAAACATAGAAACTAGCTGCAGGAGTAGGCCATTCAGCCCTTCTAGTCTGCACCGCCATTCAATGAGTTCATGGCTGAACATGCAACTTCAGTACCCCCTTCCTGCTTTCTCGCCATACCCCTTGATCCCCCTAGTAGTAAGGACTTTATCTAACTCCCTTTTGAATATATTTAGTGAATTGGCCTCAACTACTTTCTGTGGTAGAGAAGTATGTAAAACAGTAGAGCTCCAGATGTAACTTCCATACCATCTTTTTCAAATAAAACCACTGACAGGGCAAGGGCTCACGTGTAGGAACAGTAAAAGGCCGTTTAGGACTGATGGTAGGGCATTCTTTTGGAACCATTTTAGAATGTCTTGATTGAGTGATTGGAACTGTAGAGCCTTTGGATGAGCCAAGATAGGAAGAATAACTCTTGTTATCAGTATCTATCTTCTGATGCAGAAATGTATTTTTATATAAGTTGTTTTGATGGACTATACCATTCCCACTTTACGTAGAATTTTCCATATTTGGAGAGAAATCCAATCATATTAATAAATGCATTGTCAATTACTTAATATATGTACTTAGCAACGGTGTAACAAGATTTTTTGTTGGATATATCTATATTTTGACAAGGTCACACATAGGAGGCGGATCAAAGAACTAAAAGCCCATGGGATCCAAGGGAGAGTGGCAAATTGGATCGAAAATTGGCTCAGTGGCGGGAAGCAAAGGGTAATGGTTGGGAGCTTTTGTGGCTGGAAGGCTGTTTCCATTGGGGTTACACAGGGCTCAGTACTTGGTCCCTTACTTTTTGCAGTATATACAGGTGCAACGTCCAGAATCCGGAACTCTGAAAACCGGAATTGTCCGAAAACCAGACATTTTGTGCATAGCTGATGGAGTCGCCCGGAATCCGGAATTATTGTCCGAAAACCGGACATTTTTGAAGCAAAACCCAAAATCCGACGCGGATTAAGTTGAGGATTCCGGATTTAAGAAAAGAAAATTAAGTCTGAAATCCGGAATCCTCGACCGATACGTGCCGGATTTCTGGTTTTGCCGGATTTCGGACCTCGCCACTCAAAACCCGGCACAGATTCGGTCGAGGTGTACAGATTTCAGACTATTGATTTTCTTGTCTAAAATCCAGAAAAACCCACAAACTGAAACGGACTCAGTCCCGAGGATTCCAGATTTCAGACGTTGCACCTGTATTAATAATTTGAACTTAAATGTAGGGGGCATGCCAAAGAAATTTGCATATAATACAAAAGTTGGCCGTGTGGTTGACAGTGAGGAGGAAGGCTCTAGACAGCAGGAAGATATCGATGAACTGGTCAGTTGGGCAGAAAAGTGGCAAATGGAATTCAATCTGCAAAAGTGTGAGGTAATGCATTTGGGGAGGAGCAGCAAGGCAATGCACAATAAATGGGAGGATAATGAGAGATGTGGAGGAACAGAGGGACCTTGGAGTAAATGTCCACAGATCCTTAAAGATAGCAGGACAGGTCGATAAGGTAGTTTAAAAAGGCATACGGAGTGCTTTCCTTTATTAGCCGAGATGTAGAATGCACGAGCAAGGAAGTTATGCTAGAATTGTAAACATTAGTTAGTCCACAGCTTGAGTACTGCGTGCAGTTCTGGTCACATTACAGGAAGGATGTGATTCCACTCGAAAGGGTGCAGAAGAGATTTACCAGGATGTTGCCAGGACTGGAAAACTTTAGCTATGAGGAAAGATTGGATAGCCTGGGGATGTTTTCCTTTCAACAGAGGAGGCTGAGGGAGGATTTAATTGAGGTGTATAAAATTATGAGGGGCCTAGATCATCATATCATATAGGCAGTCCCTCGAAATCGAGGAAGACTTGCTTCCATTCCAAAAGTGAGTTCTCAGGTGACTGAACAGTCCAATGTGGGAATTACAGTCTCTCTCGCAGGTGGGACAGATAGACAGTCATTGGAGGAAAGGATGGGTGGGGAGTCTTATTGCTGCATGCTCCTGCCGCTGCCTGCGCCTGTTTTCTGCATGCTCTCGGCGATGAGACTCTAGGGGCGCAGTGCCTTCCCGGATACTCTTCCTCCACTTAGAGCGGCCTTTGGCGAGGGACTCCCAGGTGTCGGTTGGGATGTTGCATTTTATCAAGGAGGCTTTGAGGGTGTCCTTGAAACGTTTCCTCTGGCCACCTGGGGCTCACTTTCTGTGTGGGAGTTCCGAGTAGAGCGCTTGCTTTTGGAGTCTCTTCGCATGCCTGACACAAATGTGGCCCACCCAATGCAGCTGGTCGAGTGTTGGAGGATCATTCACGATACCATTTCATTTTGACTCCAGTGTGATTTATTTCTTGCTTTCGATTCTGGGGATGTTAGCCTGATCGAGGACACTAACCTTGGTGCGTCTGTCCTCCCGGGAGATTTGCAGGATCTTGCGGAGACATCGTTGGTGGTATTTCTCCAGCGATTTGAGGTGTCTACTGTATATGGTCCACGTCTCTCAGCTATACGGGAGGGCAGGTATCACTACAGCCCCGTAGACCATGAGCTTGGTGCCAGATTTGAGGGCCTGATTTTCAGGCGGCCGAAGGCTACGCTGGCGCACTGGAGGCGGTTTTGAACCTAGTCGTCGATGTCTGCCCTTGCTGATAATAGGCTCCCGCGGTATGGACAGTGGTCCATGTTGTCCAGGGCCGTGCCGTGGATCTTGATGACTGGGGGGGCAGTGCTGTGTGGTGGGGTCAGGTTGGAGGAGGACCTTTGTCTTATGGATGTTTAGTGTAAGGCCCATGCTTTTGTACGCCTCGGTGAAGATGTTGAGGATAACTTGGAGTTCAGCCTCTGAATGTGTGCCGACGCAAGTGTACTGTAGTTCGACGACAGAGGATGGGATGGTCTTGGATCTGACCTGGAGGCGATGAAGGTTGAACAGGTTCCCACTGGTTCTATAGTTTAGTTCCACTCCAGCGGGGAGCTTGTTGGAGGTGAGGTGGAGCATTGCACGAGGAAGATCGAGAAGAGGGTTGGCGCGATGACGCAGCCCTGCTTGACCCCGGTTCGGATGTTGATAGGGTGGATAGGAAGGACCTATTTCTCTTAGCAGAGGGATCAATAACCAGGGGGCATAGATTTAAAGTAGTTGGTAGAAGGATCAGAGGGAGATGAGGAAACATTTCTTCCCCCAGAGGGTGATGGGAGTCTGGAACTCACTGCCTGAAAAGCTGGTAGAGGCAGAAACCCTATCGCATTTAAAAGGTACTTAGATGTGCACTTAAAGAGCCGTAACCTGCAGGTGGGATTAGGATGGGTAACTCTGTTTTGACGGGCACAGACATGATGGGCTGAATGGCCTCCTGTGTCGTAATTTTCTATGATTAAAAAAAATCTTGCGTCTGTGTGCTTCCTATCTACAAATCTTATTTCCTGTTATGTTTTTGTCACACTTATGCCAACTTTTTCCATTTATAAATTCCTATGTTTATATTTAAAATGTAAACTGTCAATGTAAACTTGTCACTCTAATTATACAGCACCCATGATGGCATTGTAGAGCCTCAGTTTTCCATCTCCCACCTTTTCCGCCAGTACTGAAGCGCAACACTAATGCTCTAACCAATTCTACTCCTCTGTTGCCCAAATGATCAATTTTTTAATTTCACTCTCAATAATGACCATCAATTCTCTAAAAATAAGGACAGAATGTGACTTTTAAAATGGGGGACAGAATTGCCTCTGCATGTCAGGTAGTCCCCCACTTCATCTAAATACTATACATGGTCTTTGTTATATATGTGGACTTGTATTTACTCTACAGCCACCAGAGGGCTCATCCCCTGGAGTCTCAAGGGAATCCCATAATCCCTTGGGAGCACAGGTTTTTAAGGAGGCTTCACAGGTTGGAGAGGTACTCTGGAGACCTGCAATAAAAGACTAAGATCACACTTTACTCTGAGCTCAGTGTTCAGTCAGACTCTTTCTCCATACACAACAATCTTGACTTCCTCTGTGCTCGGTGTGTTATTTTTTTAAAAGCCTGCTATCTGGGATTAGCACACTGGGTCTTTGTTGTTGGCATTGGGTGGCATTATCTGTTCAGCATTTTGGGTTCACAAAGTAAGAACTATTGAAAAAGATTCAGAAACGTAACAGTCTTATGCTTGTTGGATTGTACCCCATTCGGTGCTAATTTTGGGTGTACCGTTTTTAAATCCTAGCCCGGTTTCCAGCTACATTCTTCCTGTTCACCTCGCCTGTACTAGAATTTCAGAGATATTCCGGCTATCCAACCCATAAGCTGTCTGTGCAGCATCGCAGACCTTTTGAATATTGGAGTCCTTTCCTTTTGCCTCGCCTCTTACCCCTGTACTTGCATTCTTAAAAATAGGACATAAGAATTTATAATGCAAAAAGTTGACACAGGTTTGACAAAAACAAACTTTTTTTAATTGTGAATCTTTCAAGAGTAGAATTATAAAGTATTTATTTCTGAATAAATCAGCGTTTAAAGCTTTTCATCTCCAAAAGTTGTATGTGCAAGGTGTGAACTACTTGTTCTGTAATCAGAACATACTAAACAGTCCCTACCTTATCAGAATTAATTAGTAGGAAGAAAGGTTTTGGCTTGTCCTTTTGCTAGATATTAATCAACAAAAACTCTCGTTATTCAGAATTCAGAGAAGATCTACAGTACATTTTCATTTAGTCACTAACGTGAGCGAAAACATGAGAGCGAATACAACACCATTGTTACACATGCACTGACTTTCCTTACTCAGATTAATGACCAGATGACAACATGCCCAGTAGTGAACACAAGTTTTCATGTCAAAGAAATTAATTGCCGAGAAATTTTTAATAATGTGAAATTGCCACAGTGTTATGTTACCCAACAGTGCGTTTTTGTTGGAGTTGCTGCCGAGTCCTGCAGTTTGCAATCAGCTGGGCCTGATGAAACAGAATTGCTGAATATATATTGCTGCAAAGCAATGAGGTCATGAAAAATTGCTTGCAACGTGAGTTTGATCCACATTCTGAGTGTCTCGTGGTACTAAAAGTGTATTACTGTGACTTCTGCAGTCCTGAGAGTTTCAGATCAGTTTTCTATCTCCTTCCTCTTGATCCAAATTTACTGCTAGTGCAAAATGCCACTGTTGTTTAACTTCTAATAGGAGTTTAAAAATTTGGGGGCCGAAATTGCGTATCACCCCATTTAGGGGCGATAACCTTTCTGAGGCTAAACATTCTGAAGTCCTGCCCCGGAAGCAAAATTGCGCTTTCCACCCCTGATGGAAATTGGAGCACAATGTCAGGCGCTCCACTTCGTCTCGGGGCACTACCTGGGTGATCGTCGGCCTCTCCGCGTAGTACTGACTCACTCCAAAAGCCCTTCCCTTCTGTTAAAGGAGAAGGACGCTGCGAGCTCTGAAGAGCTTTTGATGGGCCTCCACTTGGCGGGGTACCGTGGCTGCAGCACAGCACTGAAACGGAATAGCAGGCTGCACGATCACGGCACGGACCCCGTGAAAATAAACTCCAAGGCTGGAATGGTAACTCGGAGGGCGGCACGCACCTCCCCTTTAACTTTTGCCCCACGAGCGAAGTGTGGTCCGGTTCGCGACCCGCGAGGCTGGCGCAGACATCGCCTACGGCAGCTTCACGGGGCGCTGCCAATTTCTGTCGCAGAGCGAAAACGGGCCTCCGTGGGGCTGAAAGGGGTCACCATGCTCCGTGATGACGTCATCACCAGAGGCGCATCGGCCTGGAGTACCAGTGGGGGTACGGTGCTACTGCTTTTGCTCCTCTGCTAATTCCCGCACAATTTCGTGGGAGCCGATGGTGCGCGCCCCTCCCGAGCAAAAACACTATCGCGCTCCGTTAGCCCCCGCCCCCCCAGAGGCGCTAATTGAAGGCTCACAGCAGGGCAATTTCGCCCCCTTTATTTTTAGAATTGTAGTACAGGTGCAACGTCCCGGACCCAATGATTCCGGATTTCGGACGTTGTACGTGTAATTGCACACGGGTGTGAAGCTTTTACAGTAATGGATCCTTTCTATATACTAGTAGATCTACAAATGTGTTGCTCCATGGATACACACAATTGTCTCTTCAGTAACTTTCTCTCTCAATTCCCACCACCGCGCCCCCTCCACCACCTTCCGATTCCTCTGTGACCCCTCTGCCATTTTTTGGGTGTTCCACTCTTTTTTTTTCCTCTGTGTAGCTCTTGCAGGCTTTTCTCATTGTGGTTTCTGTATTTCTCTGCCTTTGTCCGACACATTTTCCTTATCGTCCTTTTTAAAAGTCTTTCTTTTCTTCTTGATCTTTTATTGCTGTCTTCCGATGTCGCTGACCCTCACGCACGTTTCTTTAATGATTTTTTTCCAAAATTTTTGTGAATTGCCTTTGGAAAACTGTAGAGCAATGCATCAAAATGGCAGCCAGTATATAGAAGGCAGGTAATGGTTCCTGGGATCAGATGGGGCCAGGTTGTCTGGGAGCTGCAATGCACAGATGAGGGAGAAATTGGGCTTGGGGACTGAGCTGAGGAGAGAATGTGGTGACTGGATTCTGGGGTCGATACTTGGAGTGGGTGGAGGCAATCGGGCTGGGAAGAAGTATGTAGCTTGTGTCAGATTCTGATGGTATTGCAGGCTGATTGTTTTGGGAGCAGGCTGGGGCCTCATACCATGCAGGGAAGGGGATTTTGGGAGGTCGAGGAGCACTGGCAGGAGAGACTGGAGTCTGGGAGTGGTAGATTATAAATCTGCTTTTATGTAACATCATGTCTATAATATTCATCGTCATAGGCAGTCCCTCGGAGTCGAGGAAGGCTTGCTTCCACTCTTAAAATGAGTCCTTAGCTGGCTGAACAGTCCAATACACAGTCCCTGTCACAGGTGGGGCAGATAGTTGTTGAGGGAAAGGGTTGGTGGGACAGGTTTGCCACATGCTCTTTCCGCTGCCTGCGCTTGATTGTAGTGAGTAGAGAAGCACGGTGCTTTTGCACATACATGGGTACCCCAGCTGCAACATTCGTAAGACCAAGGTCCTCCACCAGCCTGCCCCACTGCACAGCACTGCCCTCTAATCATCAAGATTCACGGCACGGCCCTCCCATATCTCGGGAGCCTCTTATCAACAAAGGCAGACATTGATGCGGAGATTCAACATCGCCGCTAGTGCAGCCTTCAGCTGTCTGAGGAAAAGTGTTTGAAGACCAGGCACTCAAATCTACCACCAATCTCATGGTCTACAAGGCTGTCGTAATACCCGCCCTCCTGTATGGATCTGAGGCATAGAAGGCACCTCAAGTCGCTGGAGATATATCACTAACGATGTCTCCGCAAGATCCTGCGAATCCCCTGGGAGGACAGGCGCACCAACATCAGTGTCCTCGTCCAGGCTAACATCCCCAGCATTGAAGCACTGACCACACCCGATCAGCTTCGCTGGGCAGGCCACATAGTTCGCATGCCAGATACGAGACTCCCTAAACAAATGCTTTATGCGGAGCTCCTTCATGGTAAACGAGCCAAAGGTGGGCAGCGGAAACGTTACAAGGACATCCTCAAAGCCTCCCTGGTAAAGTGCGACATCACCACTGACACCTGGGAGACCCTGGCCGAAGACCGCCTGAGGTGGAGAAAGTGCATCTGGGAGGGCATTGAGCTCTTCAAGTCTCAATGCAAAAAGAGCATGAAGAGGTTAGGCGCAGGCAGCGGAAGGAGCGCGCCGCAAACCAGCCCTACCCCCTTGACGAATGTCTGTCCCACCTGTAACAGGGTCTGTGGCTCTCGTATTGGACTGTTCAGCCATCAAAGAACTCACTTTGGGAGTGGAAGCGATTCCGAGGGACTGCCTATGATGATGAGCTGCACAGTGGCTGCAGAACATTGTAAATTGCGGGAAGGACTCTGCTGCAACTGCTGTTTTGTTATTTTGGGCCAGGACTGTTACATGTTACAGTGGGATGGAGATTAAATATGAGGTGGGGGGGCAGGGTTGGAGGTGGCGGGGACAGAACCAGAAGCAGAAGAGAGGTTAATTAGTGTACGTGTGTGTTTGGGTAGTGGTCATTGAGGTGGGGGGAGAAATTGCTGGAGTCAAGCTAATAAATTTAGTCAACTTAAAAAAAAATAACTTTCATATACTCTAAAATTTATAATAAGTACATCACGTAATGGAAAGCATCACGACTGCCACAATGAGTTTGAAAAATGTTTGTGGTTCTGTTTGATAGCTTTACTTACCTGTCTATATTTGAGCAAATCCACCCCAGACATGTTAATGTTGAGAAATAATGCTCTGTTTAGTGAGGTAAACACCAGACCACTAATCAAAGAAAGATCATACTATGGCATTGTTTATTTAGGAGAGCATTAGAATGTGGGCCCTGACATTCTGACACTTTTGTGCTTGCTTTATTTCTCATTTTAAAATAAGAGCTGGAAAACAAACCAGAACTTGCTCTGTTAACTGTTCTGATTAAGCAACATCCAAGGAAGTATTTGGTTATGCTGTATGTTACCAGCTCCTATAATTATAAATGGAAGCAAACCTAATGATCCTATAATAAAACTAGTTGATTACCAAAGGTAACGTTTAACGAACTTGTCAATCGAATATGTAAATACTGCCCGGGTATGTCCTGTCCGCAAGTCAAGCTCAGCCAATTAAACTGCTCTGTCAGCCTATTCTCATCCATTAGCAAAGTGCTATCAAGCAGCACTTACTCGCCAATCACTTTCTCACTGATGCTCCGTTTAGGCTCTGCCAGGACCACTCCCTCATCACACCTTCATGAACATAAGCTGAATTTCAGAGGTGAGGTGAGACTGAGTGCCCTCGACATCAAGGCAGCATTTGACTGAACTGAAAAGAAGGAACTGAAGGAAATCCTTATTAGTCAGGAAATTGTGTTAGGGAAATTGATGGGATTGAAGGCCGATAAATCCCCAGGGCCTGATAGGCTGCATCCCAGAGTACTTAAGGAAGTGGCCCTAGAAATAGTGGATGCATTGGTGATCATTTTCTAACATTCTATTGACTCTGGATCAGTTCCTATTGACTGGAGGGTAGCTAATGTAACATCACTTTTTTAAAAAGGAGGGAGAGAAAAAAACGGGGAATTATCGACCGGTTAGCCTGACATCGATGGTGGGGAAAATGTTGGAATCACTTATTAAAGATGAAATAGCAGCGCATTTGGAAAGTGGTGACAGGATCGGTCCAAGTCAGCATGGATTTATGAAAGGGAAATCATGCTTGACAAATCTTCTGGAATTTTTTGAGGATGTAACTAGTAGAGTGGACAAGGGAGAACCACTGGATGTGGTGTATTTGGACTTTCAAAAGGCTTTTGACAAGGTCCCACACAAGAGATTAGTGTGCAAAATTAAAGCACATGGTATTGGGGGTAATGTATTGACGTGGATAGAGAACTGGTTGGCAGATAGGAAGCAGAGAGTCGGAATAAACGGGTCCTTTTCAGAATGGCAGGCAGTGACCAGTGGGGTGCTGCAGGGTTCAGTGCTGGGACCCCAGCTATTTATAATATACATCAATGATTTAGATGAAGGAATTGAATGTAATATCTCCAAGTTTGCAGATGACACTAAGCTGGGTGGCGGTGTGAGCTGTGAGGAGGATGCTAAGAGACTGCAGGGTGACTTGGACAGGTTAGGTGAGTGGGCAAATACATGGCAGATGTAGTATAATGTGGATAAATGTGAAGTTATCCACTTTGGTGGCAAAAACACGAAGACTGAATATTATCTGAATGATGACAGATTAGGAAAAGTGGAGGTGCAACGAGACCTGGGTGTCATGGTACATCAGTGATTGAAAGTTGGCATGCAGGTACAGCAGGCGGTGAAGAAGGCAAATGGCATGTTGACCTTCATAGCTAGAGGATTTGAGTATAGGAGCAGTGAGGTCTTACTGCAGTTGTACACAGCCTTGGTGAGGCCACACCTTGAATATTTTGTTCAGTTTTCATTCCCTAATCTGAGGAAGGACGTTCTTGCTATGGAGTAGAGCGAAGGTTCACCAGATTGATTCCTGGGATGGCAGGACTAACATACGAGGAGAGACAGGATCAACTGGACTTGTATCTACTGGAGTTTAGAAGAATGAGAGGGGATCTCATAGAAACATTTAAAATTCTGACGGGATTGGACAGGTTAGAGGCAGGAAGAATGTTCTCGTTGCTGGGGAGTTCCAGAACCCGGGGTCACAGTCTAAGAATAAGGGGTAAGCCATTTAGGACCGAGATGAGGAGAAACTTCTTCACTCAGAGTGGTTAACCTGTGGAATTCTCTACTGCAGAAAGTTGTTGAGTCCAGTTCGTTAGATATATTCAAAAGGGAGTTAGATATGGCCCTTACGGCCAGAGGGATCAAGGGGTATGGAGAGAAAGCAGGAAAGGGGTACTGAGGTTGAATGATCAGCCATGATCTTATTGAATGGTGGTGCAGGCTCGAAGGGCCGAATGACCTGCTCCTGCACCGAATTTCTATGTTTCTATGTTGACTGTGTGTGGCACCAAAGAGCCCTAACTAAACTGAAGTCAATGGGGATCAGGGAGAAAACTCTACACTGACTGGAGTCATGCTTGGCACAAAGGAAGATAGTTGTGGTTGTTGGAGGCCAAACATCTCGGCCTCAGGCTATCACTGCAGGAGCTCCTCAAGGCAGTGTCCTAGGACCAACTATCTTTAGCTACTTAATGATCTTCCCTCCATCATAAGAGAAGTGGGTCTGTTTGCTGACAGTTGTACAGTATTCAGCTAAATTCACAATTCCTCAGATAATTAAGCAGTCCATGCCCGCATGCAGCAAGACCAGGAGAACATCCAGGCTTGGGATGATGTGGCAAGTACCATTTTGTTTTACACAAGTGCCAGGCAGTGACCATCTCCAACAAGAGTGAGCCTAACCACTTCAAAGGACTCCATTTGGTAGTGGCCTCACTTGATGCCATGTCTGAGGTCCGTGCCGTTGCCTTTCTAGTTGTGAAGAGAGGAACAAGTCTACTGAATGATTTGAGCCTGATTTAAATACAATCCACTAAAAACGCAAAATTAAATTATCGCAGTGCATTTTGTTGTTTTTGAATAGGTATGAAAGTACTTTATGCTGCATGGCTCTTCCATTTCGCAATTACTAGTCCTCGCGTTACTATGATGCTTCCTGCTATTGTGTTCCCACAGGACGTACTCAATGTCTCGAGCTTCCTTAGACTTGGAAAGTTGGTTATTCTGTTTAATGTTGTTAGTCTGACACCTTTATGACAAAACAGATACAGTTCGGTTTGCTAGGCGCCAAGGCTCAAGCCAACAAATTAAGAACCAACTTTGAAACTGGCCCTGTAGAAATGACATGATTGTGAATGCAACGAGAATTCCCATATTTATTACTAAAAGCTCCTCATCGATCTGAGCTCTGAGGAGTTTACCAGATGGTGGTAGAAGATTTGTACAGAACCGACATATGCTATAACAAAGCTCATTATGTAGTAAGTCATTTATTGCAGGATGAACTGTTAACATTATGCTGTAAATGATGAATGCAATCCACAATCATGACAGCCATGAACACTCTCCTAAAAATGGAGAAAGTGATTTTGAATTAAGTCTGTTTCGTTGTGTCCCATTAATACTTTAAAAAAAAAACCTGGTACAGATTAAAGAAGGCTTAATCCTACAGGTGGAATGAAGACGCAATGCCAAATGTTGCTGGTGCTCTTGCCCATTACTCCCGTTCCTTCTTTTCCGCTGTTTGTATAAGTTCTCAAGAGCACACTGCTGAGAGAGTATGAAACAGAATTGCCCGTGTCTATAGATCTACATTGTGGATCTGCTAAGATGTTACTTGTGGTATACTGAATGATGCACTATTTTACACATTGAGTGATGCGCTCATCATCATTAGAAACAACAACAACTTGTATTTATATAGCGCCTTTAACGTGGTGAAACGTCTTGAGGCGCTTCACAGGAGTATTATGAGATTTAAAAATTTGACTCCGAGCCACATAAGGAGAACTTAGGGAAGGTGACCTAAAGCTTGGTCAAAGACATAGATTTTAAGGAGCTTCTTGAAGGAGGATAGAGAGGCGGAGGAGGTTTAGGCAGGGAATTCCAGAGCTTATGGCCTCGGCAACTGAAGGCCACCAATGGTTGAGCGATTATAATCAGGGATGTTGAAGAAGGCAGAATTAGAGGAGCGCAGACATCTTTGTGGAGGGGGGGCGGGGGGAGCTAAAGTAAATTAGAGATGGGGAGGGGGCGAGGCCATGGAGGGATTTGAAAACAAGGATGAGAATTGTGAAATCGAGGTAAAGAAGAAATATAGATGGCAGGACCTGAATAATCCAAGGCAGAATTATATTTTCCTATGTATAATAGAGAAAACCAACTTCCTTTTTGAAAAGAGAGCATCAATCCATCAGGGAAGGGGAGCTCAGACATAAACATTTCAAACAGATCATCATGCATTTGTTCTATATTACATAGTTTTCAGTTCCTCAAAAGTATTGTGATTGAACAGACCCAAGAATATACAGAAAAAGGGTAGTGTCCTGGATATCGGTAACTGCCTAGGGTAGTTCTAATTTACCATCGCAGTTCTTCGATGAGACTGCCATGTCTCTAACTGGCCATAGATCCTGGCAGAAATTTCAGTGACAGCAGGCTTTTAATTGGGATTAAAACATTGCATTCAGTTCTCAGGAAGTTGTTTTTTTCTATATACGATTCCAAAAGGGAAATCTCATTCTGCCCTTGGTTATTCATGTCCTTCCATCTATGTATCTTTAACTCGGTCTGTTTATTTACATTTTCTCAGATTAACTGAATTGTTCTCTGTTTTCAGTACTGGAATGTCCTGGCACTGGATGGCAGTAACTGGCAAAGAATCGACCTGTTTGACTTCCAAAGAGATATCGAGGTACTGTGCACAAGACCTCCATGAAGAATTACTGGTGGAAAAGCTGACTATTGCAACAACAAAAAAATCATTTCATTGATAGTCTGTGTATTTTGTCTACAGAATTTCACGGGGAAATATAATTGTGATGTATTTCGGTCATATTAACCGTCTGGGTGGACATCAGCATAATTTGTGGTTTAGAACAAAATGTTGATGTATTTGTAAAAATGCAAGGGCAGCAGTAATTTGGAAAGACCTGCCCCAGGCATAAGTAGTGGAAAGCAGTCTCCTTCTGTAGTGTCAGCTTGGCTCAGTTGATAGTGCTCATATTCGAGTCAGAAGGTTGTCTGTTCAAGGCCCACTCCCAGATTTGAGGCAGTGTTACATTGCAAAAGATGCCGTTTTTCAAATGAGATAATGAACCAAGACCCAGTTAGCCTTTTCCAGTGGCTCATGTGAAAGATCCTGTAGCACCATTCAAAGAGGAGTACAGGGTTCTCCCTGTTCCTCCCTCAACCAATGCTACCAAAAACAACGATTAACTGGATATTCAGCTCGTCATTTGTGGAATATTACTGTGCACAAAATGTTCATTACATTACCAACAGTGACTATACTGTAAACATAATATATTTGTTGTGAAATGCTTTGGGGGACTTCCGAAGGATGTGAGCAGGCACTATATAAGAGTGAGCACTTTTGTTTCTCTCCTTAGATGCGCAGTAGCTGAAATGATGGTGAATGGTGTGGGTTTACACTAGCTGCCTTATTGTCACTCTTGTGTCGATATCAAAAATTCTAATGAATATTGCAGGCTAATTTTCAACCAAGGAAATGCAGACTTTCATGATTTTGTTTCAGCTGGGTAACAAATTATTAATGACTATGATTGGTACTTTTGCACTTTTTTTGCCCACTTCAGTTGTGTAAATGTTTTAAAGCCCTAAAGGAATTGCTTTATATAAATTCATTCAGACCTGGCGAGGGAAGAGAAAGTACCATATGTAGCAAACACTCCTCCTTTTTCCCTCTCACTCTACTGTGATACTTGATTGGCTTCACCATAGCAGGTTTACAAAGGTCTATTGTCACCAACAAACAGGAGCCTTAAAATGAGCTCCTATTCTGGACGTGTATTAATCATTAAAAGGGACCCTTTTAATGGATATGCTAAACATTTTGCTCGCTCTTCACTCTCCCGCCCCATTAAATAAATGTATTTTATCAAATCAAATAAAGAAAAGCACGCTAACCTAAAGCCAGGAAGGAAATGATTGCATTGATCCAAATTAATGTGTTCAACATCCTCCATTTAATTAGGTACTGTGGTGTATTGCTTTCTGTCATGTATCCAGGAATAACAGAAGCATCCCACTTTCAATAAAATGTACTTTTTTCCACAGAGAATGTTTCAATATTTTTCTAAAGTGAGTAAATCCGACTCCTTTGTGGAAAGGGCTTGGTGGCCTTTGCAGTTTTAATGTCTGGAAGGTGCGTGGTAGTGGATAGCTGGCAGCTTCCCAAGAATGTTTGGCTGCTTGATTTCTGTTTAGCATCGCCTACTGCAGTCCCAAAGTTCAGGAGTAGGGGGGAAACGAGAGCTGCGCAAGAGAATAAAATAAGAAAGTGATGTTTGAAATATTGTAGTCGCAATAGGTCAGTGAGCTCCAGTGTGGGAAGCTTTGAATGTAACTGGTTCAGGGCAGTGCTCAAAGTATCGGAAAACAAAGTGGCACAGGGTGTGTCCCAGTCTCCATTATGAAAGGGAGAGAGACTTAACAAAGATTTTACCCTGTTCACATCAGGGAGCCAGTTCTGTTCTGTTCCAGAAGTCGTCTTGATGAGAGAAACTGGTAGACAAAAGTTTAGTGGAAAATTGATTCTGCCTCACATTCTCTGTATACCATGAGTTTTCATTACAGGTAGCATGCCCCAAAGGGAAAGTTCTGTCACAGCACCTTAAGAATTGTACTGCATCAACTTACTGCGTGACTTTCTTTTTGTGGCTTGCATTTATATAGCATCTTATCACCTTGCTCAAAAGTGCCCTATCAGGTGCTCCATACAATGATTTATTTTAGGGAGCTGCAATGGCTGCTGTTGTGTCGGTAGACTTTGACATCCTGTGGCCCTCAATCAGTTTCCTTCATTCTTTAACTGTCTTTGTACCAGTTGAAATTTTTGTTCTGCTTCTCGGCTGTGAGAACACTGATAAATTAGTCTGCAGTTCAGAAATGTCCAGCTGCTGTTCTCTCTCTTTAGGTTTCTTCTCTCCCCTACCCCTAACCAAGTGCGCACGTGATTCTGAGAGATGTTGGACTCTGCCAGTGCTCCTCCTGAAGTACCTGCTGGGTATAGAGGGGTGGACCAAATATGTCCAGGTTTTACCTCTGTAGGAAGGACTTAACCTCCACTCTGAAGCTTCCTGTATTGAGTGGGGAAGATGGGGAACTACCACCTGGGTAATCAGAATTGGAGAATTAATGCAATGCACCACAATATACCTGATATCTTAGATCTGGTCCTGTGTAATGAGACAGGAATAATAAACGATCTCCTAGTAAAAGATCCTCTCGGAATGAGTGATCACATATGGTTGAATTTGTAATACAGATTGAGGGTGAGGAAGTAGTATGCTTAAACAAAGGGGACTACAGTGGGATGAGGGCAGAGTTGGCTAAAGTAGACTGGGAACACAGACTAAACGGTGGCACAATTGAGGAACAGTGGAAGACTTTTATGGAGCTCTTTCATAGTGCTCAACAAAAATATATTCCAGTGAAAAAGAAGGGCGGTAAGCGAAGGGCTAACCAGCCGTGGATAACCAAGGAAATAAAGGAGAGTATCAAATTAAAAACCAATGCGTATAAGGCGGCCAAGGTTAGTGGGAAACTAGAAAATTGGGAATATTTTAAATGACAGCAAATAATGACTAAGAAAGCAATAAAGAAAGGAAAGATAGATTATGAAAGTAAACTTGCGCAAAATATAAAAATAGATAGTAAAAGCTTTTACCGATATATAAAACTGAAAAGAGTGACTAAAGTAAATGTTGGTCCCTTAGAAGATGAGAAGGGGGATTTAATAATGGGAAATGTGGAAATGGCTGAGACCTTAAACAATTATTTTGTTTCGGTCTTCACAGTGGAAGACACAAAAGCCATGCCAAAAATTGCTGGTCATGGGAATGTGGGAAGGGAGGACCTTGAGACAATCACTATCACTTGGGGGGTAGTGCTAGACAGGCTAATGGGACTCAAGGTAGACAAGTCCCCTGGTCCTGATGAAATGCATCCCAGCGTATTAAAAGAGAAGTTATAGCAGATGCATTCGTTATAATCTACCAAAATTCTCTGGACTCTGGGGAGATACCATCGGATCGGAAAGCAGCTAATGTAATCCCTCTGTTTAAAAAAGGGGGCAGACAAAAGGCAGGTAACCTATAGGCCGGTTAGTTTAACATCTGTAGTGGGGGAAAATGCTTGAAGCTATCATTAAGGAAGAAATAGCGGGACATCTAGATAGGAATAGTGCAATCAAGCAGACGCAACATGGATTCATGAAGGAGAAATCATGTTTAACTAATTTACTGGAATTCTTTGAGGATATAACGAGCATGGTGGATAGAGGTGTACTGATGGATGTGGTGTATTTAGATTTCCAAAAGGCATTCGATAAGGTGCCACACAAAAGGTTACTGCAGAAGATAAAGGTACGCGGAGTCAGAGGAAATGTATTAGCATGGATGGAGAATTGGTTGGCTAACAGAAAACAGAGAGTCGGGATAAATGGGTCCTTTTCGGGTTGGAAATCGGTGGTTAGTGGTGTGCCACAGGGATCGGTGCTGGGACCACAACTGTTTACAATATACATAGATGACCTGGAAGAGGGGACAGAGTGTAGTGTAACAAAATTTGCAGATGACACAAAGATTAGTAGGAAAGCGGGTTGTGTAGAGGACACAGAGAGGCTGCAAAGAGATTTAAATAGGTTAAGCGAATGGGCTAAGGTTTGGCAGATGGAATACAATGTCGGAAAATGTGAGGTCATCCACCTTGGGAAAAAAAAACAGTAAAAGGGAATATTATTTGAATGGGGAGAAATTACAACATGCTGCGGTGCAGAGGGACCTGGGGGTCCTTGTGCATGAATCCCAAAGTTAGTTTGCAAGTGCAGCAGGTAATCAGGAAGGCGAATGGAATGTTGGCCTTCATTGCGAGAGGGATGGAGTACAAAAGCAGGGAGGTCCTGCTGCAACTGCATAGGGTATTGGTGAGGCCGCACCTGGAGTACTGCGTGCAGTTTTGGTCACCTTACTTGGAGGGGGTACAGAGACGATTCACTAGGCTGATTCCGGAGATGAGGGGGTTACCTTATGATGATAGATTGAGTAGACTGGGTCTTTACTCGTTGGAGTTCAGAAGGATGAGGGGTGATCTTATAGAAACATTTAAAATAATGAAAGGGATAGACAAGATAGAGGCAGAGAAGTTGTTTCCACTGGTCGGGGAGACTAGAACTAGGGAGCCTCAAAATACAGGGAAGCCAATTTAAAACCGAGTTGAGAAAGAATTTCTTCTCCCAGAGGGTTGTGAATCTGTGGAATTCTCTGCCCAAGGAAGCAGTTGAGGCTAGCTCATTGAATGTATTCAAGTCACAGATAGACAGATTTTTAACCAATAAGGGAATTAAGGGTTATGGGGAGAGGGCGGGTAAGTGGAGCTGAGTCCACGGCCAGATCAGCCATGATCTTGTTGAATGGTGGAGCAGGCTCGAGGGACTAGATGGCCTACTCCTGTTCCTAATTCTTATGTTCTTATATCTCCGCTGTGCTGTGGTGACACATAGCACTGAGTTGACTATAGGTGGAGGAAGGGGAAAAGTTGGCACTCTGTCTCTGGACCACACTGCACCTTGCAGTAACTGATTGAAATGGAAAGCCTGATGTGGTGGAGACTGTATGAAAGGAAGAACGACAAAAATAAGCCAAAAGTGGCCAGTCTCATTTTAGCACTTTTTATAAATTTGTCACTGAGAATCCTAAAGGGACGGTACTTTTATTGAAAGTATAGCATTAATACATGAGCAGTGTCCAACTTTACCACTGGGTGTGCAATGTGTAACAGGGTAGAAATCTATCTTGGGTGGTAGTGCAAAAATGGACAGTAAACCACCTGTTATACATACTGCCTGATAATGTTCCATTGACTTCAATGGAACTAAATATCGGCTGGTGTGTATCACGGGCAGTCCATGCGACATCACTGTTTAACCGTACCGCACAAGATGGATTTCTGTTGCCGATATCTAAAAGCTTTGGAATTATATACTCTGGGGAAACCACCAATGGTCCAGGTTGTTGCAATGATGCCAAATTTAATCCTTCATTTTTTTACAAGTTACATTTATCGTTATCATAGGCAGTCCCTCGAAATCGAGGAAGACTTGCTTCCACTCTAAAAGTGAGTTCTTGGGTGACCGAACAGTCCAATATGGGAATTGCAGTCTCTCTCGCAGGTGGGACAGACAGTGGTTGAAGGAAAGGGTGGGTGGGACTGGTTCGCCGGAAGCTCCTGCTATGTCTGCGCTTGTTTCTGCATGCTCTCGGCGATGAGACTATGGGCCCAAGTTTCCACAAGAAAAAAGACGGGGGCCCCTCCGAGATGGGCGCCCGTTTTTCGCACCTAGAACGGCGCCTAAAAAAGCCCTCGGTATTCTCCACCTACTTACAGGTCCTCTGGCCCTCGGCGCAGCCAGCACGAGCTGTGGGGGGGGGCGGAGCCAGGTCCCGGCGCTGAAAACAGTGCCGGGACCTCTGCACATGCGCGCTACAGTGGGCACGCAAGTGCAGTAGCTCCAGGTGCCGAACTGTGTGGGAGGGGCCCGAAGCACGCAGCCACTAGCCCTGGCTGAATGGCCTCACTGGGGCTGCGAGAATGAGGCTCCTCCCACGGCCAGCTCCTGCTCCCCCCCCCGCCGACCAGACCCGACACTCGCTCCCCCACCCGCCGACCTGACCCGACACCCGCCCCCCCGCCGACCAGACCCGACCCCCGCTCCCCCCCCGATGAGACCCGAGACCCGAGACCCCCCTGACTGACCCGACCCGACCCGACCCGCGCTCCTGTTCCCCGACCCAACCCGCCCCCCCCCCCTCTCTTTCCCCCCCCCTCTCTCTCTCCCCCCCCCCCCCCCGCTTCCCCCCCCCCCTCTCTCTCCCCCCCCCTCCCCGGCTCTCTCTTCCCCCCCCCCCCCCCGCGCTCTCTCTCTTCCCCCCCCCCCCCCCGCGCTCTCTCTCTTTCCCCCCCCGCGCTCTCTCTCTCTCCCTCCCCTCCCACTCTCTCTCTCTCTTCTCCCCCCCCGCTCTCTCTCTCTCTCTCTCTCTCTCTCCCCCCCCCCGCTCTCTCTCTCTCTCTCCCCCCCCCGCTCTCTCTCTCTCTCTCTCCCTCCCTCCCCTCTCTCTCTCTCCCTCCCCTCTCTCTCTCTCCCTCCCTCCCCCTCTCTCCCTCCCTCCCCCTCTCTCTCTCCCACCCCCTCTCTCTCTCTCCCTCCCCCTCTCTCTCCCTCCCCCTCTCTCCCTCTCTCCCTCTCTCCCTCTCTCCCCCCCTCCCTCTCTCCCTCTCTCCCTCCCTCTCTCTCTCCCTCCCTCCCCCCCTCTCTCTCTCTCTCCCTCCCCCCCCCCTCTCTCTCTCTCCCCCCTCTCTCTCTCTCTCTCTCTCTCTCTCTCTCTCTCTCTCTCTCTCTCTTCCCCCCCCCTCTCTCAGCGGCACGAACGGCTGCAGAATTCTCCCTGGCTGAAGCACTTTCACACAGGTAGGAAGATGGTTTATTTAATCTTTTCTTGGCTTATAAATGTTTATTCAGGTTGGATTTATTTGTATAATATTTGTAGAAGTATAAATAAGGATTTATTGTCGAATTTAATGAGTTCCCTTCCCCCCCACCTCGTTCTGGACGCCTAATTTGTAACCTGCGCCTGATTTTTTAATGTGTAGAACAGGTTTTTTCAGTTCTACAAAAATCTTCACTGGCTCCATTCTACTTTAGTTTGGAGTACGTTTTCACTGTGGAAACTTTCAAATTAGGCGTCAGTGGCCGGACACGCCCCCTTTTGAAGAAAAAATTCTGTTCTAAACTAGAACTGTTCTACCTGACTAGAACTGCAGAAAAAAAAATGTGGAGAATTGCGATTTCTAAAATAGTCCGTTCTCCACCAGTTGCTCCTAAAAATCAGGCACGAATCATGTGGAAACTTGGGCCCTATATCACTGATACAGGCACAAGAAAGCAGTTGGCTTGCAGTAATTAAATTTGCACGATCAGCAGTAACTACAGGGGGCAAGTACTAGATCCGTGCCAGCTGGTTGTTTGGTCCGTCAGTCAGTGAATTTATCTTTCCACTGACGCGCTCACCCTATGGCAGGTTCTGTCTGACAGTGGGCTGTAGTAGCTCCATCACACCAAAGACTAGTTAACTGGGTCTATAGATGAAGAGAAGAATAAATTCTGTAAAGAAAGGACAAATCCATCAGAAAAACAGTTTTTTGTGCAAACCTTTCTTCAGAACTGGAAGCTAACTGAGTTCTTTAGTAGGACTGAACAAGATATGGGGGGTGGCGTGAAAAGAGAACAGAAAAAGTCAAGTCCTCAACACTCTCTCCCTCCACACATCCCCCTTTTGTTTTGTTCAGTCACATAAAAGGCCTTGCTTACTGTTTCCAGCTCTGACGAAGGGTCTGCTTCTGAAATGTTAAACTCCTTGTATTCAGAAGCTGACAGGCCTGCTGTGCAATTCCAGCATAATTCTGTTTTTAAACTGCGTCCGAAGTCCAGACTGCCAGGCATTTACAGTTGGTCCATTATCCTGACAGTTGAACCAACCCTAATGGTCAAACTGGCAGCAGTGCAACATATCTGTTATTCCACTGGGTATTTAACCTTTTAAATCCTGAACATCCTTTGTTGAGCAAATCTTTTCATTGTGTAAAATACTCCTAGCGATATTCATGTTGACCCAGAATACACACTGATACAGATTTTTTTTTTGTTTGCCTTTATTATACAAGGACATTTTCATGCTAATTCCTGTACCATCTGGGGCACAAGCATGTTGGGAAGATAACATTTCTTAGTTTGGTCTGTGAATTTTCTGGTGCGAACTTTGGCATAGAAATGACAAAATGTAATTGGATGTGTAAAATCAGCAGGAGCTTCTGATGACGAGAGGTTTTTGATACCAACTATATTTATATAGGAACATGGGCAAATGCCTTTTTAAAAAGCAGAGACAGCATAGAAAAAGGTAGCATCGGTCATTCCTTTTACTAATCTTAAACTTTTTGACCTTTCAATTTTGTGGCAATATTTTTTTTCTCCTCCAGTTTGCTTCTGTCTAGCGAAAAGACAGAAGCACTTTCATCAGGGCACAGTAAACCCAGTTCAGATCAAGGGTCTACGCCCAAAACTTTAATCTGTCTTTCCACATTTTGATTGCTGGTGAATCTGCTGTGCACCTCCAGCATTTTCTTTTCTTTTTTATGATTCTGTGTGTTCATTTTGAACAACACACATTTTATATGAAATTAACTTTTCAAATTAAAATATTTTGGCATGTATTGTAGTTTGAAAGTAGCAATGGAAATTTTGCGTTGAGTTTTTAAAAACCAATGATTTTATAACCTACCTTGTATAACTATCTAAATTCCATAATGTATGGAAAAAATCCTGTTTTTGAAATTGTTTTTCTTTTTCTTGATGTGATGTAGGGCCGAGTGGTAGAGAATATTTCCAAAAGATGTGGTGGGTTTTTACGGAAGCTTAGCCTGCGTGGATGCCTTGGAGTGGGAGACAACTCTTTAAGGTAAGAATGCACGTTAAAACTATTTACTAGCGTGAGGGATGAAGTGGTGCTGGTGTATGCTTGTTTTCCCAAATGGTAATGCAGAGGAAGATCTTGAGTGATGGCCAGAGATGCTAGCACCAGGTAAAGGGCAGATAAACATTACGCTTTCTGGTTGGGAGATGTGCCACGTGCTCTAGCCATACGTTTGTTGTAGAGAGAGCTATGCTTCTTCCCCAGAGGGGTGGGATGCACCTTCTGGAAGCCAACAATGAACTGTGCTAGCCTCAATGTTGTGGGGTAAAAACTTGCTATTCTGTGGTAGGCCTAGCAAGCATAACACTGGGTTCTCTGGAATTGCAAGGCAGGTCATGGTCCTTGAGGCTTCCTAGAAAAACAACCAGTATTTTGGGGACATGATCAGAATATGTGTAGGGAAGTGGGTGTCCTCAGATAGGAACATTAGGACCAGGAGTAGGCCAGTCGGCCTCAAAGCCTGTTCTGCCCTTCAATTAGATAATGTTTTTGCTCCACATCCCTGCACATTGTCTCCCCTCTCGCTCCCCACTGTCCGCGCGCGCTCATTCTCTCAGGCCTCTAATGGTTTCCAGTATTTATAAGCGCATCGCCATTCGCCAAGACTCCCAGTGCTGCATTCGGCAGCAGATCATTCTTTGGCTCGGCGCCAGGTTATAGCTTCCAGTGCGCAGGCGCCAAAATGGGTACAACGTGCAGGCGCCGAAGCCTGCTTCTGTGGGCCAGAAGAACGTGCCTGTGGGACGCGATTGAAAAGAGTGCCTGGGTGCTGGAGGCTGGAGCCCATTCCAGTGGGAATACGTGGCATGCAATGCTTGGTACATGGCAGACTCGAAGTAACTGCGCAGACGCGCAGCCATGCAGCTTCGGAGGAACAGTGGTTATGGCCATGCTGTGATAAGTGAAATTTGTCAACTCAATGGTGAAAGTGCAAGATCCAACTTTTATGAAGCGGTTGACCTAATTTGGTGAACCCTTCCTCAAGCCAGGCTCTAAATCTGCTTCAGAGGGTGCCTGCCTCCTAATAGATTGGGGAGAAGATTGATGGACCCGGAGAGTTTTTCAATGAGGCTCCGACTTCCTCCAGGCTGAGTGTGCTCGAGCAACAAGGCAAAGGCATTATTTCTGGATCCTTGTCGATGAGGATAGAGGACGAGGAAGCTCTGCAGGGAGGTTGCTTTTGTTGGGAGGCAAGGGGCCAGGCCATTAGCCTTTCGATCTGAGAAACCCAATAGTAGCATCTGAAGTTTGGGAGGCCAATTCTCCCCTCGTGTTTTGCTGCTTGAGGCCTCTTGGCTGCCCAGAAAAACTAGTACGTGCATCTGTATAGCACAGAGCCCTATCCACCAATCAGTGTGACTTGTGGCAGGCAGGGCAATTCTCTCCCTTGTTCTGCCTTGACCCTTCCTGCTAGCTCAGATGTAACTGATCCCCAGAGCACAAGAGCAAATAAACTACTTCGCCCACCCAAATCCATGTTGCTCCCAGCAGAGGCATAGCCATGTCATGAAACCTGAATCCATCAATGTGCTACCCCACCAAGCACTGTATACTCTGCACTGTAGCCTCATCAAATATATATGTGATGAGAATTCAAGTTAAAGACTTGGAAGGGAAAGAATGGTCATCTTGTTGACCATCTTTCACAGTGAGTATGATCGTGTGCAGCAGAACGATGAGGTATTTTCTTTTGCAATTGATGTGATGCTGCGATCTTTGAACTTTGACATCTGTTGCTGAGAATGGATGAGAATGTTTTGCATGTGAGGGGGGTGGTCATGTTTTCCTGGGGAAAACACTTTCTACAACTGCCATTGTTCACGGTTTTTAAAAAAAACACTAACTTGCAACAAAGTAAATATTCCCCAAAATGAAAAGTAAGCTCAAAGTGGGTTGTGCATTTGTTGTGTAATAGTAACAAGACAAAGAGGTCCATCAGGTACCAGTAACTTTGATAATGATATATTAATGGTTGTTCATTGTAAATCCAGGGCAGTAATGATTAACTTCAGGGAAAATAAAAGCCAACGATTTCAGCTAATTATCACTTTGTCAGGTGCAGTATCTGCTTTGTTCTGAACACATTTAAAAGTTAACCCTAGAATAATCGGTGTATTGTACTATTGGTCATGGATAATTGGCATTCTTTCATTGGCGTGAAAGATTTTTGTAATTTGATCGTGTTTATGCTGCATGGGTTTTCCCTACTAATGAACGAGCTCTTCTATTTCATCACCACCACGTAATGTACCAGTCGGCCAAACTAGAAATGTCCAAGTGAGATCTTGCCCAGTGATGGCAGCAGTTTTGAGTCACGAGGCAAACTACCAGTTGAGTTAAGAGGGGATAGAAGTCCAATCACATGCTGTCATGAAAATTAAAAAAACTGTTTGTGACCCGTTCAGTGTGCTGAATATAGCTGGTTTTGTCCAATTTTAATAACACTCCTGTGAAGCGCCTTGAGATATTTTACTGCACCTCAAAGGTGTAAGTGCATTTTATAATAACTGCTGTCTCTTTTTCTCTTGTTTTATTGCCCTAGGACCTTTGCTCAGAACTGCAGAAATATTGAACAGTTAAATCTGAATGGATGCACAAAAATTACAGATGCGTAAGTAAACTGATTGCAGTAATTTGAAAACTCCCCTCTCTTCCAGTAAGTTGTGGCCTTTGTTTATTTTTAATATGAACCGGGATGAAGGGCAAAGGTCGTAGTGCAAGAGGTCACCAAAGTTGGAATGAATAGGAGAAAATAAATAAATCGGGAAGTAATCTTTCTCTGGATGTAATGCTGCACTATTTCATTTTCAAAACCAGCAACTTTATACTTGTTTCCTAAACCAAACATCCACTGATTAAGCTGTAAAAACAAATGGAGAGGTGTGAATTTCTGGCAAGCTGTTATTAGAATACTGGCTTCTGGTATGTGAAGACATGACCACAGTTGAAATTTAGATGTTTGCACATGTTTTTCCTTGGTATTACAAACGGAACCCAGTTGCTTTTCACTTATGTGTACGTAAATAGCTTGCACACTTCTCAAGTCAAATGTAAGTTGAATGTAGCAGAAATTCGGCTCCGTGCCCCCATGCTTGACTGTGATAGCCCCTTGGTTGAACAGCCTGTTAAAATTTGTTTAGGCTCATATGTGAAGAGATACATGAGGGCAACTGGCATCTGTGGGACTATATTAGTCAATATCTTCAAGATACAGGGAGAGAAGGAGATTGTGAACTTTGACTGTTGGTGCATGCGAGTGCAGCTTTAATGATGACTGGTAGTCACAGTGTAACATGGTTTCTTTAGCATGTTTTGGTTAAACAGTGAATACTAATGCTGGGGCACTGGCTAGAAGGAGCATTGAAATATGCAGTCGACTCCTCAAGCCTGTTCTGCCATTCAATCAGATCGTAGATAGTCTATCCTTCATCCCCATTTACCTGCCTTAGCTCCATGTACCGTGATACCCTTGCCTAACCAAAGTCTTATTGATCTCAGTCTTGAAAGTTTCAGTTTACCTAGCATCCATAGCCTTCTGTGGAGAGAGTTCCAGATTTCCACTACCCTTTGTGTGAAGAAGTGCCTCCTGATTTCACTCTTGAATGGCATGGTTCTAGTTTTAAGATTATGTCACCTCGTTGTGGATTCCTTAACCACTTAACCAGAAGAAATAATTTCTGTCAATCTAACTTATTGAATCCTTTTCTAATTTTAAACATGTCGATTAGGTCACCCCTCAATTTTCTATACACCAGGGAATATAAGCCAGGTTTATGCTTTCTGTCCTCCTATTCAAACCTTGACTCTAGTATTCAGATGCATCTGTGCTGCTCCCTCTCCTAGGCCAATATATCCTTCCTGAGATGCGGTGCTCAGAACTGAATGCTGTACTCCAGAAGGGGGTCTGACTAAGGCTCTGTACAACTGAAACATAACTACCACAGTGTGTTTTTTATTCTAGCCCCCTTAGGAATAAGGACAATATTCTATTATCCTTTTTGATTGCTTTTAGCAACTGTTTGATTTTTTTTCCTATCTGTTCTGGGATGTGGGTGTCGCTGACAAGACGAGCTTTTGTTGCCTGTCCCTAATTGCCCTTGAGAAAGTGGTGGTGAGCCACCTTCTTGAACTGCTGCAGTCCTTGTGGTGAAGATACACCCACAGTGCAGTTAGGGATGGAGTTCCTGGATTTTGACCCAGCGACGATGAAGGAACAGTGATATATTTCCAAGTCAGGATGGTGTGTGACTTGGAGGGGAACTTGCAAATGATGGTGCTCCCATGTGCCTGCTGTCCTTGTCCTTCTTAGGTGGTGCAGGTTGCGGGTTTGGGAGGTGTTGCCGAAGCAGCCTTGGCAAGTTGCTGCTAGTTGTCCACTTTAGTGATTTGTGTACATGGACACCCAAACCTCTCTGCTCCTCCATAGTTCCTAGCTTTATATCATTTAGAAAATACTCTGATCTATCTTTCTTGGGTCCAAAGTGGATGGCCTGACTTTCCACATTAAACTCCATGTGCCAGAGTTTTGCCCACTCATTTAATCTATCAATGTCCCTTTGCAACTTTCTGCTCCCATTTACACTCTTTACCGAACCACCTAACTTAGTGTCATCAGCAGTGGCATACAGTTCCATGTTCCTTTATCCAAGTCATTTATAAATAGTGAAAAGCTGAGGTCCGAGTAGAGATCCCAGTAGTCACATTTCACCAATCCGAGTACATACCCTTTATCACTACCCTCTGTCTGCTACCTCTCGAGCAATGTCTAAACCATGCCGCAAGGTTGCCGTGAATTTTGAAGGCTTTCATTTTTACTATAAATCTCTTGAGAAATCTTCTCAAAATACCTTCTGGAAGTCCATAGAGACAACATTTATGGACTCTTTTTTTAAAAAAGCAATAAAAAATTCAACCAAATTGAACATGACTTGCTCTTCAGAAATCTAAAATGACTCTCTGATCAGTTCAAATTTGTCCAAGTGCCCTGTCCTCTCTGTCCCTTATGACCAATTCTAGTAATCTTACCACAACTGACGTGAGATTGACAGGTCTGTAGTTACCTGACTTTTCTCTCCACCCTTCTTAAATAATGGAGAGATGTTTGCAATTTTCCAATCCAATTATATGGCCCAGTGCTGTGGTTGAGATAAATGGTGTGCACAGTAGAAATTGCATCTGCTAAAACACCTAGATTAATTGCAGTTATGGTTACTGATAATTTAGTTCCTTCTCCGTGCCAGGTTCCATATCCTGTCTAACCCGGGTTTCCTACTGTCATCAGCACTCGGCACAACAATTCAGAAAATTAAAGTGCTGAATGTTCATTTTATTTTTCCCAATGATTTTACTTTTTAATCATAGAATCATAGAAAAATTACAAGAAGGAGGCCATTCGGCCCATTGTATCCATGCCGGTCGATAAAGAGCTACCCAGCTGAAACCCACCTTCCAACACTAGGTCTGTAGCCCTGTAGGTCACGGCTCTTTAAACGCACATCCAGATACTTTTTAAATGTGATGAGGGTTTCTGCCTCTACCACCCTTTTAGAAAGTGTTCCAGACCCCCACCACGCTCTGGGTGAAAATGTTTTTCCTCATCTCCCCTCTAATCCCTCTACCAACTCCTCTAAATCTATGCACCCTAGTTATTGACCCCTCTGTTAAGGGAACTTAGGTCCTTCCTATCAACTCTAAGCCCCTCATAATTTTAAATACCTCAATTAAATCTCCCCTCAGCCTCCTCTGTTCCAAAGAAAACAACCCCAGCCTATCCAATCTTTCCTCATAGCTAAAATGTTCTAGTCCTGGCAATATCCTCGTAAATCTACTCTGCACTCTCTCTCTCTAGTGCAGTCACATCTTTCTTGTAATTTGACCAGAACTGTACGCAGGACTCGAGCTCAGGCCTAACTAGTATTGTTTCCTGCTCTTATATTCTATGCCTTTTTGCCTTTTTAACTGCCTTATCGACCTGTCCTGCTACCTTTAAGGATCTGTGGATATGCACTCCAAGGTCCCTTTGTTCCTCCACACCTCTGGGTATCCTCCCATTTGTTGTGTTGCCTTGTTTGCACCTCCCTAAATGTATTACCTCACACTTCTCCAGATTGAATTCCATTTTCCACTTTTCTGCTCACCTGACCCGTTCATCGATATCTTCCTGCAGAATAAAGCTTTCCTCCTCACTGTCAACCACACGGCCAATTTTTGTATCGTCTGCAAATTTCTTTATCATGCCACCTACATTTAAGTCTAAATCATGAATATATACTACAAAAAATAAGGACCGAGCACTGAGCCCTGTAGAACCCCACTGGAAACAGCCTTCCAGTTGCAAAAACACCCATCAGCCAATTACCCTTTGCTTCCTGCCACTGAGCCAATTTTGGATCCAATTTGCCACTCTCTTGGATCCCATACTTTTTTGATCAGCCTTGCTAAAATCCATGTAGACTACATCAAGCACACTGCCCTCATCGACCCTCCTTGTTACCTCCTCAAAAAATTCATTCAAGTTAGTCAGACACAACCTTCCCTTAACAAATCCATGCTGGCTGTCTTTGATTAATCTGAGTCTTTCTAAATGAACGTTTATACTATCTCTCAGAATTGATTCCAATAATTTGCCCACCACGGAGGTTAAACTAACCAGCCTGTGATTGCTCAGTTTAACCTTTTCTCCCTTTTTAAACAATGGTACAACGTTAGCAATTCTTCAGTCCTCTGGCACCACTCCTGTAGCCAGGGGGGATTTCAAAATTATAGTCGGAGCCTCTGTAATTTCCTTCCTTACTACTTTTAATAGTCTTGGATATATTTCATCCGGTCCTGGCGATTTATCTACTTTTAAAGATGCTAAACCCTTTAATACTTTCTCTCTCTTACTATGTTTATCCCATCCAATATTTCACTCTCTTCACTCTCTCTTTAAATGGAGCACAATTAATGTATCTCAGCAAGTGAGGTTTCATTGAAAATAAATCTTGCTGCTAAGCACAACAGTGGGTGTGAGAATTTAATCTGCCTGCTGTTGCTATTATTGGAGAAATGAGACAAAACAGAAAATGCTAGAAACATTCAGCAGGTCAGGCAGCAACTGTTTGAGAGGAGAGTGTGGACCCTTTGTCAAAATCATTGGAGAATTGCTCTTGAATAATAACAGTTCCATTAAGTGGCAGGAATGGACTCTTGATAATTTATGGGTTGTACTTGTTTTACAGAACCTGTACCAGTCTAAGTAAATTCTGCTCCAAGCTAAGAAGTCTAGACCTAGCTTCATGCACATCTATCACAAACCTTTCTTTGAAAGCTCTGAGGTGAGTTCCAACGATGCAGCACTTCAGTGTCTGATGTATTAGTGTTTATTTAAACCAATTTCCAGTGCAGCTTGTAAGCACTTTGATTTTATCTGTGCTTGTAACCCTGCATCTGTGACTGTAATAGGCATTGTTCTTTGGTAAAATGCTGAATTAACAGAAACTTAGAAGCTCCACTGATTTAATGAATAATCATCAGTTAAATATTCTCATAGTATCTGGGCCATGATGTAGTGATTGAAATGTGTTCGAAAGGACAGCTATTTTCATTATAATCTATTCAGCAGTAGAGAAATGATAACCACTACTCTACATGACATGTTACTGGATTAATAATCCAGGGAAGATGAGTTCAAATCCCACCAGCGCAGTTTGAAAATTTAGTTTGGAGTGATCATGAAGCTGTCTGATTGTCATTTTAAAAAAAAAACAACGACTGGTTCACTAATCTCCATTGGGGAAGGACCTCTGCTGTCCAAACCTGGTCTGGACTACACTGTGATTGACTCTACACTGTGGTGCCTAGCAAGCCATTCTTTTTAAAATTCCTTCCTGGGATGTCGTTGGCAAGGCCAGCATTTATTGCAAATCCCTAATTGCCCATGAGAAGGTGGCGATGTGCCACCTTGAACCGCTGCGGTCCATGTGGTGAAGGTACTCCTACAGTGCTGCTGGGAGGGAGTTCCTGGATTTTGACCCAGTGTCTATGAAGGAATGGTGATATATTTCCAAGTCAATATGGTGTGTGATTGGAGGGGAACTTGTTGGTGATGGTGTTCCCATGCACCTGCTGCTTTTGTCCTACAAGGTGGTAGAAGGGTTTGGGAGGTGCTGTCGAAGAAGCCTTGGCGAGTTGCTGCAGTGCGCTGTAGCCATGGTGCTCTGTTGGTGGAGGGAGTGAATGTTGAAGGTGGTGGATAGGATGTAAATCAAGCTGGCTGCTTTGTCCTGGATGATGTTGAGCTTCTAGTGATGTTGGCGCTGCACTCATCCAGGCAAGTGGAGAGTATTCCGTCATGCTCCTGACTTGTGCCTTGTAGATGGTGGCAAGGCTTTGGGGAGTCAGGAGGTGAGACACTGGCCTCAGAATACCCAGCCTCTGACCTGCTTTTGTTGCCACAGTATTCATGTGGCTGGTCCAGTTTAGTTTCTGGTCAATGGTGACCCCCAGAATGTTGATGTTGGGGGTTTGGCGAAGATAATGCCATTGAATGTCAAGATGCAGTGGTTAGATGCTCTCTTGTTCGAGATAATCATTGCTTGGCACTTGTGGTGCGAATATTACTTGCTACTTATCAGCCCAAGCCTGACTGATTATCATCTGAGGAGTTGTGAATGGCACTGATCATTCCCACTTCTGATTTTATGATGGAGGGAAGGTCATTGATGAAGCACTGCCCTGAGGAGCTCCTGCAGCGTAATCCTGTGCTGCAGCTTCACCAAGTTGGTAGCTCATTTTTAGGTACATCTTTAGTGTTGCTCCTGGCATGCTCTTCTATACTCCTCATTGTACCAGGGTTGGTCACCTGTCTTGATAATGGTAGTGAGGGATATGCCGGGCCATGCGGTTACAGGTTGTATGGAATACAATTCTGCTGCTGCTGATGGCCCACAGCAGCTCATGGATGCCCAATTTTGAGCTGCTAGATCTGTTCTGAATCTATCCTATTTAGTGCGGTGGTAGTTCCTCAGTGTGAAGACGGAACTTCGTCACCACAAGGACTGTGCGGTGATCACTGCTACCAATGCTGTCATGGACAGATGGATCTGCGACAGGTAGATTGGTGACGACGAGGTCAAGTAGGTTTTTCCCTCTTTGTTCTCACCACCTGCCCAAGGCTTGTCTGGCAGCTGTGTGCTTCAGGGCTCGGTCAGTAGTGGTGCTACCGGGCCACTCTCGGTGATGGACATTGAAGTCCCTTACCCAGAGTACATTCTGCGCCCTTGCTACCCTTAGTGCTTCTTCCAAGTGGTGTTCAATATGGAGGAGTACTGATTCATTAGCTGAGGGAGGGCGGTAGGTGGTAATCAGCAGGAGGGGTTTCCTTGTTGAGGACTCCCAGGGCCACACCCTCTGCCTGTACACCACTCTGCCGCCACTTCTGATGGGTCGGTCCTGCCGGTTGGACAGGACATACGCAGGGATGGCGATGGAGTCCAAGCCATTAGCTGAACTATATGATTCTGAAAGTATGATTTATATCAGGCTGTTGCTTGATTGGTCTGTGGGACAGCTCTGCCAATTTTGACTCAAGTCCCCAGATGTTAACGAGGAGGATTTTGCAGGGTTGATGGGGCTGGGTGTGCTGTAGACGTGTTCCAAGCCAGTGTCTAGGTCTATACTGGGTGATCCATCTGGTTTTATTATCATTGTTTGTTGTCGCGGTTTGTTACAACTAAGTAGCATGCTAGGCCATTTCAGAGGGCAGTTAAGAGTCAACCACATTAGTGTGGGTCTGGAGTCACGTATAGGCCAGACCAGACCAGGTAAGGACGGCAAGTTTCCTTCCCTAAAGGACATTAGTGAACCAGATGGATTTTTTTGCGACAGCCATTTCATTTTTAATCCAGATTTATTTTATTAACTGAATTTAAATTCCACAGCTGCCGTGGTGGGATTTGAACTCGCGTCTCCAGATTATTAGTCCAGGCCTCTGGATTACTAGTCCAGTAACACAACCACTCTGCTACCTTTCCCCACTCAGTTGCATCAAACTGCTACAAAGAATAGCAATTCAAGATGAAGGTGACTCACCACCACCTTCTCAAGGCAACTGGGGATGAGCAATAAATGCCAGCCTTGCAAGCGATGCCCAGATCCTAAGAGTGAATTTAACCTGGGAAGTGTCAGACAAGGGTGTAATGCAATCGGGAGCGGGTTTTGAAGTCGTATCATAAACTCTAAACAATCATAAATGGCGACTAAATCCTGAGATTAGATTAAATACTGTCTTGAGCACTTTAATCTTGTGCATTGATTTTAATTTATATTTCTGAGCAATAAAATTGCAACTTTTGGTTCTTTCCATAATTGGAAGGTTCCCATTTCTGAATATTATGATGCTGCATGGAGAATTTTATCTTTTTTTTTGCTGTTTTTTATATCATCAGGAAGTCATTTGCAATAAATTAGCAAGAAAGCTGTGTACTTCTATCAATGTGGCTGTAAAAGGAAATTTGGTTTTAAAGTACTGCAGCCACAAAAAGAATGTATATTTACATGTCTGGGCCACAAGCGAAATTAAACTTGTCCTACTCTCTCTTATAAACATACTGGTAGATCTCCAATGGCATTGCTCAGTGAATTAATGGTTACATTGTGCAAGAGGGAGGGATGCACATGACTGCAGAAAAGATTTGAAAAGAAGTTTGAGAGTTTGCTCAGTCAAGTGGCTGAAATTTCCAAAATCCAATCGGGAATTTTTTTTTGTACAATGGATAGCTCACAAGTAACTACAAAATAAAATGTAAACACTCCCTGTATCTTCTGTTAAGTGCACCCCATTGCTAAGTAATCGCATGGTACAGTATTGCTTGTCAAATTATGCCTAGTTTCTATCAGTCGGGGAAAGAATGAACACCAAGAAATTGGTAAGTTTCTATAGTAATGCACTATAATGTGTTCAAGCGATGCACCTTGGGGTTAATTTATATGCCATTTGAGCTTGGTTCTCCTGACTTGTGATGCTGTTGTGATGCAGTCTTATAATACACTGCAAACTTGTATCCTATATTTATCAGATTTTAACTGACAATGTTTTACTTTTTATAGTTTTAGCATCATAACGAGTGTAATATTTTTCACTCCAGTGAAGTTGTCATTTTATCACTGGGGGTTTACTCAGTGACCTTGGACTAACAGCAGGAGCCTCACTCAACAGGTGCTCTGATCAGAGAATTGGCACTGCAGCCCTATTGCCAGCTCGCTCTCCCGGTGAACAAGGCCCCTTTCTGGGAGCTCCGGATCAGTGAACTTACATATAGTTTAAAGTTAGAAGTGCAACTTTTCACCACTGCCGCAAGTCTACAATTATTCTTGAACTGTGTTTGTTTCCAGTGAGGGGTGTCCACTTTTAGAACAGCTGAATATATCCTGGTGTGATCAGGTGACGAAGGATGGGATACAGGCACTGGTGAGAGGCTGCGGTGGATTGAAGGCTCTGTTTCTTAAAGGATGTACGCAGGTCTGTATAACGATCCATCGTATAAAAGGAGTATGTTGTGTGGTTGCCTGAACATCACTACTATAAGAAATATTTTACAATCTGGCAATAATTGATTGACAGCTTAAAATGCAAGCTGCACTTTAGATTTTGGGTTCCAGTTTATTTCTTGTTAAATAAATTTATAGCAAAATGATACCAATAATGATTCGGCTGGAGTGTTACAGAAATAATTCAGCAGTAACTATATTGTCCTGGAATTACAAAACTGTCCACAGATGTTTTAGAAGGCGGAGTAATGTTACTATTCTAACTCGAAACAGGACGGGGACAGCCAACCCGCTCCCAGGAGGCAGTTTGGCACTTTCAATATTTGAATGAGACTGCAGGTCTCTGATTTAAGCTGCTGAGCAGGTTTAACTGTGGATACCGGGCCTCTGGATTCCCAGCAGCTGCAGCGAAGCGAGGACAGCCTCGAGGAGCAATCCTTGTGGGCTGGGAGGAGCAGGAGTACTTCCTTCGGGGCCCCCTCCCCTAAGCTTGTGGATCGGAATTTTCAAAACTCCACAGCAAGTTTCCTGCCCTCCACCAGACCCTCCTCTCCTTCCCCCCCCCCCCACCTCGCTCCGGGCGGGTCAAACATGTAACATTCTGGCCACTGTCTCTAATTTTATAATCCTACAGCTATAACTTTCATCTGAAATTCTGTTAGGAGAGAGTGATTTGGACTGTTTTCACTTCTGGAAGGCATCCTTGAGAAACTTCAAAGAATGGGCATGGCATTACTTTTTAAAAGACTAGTCAGTGTGTCAGTATAAAGCGTTGCTGTCCAAACTATGCTGGCCACTCGAGTTCCTCAAACTCAAATGACCATGATGCAATGTTTAATGGTGCCCCAGTTTTCAGAAGAAATGTAACATGACCAGCACAACAAAGATTATTTAGTGTCTTGCTTCTTAAGGTTGGCCATGGCAATTACTGAATTGGTTACTGTAGCTATATATCTTTTTTCTTTTGCTAATTGAATTGTAGTTAACACGGATTCTCGTCAGCCATTATTCGCTGAGTTTTTAAAATGACTTTCTTGTACCTGTTTCCTACATACAGCTAGAAGATGAAGCTCTGAAATACATTGGTGCTCACTGTCCTGAGCTAGTTACCCTGAACCTACAAACTTGCTCTGTAAGTATATCTAATGGAAGCTATAAAAGGGTTCTTAAAACATTTAAAAAAAATGATACTAGGCATTGTTAAACTCCTGTGCTTTCTCGGAGAACAAAATATATTTTGTAGAAGTTAATTAGAAGCAGTGTTTCTTTTGCTTAAAAATGCTACATGGCGTCTATTATTGCTCAGATTTATGCACAGATCACAGACAAATTTCCAACTTTGAATATACTTTTTGGAATGTCTGTTACCAAAGTGACAATATTTTAACTTGCAATTTGGACCTATTTTAACCTGCTAATGGGTGTAATTGGGTCTGAGCATGTTAGTCAAAAAAGTTTTCTTTTAATTCTCCTTCACTTTCTCTCCCCTTCCTCACTTCTCGGAGATATTTGCTCCCTCACTGGGATGGGATTCCCCTTGTGGCGCTCACCCTTGATTCTTTGTCCAATCGTGGTATTGGCGTGTGAGCTTTGACCAAGTCTGTCTGCAGACTATCCAACTGTGGAGGGCATCGCAGTGGAACCGGATCCTATCCTTGGCTGGCATTGATGCTGACAGTTCCAGCAGGGATCACTGCATAGTGTTCAGTTGTGAGGACTGGCAACGATTCGCTCACCCCCATTCCCTAACTCCAGTGCTGTGGTCAATTATCCATCTACGGCTGCTGTCTGAATCTGCCAACTCGCCGCAGTCCAGGGATGGAGCCTGAGAGTTTCCTGGTCTGTGTAGTTCGGAGACTTTACATCTGAGACATCAAGAAGCTGAAGGGTTCTGTCAACTAGGCTTTTAACAGGTTTTCAATTGTATTCCACATTATCAAATAAATCAGATATTCTTGATGTTTCAGTACCTATAAGTGCACCTTTCATAAAAGACCACAGATGTACTATACTTTTTGTAATATTGCATCTAATTGTAGTCAGTGAACCGTACAGACGTTGCAATTAAACAACTACCAGGAAGCATGTCGGTGAAAGTATTCTTATACTTCCCCCCCCCCCCCACTTTAAATTTTTATAAATGCCATTTACTCAGACCACTTTACATAGCCATGATTCTCCTCTTTACTCTCTACCTGGTGTACATTTAAAAAAAAACTTCCCCTCTTCTCCATGCCAAGCCACCAGCCACTGATTGCGACAGTGAAATCCTATGCTTCCTCACTCACTCTGGCTGCTGTACAAGGGGTGGAGTTTCTCTCACTTGCTCTGCGAATGTTGGGGAAATCAGCCCCGATGGCACTTCCTCGTAGACAGAGGAAGCACGCAAGTTGAGTCATTTCCGAACCATTTCCACTTTCATCTGGAATCTTCAAGCTCTTCTTTAAATTTCTCAATTACTCTGTGAGGCCCACCTTGATACTTAATCTTCTTACAGTTGGTATAAATGTATAATTGCAGTTTATTGTGCAAGCAGTCCTCCAGCTGGGTGTAATTTGTGCTGTTGAGCTTGTCATTGTGGAAATGCCATAATATTTTGCTCCTCATTACTAGTAGGAAGATCAGAACTATTAGAATTAGAAAAATGCTATTTGAACCAACAAGCCTGCCTGTGTTTGAGCTCAACACCCACTCACTTTCCTCAACTCCTTCCCTCCTCAAACCTTTCTGTCTACAACAATGCATCAGTACTAATCGGTAAATCACCAGTACTTTAACCCGTTTAAATGTCTGGGGTAGAGGGGGGTGGAGGGGGGGCGGAGTTGCATTCTATTTAATGTTTCCCTAACAGCTTGATTTTTCTTTCCTCCTTTGGTCCTTTTAACTCCCCTCCCCTTCCGACAACATCCACTGTTTCCTGGTAGACAGGACAAGCAGGTGACTTGCTCCCAGGAAACTGCTGCAGCTGCAGAACTCACCATCGGGAAGTGGGGGAGGGGTGGGGGGAGAAATGGCCATATGTACTGCTGTTTTATTTTCCCCTTCCTCCTGCCTTATGGGGAAAGATTGGGAAGCTGCCAAGTAGGACGTCCCAGCAAATACACCATCCTTTGCACTCCGTGGCACCGCATTGTGTCACATCACCACCTCACCCACATCCTGTAAATTCTTACTCTTTTTGTGACTTTCTTTTGCAGCAAATCACAGATGAGGGACTGATTACGATTTGCAGAGGATGTCATAAACTACAGTCGCTCTGCGTCTCTGGCTGCAGTAACATCACTGATGCTATTTTGAATGCGTTAGGACAGAATTGCATTCGACTTAGGTAGGCATGGCCTGATAGGTGCTGCTCTGCAGCTGAGTAATAACCTTTTAGTGCCCTTTTTATGTATTTTCTCGTAACATTTTGCTTTGCTTTTTGAGTGATGTCTCAGTCCTCTATCAACCACATTCACTGGAGCGACTGGGAGTTTGTCAGCAGCTCATTAGAGATAACTAGCACCCTGAAAGCTTTGCAGGCTTTGCAGTGTCAAATCTATGTTTGTGCATGTTGAATTGAAAAAAGTGCTAGATTCAAGTTTTCTAGAATTCAAAAAGAAAAGAAACCCTGCAAATTCTAGAATAAAAACAAAAAGTGCTGGAATACACAGCTGACCTTGTTAAAGAATTGGATTTATATAGCGCCTTTCACAACCACCGGATGTCTCAAAGCACTTTACAGCTAATGAAGTACTTTTGGAGTGTAGTCTCTGTTGTAATGTAGAAAACGCGGCAGCCAATTTGCGCACAGCAAGCTCCCACAAACAGCAATATAATAATGACCAGATAATTTTGTTTTTGTTAATGTTGATTGAGGGATAAATATTGGCCAGGACACCGGGGATAACTCCCTTGCTGCTCTTTGAAATAGTGCCGTGGGATCTTTTACGCCCACTTGAGGGAGCAGACGGGGCCTCGGTTTAATGTCTCATCTGAAAAACGGATCAGAAATTAGGAGTAGAAAAGGAAAGAATGGGTTACCATTTTGTTAAACATTAACCAGTTGCTTCTCTTGAACCACATTTGCTTGAGCTGAAGACATAATAAAGAAAAAGACTTGCATTTATACAATGCTTTTTACAACCCTGGGATGTCCCAAAGCACTTATTGCCAATTAAGTACTTTTTGAAATAGACATTGATCTCTAGTGATGCCAATTGCTGACATAATGAAGCAAGATTGCAGGCGTAGGCCAGAAAGGATAAAATGACAAGATTATTACACAAGTTTTTCCTACTTTTAACAGATTTTGTTTTTATTTTTTAGAATATTAGAGATTGCTAGGTGTTCGCAGTTAACAGACGTGGGATTTACCACATTAGCCCGGGTAAGTGCACAGATATCCTGAGTGTAGCCTTGTACACTGGGTTGATGTTTTATATGCCTGGAGGGTAAATGGTCACTCTCTGGAAAAATACACATTCGAACAAACATGCATTAAGTCAACTAGGATCACAGGGGGCTGTGTTTCTTATTGATGTGTTTGTAAAAAAAAAAGAGCTAGTATTCAATCTGTGACTGTGCTGGATATAAGGTGGTCTGACTGATATTTGCGACAAAGTGTCTCCTACTTCCAGGGTGGACTTCCTGTCTCGTACATTATCTGAAGCTTTGCTGAAGATGAGATTTTTGTTCTTTCTTCGAGGTTTGATTTGTTAAAAATGTCAACGTTCAGATGTAAAATCTACAACAGGCCCTACAGACTGTTCTGGACTGAAAAGGCTGCTATAGGAATAAGCATATTGGGGAGGAGGGGCGATCGTTGCATTTTCTTTACTTTAATACTGCCTGTTTGTGTTTGCAGAATTGCCATGAGCTTGAGAAAATGGACCTGGAAGAGTGTGTTCAGGTGATTGAACTTTCAGAGTTTTTACAAACTTTTTTGTTTGATAAAATGAATAGTGATTTTGGCCCCCAAGTTTCGGGTGGAGTTGCTCCAATTTTTTTGGAGCAACTAGTTTAGTTTGGAGTATCTTAGAAATTGCAATTTTCGGCATTTAGTTTGCTCCAGTTCTAGTGAGTTAGCTTAGTTTCGTTTTAGTTCAGTTTTTTTTTTCAAAAGTGGGTGTGTCCAGCCACTTAGGTCTGTTTTGCAAGTTTCGGCAGCGAAAACTTACTCCAAACTAACTTAGAACGGAGTAAGTGTCCACTTTTGTAAGTTCTGAAAAACCTTATCTAGAGTTAAGTTCAGTGCAGGCACAACCAGAGACTGGGTAGGAAGCATTAAACACAAAAGACTAAACACAGCATTTAAAATGGCCTAAAACTTCTTGCAATGATATTTTGCCTTATATCTGCTGAGTAAGGACAGTTGTTTCTCTCTCTTTGTGAATAAGCAAGTGTAGGCTCCCGGCTGAGGCAGACACATCAACATCAATGGGGGGCGGGGGGGAAGAGTTAGACGATTTTCCAAAGCACTAAACACATTCACAACAACATTAAAGAAGCATAAGTATATTTAAAGCACTAAGCACTAAACAAAGCAGTACATTTAAAGTACCAAGCACTAAACTAAGCACAAAAAGTAATAAGCAATTAATTAACAAATAAAATATAGAAGGAACCCTGCACCTAAAGCACCAAGACCAAAGTAATAAGCAGCCAATCAATAACAAATGAGAGGGGAGGAGGGGAGGCTGAACGCGTGGGGGGAGGGGGGTGGGTGAACAGAGGCTGGACGCGGGGGGGAAGGGGGATGAGGCTGAACGAGGGGGGAGGCATAGAGGTTTATTAGGGCGGGAACGACAGAGCTTAGGGCCTCGGCAGTCTGTGACACAGCATAAAGAACTCGCACACTGCAACAACCAGAAATGTTTGCACCCCGAGACAATTTCAGAGGCGTAGTACCTAACTTTACACAAACTCAATTACAGACACTCTTCTCATCAGTGCACATGCGCACGCACACGGGCACGCACACCCACACACACACACACACACACACACACACAACATTCAGATGGGTCAGACGATTCTACAGCAAAACATATTCTCTCACACAAGTCATTATTGTCAGCCTTTTATTTACAAGATTTTACAGTAAAATAATAACCAGCTGTGAAATATTTAAAATATCATAAATACAGTGCCATCAGAGAAACTCACCCAAACACTTGGTACATTTTAGCTGCTCTGGTCAGTACTAGAGGTTTAACTGCAATGATGAACTTATACCAGTTTGCAAAAATGAAAACTATTTTCTCAGTTCAATTCATACAACGCGGCAGCAGGCCTGCAGAGCGCCGGGCTGCGAAGAGCTACTGCACATGCGAGCACACTCTAGCGCGCATGTGCAGGGGTCCCGGCACTATTTTCAGCGCCTGGACCTAGCTCAGCCCTCCCTCACCCTCCTTGTGCTGCGCAATGCCGAGGCTGAAGACGTCCCGAGGAGTCCAGAGAATCACAAGGTAAGTTTTCGGCACCCTTTTTATTCTAAGGTGCGCCGTTTTTGCAGGGGGGCAGAAACTTGGGCCAATGATTCTTCAATTTTGTCCAGTATCACACCAAGTCCCATCTAAAGGTGACTTTAAAGTCTGAGCCAATGTTTTCTTACGGAGCCATAAGTATAATTCCCAGCTAGTGATGATGGTAATGTCAATAGCAAACTCTTTTTCACCTGCCGGAAGTGGTTAGAATGAGCTACCAACGGCTATATTTATTAATCCTTCTTGTGATGTGCTGGTAAGGAGTAGATTAACAATGTTACTTCTGGTTTTTAGGGGTGTTTTGCCTTTTCTGTTCAGAGTTGTCATGGTGGAAATGAGGCCAGGTGGAAGCTGGTCTTAATTTCTGCTAACCAAGAACTCTGCCCCCTTGACCTAGAGCTGCATTTATTACAGTCTGGTGTCCGATCCCTACCTGGGCTGGACTTTGACCACACATGATGATGGGTTTTTGCTTTTCACACACACAATCAGATGCAGGTCCCCGTGATTCTATCAACCAGGAGAGATCATTGACCAATAATGTTCTTAAATTTGATAGTTCTGCCACATGGGACAAATTTATTTTTGGAGTCGGAGCTGATTTTTAACTCCAGCAAGATCAGCAATAAATCCGCTATTGCCCTGAGGAAAGATCACAGACTAGTTCTTTGATTCACAAGAGGACTGACAACACTGACAAGACATCTCTTCCTATTCCGGACCCCGACTGCTCCACCATACAATAGTATTTCCCCCTGTCTGTCTTATCCTCTGTTCTAGGTCTATGGCTGGAACTTGCTCTGTTTTCAGTTTCTGCTCAGTATGCTTGCTGACTATACTTGCGATGTAACTTGTGCCTGGCAACAGTACTTAATTGATTGGAATTGGATGCTGGAGCTGCCACTTGATCAGTCTTCAGCCACAGAACCACAAGTGGACACCTAAATCACTGGAATGCACAGCATTTTGGGTTAACTGCCAAAGGATGGCGCTCCTGACAATACAGCACTCTTGCAGTACTGCTCTGGCATGTCAGCCTATATTCTGAGTTCGAACTCTGCCTGGAACCCATAACATCCTGACAGAGGCAAGAGTGCTGCCAATTCCGTTAAACTGATGCATTAGGTCTGGAAATGCATGCATACTCACATTAGAATAAGCACCCTCTATGATCTTTGCGTTTAAGGAACAATTGACGATACTAAGCCCAGTACTATCTTTCTTTTGGACCAATGGTTGATGAAGCCCAAAGAAGATTGAGTTGTTTTTTTCTATTCCTGTTAAACACTGCAGACGCTCCATATTTTAGTTCCCAGGTCTAAATAGATACCGTCTGTTTAAAGGCTTTTGAGCTCAGTATCTATTTGCTACTTTTAGAAAAAAAATCTTGGATATCATTTTGTGGTTTATGATTGAAGGTACTGTTTTAAAAAAATAATAAGCTTGATACATTTCATGAAATATAACCTTGCAATAACTTCCATGGAAAATCAGCCTATGTTTAGTCCATTGTGGCCTTTGGGATTAATGTCATGTATTATATAATACAAATATCTACTAATGAATAGCCATGATGCCATCCAACCCTAGAAAGAACTCCTGCAGAATCTATCTTTACATGCCATATAAAATTGTTATTTTTTGGTGCCAGGGAATTCTAGGACCAATGCTCATGGTATATACACACTGACCTCATTCCAGCCCTACATTATTACCATTGAGAAATGAAAACTTCCTGAAGTACGTAGTCATAGTAACCAATGTCAAATCGTTACATTGTGAAATGATGTAAAATCATCTTTTTGCCATAGAATGTTAGATAATCCATGGTGCAATGTCTATTTTTGGGAGGGTGCAAAAACAAGGGACCAACAGATCACTGGAAAAATAAAGAACACTCAACTGAAAACTGTGGAACGATACAAAATTCGTAATTTCATGTTTTCCTTGCAACACATTTGTGAGGTACCAAAGCTGCTATTGAAAACACAGCTTGTGTCATGTGTAACTCGTAACAAGTAGGCTATTTTTTTCCATGTATCCTGTCTGCCTTCTGTTACTCGCCCAAGTGACTGTTCTTTCTGTGTCGGGATCACTGCTGAGCCATCATGCAGTGTGTCCCGCACCGTGCTAAGTGAAACAGGCTAAGGGCAAGATTTGGTAGTTCTCAACTCTCTGGGCCAGGTCACTGGATAGCAGCTAGAAGCAGGAACCCATGCAGGGGTACAGCAGAGTAGTGGTTATGCTACTAGACTCGTACTCTGGGGAACATGAGCTCAAATCTCATCATGACAGTTGAAAATGTGAATTCAGTTTTTTTTTTAAAGTATGGAGAAAAAAAAGCAGCTTTCCGTAAAAGTGACCACAAAGCTGTCCAGATTGTTGTAAAAACCTAACTGGTTCAGTGATGTGCCTTCGCCTGGTCTGGCCTAAATGTGACTCCAGTTCCACACCTCTTCATTTCCCTCTGAGGTGCCCAAGCAAGCCACCCGGTTTATCAAACTATGGATGGGCAATAAATGTTGGTCCTTCCAGTGACACTACCATCCTGCGATTCATTACTTTAAAATCTTGGGCAGTCCCTCGGAGTCGAGGCTGACTTGCTTCCTCACTAATGAGTTGTAAGGTGACTGATGAGTCCAATGCGGGACCTACAGTCTCTGTCACAGGTGGGGCAGAGGGTGGTTGAAGGGACAGCTGGGTGGGTGGGGTGTCGTGCGCTCCTTCCGCTGTTTGTGCTTGGCTTCCGTGTGCTCCCGGCGAGGTGTTTGGTACCTTCCCGGATGCTTCTCCTCCACATTGAGCGGTCTTGGGCCAAGGATTCCCAGGTGTCGGTGGGGATGTTGCACTTTTTCAAAGAGGCTTTGAGGGTGTCCTTGAAGCGTTTCCTCTGCCTACCTGGGGATCGCCTGCTGTGTCAGAGCTCTGAGTAGAGCGCTTGTTTTGGGAGTCTAATATTGGGCTTGTGGACGATGTGGCCCGTCCATCGGAGCTGATCGAGCGTGGTCAATGCCTCAATGCTGGCGATGTTGGCCTGAGAGAGAACACTGACGTTGGTGTTGACTTTAAAATATATAACTTGACCCTCCCCAAGGAAATGGAGTTGTTTTCTTCCTGGCCCACCACCTTGCTAACTCGGCACAAAACAGCTATGCACTGCTCATTACAGAATTATTCAAAGAAGAATAAATAAAGACAAGGTGTCAAGTTAGAAAGGATAACAAAATAATATTTGGCATTGTCTCAAATAGTAATCTTTGTGGAAAAACATGTGATATTTGCCCTTTCTATCCCCTACCAAAAAAGTCAGTATTACTTTTCCAACAAAAAAATTGGCATGTATCTATTGGAAGTGCTGACCCTGTGTAAAAGCAGATGTACTGAAGCAACAAGTTTCAGTGTCCATGTTTGGTCATTCAATTTACTTCTGTTTTTCTCTGACAGATTACAGACAACACTTTAATTCAGCTTTCCATCTATTGCCCACGGCTCCAAGTACTGGTGAGTAGAAATAGAGAGGGACATAGTAACAGGAGTACGCCATTCAGCCCCTTGAACCTGTTCCACCATTCAATTAGTCATTGCTGATCTGTATCATGACCCCATCTACCCTCCATGGTTCCATAACCTTTAATGTCCTTGCCTAACAAAAATCTATCAATCTCCGTTTTGACATTTTCCGTTGACCCCAGCCTCAACAGTTTTTTGGGTGGGGGTGGGGTTAGTAAAGAGTTCTAGATTTCCAATACCCTTTATATGTAGAAGAGCTTCCTGACATCACCCTGAACGACCTAGCTCTAATTTTAAGGTTATGCCCTCTTGTTCTGGACTCTCGACCAAAGGAAATAATTTATCTCTATCTACCCTATTAACTCCTTTAATCATAAAATAGGTTGGAATATGTTCATCAGCAAAAATATTTGATCTCCAACCTTTGTTGTGCTAATACAGCACTCTGCCCAAATTTTGTTATTAAAAAATTGCATTCTTAAGAGGTTCTTGTGCAATTATTGTATTTTGATGTGCTCTCAAAGCTTTAATTTTCACTTTATTCTAAATCAAAGTTCTATTTTACAATTTGCAAATCACCGCGATAATTTCAGTGCCATGTTTTAGATCTGCATTTTATTTTATTCCTTTGCCTTTTCTCTTTACCTCCTCTTTCTTTCCCTGTCCCCTCCCATGCCAAGTATGTGTAGGGGCTACTAAAACTGGGAAACTGTTCATTGCAGAACAGTGGTAAGCTTCCTGCTGCTTGTCCAGCGAAGACCACTCTGCCCATTGGGGCATTGGCTTGTAGTGATAACTGGAGCCGAATAGCAGGTTTAGCCTTAAGATTCCATCATTGTTTTAAGCTCGCTGGCTAGTCAGCAGCAGCATCTTGGAGCACTGTGGACCTGTGTGACTCAGCTGTTGGATTATTAAATCTGCTGCTCGTTACAATCTATCATTATCAGACATGTCATGTCCAACTCTACTCCAAAGAAGCCCTGCTTACACTGTATAAAAGGGGACGAGTTCACAGTGGCAGAGGCCTAGGCTTTAGATTTGACTATTCTAGCACATTTCTGGCTGGCCTCCCACATTCTAAACTAGGGGTGATCCAAAACTTGGCAGCCTGTGTCCTAACTCGCACCAAGTCCCGCTCACCCATCACCCCTGTGCCCGCTGACCTACATTGGCTCCCGGTTAAGCAACGTCTCAATTTCAAAATTCTCGTCCTTGTTTTCAAATCCCTCCATGGCCTCGCCCCTCCCTATCTCTGTAATCTCCTCTGCCCCACAACCCTTCCGAGATATCTGCGCTCCTCTAATTCTGCCCTCTTGAGCATCCCTGATTGTAATCCTTCAACCATTGATGACCGTGCCTTCTGTTGCCTGGGCCCTACGCTCTAGAACTCCCTGCCTAAACCTCTCCGCCTCTCTACCTCTCTTTCCTCCTTCAAGACACTTTTTAAAATCTACCTTTTTGACCAAGCTTTTGGTCACCTGCCCTAATTTCTCCTTATGTGGCTCGTTATCAAATTTTTAATCTTATAATACTCCTGCGAAGAGCCCTGGGAGGTTTCACTATGTTAAAGGCACTATATAAATACAAGTTGTTCGAATATATATTTGCCTGTATATATTTTTTTGCTGTCCCTCTAACTCTGCTCTGTTTGTGTTTCATTAACGGTTTTGTTCTCCTGTGTTCCTGCTAGTTCAATTTACGATTTGCTGTTGTTGTGATCTCAGTTTTCCTAATTATGTGCGATTATTCTACTGCAGTTTCTACTGTAATGGCTCTCTCTTTTCTATGGCACTGACTTTTAGGATTTGTTCTCTGCTTGGTGTGCTGTTTTCCTTTTTCTTCTCCTTTCCCATGGACAACAACTGCTGGAAGGCAAAGAATTTTGAAATATTTGGAGTGTGACTAAGCATTCTTTGCAGGAAACCTTAATTTGGTAGAAAAACAAATTAGCTCGTCACAGCAGTGATTAAGACATTTTAAATAGGAACTTTGGGTACCTGAACTTAACAAAAAAAATATTTCTACACTTGAGGATTTTGTGCTTTGGAAACTAGGTGTAAAAAAAAACAATTCAAGTCCTGGATTTTAAATCCCTCCCTGGCCTTGCCCTTATCCCACTTGAATGCTCTGACTCTGACTCTGGTTTTATCGTAGAATCATAGAAAAATTACAGCATAGAAGGAGGCCATTCGGCCCATTGTGTCAGTGCTGATCGAAAAAGAGTTAGTCAGCCTAATCCCACCTTCCGGCACAAGGTCTGTAGCCCTGTAGGTCACAGTTCTTTAAGTGCACATCTAAGTACTTTTTAAATGTGGTGAGGGTTTCTGCCTCTACCACCCTTTCAGGCCGTGAGTTCCAGACCCCCACCACCCTCTGGGTGAAAAAATATTTCCTCATCTCCCCTCTAATCCTTCCACTAACTACTTTTAATCTATGCCTCCTGATTATTGACCCTTCTGCTCAGGGAAATAGGTCCTTCTTATCCACTCTATCTAGGCGCCTCATAATTTTATACACCTCAATTAAATCTCCCCTCAGCCGCCTCTGTTCCAAGGAAAGCAACCCAAGCCTATCCAATGTATCCTCATAGCTAAAGTTTTCCAGTCCTGGCACCATCCTTGTAAATCTCCTCTGCACCCTTTCTAGTGCAATCACGTCCTTCCTGTAATGTGGTGACCAGAACTGCACGCAGTACTCCAGCTGTGGTCTAACCAGTATTGTATACAGTTCTAGCATAACTTCCCTGCTCTTGTATTCTATGCCTTGGCGAATAAAGGAAAGCATTCCGTATGCCTTTTTAACAACCTTATCGACCTGTCCTACCTTTAAGGATCTGTGGACATATACTCCAAGGTCCCACTGCTCCTCCACACCTCTCCGTATCCTCCCATTTATTGTGTATTCCCTTGCCTTGTTGACCCTCCCCAAATGCATTTTGCAGATTGAATTCCATTTGCCACTTTTCTGCCCAACTGACCAGTTCATCGATATCTTCCTGCAGTCTAGAGCTTTCCTCCTCACCGTCAACCACACGGCCACTTTTTGTATCATCTTCAAATTTCTTTATCATGCCTCCTACAGTTAAGTAGAAATCATTAATATATACTACAAAAAGTAAGGAACCAAGGACTGAGCCCTGAGGAACCCCACTAGAAACAGCCTTCCAGTCACACAAACTCCCCTCAGCCATTACCCTTTGCTTCCCGCCACTGAGCCAATTTTGGATCCAATTTGCCACTCCCTTGGATCCCAATCTGCTTTTACTTTTTTGATCAGCTTACCATGTGGGACCTTGTCAAAAAGCCTTGCTAAAATCTATGTAAACATCAAATCCCTTCTGCCTCGCCACTTCTCTCCCCGCCTTCTCAAAAACATCTCAAAATTTGCTTTTATTCACCTCTCCTAATCCTTCCCTTCCTGGCCTGGAATTGGTTTCCTCTCTCTCTCTTTCTCTCATTTATTTCCATTTTCTGAAGTGTGTCGGGACCTTTTCTCTGGTGAAGTTACTACACAAGTGCAAGTTACTGTTTATAATGCACTTCCCCTATGCAGAGTTTGTCACACTGTGAGTTGATCACTGACGATGGAATCCGCCATCTTGGGAATGGGGCGTGTGCTCATGATCGATTGGAAGTGATCGAGTTAGATAACTGCCCACTGATCACTGACGCCTCACTTGAACATCTAAAGAACTGTCACAGCCTGGAGAGGATAGAGCTGTACGACTGTCAGCAGATAACACGTGCTGGGATCAAGAGACTCCGGGTAAGACTGCTCTTCCCTCCTGTGTGTTTGAGCCATACTAGTTTCATGTGTTAGATTACGACTGCTATCTTGTTAACTGTCTACAATCTCAATCCATCCCACACCTGATACTTAATAGATTTTATGGTATCCTAGTGAATCTTGATTGGTGTTTCTCATGCAAGTCAGAGGATTAAGTTTTAGAAGGACAGTAACGTTACACTGTGTAAAGTACAACGTATTATTTTGCTCAAGTGTGAATGTGGGCCCTCCAATGTCTAATTGATATGTAAACATTGGGTGAGTTGTTTCAAGGGTTAATTGCTGTTCAGGCTGGAGATCGGGCCTCTTGTTTTGTTGGTGGGTAGGTCAGTTGAGAGCCTGCAGATATTCTGGCTCTGCATATTATGTTCCGAGAGTTTTTCTGTACATTACAAATGACTGCCCAAGTGTGAGCAGCATAGGTATGAAAGGGGTAGGTATAAAAAGGACAGGCGATCAGGGGAAGAACAGCAGCTAAATAATTTACAAATTATGTGCCGATTGATCTAAAATAAACACGAGAAGAAATCCAAAACGATTGATATCACTGGGTGACTAACACCATCTAGTGGTACTGGTCAGCAACTACAACATGACAGGCAAATGGGGTTTTGCTATTATAAAGTGTTTATGTACTCTCCATTTTAAAATGTTGACATATATATGTTGATATTAGAAAGAAAGAACATGCATTTCTATAGAGCCTTTCGTGATCTCAGGATGTCCCAAAGTACCTTACAGCCAATGAAGTATTCTTGAAGTGTTGGTCACGGTTGTAATGTAGGCACAGCAAGATCCCACAAATGGTGATGTAATAATGACCAGATACTCTGTTTTAATGAGATTGGTTGAGAGATAAATATTAGCCAGGACACCAGGGACAACTCCCCTGCTTTTCTTCAAAATGGGATCTTTTACGTCTTTCTGAGAGGGCAGAGTGGGCCTCATTTTTTACTCATCCCAAAGAAAGCATCTCTGACAGTACAGCACTCCCTCAGTACTGCACTGGAATGTCATCCTGGATTTTGAGCTCCACTTTGTGCGTTCATGTCCCACTTCAGAATCTTCTGACTCCGATGCCAGAGTTCTAACCACTGAGCGACGGCCTCGCCCCTCACCTTGGGGATTCCCTACCTAAACTCTCTGCCTCGCTACTTCTTTCTCCTCCTTTAAAAGCATAACCAATAATTGCGACAGCAGAAAGTGGGTAAATGTGCACAGGAAGTGCATGCCAAACGCATGTGAACTGATGACATTGCGCCTTGTATAGCATGCTATTTAGACAGAATCTGCGGTTAATGAGAAAGTTGCGCTATTTGTCTGATTTCAGTGTGTTCAGTTGATGAGCTCGATTTTGACTTGTCGCTCTTTTTTTAAATTGCAGACACATTTACCCAACATCAAAGTCCACGCGTACTTCGCTCCAGTGACCCCTCCTGCATCAGTGAGCGGTGGTCGCCAGCGTTTCTGCAAGTGCTGCATCGTCCTATGACACCAGCTTTTTTTTCCCCAAATCTATTTAAATAGCATTAGAATGGAGACGATTGAATGCGTCATCAGTGGTGATCCTGGTGCATTGTGGGACTGTGCAGCCAAGGGCTGTCCAATCACTGTGGCTGCGACTGATCACATGGTTAGCGGGACACGCGGGTGATGCCTATGTCAGTGGGTGCAGCCACATACTAGTTCTGTCACTGTATGATTCAATTCAGAGATTTCCCAAGAATATGGATAATTTATTTTTTTTAAATCAATGTTGGATTAAAAAAAAAAAGTTTTGGTTTTCATGTATTGCAGTGGGGAAAAATCTTAAATTTACATACTTGTTTCTGAATGATCTAATCCAAACCAGCAGCACACGAGTGCTGTGTGACAAAACAACCTTTAAACTGTGCACTAACCCTTTTGCCCACTAGCGCCCCTCTACATGGGAAAGGAGGGGTTTTATTGTTGGTCCAAAGCCACAGCATATCCCGTCGTTCCTCCCATGGAAGGGAGGCTGTCGGATGGCGTTTTTAGCTCTGCAATTCACAACAGTTTCTTCAGTCTTGCACAGCTTGTCCCAGACCTCTCTGCCTTGCACAGTAGCGCGGTTACCATAGCAGCAAGCTGACTAGGTTTCTTCTGTTAAGGGAATATTCTCGCCAATTGTCTCCTCTCCCCACTTGAACACATTGACTCCTTCCTTGGAGTATGGTTCCTCAGGTAACTGATGCCTTCAGTACTGCGCACAAATAGCCAGTGTTAATGTGTGAGTTGTGACCATGAGTGTTGGCAGGGCTGTGTGAGCATGGTTGGGGTGGGGGGAGGGAAATGGTTGGCTGGATATAGTTCAGACACACATCCTATCCTCATTTGACACGTGTGGCTAGGGTTGCTGGGTAGAAATGCAGGGCAGGAGCCCAAGATGAAATTCTCTTCAGTGACCCTGGGCAGCTGAAACCAATTGTATTCTACCCTTCCCCTGGCTGAGATCGGCAAACGCAGCACAGACTAGAGATCAAACGTTGTATGACTCAGCTACTAGCTGGATAAACTTACTGAGTCGTTAGGGAGCTGATAATGTTTCCTCTCTGCTTAGTCATATCTCAGGTAGATATTTTGTTTTGAAACCTGCTAACATATTGTGCAATACTTGGTCAGTTCATGACGCATCTTAAATCTGTGTGTTCTGGAGCATCGGTTCTCCATTAGTTCTGAGTATCAAAAGAGGATAGCAGTTTCTGCAATTCAAAGAATACTGAACTAAAGTTCTAGTATTTCTTTAGTGATTTCTGTTTGACTAGTAACCCAGTGTCGAACACTTCCTATTTTGTGGTTACTGTTTGAGTTAAAACACTATAAAGCCATACCAGTGTGTGTAAGTTGCTTTTCCATCTTCAGAAGATCTGGAACATGCTTCTCGAATGCCAGATTTTTTTTTAAAGTTATTTGTATTTAGTTACAGCCTGTAACTAAATACAAATAACTTAAAAAAATGTTTTTAAATATGCAAAATAGACTTGGCGTCTCCTTTCAACAGTGTTCCAAGTTTTTCATTTTAAAGGTGGGGGGGGAGAGGGCACGAAGGCAAGGCGTGTCATTGTGTTTGTGTCTGACATTTTTACACTGAATTTACAGGAACTTGCTTGAAGTTCTGAGATCAGTGGTGCATTCCTGAACTAAATATTCCCTGCAAAAACATCTTGAAAGTATTCACCAATGAATGGCAACACAACTTAAACTTTAGCTTCTTTTAGCATTTTTTTAAGAACCCAAGGCCCACACCATCAGATCTGCTTTGAGTTTGTGAACACCATTTTGCTGAGGGCAAAGTTACGCAAGGAAGTGAGACATATTATGGGCTGGGCTTTGGAAGAGTAAACGCTGGAGCAGTTTCTATATTTATGGCTTGGCTCAGCACTGTTTTATCAGTGAGTCTGGAATTATTGACAAGTCATTCAAGTTTATGAATGTAAAGGCACAATGTCTGTACAGTGATGAACAGATTATGCCATGAAACGTGAAGGTCATTGAGCCCAATCCCTCCAAAAACACCCTTTACAAATCAGTCATACAGGAACACAATAACAGAGCAAATAACTTATTTATTTCAGTAGATATATATTCCCTAGCAGTTATATGGAAGATTAAAGTAATGGTAAAATTATAGATGATAAAATTAGTAGTTTTCCTGCAACTTGTCTCTCATTGATGTACAGGTTCTCTTTTCCTAAATTTAGTTTATTTCTTTCCTTGTTTGCTCTTCCAACTTTTTTTTACAATACATTAAAAACTAATCATCTTTGTGTCTTTTCGACTAGTTAACATCTGATTTGTTTTTAAAGATATCCAGCAGAACTTTCCTCAGGGATGCTCCTGATTGACTGCTGTAACTTTGGTGAGAAATCGGCTGAATCCCATTTACATGTATGACCGGGGTTTACACTGATCCTCTGCCAAAGTTACAGTAGCCCATCGAGAAAAGCAGTCAAGAAATTCCTGGCAGAGCACTTTCTACAAGTTTCTCCTCTGGCTGTTTCTGTCCACGACTGTCTGTTGGTTTTGTCTTATTTTCAGTTCACTTGAAGCTTCCCTTTACAAGTGGATTTCTCTGACTGCCTAAATGGTTAACTTTGCTCCTCTTTATACTTTCTTTTCTCTCCCTATTGTAGATGTTGCCTGTTGCAAATACTTTTGAGCCGACGGGCTTTTAAGTAACTACTGTTTGTGTCGACAGCTGATTTGCATGCCACATTCCTGACATGCCCATAGAATATATATTAAATGTCAGTGCGAATCATCCTGCACCAACTTTCAACCAGTCCTGCCTCATCCAGTTAATCCACGTCTTCCTCCAGTGGTGGGAAGTCATTTGGATTTTGTTGGTGGCATACAGCTAGTTAAAATGAAAATGGCTGTATTTTCTTCCAGTATAGTACCCTACTACATGCTCCTGATTCTGGGACTTGATGGGCTTAGGCTGTGTGAGCACAAGACAGGGTTTGAATTCTCAAACATACTGATTTTTGCTTGACCCTTACGTTCAGTGGTTCCAGATTAGAATCTGATCTCCTGATCTGATCTAATCGATGTCCCTGCAAATTGTTTGTCTATTGTAGGCACCTTAGGATGTTTTACTATGTTAAAGGTGCTATAAAAAATGCAGGTTGTTGTATTGTATAGCCTTTTACTTCTGGCTAACTCTAGTCAGCTTGCAGGCACCCACAGCTGCTGTAAATGGCGCTTGCGTCCATTCATCTAAAGCTCTTGACTTGGCTCCTGCTTGTGCCTTCTGCTAGAGTAACATCCGGGGCTGAACATCAAGTAAATTGGTGGATATTCATAGCTCACAACAGCTATCGTCACTAATCTAACACCAGTTCTATCAGATGCTTTTCTGTGGCATAGCCTTCAGCATCTCGTGTGTGGTTTTGTTGTCCCGTTTGCATTGAGCATTCGCTGTACATTCCCTGCTGTGGTCTGGCCATTAGCATCTGTACAGATCTTCTAGGAGTCGAGGCACATGAATGGAGTTAAGATACAGATCAACCATGATCTTATTGAATGGCGGAACGGGCTCGAGGGGCTGAATGGCCTACTCTTGTTCCTGTGAGTTGTGATTCAAAGCTTCTTACCTGATCAGAATCTAGTCTGGTTGGACATCCATAATAAATAAGTTAGTCTTGAATCAGTGCTCTTGCAGGAGTAAAGGGACGGAACTTTAGGGGAGTTCTGGATAGATAAGGTGAGAGGAGCTGAATGGCCCCCCTTGCCCCATTATTATCTTGTTAACAGTAGTCTGAAATAGTACCACAATGATAAATTTGGTGAATGTATCAATCATTGGTACATTTTGTACCCATTATTGATCATTTCCAATAGATTATGGAACGTCACAATTATTTCCAATGGAACAGACATGGTCCTGCTCACCAATGGGGCATACACATCAAAAAATGCATCTTTAATCAATGTACACCTCCAGGGTTGCTCGGGGAGGGGGGGTGGGGGTGGGGTGGGGGGAGAACAGGTTGAGACAGCCAGCAAAATCAAAAGATTTTGACAGAATCAAAAGTTGAGCTCCTCATTAACCTAATGGAGAGCCATCATGATGTCTGCCCAGAAATGTCTCAGAATTGTCCTGCACCATGGTATCGAAATGTTGGTGGGCCAACTGTACCACTTGCGGTTTGGGCCTGTTGTACCAGATGGGTACATCTGCCTGAGACTGACACTTGTTGATTCCTGGCTGGGTCATCGCTCGAAACGTGTGGTCCAAGTATTGATTAGCACTGGCAAGTACTAAAATAGTGCTGCTCTATTGGGCCAGTGCAGACCTTGTCTGCTTTTTTTTTCTTTGGGCCTGTCTTTTATCTGATCCTGGAGCATTCTGTGTGATGGGGTCTCGGAACAGGCGAAGAAGCCCAGATAGTTCTGGCAAGTAGCAGAGAAGTGTTTGGAAGATACGCACCACAGACATTGATCCCTGCCATCAACTACAGTAAAAGCCCGACTGCACTTCATTGCTTAAAGCCTTTTTGGGCTTGGCTAGAAGTTTTGGATATAGTTATGATGGGTCAGTGCTGACTAATGCAAGAACAGATACTGCTGACTATCAGGTGATGAATGGGGTCACCAAGGCAACATGACATAGAGGGATTTAAAAGTGAAATAAACTACAACAGCAAGAGCTTTGAAAATTGGAAATTTGAGACCGGGACGGACTCTTGGAGAGTGGGAAAGGTTCCCTCACAATTCATAACATATCGATGTAATGCAGATGCAGTAGAACTAATGGGGAACCTGTGCTGCCGTTCCCAACACTTGCAGGGTTTTCAAGTGCATGTGAGTGGAGGATGTCATGGCCCTCAGTGCCAATGATGTGTGGATTCCCTGGTAGGGTGTGGAGGATCCTGACTCGAATGTCACTTTCTCTCTGCATTATAGGACGTGGCAATTTCCAATACAGCTGACCTAATGTACCTGCATGTGACCCCATACAATGTTCACACTCTCCGAAATTTTCTATTTTCAAAGCCCTTGCTGCTGTAGTTTATTTCACTTTTTAAAAACCCCCTGAGTCATGTTGCCGAGGTGACCCATTCATCGCCTGATAGCAGTATCTGTTCTTGCATTAGTTTATTAAGTGACAGTTCGTATGATCCTTTAATTAAAATACTTATGGACTGTCACATCTTCCTCTTGGAGTCTCCTGTGCTCCAATGGGCGTGTGGCTTTACACGGTTCCAGCACTGTGAACTGCTGTAGCTGTTGTAGAAGAACTGATGAGGACTGACTGGGTTAACAAAGGAAAGTGAATAATTATGTAAAAGTGTTGAAGAATAGAAACCCAAGACATCAGGCCACCTTGTATTGCATCATGTGTTGGCCAAAATGATTGCAGAATGAGGGTGGTTAGGGTGAAGTGGTCTGTGGAGGGGGGAGGGGAGCAAAGTATTATAAAATTACTTCTCTATACCTCCTAGATCAGAGAAGTGGAAGATCTTGTCTGACAAAACTTCTTTGCAAAGTCAACAGTGAGTCATGTTCCTTGCAAGACGTGAGTACAGCGTAAAATGATCTTTGCGGTTGAGTGCAAATTTGACAACTTTCTGAAGATCACTTTATCGGGGCATAGGGTATGGAAATATCACATTGTTATAGTTGCTGAGTGCTCTATTGATTTGACGGTTAAGGCACAGTTAATGTAATAGGAGATCTAATTTGTGATTTGTCTGTGCTGCGCTTTATGTAGGACACAAGTATTTTCTCGCATTGTTGAATTTACATAAACAAAATAGCCCAAATTACTGAATTAACTTGGTAATCCTGCTGAGTATCCAGTTGACTTTTTGTGTTGTGCTTCAACTGTCCAGCCTATCCTGTACTTAGCAAGTCAGTAACCTTTTTATCGAGGAATCTGCTAGTCTTAATTTTTAGCTGTTAATTACCATGTCCTTGTGAAACCAAGCAGTAAGGTCATGGATGGAAATTGTAAATAATCCACAGTGAAACATAGTTTAAACATTTTAAGGTTAAACTCACTTTTTTTCGTTGGGGTTGTAGGGTTTGGGCTGAAAAGAGAGCCTTATAATGTGACATTACACATTAGAGAGTAATAAACTTCCATTTTTAAAATGACAGTACCTGTCTTCTGGGCCAACTTAAAGCAAGATCTGAGGTGTTGCTGTTTGCTGTATTCAGCATGATCACTGCAACTTTACATGTGTAGCTTATGAAACATTTGAATATTTTTAGATCTTGTGTGGAAAATAGAGGGATTTATTGATTTTTAAATCTTTCCTATACTTCAAACTTTAACGACATTTGTTGAGGCAGTTGAAGTGAACAAATTGATGCAAAAAATTTAATGTTTTTATTTTTCAAATTATGAATTAAATGGATTCATAATGAGAAAATGCACTGAAATTTTGATTGGAGCAAAGGCAGTTGAAGCTCCTGCCATGATTTCAACCTTTAATTCTAAAATTTAACTGACGCCTGCCTACATTTTCGGTTGCTTTAAACTTCCAATTTCCATTGGTTTCAATGGGACAAATTCTAGTTTTGTTCTCTTCTCCAACCCTCCCCCAAAAAATCTTAAAGCAAGAATGGAAAATTTAATCTAATGTACTGGATGATCAACTGGGTCTGGGACCAGGAAAGGGAAATATCAGGCAGGGGTTTCCTGTTTCTGACTGCCATGCTGTGATCTGTTCTTGAAAGTGAATGTGGGTGGATGTTGAGTGAAGAGAGGATCAGGCTCGACTGTGAAGCCCACCATATTCAAATAGCCTGCGGCAGCTTGGACATGTAGAATGACCGCTTGGGTGAAGGAACTGCAACCTTGCATGAGTCAAGTGTTCAGGAGAGGAGTGGAGAGAACTGACAAACGGAAATCAAATTTAAGATTATAAAATGTATCTTCTGAGATAAATAAGATGACCTTGCTGTAACGAGTAAATGCAATGCGATGCAGAGAGTGGGTGAAAGGGTTACCCGGATCAGAAGAAAAATGACTACCTTTTTAAAGCTACAGCATAATCTAAGGAGCTGAAGCATTGTTTTAACATGTCAGATGAAACAGTGCGGTTCATTTTATTTATGCAAAGAAAAGGCTACTTGAAGAAGAAAAATCATTTTAAGACTGTACATATTTTGTAAAAAGGAAAAAAATTTTTTAAAAATTCAATAGGGTGATGTGCGGCCTTAAATTGTCAATCATCAAGGTTATTCTGTTTATAAATTATGTGAGAGATTGAAGTCATTAGTTATTGAGGATGTGACTCCTGACGGACATGCTCTAGTCCCAGTGCCACTGCCTTGTGGGAGGGATGATGCACTTCAGTGACGGTAGTGGTTGGAGTGTATGTAAATGTGTAGAACTATTTTTCTCTGCAGTCTTTTTTACATTCGTTTTTTTTCTCTCCATGAAATGAGAATTAAACAAGTTTCAAACAAACCTGGTCCAGAGCCAGTTTATAGTGAGGCCTGTATGGTTGCCCAATAAGATGATGTCAAAGGTCATTCCCCCTCTGATGTGTGATAATATCCTTCCTTCTGTGTGGGTACTGTGTATGTCACGCCTGATGGGACTATCCATGGATTGGTTGCCATAGTAAACCTGTGATTAAAAGTTTGGTGCATTTTTTTTTCTCTGACCATTCCCATGTGTAATTTTCTGAAAATCAAATTTGAATCTTTTTTTCCCTTCCCTTTTATGTCTTTCCACTTCATCAAATTTCAACCACTAAAGTGAAGTAAAGGCTTCCAGCCGTCTCTCATTTCTCAATACCGAGATGGATAGGGTCATTGCAGCAATGAGTCCATACAGGCCTTACTAATGAGAAATAACCTGACAATTTGTGTTTCAGCTTTAAAAGAATGTGTTACATTTAAATGTTACATTTGGTAAATAGGTTGAAATCTTGTTAAATCCCTTATATATAAACCTGTGTTGTACATACTGTATTCCAATTATATTGTAATCTGTGCTAATATTCTCAAACACTGAGTGTTCATAATATAATGCCAATGTATTAAATAGTGGAGTATTTCCTTTACTTTGTCTCATTTTGTATTTTTATTTCTGAAAAAGTATAAAAATTGAATTAAGTGATCTAACAATTTAGCAATTGTATTCCATGGTTTAGAGCATAACGAGTCAATTTGATATTCCAGTCTTGGCATCAACAAGATCAAGCATTTCTGATGTAACTTTGTCATTAAGACCAAATGAGCCTGCAAGAGATGTGAAGTGTTGAAATAGAAAACCTTTCTCTCTCCATGTCGGTGATTCGGAAGCTGCGTGATGCAGTGGGTTGGAACACTGCCCGTTCATGGCTGGAGCCTGCGTTCAGATCCGGCCCAGGTTAACGGGATGAAAGTCTCTCTCTTATGGGTGCGATGTGGAATGAAATTTGGACAGTCCCAACGCAGTTCCTGATGGGCATATGCTCGCAGACCAAAAAAATGGTGCCATTAGGATTGTTGGGTGTGGAAAAATTCACACCAATGCAGTAAAGGTGCTCTTCTGAAGTTGGGACAGAACAAAGGAAGGTTGTACAGTATCTGACCTGGGAGTGCTCAACATTGACACTGGGTGACAAAACTGGAAAGATGTTCCGCATCCCAGCATTGACATCCTTCATCAGGAGCACAAAATTCAGCCATATATTTGAGTAGAAAGGCACATTGGAGTGATTCTAGATATGAAATCATGTTAACAAATTCCATCTGTAGCCTTCCTTCCCCCATTCCTCTGCAACACTTGTGTCTGCTCTCACTGTTCACTCATGACTGATCTCCCCGTCTGTCACCTTCAGGAGGATAGCCTCTAATTCTCTTCCTAAAATCCAAACTCCTCTCCATGTCTAATCCTCCACATGTAGTGCCTTAGGACATATTTCTATTTTGAAAGTGTTATGCATGTGCACGTTTTTTGTTGTGGGTTTGTTTATAAAGGAACAGATGCAGTGAAGCCTGTTTGGAGCCCCATAGTAGCAAAGAAAGAAAGAGCCTTTCATAACATCAACCTCCCAAATGGTTCACAGGCAATTAAATGCCTTTTGAAGTGTATTTACTGCTGTAGGAAATGCAGCAGCCAATTTGCAAACAGAATAGCCCTACAAACAGCAATGAAATAAACAAATAGATAATCTGCTTTAGTGATTAATGTTGGTTGAAGAATAAATGTTGGCTGGGATACTGGGAGAATTCCCCTGTTTTCTTTGAATAATACCTTGGGATCTTTTGCGTCCAACTGAGAGAGCAGATGGGTCCTTGGATTAACGTCTCATCTGAACCAAACCCACAATTTCTCAAGTGTGAATGAATTTTTTTTAAAAGACAGAAAGTACCATCTGATCCATTAAGCCTGGTCCCTCTAGGATGGTGCACACTTGCACACCACTGACCTACACCCTTCTCACAATTTTCTGAGAGGCAAACAAAATAGAGAAAGAAGCAAATTGCCCAATTTAGAAGAAACAGACTCTAGAAATGTTCTCTCTCTCCCAAGACAATCAACCTCCAGGAAACCACGGTAATTAATGAGTGCATTTTCCTATTTCAAGCTGCTCTGCAACTTGCTGTTTATTACTTGAAATGTTCTCCTCCTTCAGCAACCCTTATTGTATTTTTCAGTAATCTGTTATCAGAAGACATTCTCGGATGCTTCCTGGTATATAACTTGCATAATTTGATATGTTATCATGTTCCCTAATTCTCCCATTATTTCAAATAACCAATCTCATCCAAAACTCTGCTGCCCATATTCTAACTCATACCAAGTCCTGCTAATTCATTCCCCCCCCCGCCCCCGAGCTCGCTGACCTACATTGGCTCCTGGTCCAGCCGCACCTCCATTTTAAAATTCTCATCCTTGTTTTCAAATCCCTCCATGCCCCCTCCCCTCTCTATCTCTGTAATCTCCTCCAGCCCAGAACCTTTTGAGAACTCTTCACTCCTCCCAATTCTGGTCTCTTGTGCATCCCCGATTTTAATTGCTCCACCATTGGTGGCCGTGCCTTCGACTTTTCAACTCTTCTCCTTTAAGACAATCCATAAAACCTATCTCATGTGTCAAACATTGTTTGGTAATGCTCTTGTGAAGCGCGTTGGGATGCTTTATTATGTTAAACATTACAGAAATGCAAGTTGTTTGTTTTAAAACCTTAATCATCTCATCTAAGACTGCGCTTCTCAAATGAACGCAGCCCAACTTCTGCAGCGTAACTTGACGGTTAGGAACCCTGAATGGGTATCACTTTGCCCTCCTGTCTTCTCCCAAGGCCTTGATATCCCTGCAATGTGTGGGGAAACCAGAACTTGACATCATACTTCAAATGTGGGGATATCAAAGTCTTGTACAGCCCAAGTTTAGCCACCTTGGGTTTTAAGATGCAGTACAATATGAAACTATGTGCTCTTCAAATGACCATGCAATGCTGCTGTGAGGCTTTAATTTTTTATTCATTATGGTTACCAAGTCTGTCTCCTCCTCCATTATCTTTAGTAAATCTTCTTTGCATACGCACGCTGGATTACCAACACCAGGCTTTCTGTTATATTTAGGGATTTTGGATCAGTATTTGAAGGAATTATAAGATCAATGTCTGCTTGGGTTAGGGATGGATTTTGGTGCAAGGAAACTCCAGAACTAGGAGACACAAACAGCACACATACATGCTTATTACACCTTTAGGATTAGTTTTATTAAAAATACTTGTTGTTATGCTTGAGTATAGGCACTGTTCTTTGAAGCACATTTTAAAAGATTTACAAAGGACAGATTTGTGCCTTTATGCACTACTTCGACAGACAGTATTCTTTTATTCCTGTAATAAGTAAATAGAATGAGAGTAAATTAGCAAGAAATATAAAGAGCTTCTACAAGTATGTAAAACGTTTGCTGACAATAAGGTGGAAAAGTAAGTTGTGAGGAGGATGCAGAGAGCCTGCAAAGGGATATACACAGGTTAAGTGAGCTGGCAGTTGGAGTATAATGTGGGGAAATGTGAGGTTATTCATTTTGGTAGGAAGAATATAAAAACAACATACTTTTTAAACGGTGAGAAATATTAAATTAACTATTAGAGAGATTTAGGTGTCCTAGTACAAGAAACAGCATGCAGGTACAGCAGCAATTAGGAAGGCAAATGTCGTGTTGGCCTTTATTGCAAGGGGGTTGGAGTATAAGAGAAAGGAAGTCTTGCTACAATTGTACAGGGCTCTGGTGAGACCACACCTGGAGTACTGTGTGCACAGTTTTGGTCTCCTTATTTAGGGAAGGATATACTTGTCTTAGAGGCGGTGCAACAAAGGTTCACTAAATTGATTTGTGGGCAGAGAGGGTTGTCTTATGAGGAGAGATTGAGTAGATTGGGCCTAAACTCTCTGGCGTTTAGAAGAATGAGAGGTGTTCTTGTTGAAACATAAGATTCTGAGGGGGATTGACAGGATAAATGCTGAGAGAGTGTTTCCCCTGGCTGGAGAGTCCAGAACTAGGGGACATAGCCTCAGTCTTAAAAGGCAGTCTCTTTATCCTGAGGTCAGTAGGAATTTCTTCACTAAGTATTGTGAATCTTTGGAATTCTCTGCTCCAAAGTGCTGTGGCTGCTCAGTGGTTGAGTATATTCAAAACTGAGATAGATGGATTGATTTTTGGACTAGAGGAATCAAGGGATATGGGGATAGGGCTGGAAAGTGGGAGTTGAAGATCAGCCACGATCTTTTGGAATGGCAGAGCAGACTTAAGGGGCCATTTGGCCTACTTCTAATCCTTATGTTCTTATGTGAAGGAGGGGTTGTTGCCGTTTGATGCTGTCAATGAGGGGAGGGAAAAAGTTATTTTGTGATGTATTGGATTGTACTGTTCATATTGGAGAGTAAGGGGTGGGGTAGGGGAGTGAAGAGGAAAGAAAAACACCAGTTGCAGTACTAAGCCATATGGCCCAGATGGTCTTGGCTGTGATTTGTGGTATGTACTGGGTTATCTGATCTCCACCGGGGCAGTTGAGTGCTACAAAAGCCCTCATGGTCTAGGTTGAGGAAAGCTCACTGCTGATTGCTGTCCATTGGAAAGCACAAGTATACAGCCACCCAGTGAGGACAGGATTGAGTTTGATGCCTGCTGGTATTTACTGGCTTGGCTTGCTAGTGTAAGAGGGCCACTTGGATGAGGTACCAGATAGCTGCTGGCACCCATGGAACTGTAACCATGAGCAAGATTCAACATCTTCAACACGAAGGGAGGAGAAAGCTGCAGGTAAATGAGGGAGGCGGACCAGAAGAAAAACAAATAATCCTGAATGAGCCAGTAGAGGGAGGTTTAATGTATGTTTTAATCATTCCAACACTGAAGGTCTGTAACAAACTGCTGATAATCTGTGTGCCTGATATAAACACCCTATGAGCAATCTCATCGTCACAAAGGGTAGACTATCTTGACATGGTGTAATATCTTTTATTTATGTCCACATTGTACCTTTGTATAAAAAAAAATGCCATTTCACATCTTATATAAAATGTTTACATTTTTACAATGATTAAAATTGAAATGCTTGCAAGAAATTGTATCGGAAAGTAAATGAGTTATTACATGGTTCTTGTATAACGTTAAAACCTGCTGCAGGATGCTGATGGCAGCCATTATAGATTGACTTTAAAATCTGTATTCCTTTGTTGCTACTCTTTTAACATAAACATCCAACAGATGCCCCAGTCTATTATTGCTAACATACTTGTCTAATTCATTTCCCTCTTGAGGTGTCCAGTTTTTATTCCCCTGCAGGAAGAGTTAGCGGATGGTGTTTGAGTTGGGTGACAGTGTTCTGCTGGAGGTTTTAGAGCAGATTGCACAAGTGTTAATTATACAAAGAGGCTGTTGCGGCCACCAAAAGCTGTCTTGGAAATTAACAAGAGGCATCGTGTCATTCCAGGTCTTGAGGTGGTTGCATTTCAGTATCCACCAAAAGCACACGATCATTTCCACAGGACACGCCTGGAATTTAATGAGGTACTGCCAGGAAACAAAGACTGCTGTCTGAATATGGTGGCGAACTGGCAGTTTCATGTGTTTGAGCTTGTTCTGTCTTATGGGTCCGAACACATGTTGGAAGAATCCAACATTTCATCATGCACGGTCTTGTAACTCAAAGGTGGTTTCAGGTGAATCCTTGTACACTGCTCAGTGCACTGTTTTGGGGGGTGGGGTGGGGAAGCACTGGTCTGTGATATAAATTGCCGGTCTGATTGTGCAATCATTTTCACAAGGTTGAACTGTGCTCCAGATGTTCTCCGAGTGAAAGATCAAATTTCACTACTTCGTGGGTTTCATTTTCAGACGAAAAGCTGCTCACTTCCTATTTTAAAATCATGTAGTATCCACCCAAGCTATCCACTGCAAGGGAAATAAAAAGGCTCTTAGAATCAGATTCATAACTCAACTCTCAGATCACAATGTTAAGTGTATGTCTGCCGCAGACTGGGTTATGGTGTATCCTCCACTTATATTCAAAGGGTTATTTAAAGTGTTTTTTACATTGTAGATGGCCGATGTGTGGTTACCCCTCTGTTGCACTCCAACCTGGAGCTAACCAGCAGCACCAATACAACCACAAAAATATAGGGCTACCAGTTTGCCACTGGGTCGACAAGATAGGTTCAAATGAAAAAGGTCCTTCAGCCCATCTGATTGCCACCTTCCAGAATACCAAACCCTACTGTCTTTCTAATCTAGCCACAATACCAACCTATTGTCTTCCCAATCTAGCCTCTAACTGTAATATCAACCCTACTGTCTTCTCAAACAGACCAGTGTCTTGGTTTAGTCACCCTTCCTGTCAACTTGCTCCACTGGTTAGATTGAATTGTTTTGATTTAATTTTTCACATTTTGTTATAAAATCAGTATGGATACACGACCCCCCCCCCCCCCCCCACACACACACACACATATATTAGTGGTCTTGTCTCTTTAAGGGGGGGCAGGGGTGGGACTTAATTGTGTCTCTGTGGGGTCAGGCTTGGCTCTATGTTTGTTTCAGCCTGTACAGAATCGGATTATCCTCTTGACGCTAGACTTGGGCATTGATCCTGTGTGTCTGGACTCATCTAAAATTGGGCCTCCAGATAGTCGGCCTAGATATAAACGGGGGAGAAAGATGCATGGAGACTGCTTTATCAGATCAGAACGAAAAGTAAATCTGAAAGGGCTTTCCATTGTAAATCACTAATCCTGCATTTACCATAGTGCCACCGATGACACTCCCAAATTGTGGGCTTAAGAAAGTCTAAACCTCCAAATCAAGTTTTTGTCTTTGGTTGTCAGATACTAAAACTATATTTCTGTGTTCTGCCTGCTCCAATTGTGTCTCCAGCTTGGCTTCAAGCTCCCTGCTTCCCTCTTGGAATTCTTCCAACTCTTCATGTGTTACCTGAAAACTTCTCTTGTATTTCAGAACCAATTGTTTCCAATACATAAACTTTTCTTCTTCAGAGTAGTGCATTTAAGGACCAGCTAGATAAATACATAAGGGTGAAAGGAACAGAGTGTTATGCTGAAGCTTCGATGAAGAAGGGTGAAAGGAGGCTCGTGTAGAGCATAAATGGCAGAATAGGCCAGTTGGATGGATGGGCAGGAAATGGGCTCCTTCCATGCTGTAAATTTCTATGACTCTACGAATGTTTCTGTGCGTTAGACCCAACGTAACTTGATGTAGTTCTAATGCTGCCCACAACAGCAATAGAAACACAGCTGTCTGTAGGGTTGCCAACCCTCCAGGGTTGTCCTGGTGTCTCCAGGAATTGAAGCTTGAACTCCACGCCACAGCTGCAAACAATCCTGGAGAAAAATGATTGGGACATTGAAACATTTGTGTGCTTTGTAAAATTTTCTTTGAACACTTTTGCTCATTAGTTATTTTAAAAATGGGAAAGAGAGCTGTTTGACTAAAGTTGAGAATGCGCCAATCGAGTAATGAAGAGTCTGCTTGCTTCTTGATTGGTGTGAGAAGGGAGTGCACATGTTGGTTGGTAGACCAATGGTGGAACACAGGATGTCACGTGATGAAACCTCCAGGAATATGTCCAACCAGAGTTGGTAACCCTAGCTGTCCGAAGTGCAGGAGGTCATCTTTTTTGGCCACTGCAAGGCCCATTGCTCCAATTCCCACCTCATTTCTTTCCCATGCCCCAGGGCTGCAGAGACGAATGATAGTGCTTCAAATAGGCTGACTTAGCACACGCCAGAGACAACTTCCGTCTTGCAAAACAAAAGCAAATCCACTTTGAATTTATTTCAATCACCTGGCTAAAGGTTAAAACTGAAGAACAACTATCTTCCATTCAAGCTCCCAGTGTGGCTATTCTAGTATGTGACCCTGCCTCTATACCTCTGCAAGTATGATCTAGTCCCATTAGCCATGTGTACACGTTAGATCATTTACCTTTCAGTGAGTTAATTATAAAACTGGATTCATCTGGAAGGTTCTGAATCATCTGCAAAACAGAAGTAAAATGATTAGAAAATCACCTGCCTTCTACACTCTGTTTAAACTGAGTTTCAGATGAATGTGATAAGAACATAAGAAATAGGAGCAGGAGTAGGCCATTCAGCCCCTCGAGCCTGCTCCGCCATTCAATGAGATCATGGCTGAGCTTCTATCTCAACTCTGCTTTCCTGCACTATCCCCACACCCCTTGATTCCTTTAATATCCAAAATATTGATCTCACCAAGACTGAGCCTCCACAGCCCTCTGGGTATTGAATTCCCCGTAAAAGGTCTGATTATGTGTATCCAGAGCCTTCAGTTGTGCAGACACCCTGACCCCGATGTGAGCCAGTATTCAGTAACTCACCTGGTCCCCGACGAGGATGTGGATGCCTGCCACTCCCTGTCTGTAGATCTGCAGGATCTGATCTGGTGAGATGCTGAACAGTGCTGCCAACTTGTTTGTTAGTTCCGCTGTGGTTAAATCCTCCAAGTAGATTTCCTTGTAAACTACCAGAAGGAGAGAATAAGAACATAAGAAATTGGAGCAGAAGTAGTCCATTTGGCCCCTCGAGCCTGCTCCACCATTCAATAAGATCATGGCTGATCTGATCTTGGGCTCAGCTCCACTTCCCCGCCCGCTCCCCATAACCTTTGACTCCCTTATCGTTCAAAAAAACTGTCTCTCTTCACCTTAAATATATTCAATGACTCAGCCTCCACAGCTCTCTGGGGTAGAGAATTCCAAATATTCAAGACCTTCTGAGAGAAGAAATTCCTCCTCATTTCCGTTTTTAATGGGCGACACCTTATGCCCCCTAGTTCTAGATTCTCCCACGAGGGGAAACATCCTCTCTACATCTACCCTGTCCAGCCCCCCTCCGAATCTTTGGGTGATTTTTGTTCAATAGGCCCCAGTGTGAAAGCCGTCGAACTAGCAGTCGACCAAACGTAACTGTTGACTTGAGGTGACATTGTACTGTTGCAGGAGGACACTTTCAGGAGGCTCAAATTCCTCAACCGAAAACAGAATTCTTGTTTTTCTTCAATATTAACTTGCTCACTAAATTACTGGAATGTGCAGCTTTGAAAAGGATGCATGTAAATTTATTAAACACTAAAATGTGATTGAAGAGAAATGAGTGCCTCCTGTTTATTGTTGAGAAATCTCCTCCTCTCTATTGGCTCTGACATTGAAGGTTTTGAGACACAGACTAACCGGAGTGAGGCACTGTTCTCAAACCATGTGACCCAGTGCTTTTCAAACTTTTCTATGTGTAAGTGTAGCACACCCAACACAGGAACAGGAGTGTTCCATTCAGCCCCTCGAGCTTGTTCTGCCATAACTGCTCTGTATCTCAACTCCATTTACCCGTCTTGGTTCCATTTCCCTTAATACTGTTACCTACCAATCTATCAATCTCATATTTGAAATTTTCAACTGACCCCCCAGACTCAACTGCTTTTTGGGGAGAGAGTTCCAGATTTTCACTACCCTTTGTGAGAAAAGATACTTCCTGACATCAGCTTTAATTTTAAGGTTATGCCCCCTTGTTCTGGCCTCCCCCATCACACCGGAGGAAATAGTTTCTCTCTACCCTATCAAATCCTTTAATTATCTTAAACACCTCAATTTGCTCACTGCTTAATCTCTGATACTCAAGGGAATACAAGTCTAGTCTATGCAACCTGTCCTCATAATTTAACCCTTTTAGCCCGGTATCATTCTGGTGAATCTGCACTGCACCCGTTCCAAGGCCAATAGGACATTCCATTAGCTTTAATTCTTGTTGCACATTCCTTTGGCACCGATGTCCTCAAACAGTTTCAGCTATTCAAAGGACAGCAGGGCTATTATTCAGAAAACTTTTTATTATTCTACAGCAACAGACATAATGATATCTGGTGATTTTACCGACTCTCAGGTATAACCTCACAGACCCTCAGGGATTATCTCACGGACCCTCAGAGATTCGCAGACCGCTCTCCCCCTGCCCCACCCCTGGAGCTCCGAGGTCCCTGTAAACTACTGTTGCGTAATGTTGTGTTGCCCATGATGCGAAAAGGCAAAGTTCTTTGTGACTGCAAGGAACACATTACATAATGTTTAGGAAAAAGTATTTAAAGAAACATGGGGGTGCTTTTTCAATTCCTTTTTGAGAAATAATAGTGTGAGATAAAAAAAACTGGATTCGTGTCACTAGAGGGAGTTAGTGCCAGTTTGTAACAGCCAGAGGAAGACTGACTTCAAAGTGTCTTTCTTAGTTCTCCCGAGGATTCAGTCAATAATTCAGCCACAAAGATCCTACGGTCAATCCCGGGTCTGTGCTGCGTTAGTTAATTCAAGCCAGGGTGGCAATAAGGGCCCCACAGTTAGGCCAGGATTCTTAGTCCTACTTGCTGTCCTGCAGGCCTGCTAGAATTGCAGCGTATGGAAGCTAGGTTGCCAATACAGGCCAGGACGTATTCCTGGAGGTTTTCTTACGTTTTCTCACGTGACCTCCTGCCTCCAACTCCTACGCTGCCGCCATTAGTCACCCAACACGCCTGTCCACGTGGCACATCACCTTCCCGCACCAATTATAAAGTGAGAAGACGCTCCGTTACCCAATAGGATGATCCTTGACTATCAAACAGCCTTTCGAACAAGTGTTCAAAGAAAATGGAAAAACAGGCAATGTTTCTTAATGTCCTGATGATAATTCTCCTGGTTTGCTCACACAGGGTTCTGGAGATGAATATTTAATTCCTGGAGGGTTGGCACCCCTTGTGGAAGGTGGATGAAGACAGGATCAATCGGGTTGTGAAACCCACCCCACCCCCCCCCCCCCCCGCCCCCTCATAGCCAGATAGCCCATCAGCGCTCATTGACATATTCAGTCATCGTAAATCAGTGATCCTAACCATGGTGTTTTGTTACTGATGTGGCTACATACCACACACGGCAACGTTGGGGGAGTCTTGGCAATCTTCCTGCTCTTTTCCTTGCTCTGGCTCCCGACACATGTACACGGTGAGACGCGGTCGAATGGACCTGTGGACAAAGATGGCTGGATCACGGGATTGTTTTCTGATCGTCACACTGACTTCGCCATCTGCCGCTTAAGAAAAATCCGCCACCAATCTTTCTACTCTCGCCTCTGAAGCAGAAAGTTGTGGGATCAAGCCCCACTCCAGAGACTTAAGTTCAAAGTCTCGGCTGACACTCTAGTGCAGTGCTGAGGGAGTGCTGCACTGTCGGAGGTGCCGTCTTTTGGATGAGATGTTAAACCAAGGCCCCGTCTGCTCTCTCAGGTGGACGTAAAAGATCCCCCGACACTATTTCGAAGAAAAGGGGAATTCTCCTGGTGTCCTGGCCAATTTTCAACCCTCAACCAACATCACTAAATCAGATTAACGGTTATCATCACATTGCTGTTTCTGGGACATTGCTGTGCGCAAGTTGGCTGCCACGTTTTCCAACATTAGAACAGGGACCACACTTCAAAAGTACCTCATTGGCTATAAAGCGCTTTGCAACGTGCTGAGGTCATAAAAAGCTTTATCAATGCAAGTTCTTTCTTTTACCTCTCCGCTTCTCTCTCAAATCCTTTAAGATGTTCCTCAAAACCTACCTGGCCTAATATCTTCTTGTGTGGCTCGGTGTCAAATTTTGTCCAATTACATTGCTGTGAAGCGCCTTGCGAGGTTTTACTATGTTAAAGGTGCTATATAAATGCAAGTTGTTTTTGTTACAGCCATTGTCATGAAGGAAGCATTCCCATGATTCACAGCGTCAACTGACCAAGCTCACTTTATCTTCAAGTTGTCTGCAGTGATCACCATTTTGTTGATGAGTGCTTTAAAATGCATATAACTGGAATAAAATTTAAAAGGAAGGGAAAGGGAACAAGAAAGATGTGTTTGTTTACCTTTGAAAAAAACATTACATTGCAGTTCCTGTATAAATTTGGTTTTGTCAAATTTAAAAAAAAATTCATTCATGGGATGTAGGCAAGCCCAGGATTTATTGCCCATCCCTAATTGCCCTTGCGAAGGTGATGGTGAGCTGCCTTCTTGTACCGCTGCAGTCCATGTGGTGAAGGTACTCCCACAGTGCTAGTCGGGAGGGTGTTCCAGGATTTTGACCCAGCAATGATCAATGAATGACGATATATTTCCAAGTCAGGATGGTGTGTAACTTGGAGGGGAACTTGCAGGTGATGGCGTTCCCATGCTCCTGCTGCCCTTGTTCTTCTAGGCGGTAGAGATCGCGGGTTTGGGAGGTGCTGCCGAAAAGGCCTTGGCGAGTTGCTGCAGTTGTAGATGGTACACACTGCAGCCACGGTGCGCTGGGGGTGGAGGGGATGAATGTTTAAGGTGGTGGATGGGGTGCCAATCAAGCGGACTGCTTTGTCCTGGATGGTGTCGAGCTTCTTGAGTATTGTTGGAGCTGCACTCATCCAGGCAAGTGGAGAGTATTCCATCACACTCCTGACTTGTGCCTTGTAGATGGTGGAGAGGCTTTGGGAAGTCAGGAGGTGAGACACTCGCTTCAGAATACCCAGCCTCTGACCTGCTCTTATAGCTGCAGTATTTATGTGGCTGGTCCAGTTAAGTTTCCGGTCAATGGTGAACCCTAGAATGTTGCTGGCGGGAGATTCGGCAAGTTTTGTGTTTTAAATGATTTTAAAGACAGAAAAGGTGCAATATTGAATATGCAGGTTCATCTTTCGTGTAATGGTTCAAAATCACTTTCACGCCAGAAACTAAAACCTGTTTCATGTATTTCAATCTGAACAATTTTTTTAAATCACTATTTAATATCAGATAGTCAACAACCAAGAGTTGGTCTAAATCAACTGCTGTCATGAACTTGCATTGCCTGTAGGGGGCAACCTTTAGCCAAGCATAGGATTGGATTTATCACGCACCCTATACAGGACATACAGTAATGTAAGTTGTTATTCATTCAAAAATTATTGAAGTATTCTAACTGGGAGTAAAATAGTTAATTATTTGTAAACTATTGTTACAGCTTGGCGAGGCGGTTTATTCTTTTTTATACTTGAAGAATATCCAGGGAACCACGCCCTGGGTTCTTCCATGACTGAAAGTTTGTTCTGTAAGTATAAAATTGTCACATAACCACCAATAAACTTTTACTGAAAATCAAATGACAACATTCCTAAATCCTAGAAATGACAGCCAGTGATATTAGTAGCGAATGCTGAACCCATTTGTAACATTTTTCTGTCAAACATTTTTAACACAGATGTTAAACTGGTTAATGTCACTGTTAAAATAGGATCTGGGTCCATCGATGAATATCACTAGTTGTCATCTCCAGGCCACAAAGATTAGGAAATGCAATGGATGAGGGATTAGATGCCACCTATCACAGGACATAATACCTGTTTTCAGCTTTTCTCAATCCTTTAATCTATGTAGAATGTGCAGCATCTAGTCCATGCAGGAGCCACACGAGCCTCCTCCTATTCCTCCATCTAACCCTATCAGCATAACCTTCCAATCCTTTCGCCCTCATGTGTTTAACTAGCTTCCCCTTAAATGCATTTATGCTATAAACTAAAGGCTACAATTCTAAAGGAAGTGCATGAAAAGAGAGACCTGGGGGTATATGTGCACAAATTGTTGAAGGTGGCAGGGCAGGTCAAGAAAGTAGTTAAAAAAGCTTACGGGATCCTCATAAATAGAGACAAAGAGTATAAATACAAGGTAGTTATGATGAACCTGTATAAAACACTGGTTTGGCCTCAACTGGTCCAATTCTGGGCACAGCACTTTAGGAAGGATGTGAAGGCCATAGAGAGGGTGCTAAAAGAATTTACGAGAATGGTTCCAGGGATGAGGAACTTCGGTTACCTGGATAGACTGGAGAAACTGAGGTTGTTCTCCTTAGAGCAGAGAAGGTTGAGAAGAGATTTGATAGAAGTGTTGAAAACCATGAGGGATCTGGACAGAGTAGATAGAGAGAAACTGTTCCCATTGGCGGAAGGATCGAGAACCAGAGGACACAGATTTAAGGTGATTGGCAGAAAAACCAAAGGCGACATGAGGAAAAACTTTTTTATGCAGCGAGTGGTTATGATCTGGAATGTGCTGCCTGAAAGGGTGGAGGCAGATTCAATCACAGCTTTCGAAAGGGAATCGGATAAGTACCTGACGGAAAAACAATTGCAGGGCTATGGAGAAAGGGCGGGGGAGTGGGACTGGCTGAAGCGCTCTTGCAGAGAGTCGGCACGGGCTCGACGGGCCGAATGGCCTTCTTCCGTGCTGTAACCGTTCTATGATTCACCTCAACTACTACTCGTGGTAGCACATTCCACGTTGTAACCACTCTCTGGTTCAAGAAGTTTCTCCTGAATTCCCTATTGGAATTCTTAGTAAATGTCGTATATTTACGGCCCCTTGATTTGGTCTCCCCTAAGTGGAAACTTCTCGACGTGTACCCGATCCAACCCTTTCCTAATCGTAAAGACTTGTGCCTTCGGTTGTGATTCGACCTGTCAAAGCTGAGTTGCGGAGTCATTAATCTGTTCAGACATTCTGGCCGACGGTGACAGCTTTACCTCAGTCGGAGTGCGTTAAAGAGTCTGATTCCATCTGCTGGACCACAGATTTGAATGATGTCATCGCGTGAGAGTTTAAGTAGATCGGCACCTATGGGTCCAAATGTGGGACAGTCAGCAAGTGTTAAAAATGAAAACAAACATGCACCATCTGACTTTCATCATCTTTGGGGTGGGGTGGGGTGTCACAGTGGCTCAGTGGGTAACACTCTCTCGCTTCTGAGTCAGAAGGTTGTGGGTTTAAGGCCCACTCAAGTGCCGCACTGTCAGAGGTGCTGACTTTCAGATGAGACGTTAAACCGAGGCCTCATCTGCCCTCTCAGGTGGATGCAAAAGATCCCACGGCACTATTCGAAGAAGAGCAGGGGAGTTATCCCCGCTGTGCTGGCCAATATTTACCCCTCAGTCAACATCACTAAAAAAAATTATCTGGCCATTATTACATTACTATTTGTGGGAGCTTTGTGTGCAAATTGGCTGCTCTGTTTTCCTACATTACAACAGTAACTACACTCCAAAAGTACTTCATTGGCTGTGCAGCGCTTTGGGATGTCCTGAGACTGTGAAAGGTGCTAAAGGAATGCAAGTCTTCCTTTTTCTCTTTCTATCCATGTTTGAGGATTCCATGATGATCAGAACCAGTGTTTTCCTCTTATCTTCCTCCTCAGTTCTTCTTGAAGGCACTGAATTTTGCTGCTATACACTCCCACAGGTGGCAGCAGGGTGCTCAGATGCACCGTCCCCCTCCCCACCCCACCCCACCGCCTCCCCCCCAACCCACCAACGTGACCCATCCTCATGTGTTAGCCTCGACAGCTCTGCTCCTGAAGGCATTGAATGACACTGGGGTATGACCCCATGCACTCCAGCTGTCCTCCTGTTAACCCTCCAGGTAACCATTTGTCTTCATGCCTGAGCTAAGGCAGCACCTGGTCCATGCTATTCAATCATGTAAGGCATCACAATCATCTCCTCACTTGATGCCCACTCACTTTCCATCACAGGCCACTGGATAATGATCAGGAATGGGCCTCTGTTTCTTTCCCCTTCCTTAGTTCAGGGGCACGCTGGCCAATTCAAAGACAGGCTTGCATTTATCTTGCCTTCCACAACCTCAGAGCGCCCCAAAGCACTTTACAGTCAATTAAGTACTTTTTGAAATGTAGTCACTGTTGTAATGCAGAAACGCAGGAGCCAATTTGTGCACAGCACATGACCAGGTAATCTATATGGTCCCATCACTGCCATGGCTGAGGGACAGAGGAACAGGAATTGACAATTCAGCCCGTCGAGTCTGTTCTGCCATTTAATTAGATCACGGCCGATCTGTATCTCAAATCCATTTACCCGCCTTTGTCCCATATCCCTTGATACCTTTACCTAATAAAAATCTATTGATCTCAGTGCTGAAAATCCACAGTCTTTTGGCGGCAAGAGTTCCACATTCTCCCTGCCATTTGTGTGAAAATGAGCTTCCCACTTTCCCTTCTCAATGGCCTCGCTCGAATTTTAAGATTGTGTGCAGGCACGATGGGCTGAATGACCTCCTTCTGTGCCGTAAACGTCTACGATCTATGATTGTTCTGGATTCCTCCACCAGAGGAAATAGCTTCTCTGTATCTACTTTACAAAATCCTTTTATCATTTTAAATGCCTCAATTAGATCACCCCTCAGCCTTCTAAACTAAGATAAGTCAACTTAGCATGGATTGGGCCTGGGACCTTCTGAGTTCATTCATCCAAAACAAATCTATGGTGTGCCTAGCCACAGCTTCCAACCATTTCTTAAATGATTCCAAGGTTTTTCTCTGTGTTCCATCCAGAAACCCACTCAATACATTGGTCACTCTTTGTGTGAAGCCAAACTTGATGACAAAAATAATTTTCATGGGGCTGAGACTGTGGTTAGGCCTGGGGCTGTGCTTGGAACTGGAGCTGAGGGAAGGCTGGTCCTGGGGCTAAAGTTGAGGTTAAGCCTGGGGCTGAGCCTGGGGTTGAGGCAGGGCTTGGGGATGGAGCTGAGGGTCAGGCTGGGCCTGGGGCTAAAGTTGAGGTTAAGCCTGGGGCTGAGCCTGGGATTGAGGCTCGGCTTGGGCTTGGGCCTGGGGCTGGGGCTGAGGGTCAGGCTGGGCCTGGGCCTGGGGCTGGGGCTGGGGCTGGGCCTGGGCCTGAGGGTCAAGCTGGGGCTGGGCCTGGGATTTGGGAAGGGTTGTCAAGTTGACAGTGTCAACCATCCTGGAGTCTCCAGGAATTAAAGATTAATCTCCTGAACACTGCTATTAGTAATCCTGGAGAAAAATCATAGGTGTTAAAGAAATATTTATTTTCTTTTATTAGTTATAAAAATATGAGATGGGGTAAAACGCTGTTTGACCGAGCGGGGCAGTTGGAGGTGGGAGGTCATGAGAAAACCCGTCGCCTTGGCTCGAGGAGGAAGTACCTTTTCAGAAGATAATGGCGTTTTTTAAATCTTTCCGAAGAGCTTGTCACTGTTACCCTCAAGCACTCAGAACTGTTTGGCTATTGAATCATGTTACAATATAATAGTACAGATTATGACAAACAGTCAGATCTGTTACATTAACCTGCATTAACTGCTCTTTACAGACACTGACAAGATCGGCTGTGTGTTTCCAGCATTTCCACTTTCCTGGCCGTTGCTTTATATTACCACAGTGAATATGAAGGGAGTTCGGAGACAGCAATAGCCGCCTTCAAACAACACTATAAAATAAGCACTTAACTCAAACCTTGCTCAGTCCATGAGGATAGTTTTTTGCACAATCTCCTGAACAAAATTCCAAGTTAACTTGTGTCATCCTGAAAATGTGAAGGAATGTTTCCAGCAAATTAACTCTGAGTGCATTCTTTTCCCTTCCTGCACAACCTACATTAGTTGTTCTGTTGAAATTGGTGGAAAATATTAGCCAGGTTGCCTTTTCCTAGCTCTATTCAATCATCCTTACTGTCGACATTGGGAGAGGAAAGGAAAGCTGCCTAGCGACGTCATGCTATATCTAGCCAAAGCATCAGAGAATGAGTCATGCTGGTGTCTGATCAAACTGCATCTTCAATATCGTCTTTTCACTTCAGTTCTCCAATCTCTCTCCATCACAGTCATTTTTTATCCCTACCTAATCCAGGTTCCCAGGGCAGTGCTTCATTGACCCTTTCCTTCTATTTCATTCCTTCCTTCATGTTCTTGTCCTCTCATTTCCGATTACACTTGCGTTCTCTATTTAAGGTCAGCAACGTGCGTTCGACGTATTCCAAGAGGCTTTGTCACAGGACCTCGTGCCTCTAACCATCCCGCCCAGTCAAACTAACTTTTTCCCATCTCCAATATTCTTCTAACTAATAAACAGTGTCAGCTGTGGCTCAATGGGCAGCACACTCGACTCTGAGACAGAAGTTGTGGGCTCCAGGGACTTGAGCACATAAATCTAGGCTGACACTCCAATGCAGTGCAGAGGGAGTGCTGCACTGTCGGAGGTGCCATATTTCGAATGAGACGTTAAACCGACATCTCGTCTGCTCTCTTAGGTGGGCGTAAAAGATCCCATGGTACTATTTTGAAGAAGAGCAGGGGAGTTATCCCCGGTGTCCTAGCCAATCAACATAACAAAAACAGTTATCTGGTCATTATCACATTGCTGTTTGTGGGAGCTTGCTGTGTGCAAGTTGGCTGCTACGTTTCCTACATTACAACAGTGACATCACTCCAGAAGTACTTCATTGGCTGTAAAGCACTTTGAAACGTCCGGTGTAAGTCTTTCTTTAAAACAAAAGTGTTCAAAGAAAATGAAACAAAACCCCATATTGCTAGAAACATAGAAACATAGAAAATAGGTGCAGGAGTAGGCCATTCGGCCCTTCCAGCCTGCACCGCCATTCAATGAGCTCATGGCTGAACATTCAACTTCAGTACCCCATTCCTGCTTTCTCGCCATACCCCTTGATCCCCCTAGCAGTAAGGACCTCATCTAACTCCTTTTTGAATATATTTAGTGAATTGGCCTCAACAACTTTCTGTGGTAGAGAATTCCACAGGTTCACCACTCTCTGGGTGAAGAAGTTCCTCCGCATCTCGGTCCTAAATGGCTTACCCCTTATCCTTAGACTGTGACCTCTGGTTCTGGACTTCCCCAACATTGGGAACATTCTTCCTGCATCTAACCTATCTAACCCCGTCAGAATTTTAAATGTTTCTATGAGGTCCCCTCTCATTCTTCTGAACTCCAGTGAATACAAGCCCAGTTGATCCAGTCTTTCTTGATAGGTCAGTCCCGCCATCCCGGGAATCAGTCTGGTGAACCTTCGCTGCACTCCCTCAATAGCAAGAATGTCCTTCCTCAGGTTAGGAGACCAAAACTGTACACAAATACTCCAGGTGTGGCCTCACCAATGCCATGTACAACTGTAGCAACACCTCCCTGCCCCTGTACTCAAATCCCCTTGCTATGAAGGCCAACATGCCATTTGCTTTCTTAACCGCCTGCTGCACCTGCATGCCAAACTTCAATGACTGATGTACCATGACACCCAGGTCTCTTTGCACCTCCCCTTTTCCTAATCTGTCACCATTCAGATAATAGTCTGTCTCTCTGTTTTTACCACCAAAGTGGATAACCTCACATTTATCCACATTATACTTCATCTGCCATGCATTTGCCCACTCACCTAACCTATCCAAGTCGCTCTGCAGCCTCACAGCATCCTCCTCGCAGCTCACACTGCCACCCAACTTAGTGTCATCCGCAAATTTGGAGATACTACATTTAATCCCCTCATCTAAATCATTAATATACAGTGTAAACAGCTGGGGCCCCAGCACAGAACCTTGCGGTACCCCACTAGTCACTGCCTGCCATTCTGAAAAGTACCCATTTACTCCTACTCTTTGCTTCCTGTCTGACAACCAGTTCTCAATCCATGTCAGTACACTACCCCCAATCCCATGTGCTCTAACTTTGCACATCAATCTCTTGTGTGGGACCTTGTCGAACGCCTTCTGAAAGTCCAAATATACCACATCAACTGGTTCTCCCTTATCCACTCTACTGGAAACATCCTCAAAAAATTCCAGAAGATTTGTCAAGCATGATTTCCCTTTCACAAATCCATGCTGACTTGGACCTATCATGTCACCTCTTTCCAAATGCACTGCTATGACATCCTTAATAATTGATTCCATCATTTTACCCACTACCGATGTCAGGCTGACCGGTCTATAATTCCCTGTTTTCTCTCTCCCTCCTTTTTTAAAAAGTGGGGTTACATTGGCTACCCTCCACTCCATAGGAACTGATCCAGAGTCAATGGAATGTTGGAAAATGACTGTCAACGCATCCACTATTTCCAAGGCCACCTCCTTAAGTACTCTGGGATGCAGTCCATCAGGCCCTGGGGATTTATCGGCCTTCAATCCCATCAATTTCCCCAACACAATTTCCCGGCTAATAAGGATTTCCCTCAGTTCCTCCTCCTTACTAGACCCCCCGACCCCTTTTATAACCGGAAGGTTGTTCGTGTCCTCCTTCGTGAATACCGAACCAAAGTACTTGTTCAATTGGTCCGCCATTTCTTTGTTCCCCGTTATGACTTCCCCTGATTCTGACTGCAGGGGACCTACGTTTGTCTTTACTAACCTTTTTCTCTTTACATATCTATAGAAACTTTTGCAATCCGTCTTAATGTTCCCTGCAAGCTTCTTCTCATACTCCATTTTCCCTGCCCTAATCAAACCCTTTGTCCTCCTCTGCTGAGTTCTAAATTTCTCCCAGTCCCCAGGTTCGCTGCTATTTCTGGCCAATTTGTATGCCACTTCCTTGGCTTTAATACTATCCCTGATTTCCCTTGATAGCCACGGTTGAGCCACCTTCCCTTTTTTATTTCTATGCCAGACAGGAATGTACAATTGTTGTAGTTCATCCATGCGGTCTCTAAATGTCTGCCATTGCCCATCCACAGTCAACCCCTTAAGTATCATTCGCCAATCCATCCCAGCCAATTCACGCCTCATACCTTCAAAGTTAGCCTTCTTTAAGTTCTGGACCATGGTCTCTGAATTAACTGTTTCATTCTCCATCCCAATGCAGAATTCCACCATATTATGGTCACTCTTCCCCAAGGGGCCTCGCACAACGAGATTGCTAATTAATCCTCTCTCATTACATAACACCCAGTCTAAGATGGCCTCCCCCCTAGTTGGTTCCTCGACATATTGGTCTAAAAAACCATCCCTTATGCACTCCAGAAAATCCTCCTCCACCGTATTGCTTCCAGTTTGGTTAGCCCAATCTATGTGCATATTAAAGTCACCCATTATAACTGCTGCACCTTTATTGCACGCACCCCTAATTTCCTGTTTGATGCCCTCCCCAACATCACTACTACTGTTTGGAGGTCTGTACACAACTCCCACTAACGTTTTTTGCCCTTTGGTGTTCTGCAGCTCTACCCATATAGATTCCACATCATCCAAGCTAATGTCCTTCCTAACTATTGCCTTAATCTCCTCCTTAACCAGCAATGCTACCCCACCTCCTTTTCCTTTTATTCTATCATTCCTGAATGTTGAATACCCCTGGATGTTGAGTTCCCAGCCCTGCTCATCCTGGAGCCACGTCTCCGTAATCCCAATCACATCATATTTGTTAACATCTATTTGCACAGTTAATTCATCCACCTTATTGCGGATACTCCTTGCATTAAGACACAAAGCCTTTAGGCTTGTTTTTTTAACACCCTCTGCCCTTTTAGAATTTTGCTGTACAATGGCCCTTTTTGTTCTTTGCCTTGGGTTTCTCTGCCCTCCACTTTTCCTCATCTCCTTTCTGTCTTTTGTTTTTGCCTCCTTTTTGTTTCCCTCTATCTCCCTGCATTGGTTCCCATCCCCCTGCCATATTAGTTTAACTCCTCCCCAACAGCACTAGCAAACACTCCCCCGAGGACATTGGTTCCGATTCTGCCCAGGTGCAGACCGTCCGGATTGTACTGGTCCCACCTCCCCCAGAACCGGTTCCAATGCCCCAGGAATTTGAATCCCTCCCTGCTGCACCATTGCTCAAGCCACGTATTCATCTGAGCTATCCTGCGATTCCTACTCTGACTAGCACATGGCACTGGTAGCAATCCCGAGATTACTACTTTTGAGGTCCTACTTTTTAATTTAGCTCCTAGCTCCTTAAATTCATTTCGTAGGAACTCATCCCTTTTTTTACCTATGTCATTGGTACCAACGTGCACCACGACAACTGGCTGTTCTCCCTCCCTTTTTAGAATGTCCTGCACCCGCTCCGAGACATCCTTGACCCTTGCACCAGGGAGGCAACATACCATCCTGGAGTCTCGGTTGCGGCCGCAGAAACGCCTATCTATTCCCCTTACAATTGAATCCCCTATCATTATCGCTCGCCCACTCTTTTTCCTGCCCTCCTGTGCAACAGAGCCAGCCACGGTGCCATGAACTTGGCTGCTGCTGCCCACTCCTGATGAGTCATCCCCCTCAACAGCACTCAAAGCAGTGTATCTGTTTTGCAGTGGGATGACCACAGGGGACCCCTGCACTACCTTCCTTGCACTACTCTTCCTGCTGGTCTTCCATTCCCTCGCTGGCTGTGGACCCTTCTCCTGCGGTAAGACCAACTCGCTACACGTGATACTCACGTCATTCTCAGCATCGTGGATGCTCCAGAGTGAATCCACCTTCAGCTCCAACTCCGCAACGCGGACCGTCAGTAGCCGGAGGTGGACACACTTCCCGCACATGTAGTCGTCAGGGACACTGGTGTTGTCCCCGTGTTCCCACATGGTACAGGAGGAGCATATCACATGACCGAGCTGTCCTGCCATGACTTAACCCTTAGATACACTTACAAAAGTGTTCAAAGAAAATGAAACAAAACCCCATATTGTTCTCCCGGGTTTTGTTGCAGCAGTGTCCCGGAGATTAATCTTTAATTTGTGGCGACTCCTGCACATTCCTGGAAGGTTGTCAGCCCTATCTCTATTTCATCCCTTCTTTTTCTCTTGCTCGTTTTCACCTTTGTGTTCTCATTATCTCCTTTTCTCTCATTCTTTCCGCCAGACTATTACATTGCAGGACAGCTGGAATATGCCAACTGTGATTTGTTTTATTTGCAGCGAGGTGCTCCATTGACATTGCAACATTCAGACATGCTCTGGCTTTCTTGCCTTGAGCTGCTGACCAGTCCAAGTGTTAACCAGGTTTTTTGCAGGCATGAAGAACTTTCAAAATTCTAAGATGCCTTTTCCTATAACACCAGCTTGATAGACCAGTTTTTCAGGTAGTTGAAAGCTCATAATGTAAAGATTGACCAATGGGGTGTCACAACATGGGCATGACCCTGACCAAAAACCATGCTAGGTGAAGAAAGTGCATACAGGAGGACGTTGAGCTCTTCGAGTCTCAACGCTGAGAGCAGGCAGCGGAAGGAGCGTGCGGCAAACCAGTCCCACACACCCCTTCCCTCGACGAATGTCTGTCCCACCTAAACAGGGTCTGTTGCTCTCGTATTGGACTGTTCAGCCACCAAAGAACTCACTTTAGGAGTTGGAAGCAAGTCTTCCTCGATTCCGAGGGACTGACTATGATGATGATGATGATGATGATGATGCCCAATCAATCTTGGATGACATTTCATAGACAGTAGAGGCTTTGCAGACAAATACACTGGTCAGCGCCCCTCCCCACTCCAAACCCAATCTTGCCTTAACAAGCAAACCTTCCTGTGCTACTGGGACAGTCAATAGCATTCTGTTCGTACATTACAACAGTGACTACACTTCAAAAGTAAAGGGCTTTGGGACATCCTCAGGTTGTGAACATATATAAATGCAATTCTTTTTTTTGTTTAGTTTATTTGAACAAGTTTCTTTTTATGATGATTGTTGTCTTTCAGATTTCTTGTTGCCATTTCCATTAATCAGGGGTCCTTCTCGCACTCTGCTGTCCTTCATATCAATAATCTCCTCCACACATTGTCCAAGCCTATTCACTCTTGCTGATAATTCTACTTTACATTCGTCAATTTCCTTCGATCTCACACCCTCAGTGCACACAAACTCCAGTAATCGTGCATTCCAGTAACTCAATCTTTATAGTAGAGTGGATAAGGGAGAACCAGTGGATGTGGTGTATTTGGACTTTCAAAAGGCTTTTGACAAGGTCCCACACAAGAGATTAGTGTACAAAATTAAGGCACATGGTATTGAGGGTAATGTATTGACGTGGATAGAGAACCGGTTGGCAGACAGGAACCAAAGAGTGGGAATAAACGGGTCCTTTTCAGAATGGCAGGCAGTGACTAGTTGGGTGCCGCAAGGTTCAGTGCTGGGACCCCAGCTATTTATAATATACATTAATGATTTGGATGAAGGAATTGAATGTAATACCTCCAAGTTTGCAGATGACACTAAGCTGGGTGGCAGTGTGAACTGTGAGGAGGATGCTAAGAGGCTGCAGGGTGACTTGGACAGGTTAGGTGAGTGGGCAAACACATGGCAGATGCAGTATAATGTGGATAAATGTGAGGTTATCCACTTTGGTGGCAAAAACAGGAAGGCAGATTATTATCTGAATGGTGGCAGATTAGTAAAAGAGGAGGTGCAATGAGACCCGGGTGTCATGGTACATCAGTCACTGAAGGTAGGCATGCAGGTACAGCAGGCAATAAAGAAAGCAAATGGCATGCTGGCCTTCATAGCGAGAGGATTTGAGTATAGGAGCAGAGAGGTCTTACTGCAGTTGTACAGGGCCTTGGTGAGACCACACCTTGAGTATTGTGTGCAGTTTTGGTCTCCTAATCTGAGGAAGGATGTGCTTGCTATTGAGGGAGTGCAGCAAAGGTTCACCAGACTGATTCCCGGGATGGCAGGACTGACATATGAAGAAAGACTGGATCAACTAGGCTTATATTCACTGGAATTTAGAAGAATGAGAGGGGATCTCATAGAAACATATAAAATTATGATGAGATTGGACAGGTTAGAAGCAGGAAGAATGTTCCCGATATTGGGGAAGTCCAGAACCAGGGGTCACAGTCTAAGGATAAGCGGTAAGCCATATAGGACCGAGATGAGGAGAAGCTTTTTCACCCAGAGAGTGGTGAACCTGTGCAATTCTCTACCACAGAAAATTGTTGAGTCCAGTTCGTTGGATATATTCAAGAGGGAGTTAGATGTGGCCCTTACGGCTAAAGGGATCAGGGGTATGGAGTGAAGGCGGGAGTGAGGTACTGAGGTTGCATGATCAGCCATGATCATATTGAATGGCGGTGCAGGCTCGAAGGGCTGAAAGGCCTGCTCCTGCACCTATTTTCTATGTTTCTATGTTACATCTCCTTCATGCCTTTTAAGCATTCAATTTTTCAGTGTTTTCTCATGTATTAGCAGACTAGCCAAAGACTAACCAAAGCTCCCATCTCCTGCCTTTGATGGTTCCACACTTGGTGCTCCTTCACCCATCACTATCGAACTCCCACACCTTCTCCATTTCTAAGGCTGCCTCTAAGAAGCTTTGTTTCCTCTATCATGCCAAACAGTTATTTTCATCTTAACAATGCTTAACTCTTTATAAAGCCCAAGTCCCTCCAAGATTTTAATATCTGGGGACTGGGAGCCTTTTCTAACACTAGGGCAGGAAGAGACTCTGTTGACAAATAAACTAGTCAGATGCCCTTGACAAGCAAACTCGCCCATGACGCTGACATAGTCAATAACATCTGTCACTCTCCTTTAGTGTCTTTCATCATCAACATAGGCGGTCGCTCGAAACAAGGATGACTTGCTTCCACACCAAAAAAGGATGAGTTCACAGGTGTTTCGAACGAAGGATCCGAACTACATGCTGAAGGGTGGAAGATGCCTGTGCATGGGGTTTTTTTAACGTGTGGTGGCCATTGCACACCAGCCACCACATGGGCTTGATAGAGCTAGGTCTCGAGTGTCTTTAACTGACTGGTGTCTTACACTTTTCTTGTGTTATCATTTCCATGAACCCATCTGATAGACAATGGCCCTTTGACCTCGAGCTTCCAACCTCTCACCATCACAGCCTTTTTGTCTCCATCTACTTGATCCATGCTCTTTGATCAGAGCTTCTCCAACTTGCCACACATGTTCTTCCTTCTATCCCTTTCCTTCCTTCTTGTTCTCTCCCTCTCGCTCCTGATGTCCCTGTTTCGCCAGTATTGCATTTTCGCTTGCTATTTTTCGCCTTCTGGTTCTCATTATCGCTTTCTCTCTCGTTCTTTCTGTCAGACTAATGCTAATACTGCATTGCAGGTGAGGTGGAATTATCTGGCTGTGATTTGTGTTATTTGCAGTGAGGTGCTGCACTGACAGCGCGACATTCTGACACGCGTTGACTTTGTTGCCTTCAGCTGTCTGCCGCGGGCTTTGTATAAAGCCCATGGCCCTCGCTGGGAGCAGCTGAAGGAGATCAAAGCCCAACTTATCAATTTGCCCTCCTGTCAATTAAACCTTAGCTGCAAGCGACAATAAAATCAGCAGTAACTCACTGAAACACGAGTAAGACCGCAACCCCTGCTGTTTCATTAACACACCTCAGCTAAGTAAGCTAACTTTTTAAACTACCTGTTCAAAAATTCAAAACTGGATGGATGCAGAATAAGGGCAGGGCAAAGGATGGGAGCATCCTGGGGATCTGATGCTTCATTAACAAACATGAACATTTTAGCATCCTGAATGAATAACTCAGATATACCAACGCACAGAATTGACGGGCAGGAAGAGACCAGCCGGACCATCATGACTAAACACTTTGTCCCCCCCCCCACCCCCCGCTCCACCTCACACCCATCCCCATAGCCATGTAACCTCCCGCAAGAGGCAAAAAAGCCGAGAAATTAAAAAACAAGGCCAATAAGGGGAAAATACACTGGAAAATTCCTCTCTGACCCCCTTAAATGATCAAGACCGGTCCAGGAGATCACATGAACATAAAAACATAAGAAATAGGAGTAGGCCATTGTGCCCTTCGAAACATTCAATCAGATCGTGGCTGATCTTCTACCTCAACTCCACTTTCCATCCTATCCCCATATTCCTTGATTTCATTAACATCCAAAAATCTAGTGATCTCCATCTTGAATATACTCAACGACTGAGCCTCCCCAGCCCTCTGGTGTAGAAAATTCCAGAGATTCACAACCCTCTGAGTGAAGAAATTTCTCTTCATCTCAATCCTAAATGGCTGACCCCTTATTCTGAGACTGTGACCCCTAGTTCTAGACTCCACAGCTAAGGGGATCATGGACCAAGTGTTATCTAGAAATAAATATACCTTCTATATGATGCAATCTATATCCCTAGGCCCGTCACCACCCTTACCTCAACTTATCTGCTTCTGAAGCCCTCTTCCATGCCTTTGTTACCTCTAGACTTGACTATTTCTGGCTGGCCTCCCACATTCTACCCGACGTAAACTAGACGTGATCCAAAACTCGGCTGCCTGTGTCCTAACTCACACCAAGTCCCACCCACCCATCACCCCTGTGCTCGTTGACCTACATTGGCTTCCGGTTAAACAACGCCTCGATTTCAAAATTATCATCCTTATTTTAAAATCCCTCCATGGCCTTGCCCCTCCCTATCTCTGTAATCTCCAGCCCCACAACCCCCCGAGGTAGCTGCGCTCCGCTAATTCTGCCCTCTTGAACTTCCCTGATTATAATCGATCAACCACTGGTGCCCGTGCCTTCTCTTGCCTATGCCCTAAGCTCTGGAACTCCCTGCCTAAACCTCTCCGCCTCTCTACCTCTCTTTCCTCCTTCAAGACACTCCTTAAAACATACCTTTTTGACCAAGCTTTTGGTCACCTGCGCTAATTTCTACTTATGCCGCTCAGTGTGAACTTTTTTATCTCATAATACTCCTGTGAAGTGCTTTGGGTCGTTTCACTATGTTAAAGGCGTTATATAAATACAAGTTGTTGTTGTCAGAAACCGCAGAAGGAAGTGGTAAATTGGGTTTCTAGTTTTAAAAATGATCCCTTGATTGTTTTTTATCCCATTGAGAAAGTTAAGTGAAGGTTCATGGCCCACAATGCGGGACACCACCATGGTTGAACAGAGTGAAGGAGAAGAGGAGATAAATCTGGAAGTAATGGTAAGGTGTTGCTAAGCATTGTACGAAGACGAGAGTAATGAGGCTTACAATTTTAGAAATTTCTGTGCCGCCTCTCGAGAACAAATACATTCACAATACAAGATATTATACATGAATAGATATGCCTGTAATACAGATATACATATGGCTCAGCATTTCTTGGTAACAGCTATTTCCCAATGAACCCATGGTACTGATGGCACAATTTCTTGAGGAAAAGCCTTTGCAAGTCAGAGGACTCAAGAACATTGTCAGTAGACAACTCACAAGAAAAAAACTGACCACTAAGTGAATCTTATAGAAGTTTGAAACAGTATAAATCATAAGTAATAAGAGTCGAGACTGCAACCTGACACTGGGTTCTAAGAACATAAGAATTAGGAGCAGGAGTAGGCCATACAGTCCCTCAAGCCTGCGCCGCCACTCAATAAGATCACGGCTGATCATCGACCTCAACTCCACTCTCCTGCCCAATCTCCATATCCCTTGAGTCCAACAATCTATCTATCTCAGCGTTGAATATACTCCGAGACTCAGCGTCCACAGTCCTCTGGGAAGGAGAATTCTGTTGCCTGTTACATAATGTTCACTGTTTGGAAAGTCATTTGAACTCTTTGATTGAAGCACTGCGCTGGAATGACTCCCAGAAGGTAATTATTCTATATAACAAAGTTATTGAATGCATTTCTTCATTTAATGGATGGGTTAATTGGTGCAACAAAATTCTCCCAGATAATGTGAACTCTTTGATTGAACCATTGCACTGGACTGGAATGACTCCAAGGAGAAGATTATTCTACACAATAAAATTATTGGAAGTGTTTCTTCATTTCATCGACGGGTTACACCAGCACTGGTGCAACAAAGCTCTCCCAAAGAATTTGCACTATTTGGAGCGTTCTTCTTTTTCTTGCTGGATCTTGATCCTATCCTTATACTATCCATCTTGCTCTCTGTCATTCTATCCATCTCCTTCAGCCCCTCAATGAACAGGACTCTGGATTCTTACCTGAGAAATTTGCAAACAGTTTACAGAAGGTGGTGAATCTGTGTAGGTGAAGCCACTGTTGTGTTTCCTGAATCGTTAATGTTGGTGACAGATGCTGCAAAACAGAGAGAAATCTTTTGGAATAACTTTCAACCGAGATTTTTTGAATACTTGCAACTGCTGTGAAATCACCATAGTCCATTCAGATTAATGGGAATATTGATCACACTCTCCACTTTGTTAATGTTGCTGAAATTAAAATCACCTAGGGATACTCTTGTACCATTACAGGGGTTTACTCCCTAGGGACATCCACAGCTCAGGCCCCAGCATTCCTTTCCTGTCTCACCATGGTTCCGTTCCTGGACTCTCTTCCTATACACAGTAGCATAGTGGTTACCGTATAACTATGGCCATGAACTCAAATCCTATCATGGCAAGTTGTACAACTGAATTCAATAAATCTTGGTAATCTGTGGGTTGGCACAGAGTTGCTGCTATCTCTTCAAAGAGAAGCCCACTACCTTCATAAGCCAACTAGGAATGGACAATAATTCCGGCCTTGTCAATGTCACCAACATCATAAGAACAATAAAACACATAATTCTCTCCCTCGGATTCTTTCCCTGTGTCATACATGGGTGAGTCCCTGAAATGTTCTTCCCATTCAGACATTGCACACTTGATCCAGACATTAGGGGGTCGAAATTTGTTTCCTAATGCCATCCGTTGCCAGCGGAGAGGGGTGGCTACGTCCTTACTGTCGACGGCGACCGGGTTCCTGGGCTGACTGGAAATTTCGTCGAGCAGTGGGGGCGGTAGCAAGGCGCACCGCTGTGCGCACGGCCACCTCCCACATGGTGATGTCATCGGGTGTGCGACGCCCCCTTGCTGCCACAGCTGGGAAATTCGCTGAGTACGGTGGCCTTACAGCCTGTGAAAGGTGGCGGGACAGCGGGGATCCCGGGATTGAGAGCGTGCAGGGAGCAAGGTAAGTGCTTTATGTTTATTGTTTTTTAGCATTTCGGTATTAATGGGACCAGTGGAGAAGTGTGGGCGAGGGAAAATGTTGGAAACTTTTTTTTTCATTTTTTTCCTCTCGTGGGGAAATTCGGTCGGCATCCTGAGCTGCCGCTCTGTTGGCGCCCGAGGATGAGTGTGCCACTTTTAGCGTTGTTCTCTCATCTTTGGACAGCAAAACTGAATTTTACAGTTTGAGGCGGCCTGCCGTTCAAATCAGCACTCAGCCGGTGTCACCGCCTCAAAAACAGCGGGACTGAATTTCAACCCCTCGGCTTCTCTTGCTTGATTCAGCTTTCAGTCACACACTAACTTGTGGTAGATACTGCACCTCGGGTGTCAGTAGGAATGCCAAGTGCAGGAAAGAGCATACTGACCTCGATCGTGCTCTGTACTGATCCGTCCACCTGATGAGTGGGAGATGGACAGCTGCTGCAGTGAGAAAAACATCCATCAGACATTACTGATACCTCTTTAAGGGTAGGGCTGCAGCCTAGTCCATGTGTCTGATCAAACACACAGCAAAATATTATCCCATAGTCACCGTTCTAATCATTTCTGCGTCTAAATACGCCCTGTTACGTTACCACAAACACATGAAAAGGAAGCTGAGAGAATATCACCATATCCAGCCCATGAGCTTCAAGCAGCACAGAACCTCTGGCAGTCCGCTCTGCAAAGCCCAGGCTATTCAGTTCTATCTGCGCTTACATTACTTATTTTCTAGTTTGTCCTGTTTGAATTTTGCGTGTTTGGAAAGAGCTGTTCTGAGCTCTGTTGCCTCATCAGTGGGTAAATGCTAAGCCAGAACAACCGAGATCTCTTAGTAACAGCCACTTAGCATATATGCAAATTAATGGGGGCAGGATTGTGAACTTGACACGTGACCTTTGAGGCTCTGTGGCACGAACCACAAAGACAAAAAGCTCGACTGGCCAGTTTAATCTGCTATGTGGAAATCACGTCAAACCCAGGACATGCATAGTGCCAGATCCTTCTCCAGCCCTCGCAATTCATTCGGTTTACTCTTCCTTCATCTAGATTTAGATTAATGGGAGTTTTGCTGGATTTACGATTGGGGGCAGATGATAAACCTTGTAGAAACTTTCCTCAGAAGATTCAATGGTTGTTGGTGGAGTCGATGATGAAATGAGTTACTCTTTCAACAGAATAATACAGCACAGAATCGGCGGGCAAGGCCCATTTTTTTCCACCAGTTTCCCCCATATTTTTTCACGAAACTTCAGCCCAAAGTACCGTCAGGATCTTAGCGGTCCTTTCGACAGTACTTGGGCGGAACTTAGGTCTCACCAAACTAAGGTCCTATATCTTATTAAGAGCACAATGTTGCATTGAAAGCACTGTGCTCTATGGTCCACGTCGGTGATTGGAGCGTGGGTAGATACAGCAGGAGCGGCGAGGTCGGGGTGAAGGAGCAGCGAGAGACTGTAGAGGGACGTGATCGGGGCCCAGGGGAGGCATGAGTTTGGGGCCAGAAGAGGCGAGGGCCCAGGGGCAGCACGGGCCAGCCCACACTGCGAAGGGCCGAATGGCCTACTCCTGCACCTATTTTTCTATGTGTGCGCACTAGGTCCATGCAACAGAGCAGGTCTCCAGTCGCCTTGGTTAATCCTTGCCACTGGATAAAGGCCTAGCTCTGTCAAGACCGTGTGGTGGCTGGTGTGCAACGGCCACCACACATTAAAAAAATTCATGCACAGACATCTTCCACCCTTCAGGATGTAGTTCAGGACCTGGAATTTTAGGTCCTTCATTGGAACACTTGTGAACTCATCTTTTTTTGGTATGGAAGCAAGTCATCCTCGTTTCGAGGGACTGCCTATGATGATGGCAGCACAGAGGGAAGCCATTCGGCCCAACATGTATATGGTACAGCTATCCAATTAGATCCACTCCCTGGGCTTAAAAAAATAGTTCTCTGCCTGATGGAAGGAAGCTTTTACTGGACTGCAGTTCAATAGGCAATTGCTGCCCTCTGGTGTTGTGTCCAAGTTGGCTGCCTTAATCGGTGAGCCTAGAAAGTGAAGTGTTTGGGTGTTTTAAAGTTTGATCTTTGGCCTCACCCAATGCCCACGCATAAACTTCCAGCCGGGGAAGTCAGTCAGCTGAGCTTTCTCCTCCCTCCTGAGACTGACTGTGTCTTTCTCCGACTGTGACCAGGACACTCAGTTCAACACAGACTGGTAATCTTTTTTATAAACATGATTGAAAAGTATTGAGAATGGTGCAAAGACATCCCTTGGAGAGGGATGAGGGGAGCGTGTTAAGCCTGTCAAGTCTTAAAATGGTGAATTATGCTTTTAAGGACGTTGCATACTGCTCTTTACTGTATTTGATTAAATAAAATGGTGATGTAGCTAATTTTCTTAAAGGAAGAAAGTGACTGTTTTTGTTTTTCCCAGTGCTGAGATTAATGTTGATACTGAATTTCATTTCTCAGCTCACAGTTCTAGTGTGTCTAAGGGACCATAGCAGTTTCCAACACCGAAGGAAGCTATTGGGTATAGGTCCATCATACCCGTGCTGGCTCTCGCCAAGAGTACTCCAAACCTGATCTTACCACCCCAGTCATTTCCTGTATCGTCTGCTTCAAATGTTTATCTACTCTGACTTAACAAATGCAACATTTCAACTGAAATATTCAATGCTTTTAACAATTGTGAAGTAAAAGTAATCCTCCCCTAAATAAAAGTATCTTGTCTTAATTAGTTTCTCAACCTGCAAGGTCTCTGACTTGCCTCAAGTATTGTAATTTTGTAGAAACAAATTATAAGTGAATAAAGAGCAACCCTAACCAGAGATTAGCGTCCTAAAGAAATCTAGAGAAAAGAAGCAATTAGCTTTTAATTTACTAATTTCAGTGTCACCTGTGGCTCAGTGGGCAGCACTCTCGCCTCTGAGTCAGAAGGTTGTGGGTTTAAGTCCCACTCCAGAGACTTGAGCACAAAAAAATCTAGGCTGACGTTCCAGTGCGGTGCTGAGGGAGTGCTGCACTGTCAGAGGTGCCGTCTTTCGGATGAGGCGTTAAACTGAGGCCCCATCTGCCCTCTCAGGTGGATGTAAAAGATCCCAAGGCACTATTTCGAAGAAGAGCAGGGGGGTTATCCCTGGTGTCCTGGCCAATATTTATCCTTCAATCAACATAACAAAAAAACAGATTATCTGCTCATTATCACATCGCTGTTTGTGGGAGCTTGCTGTGTGCAAATTGGCTGCTGCGTTTCCCACATTACAACAGTGACTACACTTTAAAAGTACTTCATTGGCTGTAAAGCGCTTTGAGACGTCCAGTGATCGTGAAAGGCGCTATATAAATCCAAGTCTGTCTGTCTGTCTTTCCCCATAGTCCTGTAATTTTATTTACCTGTTCCCTTTTGAATGCTACTATTGAATCTGCTTTCACTACCCTTTCAGGCAATGCATTCCAGATCGCAATTACTTGTTGCATAAACATTTTTTTTCCTCATCTTGCCTGTTTCTTTTGCCAATCACCTTAAATCTGGGTCCTCTGGTTACCGACTCTCCTGCCACTAGGAACAGTTTCTCCTTATTAATTATCGTTCATGCATGATTTGAACACCTCGATCAAATCTAAGGAATGGATTTTGATGGTCTGTTTGGCTTCTTTCTCACCTTGTGTTTTTGTGCACCTTTATTTTCACAAAGCTGAGTCATAGATTGTCGAGGTTCTGAACAAGTAACAGGTTGAGCGTCAGAGCTAACTTACCCCTCGGGGACGTTGAATGGGATCGGGGATGATGGGCTATAACCTGGACTTCCAGCTGGGCTAGTGTTTGCACAGGATGAGGTGTCAGGCCAGGGAGAACACTGCTTGAAAGAATGACAGAATAATTAGCGATGTATCAAGAATATAGCGGCAATACATCGCTAAAACCCCAGGGGCCTACGGCTCACCTCAGTCAGGACCGTGGTTTCATAGGCTGGCTGATACTTGGATCGCTCCTGTGGGGAACGTTTCTCTATCTTCTCTTTGTCGGTCTTCAGTTTTCTGTCAGCACCTTTGGGCTGGAATTTAACAGATTATCTGGTCATTTTCACATCGCTATTTGTGGGAGCTTGCTGTGTGCAAATTGGCTGCCACGTTTCCTACACTACAACAGTGACTACACTCCGAAGAAAGTAATTATTTGGCTGTAAAGCACTTTCGGACATCCTGTGGTCGTGAAAGTCACGGTATAAATGCAAGTCTTTCTTTAAATCGGAAATCAGGAAGTTAGTGCATCTGTTCAACGTCCATGCAAATGTCATTTACTTCCTAGCACCCGCCAATTCGAATGTTCACGTTAGAAGACACTCCCTATCTCTGTAATCTCCTCAAGCCCTACAACCCTCTGAGATATCTATGCTCCTCCAATTCTAGCCTCTTGAACATTCCCGATTTTAATCACTCCACTATTGGCGGCCGTGCCTTCAGCTGCCAAAGCCCTAAGCTCTGGAATTCTTTCCCTAAACCTTTCCACCTCTTTACCTCTCTCTTCCTTTAAGGCGCTCCTTAAAACTTACCTCTTTGACCAAGCTTTTGGTCACCTATCCTAATTTCTCCTTATGTAGCTCGGTGTCAAATCTTGTTTGATAATGCTCCTGTGAAGCGGCTTGGGATGTTTTACGACATTAAAGGCACTATATAAATACAAGTTGTTGTTGTTGTTGAGGTTGGAGATTGCTTTTTTGTCAATGAAAGTGCTTGGAAAAACTTTGATGCCTTCACTTTCCTCTCCATGAGTATCCGCAGCCCTCCGGTTCCTCAGCCTGGTAGCCATTCTTTGTGTGTGAGACAGGGAATGTTGACAAGCTATTGGGGCATCACAGCAAACAGTCATACACAGGCAAAAGTCACCGTGTAGCAATGAGGAGCAAGAACCCTGGCTTATTTCTTTTCCAGCACCGTGACTAAGGTTACTATGGTAAGTTGCACTGCCCTAGCACAGCTCTGACTGAGATCAGCTATATCACTACAGACCCTGGATTGAACCTGGAGCCTTCAAAGTCTATATGGCCGTGATGACATAAGAACACAGGGAATTAGGAACAGGAGTAGCCATGTTGACTCTGGAGGCTGCTGCACCATTAATGAGAGCATGGCTGATCTACAACCTAACTCCATATATCCGCATTTGCCCCATGTCCCCAGCAACCCTTGGTTAACAAAAGTCTGTCAATCTCAGATTTAAAATTAACAATTGATCTAGCATCAATTGCTGTTTGTGGAAGAGAGTTCCAAACTTCTACCATCCTTTGTGTGTAGATGTTTGTCCCAATTTGAAAAGTATGGCTCTAATTTTTAGATGATGTTCTGGACTCCCCAACCAAGAGTTTCTCTCTATCTACCCTATCTGTTCCCCTTAATATCTTGAAAACTTCAATCAAATCACTGCTTAATCTTCTAAATTCCAGGGAATAAAGCTCTAGTTTGTATAATCTCTCCTTGTAATTTAACCCTTGGAGTTCTGATATAATTCCAGTAAATCCACCCTGCACTCCCTCCAAGGCCAATATATCCTTCCTAAGATGTGTTGCCCAGAACTGAACACAGTACTCCAGGTGTGGTCTAACCAGGGCTTTGTATAACTGTAGCATGACTTCTAACCCCTTATATTATAGTCCTTAGATATAAAGGCCAGCATTCCATTAGCCTTTTTGATTATTTTTTGTACCTGTTCATGACATTTTAATGATCTGTGTAGATGACCCCTAAGTATCTTTGGACCTCGACTGCTTCTAGCTTTTCACCATTTAGAAAATATCGCTTGTAGGTCCAAAGTGGTGACCTCACACTTGTCTATATTGAAGTCTGTTTGCCATAGTTTTGCCCATTCACTTAATCTATTAATATGTCTTTTTATTTTTATACTTCCATCTACACTGCCTACAATGCAGCCTATCTTTGTGTCATTAGCAAACATGAATATGTGGCTCTCTATCCTGTCATCTAAGTCGTTAATAAATAGTGAATAACTGAGGCCTCAACACAGGTTCCTGTGGGATGCACATCCTGCCAATTAGAGTAACCAATCGTCTAACCAAGTCAATAATTTGCTCTCAATTCCATATGATGCCTGAAACCTCCTATTGTCAGCCTTGGCTCAGTGGGTAGCACTCCTGCCGCTGGGTCAGAACGGTATGGGTTCAAGTCCCACTTGAGCACAAAACCTATGTTAGCACTCCCTCAGTGCTGTATTGTCAGAGATGCCATCTTTCAGATGAGACATTAAACTGAGGCCCAGTGTGCCCTCTCAGGCGGGCATAAAAGATCTCATGGCACTATTTCGAAGGTGTCCTGGCCAATATTTATTTCTCAATCAACATCACTTAAAACAGATTATCTGGTCATTATCACATTACTGTTGTGGGAGTTTGCTGTGCGCAAATTGGCTGCTGCATTTCTTACATTACAACAGTGACTACACTCCAAACGTACTTAATTGGTTGTAAAGCGGTTTGAGGCGACCAGTGGTCGTGAAAAGCGCTATATAAATGCAAGACTTTCTCTCTTTCCTTGCCAAATAGTCTGTTGACTCTCAGGGGCTGAAATTGTCCCTTTCCTTAAAGCCTGTTACCATCACAAATCGGCGGCCATGCTGCGGAGTGGAGTGCCTGCCGACTTTTCATGGAATGGCCGCTGTGAGCCCAATTTCCCTCCTGAGGTTTCCCAGCGGTGCCCCGATTTCACCCCGCCACCCCACCGCTCCACTGCTGCCGATCTGTCTTGAGTGCGTCATCACCGTGCGGCCGTGCGCACCACCGATCTAACCCCCCGATGGCGACATTCCCCTTGGAAAATCTTCGGTGCCAAGACAAGCCGGTGGTCCAGTGAGGCTGTGGCCTCCTGCAGCGATGGTGCGGCTTCCCTTAAAGGGGAGGGCGCACTGCCGCCGCCAACATGTTTTTCTTCTGTCGGCCGACTGTCATGTTGGCCCGACAATTCTGGCCCCGGGTTCGGCTGAGCCGTCAACAGGCCACCTGACACCCCCTCTTTGGTGCCAGGCCGCTGGCCCGGCTGAAACCCTCCCTGGTGGCCCAGTGGACCGAAGTTTTAAAATCGCGGAGGCTTTCCCCTTTAAGTGAAGGGGAGAGCTGTGGTGACGCGGCGCCGTGATGATGTCATCGCGGCAGTCACTCCGCCCCGCCCCCAACTTCCACCCCTCAGGTGTTGCCACTGCCGCGTTTCCGACCCTCTTGTGTTGTCACCGTCCCCATTAAGAGCAACTTCTGGATCCGAATAAGAAAAAAACAACAAAGAGCGGAATTTTGCTCAAGAGGTGACCTCAACCACAGCTGTGGTAAAAATCATTGAAAGGGGGTGCGTGCGCCCCGTTTTGGGCAGGAGGCAATTTCTACCCATCATTGTCTAAACTCTCACATTTAAATTAAAAAAAACATTTGTTCATGCTATGTGGGCGCATTTATTGGCCATCCCCAATTGCCCATGAGAAGATGGTGGTGAGCACTTTCTTGAACCGCTGCAGTCCGTGTGGTGAAGGTACTCCCACAGTGCTATTAGGGAGGAATTCCAGGATTTTGATGCAGTGATGACGAAGGAACGGCAATATACTTCCAAGTCAGAGTGGTGTATGACTTGGAGGGAACGTGGAGGTGATGGTGTTCCCATGCGCCTGCTGCCCTTGTCGTTCTAGTTGCTAGACATCGTGGGTTTGGGAGGTGCTGCTGAAGAAATCTTGGCGAGTTGCTGCAGTGTATCTTGTTGATGGTGCACACTGCAGCCACGGTGCGCCGGTGGTGGAGGGAGTGAATGTTGAAGGTGGTGGATGGGGTGCCAATCAAGTGAGCTGCTTTGTCCTGGATGGTGTTGAGTTTCTTGAGTGTTATTGGAGCTGCACTCATCCAGGCAAGTGGAGAGTATTCCATCACACTCCTGACTGTTGCCTTGTAGATGGTGGAAAGATTTTGGGGAGTCAGGAGGTGAGACGCTCGCCACAAAATACTCTCCTCTGACCTGCTCTGGTTGCCACAGTAGTTATGTGGTTGGTCCAGTTAAGTTTCTGGTCAATGGTGACCCCCAGGATATTGATGGTGGGGGATTCGGCGATGGGAATGCCGTTGAATATCAAGGTGTGGTGGTATTTGGATGAGATGCCAATGAGCAGACGGCACCCATTGAATTATATCCCGATTGAGTCAATACTTTGATAAATGGAAGGAAAAAAATGGCACAAACTCTGTATGTTTGCAATCGATTTTAGTGGATCTGATGAATTGAAAAAGAACTGATATAAGCAACATTAAATTCTTCACCTAATTATTTGGTAAGGTCGCTGAATACTATACAACAAAACCCTGTCCTACATTGTGAAGTGTTGAGGGCTATTTTCCAGCTGTGCCTGGTTTTTGACAGTGATGAATGGATTACAATGACATTCTGTTCTAAATGTGGTGGGAATGTTCAGTACCTTAAATACTTTAACCTGACAACTTGCAGAGTGCAGATGCTCAGTGTAGTCTCCATTCTCAGTCATCTTGAAGGTGTCGATCTGGATTCTGAAAGGGACCCCCTTCTCCCCACCATTTTTCCTGGGGGTGAATTCTGTACTGATGCAGTGCACCTGTAGATGAGGAGCAGGGTTAGTAAAGCCTCTCCAATCACAACTGGAATTCCTCGGTCTGCTATTTCTTGTAGCTGAATAAGATGTCTGTGCTATATAATCGGAACTCCATTTGCAATCTCAATGGACAGATGGCTGATATGAGCAATGGACATCTTATGCTGGAGAACACTCTTGGGTAGAGGTTGGCTGTTGGTGCAGAATGGAAGGAGTCTCAGCCTGAGCCTATCCCATTCTTGATCTAGATGCTGTGGAGCATTACTGACTAAAAGGGAAGAATACCCACCCCCAATATGGTCATTACTAAAAAGGCATTGACTGCCTCAAAGCAATGTATCGTTAACCTTGTTTTTTTATAAATATAAGATATACCTATATAAATTGTGTTAAAACACTTCACTTAATTGTGGCTAATATGTCACTCATCCTTTATTGCTCCTCCATCATGTCAAGCAGTAAAGTTTGTGGAACATTATCTTATGAGGGCGGTGGAGCTGACAACAATGCGACTGTAAAGAGGGAAGAAGGAGAGAACTAATTGGTTAATTGTGACATTCCAGAGATAGGCAACTCAACGGTGTACCAGGTTGTGCTCCAAAGCACTGTGCCATGGAGTGATAGGACACCATTTTGTGCTGTGCCACAACAGCAGAGATGTCAACATGATGCCAGGGGATGAAGGACAATCTAAGTGTGAGGGACCCAGGGCTGCTCTTGTACATGATCTAAACTTGGACCTGGTTGTGGAGGAGTATTGTCTGGGAGAAGGTCACTCCTCTTGGCATGGTCCAAAGAGACATGAGGGAGGGAAAGAAGGACAGAAAAATAGGGAGGGGTTGGGATAGAGTGAGACAGAAAATATAGAGGGATAATTGTGGGGGAGGGAGACAAAAAAGAGAGGAGAAAACTAGAAGAAAGCAAAAGAGCTGAAAAAGGAAAGAGAATGAGAAGAGATAAAGAGAGAGAAGAAAAGGGACAGATTAGAGCAAGAAAAAAGAAAGAAGAAGAGAAGAGATGAAGAGAGAAAGAAACGAGCGAAGTAGATAAAGAAAACAGAAAGAGGAAGACACAAACCTGAATGGAGACAGAGGTTTGTTTCTTTGGATCCCAGAGAAACTCGGCAGCATTCAGCAGGGTGGGATTTACTCGCGGGTCGACAATTCCAACTGACAGAGGAATATCTGAAGTAACAAAATAATATGAGGAAGAGAGAAAGAATGTCACAGCGTGAAAGCAAACCACAGCAATTGATGGATTCGTTCAAGTGCTTCAGACCAAAGAATCATTCCCTGGCTGGCGACATGCTCCAGGCCTCTGCCCCTTTGTATTTGACTTCATTGTGCACAACAAAATGGCCCCGATAGACCCCCTCCCCCCATCCCAATGGCCCAAAGGAAATTGACAACTCACCATATGAGGAATTGTGGTTGCAAAGCTGTTGCCAATAACTACATGGTACAACTGGTTAACACACCAATACATTACATCCTGGGAGGACAGACGCACCAACGTTAGCGTCCTCGACCAGGCCAACATCCCCAGTATTGAAGCACTGACCACACTCGATCAGCTCCGCTGGGTGGGCCACATTGTCCGCATACCAGACACGAGATTACCAAAGCCAGCGCTCTACTCGGAATTCCTTCACGGCAAACGAGCCAAAGGTGGGCAGAGGAAACGTTACAAGGACACCCTCAAAGCCTCCCTGATAAAGTGCAACATCCCCACTGACACCTGGGAGTCCCTGGCCAAAGACCGCCCTAAGTGGAGGAAGTGCAGCCGGGACGGCACTGAACATCTTGAGCCTCATCATCGAGAGCATGCAGATATCAAGCGCAGGCAGCGGAAAGAGAGTGCGGCAAACCTGTTGCACCCACCCCTTCCCTCAACGACTATCTGTCCCACCTGTGACAGGGACTGTGGTTCTCGTATTGGACTGTCCAGTCACCTAAGGACTCATTCTAAGAGTGGAAGCAAGTCTTCCTCGATTCCGAGGGACTGCCTATGATGACGACGATGATGACATTACCTCGTTATGCCCTACAGTTCCAGCTTCTTCCAATGCCTTGCTGATTGTTTCTGGAAGCAGACTGTGTCTCTTATGAACTAAAACCTGAAATTTCTCTGCTATACCGAGTGAGCATAGCCTAGCTCTAACAATTCACCCCAATCGCGGTAAATTGCTTTTCTGTAGAACATATCGGGTGCCCACTACAACCCACTACAATCTGGAAGGCTGAAAGCAATAGCTTTGTACAGACTAAGCTACTGGCCAGATTTACTGCTGTGCAAATAACATGTTGCACAGCAGTAAAAAAACACATAGTCACAATACTATAAAGAACAATTATTAATTTGCAAAACGTATATTGGGATGTCTGTTTAATAGAGTTCATTTCTCGCCCAGCTCCTTTAACCAAGCTCTTGGAAAAGAAGAATTTTCGCAGTGGTAAATACATAATCATCCATTATAGGCGGTCCCTAGAACAAGGATAACTTGCGTCCACATGAGGTCACAGATGTTTCAATGAAGGACCCGATGTTCCAGTCCTGAACTCCAATTGAGGGGGTGGAAGATGCCTGTGCGTGGATTTATTTAACGTGTGGTGACCGTTGCACATCAGCCACCACACGGGCTCGACAGAGCTAAGCCTTTATCCAGTGGCAAGGGTTAACCAGGACGACTGGAGACCAGCTCTGTTGCTACATAAGCCCTTCTTATAGAGCTCCATATACAACTGTGCAGCTACTGGTGAACAATAAAACAGTTGACCACTGGAATATTCTCAAGTGCTAAGGATATTTCTCCTTCTCTTCAAAGAAGTTCAAGCAATTTAATTGAGGAAATAAAGCAATGTCTTCCAGTGGGATAAGGTCTGTAACAGTGATATAAAGAAAGACTTGCATTTATAAAGTACCTTTCATGACCACCAGACATTTCAAAGCACTTTACAGCCAATGAAGTACTTTTTTAGAGTATAGATATTGCTGTAATGATTCCCTTAGAGGAACCATGTTATTTGATATCTGATCAAACACATTTTGTTCATATATGTTATATATGTATCTGTAACGAGTGGTTAGGATTTGGAATGTACTGCCTGATAGGGTAGTGGAAACAGATTCAATAATAGCCTTCTGAGTGCTGAGGGAGCGCTGCACCATCAGAGGTATCGTCTTACGGGCGAGATGTTAAACCGAGGCCCTGTCTGCCCTCTTAGGTGGACATAAAAAATCCCATGGCAGTACTTCAAAGAAGAGCAGAGGAGCTATCCCTGGTGTCCTGGCCAATATTTATCCCTCAATCAACATAACAAAAAAAAAATCAGATTATCTGGTCATTATCACATTGCTGTCTGTGGGAGCTTGCTGTGCGCAGGTACTTCATTGTGTCCAAAAGTACCTTATTGGCTGTAAAGCTGTTTGAGACGTCCAGCGGTCGTGAAAGTCTCTAAATAAATGGAAGTCTTTCTTTTTCACAAGAGAATTAGATGAATACTTGAAGGAGAAGCAATTGCAGGGATATGGGAAAAGAGCCAGGGAGTGGGACTAACTGGATTGCTCTTTGAAAGAGCATGGTTTCGATGGTATGAATGGCCTCCTTCCGTGCTGCACTATTCTGTCATTCTATAATTCTACGTTCTTTCCTAGCACGTTCCTTATCTCCACAATACCACTGTAACACATGGCAGTTGGGAATTACACACTAGTCCGCCGGATTCTGTACAAGTTAATATTTTAATCACACTGCCCCCTATCAAAGAGAACCTATATTTTCTAATTCATGTTGAGAGACCTGGCCTCTTCCTCACAGATGGAGTGTTGCAGTTTCCGTAACCTTGTTTCCAGCAAAGGAGCAGCCTCCACTTTAAATCCTATCCATTTTAAATATACAAGTCGATCAAAAGAAAAAATTACATTTTTAACCACAATGCTCCCTGCCGCAATTCCGCTACTTAAAGGCCGCAAAAGTTGCCGATACCAGTTATAAGTTAGTTGTGTAAATTCTACTAGAACGAGGCAACACCAGTGTCTTTTACACCAGTGTCTCGTGCAAACGCTCGGATGATGTAGGATAAGTCTGGGCTACTCAGTAGTTTAGTGGTGTCCATGATAACAGTGATAACAAGAGCTTCTTTCTCTCTTCCCATTCTCATTATTTCCGTCTTGTACTGCCTTATCACCAGCGGAGTCTAATCTAAACAACTCAACCCTCCAATCTTATCAGATATCAGAGAAACCAGTCACAATGTGTGCAGTAGAAACAAGGCACAGACCTTTCCACGTCGTGAATATCTGAATCATTAATCAACACTCGACAAATTATAAAGGCAAACTTTACAAATGGCAGGATTTTCTGTTTGGACAATTATGTGAAGCTCCTCACCAGGAGTGCAAAGTTATCCCAATATTCTCACTAACAGGGTCCAATAATGTACTAATTATCACACTATTCATTGAACATATTCCTGTTTTTCTCCACAGTCTGGGTTTCTTGCTATCTCCCTTAGAGAAACCATGTTATTTGATATCTGATCAAACACATTTTGTTATCTCCATGGGCTTTTCAAGCACTTTCTCACTCGTCACGATTATGTTGGCTCTAGGTGTGGACAATCTGGTACAATCCGGTTCCATCTGGAATTCCCTCCCTAAATCTCTCTGCCTATCTCTCCTCCTTTAAGTCCCTCCTTAAAACCCATCTCTTTGCCCAAGCTTCTGGTCACCTGTCCTAATATCTCCTTGTTTGGCTCGGTGTCAATTTTTACGCTCCTGTGAAGCACCTTGGGACGTTTTACTACATTAAAAGCACTATATAAATGCAAGTTCTTATTGTTGAAATGAATTGCTGTACTGTCGTTAAACTATGAGCACTTTCCAAAATGCCTCTACCAAAAAACACTCAGACAACCCAGCACTGGGGACTAGGGACCCAAGCTGAGCCTTGGTGGTCAGTACGTACTGCGCAATGCAGTTAGTAATTGAGGCATCGATCAAACATCCAATTAGGTTTTATGAAGACAATGTTGAATCCTGTGTCCCATGCTCTCTTCAAGCATGGCAACCCTGCTGAGAGTGCGGGAACATGGAATTAGCTCTGTACTGCTTCAGTTTTCTTGATATTCAGAAGATGTTTCAAGGGACACTGCTCTCTCCATCCACACTGAGATTCATCAGGGTCACTTTCGATGAAGACCAGGACTGTGAAAGCCCTCAGCACAACACCCGCGATGCTGACAGTGGAAGGAACGTACCAATGTCGAGCAGTCTGTCTCCTGGCCTGTTCCATTTCCAGCCCTGGAACTGTTGGTGTTCGCTGTACTGCAGGCGTCTGTCATGAAAGACCACCCTGACTATACTCTGCAAAACAAAACAAGGCAAAAGTAGGGGATGAGTGGAATTAGTTAGTCTTATTATCGTCATATCATGCGACTACCAGAACTCAAAACAGTTTTTGGCAACAAACTTTCTCCCTCCCCCTCTCTCCTGATATATTGGGGGAGGAATGTGGGGCGACTGCACCCCCTGATAGTGCTCCTTTAATGAAGGGGAGGGCCTGTGTACGAGGCAGCGTTACGCGACCTACCGCGTAGCGCTGCGCCTCTCACTGATCCCTTCCGCCCCACTTGTGCCCCACAGAGCAAATAGAGCACAATATTTTGCATCCTACTTGCTCTCAGGGGCTGTAACCCAAATTTAGGTCACCGGGCGGGACTTGCGCGCCCGGTGCAGGAAATCCCGCCTCGCGGCTGTTACCGCCCCCCAAAGAGACGCTACGTAATTTTCCTTTCATTACCTTTAGCCATGTAGAACCCTCTGAGAGCTCTGCGTTCCTCCAATTCCGGCCTCTTGTCCATCCCCAACTTCCTTTGCTCCAATTGTCTAGTGCCTAAGCTCTGAAATTCCCTCCCTAAACATAGAAACATAGAAACATAGAAAATAGGTGCAGGAGTAGGCTATTTGGCCCTTCGCGCCTGCACCACCATTCAATAAGATCATGGCTGATCATTCCCTCAGTACCCCTTTCCTGCTTTCTCTCCATACCCCTTGACCCCCTTAGCCATAAGAGCCACATCTAACTCCCTCTTGAATATATCCAATGAACTGGCATCAACAACTCACTGCGTCAGGGAATTCCACAGGTTAACAACTCTCTGAGTGAAGAAGTTTCTCCTCATCTCAGTCCTAAATGGCCTACCCCTTATCCTAAGACTATGTCCCCTGGTTCTGGACTTCCCCAACATCGGGAACGTTCTTCCCGCATCTAACCTGTCCAGTCCCGTCAGAATCTTATACATTTCTATGAGATCCCCTCTCATCCTTCTAAACTCCAGTGAATAAAGGCCCAGTTGATCCAGTCTCTCCTATGACAGTCCAGCCATCCCTGGAATCAGTCTGGTGAACCTTCGCTGCACTCCCTCAATAGCAAGAACGTCCTTCCTCAGATTAGGAAACCAAAACTGAACACAATATTCCAGGTGAGGCCTCACTAAGGCCCTGTACAACTGCAGTAAGACCTCCCTGCTCCTATATTCAAATCCCCTATCTATGAAGGCCAACATACCATTTGCCTTCTTCACCGTCTGCTGTACCTGCGTGCCCACTTTCAGTGACTGATGAACCATGACACCCAGGTCTCGTTGCACCCCCCCCCCTTTCCTAATCTGCCGCCATTCAGATAATATTCTGCCTTCGTGTTTTTGCCCCCAAAATGGACAACCCCACATCCACCCATACCATACTACATCTGCCATGCATTTGCCCACTCACCCAACCCGTCCAAGTCACCCTGCAACCTCTCCACCTCTCTTTCCTCCTTTACAATGTTCTGATCATTTGCTCTTTTCTTCCTCCCGGACATGTCCTGGCATTCCATCTTGCTATCCAGTGGCTGCAGGAGCCCCAAATGGATCCTTCCCATTGGGGATCTGGGGCAGAGGGCGTTGGGAGGAACAGGCGAATTTGGACCGGCAGTTCCCAAGGCTCACCACCACTGGGGGTTGTCCTCGTGTCATGTCTGGATCTTTTGTAAACTAATTAATAGAGATTGATTGCTTTGATTAGTCAATTCCATTATCATCATATCAAGTGACTACCAGGATGGTAGATAGCACACTAGATGGACCATGGTCATTTCTGGTCTAGTAATTCTTATGTTCCTATGTATTACACGGAGCAGTGGCATCAAATGGGGTGTCGAGCCACTGCACAGGCACCCAGTGCATGTGTAGGTTCTGCGGCCTGGTGGTAACCATGTACCATAAAAGCATGGTGGGCGACAGGTTTCAGTCCCTATTTTACGATCTAGAGGGGCTGTCCCTCAACATCTGGCTCATATCTGCTTGGAACTTGGTTCAGACTGCCAAAGCCATGTTTCAGATCTTTATTCATTTCATCCTCCCTTGTATTTCCCCCTTCCCCACTCTGTGTAGCACTCACCTTCAGCATTTTCCCATTTGGTTCCAACAGTCCCCTCACATTCTGATTGCACAGCATCCGGATCTCGTACGATTGACCTGCATCGGGAACAACATAGACATCAGGGCGCAGAAACCAGGCAAATGCTTTAAAAGTCCTCTGTCGCTCTCCTGATTCCTCAGCAAGTTTTTCCAATGAATTAAAGGGCCATGAGCATTTGGAAGGCCCTAAGTTCAATCCCCAGCCAGTGCTGAGCTATCTCTTCTCAGATGGGGCAGCAATAGAGGAAGTATTAATGACCTCGGTGCTAAGAATTCAAAGGGGAAAGACAACCAGGTTCCCACTCCCTATCGCCTTTCCCCTCCCTATCTTTGTAACCATCTCCAGCCCCACAACCCTCCAAAATCTCTGCACTCCTCCACTCCTCCAATATTGGTGCTTGCACATTCCTGATTTCCAATGTTCCACCTTTACACTCATAATAGCTGGTGAGACTGAGTACTGTGTGTAATGAGCAAGTGTGACCTTAGCTCCTTTATTAAGGTTCCAGAGTGCAGGTACCTCGTGGGTAGCCTGCTTATATACCGTGCTCCCAAAGGATGCTGGGACCCTCTTGGGACTCCAACAGGTAGGCCCTCTGGTGGTCAGGTGTGATGCAGGTTACAGGGGTTAAATACGTATCACCACCATTGGCAGCAATGTATTTATCTGCCTAGGATCTAAGTTCTGGAATTCCCTCCCGAAACCTCTATGCCTCTCCACTTCTCTCTCCTCCTTGAATACATGCCTAAAAACCTATCCTGTCCTAATATCCCAATATCTCCTTATTCGGCTCGGTGTCAAATTTTGCTTGTTAATGCTCATGTGAAACACCTTGGTATGATTTACTACATTAAAGGCGCTATATAAATGCAAGTTGTTGCTGATTATTTTCCAGGCATTCCTGTTGACAGTGGACGCTAAAAGATAATAGGATTGAGATTGGCTGTGTCACCATCCCGAAAGCAAATAACCTGCAAACACTCAGATGTCCAGGATCTCACATCAGGATTGCCGCTTGTACAACGTGCAAAAGGCTGCCTAAAGAGTAAACATCTTCAGGAGATGAGGAGAGAAAATTAGTGAGGAAGAAAAAGATAATGATAATTGTAAGAACACTTAGTGTGAGATATTAAAAGATCGAACGGCTTGTATTTACATAGTGCCTTTCACAACCACCAGACGTCCCAAATTGCCTTTCAGCCAATGAAGTACTATGTGAAATGTAGTCATTGTTGGAATGTAGGAGATGCAGCAGCCAATTTGTGCTCACATCTCATCCAAAAGATAGCACCTCCGACACTGCAATACTCCCTCAGCATTGCACCAGCATGTCAGCTGAGGTTTTTATGCTCAATGTCCCTGAAGTGGGATTTGAACCCCCAACCTTTTGGACTCAGACAGAGAGTGCTGCCCACTGAGCCACAATCCAACAATATGGACCAACTATTCAACCAGCTTGTAAAGCAGTAGCATCATGTTGCTTGCAAATCTTTCATCTACACAAAGACTGACTTATGTGGAGAGATTGAAGGGTCTTAGGCTCTTCAGCCTTGAAAGGAGATGATTGCGAACCTCATAGTGAGATGCAAGATAATAAATGATAAACATAAGTCAGATCCAGAACATGACTTCAAACTAAACTGTAACAGTAGGTCAACGGGGGCACAGATTCAAGCCAGTAAAAGACTAATTTTGAACTAATGTCAGGAAGTTCTGTTTTACACAAAGAGTGAAATAGACTTCCGGGTAGGTTCGTGGAGAGAGAATCCCTTTGCTAGAGGGATGGAGTGCAAGGTTTTATTTGGATGCTTGAGCTAGGATGCCCCGATATCCTTCTCTCCCGCACCTGTCTTGCGTAATTCACCACCTCTACGTCTGACTGTACCTTGGTTCAGGTAGGTGAGGGTCTCCTCGTGCAGTTTAACAGCGGGCGAGGTGGCAGCTCCAAGGACATACTGGAAGGTGACAGCACTGGACTCCTGGTCTGAGGAGAGAGTGGCCTCTTCGTGCTTGAAGAGCGGTAATGGCAGCATGTCACTGAAAGAAGAAAAGAACTTGCAGTCACTTCACTGAGCAGAGTAAAACTTTCACTATTTTGCTAGTGCTGATACACAGCGTAACATAAAGTGAGGTTTCATTGTCGAGTGGTCTCTGTGATGCGATAGCTTTCTCATGAGATTGAAAAAAAGAAGGAATTTGCATTTATACAGCACCTTTCGCAACATCAGGATGCCCCCAAAGCACTCACAGCCAATGAAGTACTATTTCTAGCTTCCCTATGGGGGCGAAATTGGTCATCCACCCATTTCTCGGTGGTATGCCAGTGGTATGTCGTTTCATACCACCAGGTACTGCTGGGGCGGAGTATGTGCGATTTTCGTCACTTTTTTCTCGGCGGTATCTAAGGGTCCCGAGTTCTGCGCCCGCGCATGCTGCTGTGACGCTCCCCCCGAGAGACACAGATTAAAAACCACAGAGACTGCCGGCCTGAGAACGATGTGCAGGTACGTGGGGGGTGGGGGAGGGATCGTTGCTGCGGGGGGGGGAGATACCTGTGAAGGGGAATCGCTGCTGTGGGGGGGGGGGGAACAAATCGCTGAGGGGGAGGGGGGGAAAGACAAGGGGTTGGGAGAGATGGTGGGGGGTGAGATTTTACAGGTAATTGTGCACTGCGCCGACTGAAGATCAACTTAAAACCACCTTTTCCAGGGTCGGCGGTAAGTTATCATTTTGGCAATTTTGAGTGGTATGCCGGCGGTGTGCAGGGGCGGGCGGTGTGCATACCGCCCGGCGGTATGTCGCTGACAAATTTTCCGCCGGGCGCTATGTGGGCGGTATGTAAGTCTTTTTTGATCAATTTGGCGATTTTGGGCAGGATGTCGGCGGTCTGCAGGTGGTATGCCCACCAATTTCGGGCCCTAACAGTTTGGTGAGCCAAGGGTGGTGGAAGCAGATTCAATAGTAACTGTTGAAAGGAATTTGGATATAGATTTGAAAAGGAAATAATTGCAAGGCTTTGGGGAAAGAGCAAGGAGGTGGGACTAATTGGACAACTCTTTTAAAAAGCCAACACAGGCATGACAGGCTGTATGGCCTCCTTCTGTGCTATATGATTCTAATTAGTGGTGAGTCGTGGAACAGGCAGGTTTGCTGTTCAATCTCTTGTCTCTGCTGCGTTAGTTGATCTCGGCCAGGGTAATGGTAGGAATGTCGCAACTTAGCTCAGCACCCACCGGTCAAGGAGAGAGAGAGGTGAGCACAGTCACCACTGCTGGGCATTGTCTAGTGACCCCCAAGTGTGTGGGAGCAGACCAGATTGGGAACCACCGACGAATAGCCTACCAATGCCCCCTGTCTAGGATCACACACAGAGAATGGCCACGTGGGCTAGGTGACAGAAGGCACACCACGGAACCATAAACTGGCATGAATTAACACCTTCAGGAGAGGACGGGAGAAATTTGACAAAAAGTAAACATGTAAGTGCGAGGCAAAATAAACCACTCACTTTCCGAACAAGTGCTCATTACTGTCTCAGGGACCCTGTCATTTCCTGCATTACAACAGTGACTACACTTCAAAAGGTACTTCATTGGCTGTAAAGCACTCTGGGATGTCCGGTGGTCATGAAAGACACTATATAAATGCAAGTCTTTTCTTTCTTTAACTTAATTCTCATTATTTAACCTAGTACTCGTTAGCTCCTCAAGAGAAATTTCTCTTCCTGCTAACATATTCTATTGATATTTTCATTTAGAATTACTAAAATCTTTGTGATTGGATCCAATTTAAGATGATCCTAAAATAAAACACATGCTTTTTGGACCAAAATATACTTGCAGGTGTCTAACTATAATGTATTAAAATCCTTGCGTTTTTTGAGTTTGACATGATTGGAACATGGAACATTGGGATCAGTGGGCAACAGTATATGTCCTCATTGAAATCAAGCTTCACTGCAGACATGAGCATGCAATCTAGGCTGACACTTCAGTGCAGTGCTGAGGGAGTGCTGCACTGTCGGAGGTGCAGTCTTTCAGATGAGACATTAAACCGAGGCTCTGTCTGCTGTCTCAGGTGGTCGTAAATATCCCATAGCACCCTTTCAAAGAATAGCACAAGAGTGCTCCCTGCTGTCCTGGCCAATATTTATCCTTCAACCAATGCCAAAAATAGATGATCTGGCCATTTGTTTCAATGCTGTTTGTGGGATCTTGCTGTGCACAAATTGACTGCCACATTTCCTACATTGCAATAGTGACTGCACTTCAAAAGTACTTCATTGGTCTTAAAGCACTTTGGGATGTTCTGAGTTCGTGAAAGGCACTATATAAATACAACTTCTTTCTTATTGTACTCGATAATGCTGTAATGTCAATGGTATCGTGTGCCATTCTTTCTTTCCCTACAGGTGGTGCTGTAACCTCTAACAATTACTCTTAAGGTCACCTATTATTCTTGCTGGAAATCGCAGCGGGCCAGGCAGCATCTATGGAGAGAAACAGAGTTAACGTTTCGGGTTTGTGACCCTTCATCAGAACTGGAAAAGTTTGAGATGCAACAGATTCTTAAGGAAGTGCAGGGGCACTGAAAGGGGGAGGGGAGGGAAGAACAATGAGTTTTGGCAGATCCTGTTTGTCTCTTTTACCTTGTTCATCTTCATTGCTTTCTGTTTCCTTTCTCGTGTTTGATCAAGTATCTGCCAAAACTCATTCCTCCCCTCCCCCTTTCAGTGTCCCTGCACTTCCTTGAGAATTTGTTACATCTCGAAGTTTACCGGTTCTGACGGAGGGTCACAGACCCGAAACGTTAACTCTGTTTCCCTCCACAGATGCTGCCTGACCTGCTGAGATTTCCAGCATTTTCTTTTTTATTTCAGATTCCAGCACCCCAGCCCACAGATGTTGCTGCAATCTCTCTCAGTCGGTTACAGCAGAACACATGCTCAAAAACATTGCATTTTCTCTGACTAACTGTGAGCAAGGTGACAGGACATAAAATGGAATATTTTGGGCAAGCATAGCACTCTTGGCTCTGAGTCAGAAGGTTGTGGGTTCAAGTCCCACTCTGGGGACTTAAGCACTAGACTGACACTCCAGTGCAGTGCTGAGGGAGTGCTGCACTGTAGGAGGTGCCGTCTTTCGGATGAGACGTTAAACCGAGGCCCCAGCAGACCTCTCAGGTGGTCGTAAAATATCCCATGGCACTATTTTGAAGAAGAGCAGGGGAGTTATCCTGGTGTCCTGGCTAATATTTATCCCTCACTCAACATAACAAAAACAGATTATCTGGTCATTATCACATTGCTGTTTGTGAGAGTTTTCTGTGAGCAAATTGGCTGCCACGTTTCCCACATTACAACAGTGACTACACTCCAAAAAGTACTTAATTGGCTGTAAAGCGCTTTGAGACGTCCGGTGGTTGTGAAAGGCACTATATAAATCCAAGTCTTTCTTTTCTCTTTTCTTTGAGTTAGATTGTTGTGGGTTCAAGTCCCACTCCAAGACCTGAGCACATAACCTGGAATGACACATCAGTCCAGTATTGAGTTGGAGGTGCCATCTTTCAGATCATATGCCTAACTGTGTCCCAGTCTGCCTGTTCAACTGGAAGTAAAATATCCCATGGCAGAAATTAAAGTGCAGGGGAGTTCTCTCGTTGTGCTGGCCAATGCCCATTCCTTCAACCAACACCGCTAAAAAAATTAAGTGGTTATTTATCTCATTTGTTGGTTGTCGGAGCTTGCTGTGTACATATTGACTGCCACCTAAACCGCACTTTAAAAGCAATTCATTGGCTGTAAATTCCTATATGGTGAAAGGCCACCATATAAATCTAAAGTCTTTCTTTCTTCTAAAGTGCATTGGGACACTCTGAGGACATGAAAGGCGCTATATAAATGCAAGTTTTTTCTTTGTTTATATCAAAAGCATTTTCTGTCTATCACATTTCCTATCACATATTTCCTGTCCCACACTTGTGCATCACATTTAAAAAATACTATAAAGAAACAAAGGCAACAGTTTAGATTGTACAGAGAAACTGTCCATCAACGGAAGCTACTGGAGTTAGAAGATCTGCAGCATCTTAATCGGATTAACTGACATAGTGCTTACTTAACAGCAATTCGACTTTGTGGTCTTAAAGGAACACAGCTTCACCTTAGCACAGATGAATATGTTCTGCATACCATTGTATATTGCTACTGTTCCTATACACCAACAACTTACTTCAAACAATGCCCTGGGATAACTACTAGAATATATAAAAGTCTTGCACTTAGCCTGCCATCTTACAATGTGCCATGGACTAAACATGGCACAATGCAACATGGAACCAAAAGGGCAAGGAAGCTTCCCTGGTTCAATCTTGGATGTGCGTTGAGTTAATGGATCTCAGCCAAGGGAGAAGTGGCAGTGATGCTGCTTACCCCGACATTAATGGGTTAGACAGAGGAGAAACCAGCCAGTTACTGCTCCTGATTACTATCCAGCAGCCACTGCTGTAAGTGCATGTGTGCGGAGTTTATACAAAGACAGAATAGGGCGGAGGTAACTCGGGACGCAGTGATTATGCAGCTAGGCCAAGATTGATTTTTTAAAAAAAATAGAAGATTGTAAAAGAAAGAAGACTTGCATTTAAATAGCATCTTTCATGACCTCAGGACATCCCAAAGCACTTTACACTCAATGAAATACCTTAGAAGTGTAGTCACTGTTTAATATATGAAACACGGCAGCCAAGTTACGCATAGCAAGCTCCCACAAACCACAATATGTCAATGATCAGATAATCTGTTTTGTTCTTTTATTATGATGATTGCGGGATAAATATTGGCCAGGGTACCAGGGATAGAACTTTGCATACAATGAATGTTTCTGACGTGGAGTGACCGTTAGACAAACACAGCAGCACGACTCTGCAGACAATAATCGGAAGAATGTTGGGGTCCTGGGGGAGCTCCCTGCCCTTCAGATAGTGCCACAGGATCTCTAGGCTTCGCCTGAACCATACCGACAGGCGGATAGGGCCTCGGTTTAACATCTTATCTAAAATACGGCACCTCTGACAGTGCAGCACTCCCTCACTGCTGCTCTGTAATGGCAGACTAGGTTATGTGCTCAAGTCGCAGGGTTGGGTTTGAACCCACAACCTTCGGACCCAGAGGTGAGCTGACACACTAGGCTTTAATTAACAGGTAAATACTACTGCGGCAAATCTACTGTGGTCATCCGCTGATATTGCCAGGTGTAATTAGTAATCTCACGATACAATGATATCTGAAGAAACACTCAAAGCTCGCAGTCTTTAAAAAGAAACGCCAACAGTGCACTGGATTTTGAATTATTTTGTTAAAATACGTTCTCACTCACCGTCCTCCATTGGTAGTGACATATTGGTGGTAGTGTTCTGTTTGAGCTGGCCAGTAATGCTCTGTCTGGTTGTGCCAGTATAACATGGTGTTTCGATGTACTTCCAGTGTGGAAAAGTTTCAAGGGCAAGTAGAAGTTGGCTGGAGGTCTGACAGAGCTGGGATCTGAGCACCTGCACGCCTGTCCTTATATCCTGCAAGACGTGCCTTCCAGCAGGTGCAGTGGGAGGGAAATGGGTGGAAAGTTCTAAGCAGCAATTTACATGCAAATACAAGCCCTCAACCCCCTCAGGCACGGCACTAAAACACCATTTCAGCTGAATGATCAGTCCACACCCAGGGAAAGCTTGGCCACTGGCCCAAAATATTTCTGCAACAGTTTGACTTAAATCAGAAACAAGAAAGTTTTGCCACAGGATTGCATTTTCTTTCTGCACTCAATCTATTTTTGGTCTTCTGTTCATTTCGTCTCATTTTATTTCATGAGATTACAAATTATCGCTGACAATCTCGGCAGAAATATGTTCTTCGTATGTCATACTGTTTGCTATTTCGGCAGGGGAGCCAGGCTGTTTAAAAGCAATTGGTTAATGGCTCCATTAAAATAGTTGAGGGAAAAATGTCACGAGTGCTTTAAACAGTTAGCCACTCATTTCTAGTCTAGAGGTCTGCTGTCTTTTGTGGGTCCATATTCCCTCCATCCCATCATTTCTAACAGAGCCTTTAGTTATGCAGATCTCTCCCTGAAAACCCTCCTCCTCTCATTGGGTCTCAGTGCTTGTACGTTTCAAACTGCATCCGAAGGTTGTGGGTTTAAACTCCCCTCTAGGATCTGAGCATATAATCTAAACTGACACTCCAGTGTAGTACCGAGGGAATGTTGCACTGTCAGAGGTGCCGTCTTTCGGCGGAGATGTTAATTCAAGGCATTCTCTGCTCACTTAGTTGGATGCCATGGCATAACACAAATGATCTGGTCATTAATACAAAAGTGAAACACTGCGGGATGCTGGAATCTGAAATAAAAACAGAGAGTGCTGGAAATCTCAGCGGGTCAGGCAGCATCTGTGGAGAGAGAAACCGAGTTAACGTATAGGGTCAACATAAGAACATAAGAAAGAGGAGCAGGAGTAGGCCATACGGCCCCTCGAGCCTGCTCCGCCATTCAATAAGATCATGGCTGATCTGATCATGGGCTCAGGTCCACTTCCCTGCCTGCTCCCCATAATCCCTTATCTCCTTATCGTTTAAGAAACTGTCTATTTCTGTCTTAAATTTATTTAATGTCCCAGCTTCCACAGCTCTTTGAGGCAGCGAATTCCACAGATTCACAACCCTCTGAGAGAAGAAATTTCTCCTCATCTCAGTTCTAAATAGGCGGCCCCTTATTCTAAGATCATGCCCTCTAGTTCTAGTCTCCCCCATCAGTGGAAACATCCTCTCTGTATCCACCTTGTCAAGCCCCCTCATAATCTTATATGTTTCGATAAGATCACCTCTCATTCTTCTGAATTCCAATGAGTAGAGGCCCAACCTACTCAACCTTTCCTCATAAGTTAACCCCCTCATCCTCGGAATCAACCTAGTGAACCTTCTTTGAAATGCCTCCAAAGCAAGCACATCCCTTCGTAAATATGGAAACCAAACTGCATGCAGTATTCCAAGTGTGGCCTCACCAATACCCCGTACAGCTGTAACAAGACTTCCCTGCTTTTATACTCCATCCCCTTTGCAATAAAGGCCAAGATTCCATTGGCCTTCCTGATCACTTGCTGTACCTGCATACTCTCTTTCTGTGTTTCATGCACAGGTAACCTCAGGTCCCACTGTATTGCAGCACTTTGCAATCTTTCTCCATTTAAATAATAACTTGCTCTTTGATTTTTTTCTGTCAAGACCTACTGAGATTTCCAGCATTTTCTTTTTTTATTATCTGGTCATTATCTCATTGCTGTTTATGGGAGCTTATTGTGCACAAATTGGTTGCCATATTTCCTACATAACAACATTGACCTCACTTCATTGACTGTGAAGTGCTTTGTCAATGCCCCTGTGAAGGTGGGGTTGTGAAAGGCGCTATATAAATGCAAGTTTGCTCTCTCCACCCTCTCAAAATCCATGTTTTTGACCAACCTTTTGCTCACATTTCCTAATCTCTCCATCCATGGCATGGTATCTGCTCCTTTATCTATTCCCTTTCTTTTCTTTCCCGTGAGATATTTTCTATGTTAAAGGCACTATATAAATGGAAGTTGTGCCTCTTTACATAAGAACATAAGAATGTAAGAAATAGGTGCAGGAGTAGGCTACCTGGCCTCTCGAGCCTGCTCTGCCATTTAATTTCTCACAAATTCTCTTTCTTTACTCTGTTTCTAATTTCTAGTCATGTTTCTTGTCAATAAAATGTGGCATTATTTTATACATCAAAAAAACACCCTGTCCTAACTCGCACCAAGTCCTATTCACCTATCACCCCTGTGCTTATTGACCTACATTGAATCCTGGTCCAGCATCACCTCATTTTTAAAATTATCATATTTATTTTCAAATCCCTCCATGGCCTCATCGCTCCCCATCTCTGTAACTTCCTCCAGCCCCACAACCACCCGAGATCTCTGTGCTCCTCCAATTCTGGCCTCTTGCACATCTCTGATTTTCATCTCTCCACCAGTGACGGCCGTGCCTTCAGCTGCCTGGACCCTAAGCTCTGAAATTCCCTCCCTAAGCCTCTCTGCCTCTCTCTCCTCCTTAAAGACGCTCCTTAGAACTTACCTCTTTGACCAAACTTTTGGTCATCTGTCCTAATATCTCCTTTTGTGGCTCGGTGTCAAATTTAGTTTGATAACATTCCTGTGAAGCACCTTGGAACGTTTTAATGTATTAAAGGCACTATATAACTACAAGTTTGTTGTTGTCTTCACCTTCTCTGTTCCAAAGAGAACAATCCCAGCTTCCCTAGCCTCTCCACATAACATTAGTTTGGCCCCACCTGGAGTATTGTGTCCAATTCTGGGCACCACGCTTTAGGAAGGACGTGAAGGCCTTGGAAAAGGTCCAAAAGAGAATTACTAGAATGGTTCCAGGGATGATGGATCGCAGTTGCGTGGAAAGACCAGAGAACCGGGGGTTGTTCTCCTTGGAGCAGAAAAGGCTAAGAGGAAATTTGATAGAAGTGTTTAAAATCATGAAGGATTTAGCTAGAGTAAATAAAGAGACATTGTTTCCAATGGCCACTGGGTCGATAATGAGAGGACACAGATTGAAGGTGATTGGCAAAAGAACAAGAGGAGACATGAGGGAAAACCTTTTTACACAAGTGGTTAGGATTTGGAATGCATTGCCTGTTAGGGTGGTGGATACAGAAAAGGCCTTCTAAAGGGAATTGGATAAGGAGAAAAAAAATGCAGGGATTATGGGGAAAGAGCGGGGAATGAGACTAACTGGATGGCTCTTGGAAAGAGCAGGCACAGATTTAATGGGCCGAAAGGCCTCCTTCCGTGTTGTATGGTTTTATGATTCTATGAAGTCCCTCATCCCTGGTACTATTCTAGTAAATCTCTTCTGTACCCTCTCCAAGGCCTTGACATCCTTCCTAAAGTGTGGTGCCCAGAACTGGACACAATACTCCAGCTTAGGCTTCCAGAAAATACCACACACCCTCAGGATTAGCTTTGCAATATTTTAAAATTATTTTTCACCAGTTTCTCCCCCCCCCCACAAATGTGAACCAACTGCTAAATGTGAACCAACTGCTTTGGGCAAGTTGAAACTGGAAAATGAAATAAAACAATAAATGTTATAAAAATATAAGAATTATTGTTATGAAAAAAGTTCATTGTAGCGACTCTGTGGTTACAGAAAAGGGAATAGAGAAAAGGCCTTCTAAATGACACTGTCTGCTGTTTTATGGCTGTTGGTTGTGTGTATTGTAAACAGCTGAAATATGAAAACAGTCTGCCTCTTCGATAGCTCTGCATCCCCAGGGATCTGCTGCCTATGACAGCTTGTTTTGTAAATGTGGCACTCAGAGTGCAGCTTGGAGTTGGCACCCATTGACACCCAGTGGAATCATCATAGCCAGTCCCTCAGAATCGAGGAAGACTTGCTTCCACTCTTAAAATGAGTCCTTAGGTGGCGGAACAGTCCAATAGCAGTTAGCTGTTTCCCAGAACCCCCTGCATTGTAGTACCAATCACTGCTCTCCGTTAGCAACCAGTGACCCATGCTGGAATGTGCTTGCAGACTGATGTTGGGTGAGGAGCGGGGCAGCACAGGTTGGGGTTGGCTGTGATGCCCCACTGTAGCCAAATAGCCGGCTAATGTTCACTGTCTGGATTCACAGGCAGAGAATGGTCACTTGGGCAGTCAGTCAGCACGCATGGAACCTTATCTCTATGAGCCAGAACCTTCAAGAGAGAAGGGAATATTGGAGGGGGACATTATAATGAATTGAACATTCAAAATAATGAATCATTTATTATTCTTTAATAATGAGGTAACACTGGTATTACACTGCTCTCCTGCTGAATAATGCACACAAAATACAAGTACAGCCTGTACTCTATTAGAAAAATGCATTTGGTTTAAGCTGTCAGACACAGAAGGGTTAATTCTGCGAGGTGCAACTGTCTTGATAATGAGAGAGGCTAACACATTACGTACCCTGGGAGTTGGTACAATGACATACAGAAGATCTATTCTATTCACTAAGTATGTTCTGCATGATGTACCCGAGGGTAAACATAACAGGTATTTATATCCAAACAACGGGTATCATGTTCTAAATATTAAACAACTCTTTCCTTGAACTGCGAATTGCCATGTGTTTCAGGTTAATGCACAATGTAACGCAAGATACAGGAAAGTTCCTTTTGCTGGAAGGTTAAGAGTTTGGAGTTCGGAGGTTGCAAATTCAGCTCCTTTGACTTCCCTCACTTGACTCTTGCTGGCAAGCAGTTCCATGGGTGCCCTATGGTCAGCCAAGTGTCCGTTCTTGCTGCACAAGTCCAGACGTTGATTCTTGTCAGGGCATTTGGCAATGGAGGATATTGAAGCCCAACTCAGTCTTCAACCAATATTTGAGTTGGAGGCCACTGTGTACTGACCAGGGGCAGGAACCCCAGCTGATGGCACGAGGCCAGTTGACAACATAGATGAGGGAATGTACCTGAGACCTTCTTGGGCTGTATGACTCATTATAACAACACCATCGGCAATAACTACATTTGTTTACATTTTCTCATGTAGAGAACAAGGCTTCAGAGACCTATGAAGAAAGGCAAACCATGCAAGATGAAGCATTTGCTCACCAAACCTTTGGGAGAAGTTTAATTTTGGTAATTTCAACATTAATTCGAGAAATGTGACTTGTGAAGGTAAAGAAAGAAAGAAACAAACAAAGACTTGAATTTATTTAGCGCCTTTCACGGCCTCAGGACACCCCAAAGTACTTTACATCCAATGAAGCACTTTTTGAAGTCATTGTTGGAATGTAGGAAAAGCGGCAGCCATTTTGTGCACAGCAAGCTTCCACAAACAGCAATGTGATAATGACCAGATAATCTGTTTTAGTGATGTTGATTGAGGGATAAATATTGACCAGAACACTGGGGATAACTCCGCTGCTCTTCTTCGAATAGTGCCATAGGATCTTTCACATAGAGCTGGGAGGACAGACGGAGCCTCGGTTTAGTGCCTCTGAAAGGCGGCACCTCCGACAGTGTGGCAGTCCCTCAGTACTGCACTGGAAGTGTCAGCCCAGATTTTTTGTGCTCAAGTCGGCTCATTTTGTTTCCAACTTTGCACAAAATAGGCTGGACAGTGTTTTCTTTGTTAAATCTCTGGAATTCTCGACCAGTTCCTCACTGAAAATAAATTGCAGTCGCACAAGCCTTGGAAAGAAGCAGAGTTGGCAGAATTCAACGTCATAGATGCATTTTTCTTTTGAGAATCAGAAAGCCAACAAATAGCAGCAGAAGTTGGTACAATTGGCCTCAGGTCGAAGGAAGAGGGGAAAATTAACCAAAGTTTTCGTTCCTGATTGTTATCCCGTGAATTCGGTTGGAGATCGCATGTCTGTAGATGTGGGGATGAGGATAGGATCTGGATTGCCTGCATTCCACCCCTCTGCAAGATCCTACAAATCCCCTGGGAGGACAGACGCACCAACATTAACATCCTCGACCAGGCCAGCATCCTCAGCATTGAAGCACTGACCACACTTGATCAGCTCTGCTGGGCGGGCCACATCGTTCGCATTCCACTCTCCACCACTGAATTGAATTGTTGATACCTAGCTTTATACATGAAGGATGCATGGCAGGCAACTGACCCCTGTGAACTCATATACCAGTAAGAGTTATTTTTGTCATTTAGGATTTAAGGGATAAGGGTTACTTTTAATTCCGGATTTTTTAAAAGCAGAGTAATTCAGACAAGTTAAAAAAAAGTGAGGTGATAGTTAAGATGTTATTTAACTTGCTTTGATGTTGCTTACTCATAGTCTGTAAATGATAAGCAATGTGTTAGCCTCTCTCACTTCACACCTATTGTATTACGAAGTCTTGGATCCCTCTTTTGGCTGTGAGCAGATTCATTCATTCATAGGCAGTCCCTCGGAATCGAGGAAGACTTGCTTCCACTCCTGAAGTGAGTTCTTTGGTGGATGAACAGTCCAATACGAGAGCCACAGACTGTGTCACAGGTGGGACAGATGGTCGTTGAGGGAAGGGGTGGGTGGGACTGGTTCACCGCACGCTCCTTCCACTGTCTGCGCTTGATTTCTGCACACTCTCGGCGTTGAGACTCGAGGTGCTCAGCGCCCTCTCGGTTGCACTTTCTCCACTTAGGGCCGTCTTAGGCCAAGGACTCCCAGGTGTCAGTAGGGATGTTGCCGTTTCGGATGCCCCCAAAAGTTCGTCACCATCCTCCGCCTGCTCCACGACAACATGCAGGCCGTGATCCTTACCAATGGATCCATCACAGACCCAATTCAAGTCCGGACTGGGGTCAAACAGGGCTGCGTCATCGCCCCAACCCTCTTCTCAATCTTTCTCACCACCATGTTCCACCTCACAGTCAACAAGCTCCCCGCTGGAGTGGAACTAAACTACAGAACCAGTGGGAACCTGTTCAACCTGTGCTGTCTCCAGGCCAGATCCAAGACCACCCCAACCTCTGTCATCGAGCTACAGTACGCGGACGACGCCTGCATCTGCGCACATACAGAGGCCGCACTCCAGAACAAAGTCGATGTATTTACTGAGGTGTGGGAAAGTATGGGCCTTATGCTAAACATCTGTAAGACAAAGGTCCTCCCCCAGCCTGTCCCCACCGTACAACACTGCCCCCCAGACATCAAGATCCACGGCACGGCCCTGGACACCGTGGACCACTTCCCATATCTCGAGAGCATCCTATCAACAAGAGCAGGCATCGACGATGAGATCCAACACCGCCTCCAGTGTGCCAGTGCAGCCTTCGGTCGCTTGAGGAAAAGAGTGTTTGAAGACCAGGCCCTCCAAACTGCCACCAAGCTCATGGTCTACAGGGCTGTAGTAATACCCGGCCTCCTGTATGGCTCAGAGACGTGAACCATGTACAGTAGACACCTCAAGTTGCTGGAGAAATATCACCAAAGATGTCTCCGCAAGATCCTACAAATCCCCTGGGAGGACAGGCGTACCAACATCAGCGTCCTCACTCAGGCTAACATCCCCAGCATTGAAGCACTGACCACACTCGATCAGCTCCGCTGGGCAGGCCACATAGTCCGCATGCCAGACACGAGACTCCCAAAGCAAATGCTCTACTCGGAGCTCCTTCATGGCAAACGAGCCAAAGGTGGACAGCGGAAATGCTACAAGGGCACCCTCAAAGCCTCCCTGATAAAGTGTGAGCAGACACATGCAATACAAATGACAAAGTATTTACAGCACAGAAACAAGCCATTCGGCCCAGCAGGTTTGTGCTGGTGCTCATGCCCCACACAAGCCTCCTCCCACCCATCTTCATCTAACCCCATCAATATGTGCTTGGGATAAAGATTGGGAAAGAGGTTGCAGAAAGGCTTCTTTGAAACAGGAAGCTGTGTTGACGGTCCATTTTATTAAAGGGGCAATGCTGATGGCTTTCACAGAAGCAAAGTGATTAGAAATGGTGGAGGATAGTTAGAAGCCATAGGGCTAGAAATTGCATAGCGTCCTGTTTGTGGCGATAACTTTTCAGGGAGTGCAAAAGTTTTGCCGGGCGAAAAAGATTTGCTGCTGCTGGGAACTTCGGCTTTAGCACTCCCAAGAGGGAAGCGGAGCGTTACATCAAGTGCTGCCACCTCCCTTAGAGCGGTAAAGTGTGTGAGAGGGGCGGTATTGGCAGAGCGATGAGCAATGTTCGGGCAGCGCTGCCGTCTGTGCAGGCTCCTTGCCTCCCTTAAAGGGAAGGGCCAATGATGGGTTGAACGAATCTTCATGCTGTGTCTGTCGGGCCACGGAACCTGTGCTGTGTGCATAGCAGCCCCAGGCACTCTGAGAGAGCGCAGGGCTGAACCATTGCGGGGCAACAGAAATCAGGAGGCACCAGAATGGGGAGATAAATACATTTTACCCTACCCGACCTCCACTGCCTTTAATTAGTGCTCCCCAAGCGACCAGCTGAGGTGACAACACCTCCTGCAGCTGCCGTTGTTGAAGCCTGGCGATGCCGCAGGGGGCGGGAGCGAATATTGCATCCGGGGCGGTAACAGGGCGCTGTGCACCGGATGACGTCACGATCTGCGGGGCATTACAGAATGAGGCGGTAATTGTTGGGTATTGAAGGATTTGGAGAGGGTGCAGAGGAGATTTACCAGACTGGAGAAGCTGGGATTGTTATCCTGAGAAGGGGAAATTTAATAGAGGTGTTCAAAATTATATGGGATTTTGATAGAATAGATAGGAGAAACCGTTTCCACTGTCGGGAGGGTTCCCCATAATGTGCTTTGGGTGCGCGTACCCTTTAAGAGGCTGTGTGGCCCATGCACACAACTTTAACATGGAAAAAGCCAGTCCCAGGCTGCGTGGGAGCGGCTGATGCCTGTCGCCGCACAGCTTATAGGGAACAGTTTCGGCAACCAGAGGGCACCGATTTAAAATAATTGGCAAAAGAGCTAGGGGAGTGAGGTGAGGAGAATGTTTTGATACAGCGAGTTGTTATGACCTGAATGCACTGCCTGAAAGAGCAGTAGAAGCAGATTCAATAGCAGCTTTCAAAAGGGAATTGGATATATATTTGAAAATGAAAAAAAACTTGCAGGGCTATGGGGAAAGAGCAGGAGAGCGGGTCTAATTGGGTGGGTCTTTCAAAGAGCCGGCACGGGCACGGTGGGCCAAATGGCCCTCTTTTGTGCTCTATGATTCTATGATTCTATGACATATTTGGAAGACGATTTAAAGCATGAAGTGTTTAGAGATAGTGCTAAAATAAAACCAACGCTCAGGCATCAAATAAATGAATACAATGCAGTGACACACTAGCCCCTCTGAATTCACATTTGTTTTATGTTTAAAGAATATGCTTGCAAAGAGTGTAACAGTTATTGGACTGTCCCAGAAGAACATCTACTGCAGGGCACAAACCAATAGGATTTGCAAATCCAACTTTCAATTAACTGCATGCACACACACAGTGTATCGGTTGCTGCTCCAATCTACAGTGCAAATTAGCTGGATCCAAGACTACGACAGAATCGTATCGATTGATGCCGTTCTGTAATATAAAAGCAGCTATAAATGCAATATAAATTATGGCTGGAAAACATATTTGTATCTGTACGTGCATCGGGGCGGAGGAGTGATGAGAAATCGTGGCGGAGGTGCAGCGAACGTTCGTGGCGGAGGAGCGGCGAGAGATCGTGGGTGAAGGTGCGGCGAATGAGTGTTCGGGGCCTAGAAGAGCCGAGGGCCCAGAGGCAGCACAGGCCAGCCCACACTGTGCGATATGTGTGTGCACTAGGTCCGTACAGCAGAGCAGGTCTCCAGTCGTCCTGGTTAACCCTTGCCACTGGATAAAGGCCTAGCTCTGTCGAGCCCGTGTGGTGGTTGATGTGCAACAGTCACCACACATTAAAAAAATCCACACACAGGCATCTTCCACCCCTTCAATTGGAGTTCAGGACTGGAACATCGGGTTCTTCATTGAAACATTTGTGAACTCATGTGGAAGCAAGTCATCCTCGTTCGAGGGACCGCCTATGATGATGATGATGATGAGGTTGCTAGGACCTTTCAGTACTGCGAGCTGTTGTGATTTCCTTCTGGTTGTGATAAGAGCCATTGCTGACAGTCATGTCCCCTGTCTGCTATCAGTCCCCTGTCTCTGCGTCGCACTCACTGTTTAGCAAACACGATGGCTTGAGACCGTGTTTACACTACAAACAGCAGCAAGTACAACAGAGTGATAATCAAAGGTGAGTTACGTCCGAGTACTGGAGACACGATCTCAACCAGTTCCAGCTGGAACTCTCAACCCCAGACAATCAGCACCACCTTCAACATTCTGGAGTATTGCATCCAATTCTGGGCACCACAGTCAGGAGGGATGGCACGGCCTTTGAGAGGGTGCAGAGGAGATTTACTGGGATGGTAACAGGGATGAGAGACCTCAGTTACGCGGAGAGACGAGAGAAGCTGGGGTTGTTCTCTTTAGACCAGGGAATGCAAAGATAGGATTTGATAGACATGTCCAATCTTGAAGGGTTTTGATGGAGTAAATAAGGAGAAAATTTTACACTGACAGGAGGGTTGGTTACCAGAGAACACAGATTTAAGCTAAAGGGCAAAAGAACCAGGAGGAGATGAGGAGATTTTTTTCTTGTGCAGCGAATCGCTGTGATCTGGAACGCACTGCTTGAAAGGGTGGTGGAAGTAGATTCAATAGTAACTTTCAAAAGAGAATTGGATAAATAGCTGAAAAAGAAAAAGAAAATTGCGGGGACTATGGAACCTGCGCTGTGAGAAAGCGCAGGGCTGAACAATCGCGGGGCAACAGAAATCAGGAGGCACCAGAATGGGGAGATAAATACATTTTGTCCTACCTGACCAACGCTGCCTTGAATTAGCACTCCCCAAGTGGCCAGCCGAGGCGACAACACCTTGTGCAGCTGCCATTGTTAACTAACGCCCGGCGATGCTGCCGGGGGCGGGACCGAATATTGCATCCGGGGCGGTAACAGGGCGCCACGCACCGATGACATCACGATCTCCGGGGCGCTACAGAGCGAGGCGGTAAGTGTTGGGTGTGGAAGGAAATCACCTTGAAGGCTTTGGAGAGGGTGCAGAGGGGATTTACCAGAATGGTACCAGGGATGAGGGACCAGTTATGCGGCGAGTCTAGAGAAGCTGGGATTATTATCCTGAGAACAGGGAAGGTTATGGGGAGATTTAATAGAGGTGTTCAAAATTATAAGGGATTTTGATAGAGTATATAGGGAGAAACCGTTTCCACTGCCAGGAAGGTAGGTAACTAAAGTTCCCCGTAATGTGTTTTGGGTGTGCGGAACGTGGCTCATGCACAGAACTTTAACATCGAAAAAGCCAGTCCCAGACTGCGTGGGACTGACAGATAGCGGTGTGGCCGAGCAGTTTAGAGGGTACATTGTCGGCAACCAGAGGACACAGATTTAAGAGAATTGCCAAAAGAACTAAGGGTGGAAGATGAGGAGAATGTTTTGATGCAGCAATCTGAACACACTGCTTGAAAGGGCGGTGGAAGCAGATTCAATAGTAACTTTTAAAACGGAATTGGATAAATAGTTGAAGAGAAGCAAATTACATGACTGCGGGGAATGAGCGAGGGACTGGGACTAATTGGACAGCTCTTTCAAAGAGCCAGTGCAGGCATGATCTGCCTGTAGCATTGTGCTGTAGCATTCTATGATTCTATGATTTGATTTTCACTGAGCATGTCATGTTAGTGGCACTGGATCGCAGATGTACTGAGGGAATGCTACATTGCCGGAGGTGCCGTTTTTTTTGGATGAGACGTAAAACCAGGGCCACATCTGCCCTCTGAGGTGGATGAGAAAGAACCCGTGGAACCATTGAAAGAAGAACAGAACAATCTACTGGTGTCCTGGCTGACAACTGTCCCTCAACCAACACCGCTAAAAACATATAAGCCCTGAGATCCCAGTTCCTGCTTTCCGCGGACGTTCAACTCAATTCGAGAGAAAAGATACGCACTTACTTTTTGCTGCTGCGCCCACCAGCGATCCCGGTCCTGAGGCCTCCTCTCCCTGCGCGTCGGAGCGCGTGCACGTCTGGACGGACGTATGGTGGAGCTGGAGTCACGTGGCACTGGGCAGCCAATCTGGGTTCAGTATTTTCTCATTCATAATAATGGGAACTCTGTAACTCATTGTTATGATTGAAAACCTCCCCCCCCAAACACCCAAAACACAAATAAAAAATAGAAAAAAAAATTACATATTTAACATGAATTTAAATTGAAGTTAATAAATGTCTTAGAAAAAAAAAATATTTTTCCGATTTTTAAAAAAGTTTTTAAATTATGTTTTAAAATAAACTTAACTTTTTAAACATTAAAATATGTTTTTTAAATTTGAGTTTTATGTTTTTGTATGTTTTAAAACTCTTACGTTGGTACCAGGCGCAAGAGTTTTCAGGGCATTCGCTGGGCAAGAGATGAGCAAATACCGCAATCTGGCCCGCGAATGTCCTTGCTGCCAAGATGCGGAGGATCTGACAAGCTAAAACTTAACAGATCAGAAAAGCTGGTTTTCAATGCATGCGCATGGCTTTTGTGATGCCTTCCCGGGTCCGTACACACCCCCCACACACTCCGTACACACTCCGTACACACCCTGTACGCACCCCGTACGCACTCTGTACACACCCTGAACGCACCTCGTACGCACCCCGCACACACTCTGTACACACTCCGTACACACCCTGTACGCACCCAGTACGCACCCCGCACACACTCTGTACACACTCCGTACACACCCTGTACACACCCCGTACACATCCTGTACGCACCCCGTACGCACCCCGCACACACTCCGTACACAGCCTGTACGCACCTCGTACGCACCCCGCACACACTCTGTACACACTCCGTACACACCCTGTACACACTCCGTACACACCCTGTACTCACCCCGCACACACTCTGTACACACTCCGTACACACCCCATACACACACCCCGTACACATCCTGTACACACCCCGTAAACACTCCGTACACACACCCCGTACACACTCCGTACACAATCCGTACACACTCCGTACACACCCCATACACACCCCGCACGCACCCCGCACGTACTCCGTACACACCCTGTACACACCCCATACACACTCCTTACACACTCCTTACACACTCCGTACACACCCCGTATACACACCGTACACACTCCGTACACACCCTGTACACACTCCATACACACTCGTACACACTCTGTACAGACCCTGTACACACTCTGTACAGACCCTGTACACACTCCGTACACACTCCGCCGGACCCGGGGAGGCCACGATTCAGGACCATTATCTGATCAATTAGCTCATCGCAGTTTGTGGGACCCCCCTTGTGTGCAATTCAGCTGCTGCATTTGCCTATACTTTAAAGTACTTTGGGATGTCCTGAGGCTATGAAAGGCGCTATATGAATGCAAGTTCATTATGCGGATACACATTTTCCAGCTTTAACGGATGACGGTAAGTTGAATTTTGGGTTGCAAGACCAGCACTGAGGAGCCATATCATTTCATACCTAGAATCTACAGCACGGAAACAGGCCATTCGGTCCAACTGGTCGATGCAAGTGTTTATGCTCCACACGAGTTTCCTCCTACCTCTCTTTATCTAACCTTACCAGCAAATTCTTCTATTCCTTTCTCTCTCGTGCATTTATCTAACTTCTCCTTAAATACATCCATGCTATTCGCCTCAATCACTCCTGGTGGTAGCGAGTTCTACATTCGAACCGCTCTCTTGGTGTAATTCCAATTATTTAATTTTTTCTTTCTCCTTGTTCTGTTTTCTTTTCATATTCTTTTTCCCTCCATTTTCTCTTCTCCCCCTACCCCTCCCCCACCCCAAAGGCACTAACTTGTACTGCTGTACAATTCCACAGGAGCCAGAAATCTTTCGTTATCTCGCCGAAGTGGCCAATCAGCATGCGTGATCCTGGCGGCTATTCGATTGTGGGTGGCATCACACTCACACTCGCTTCCATCCTCACGTGGAGCACACACATAGGCACTTTTCAGCGTAAATAACAACAACCTGCATTTATATAGCACCTTTAATATAGTAAGACATCACAAGGTGCCTCGCAGAAGTGTTATCAAAACAAAATTTGAGACCGAGCAACATAAGGAGATATTAGGGCAGCTGACAAAACATTGGTCAAAGAGGTAGGTTTTAAGGAGCATCTTAAAGGAGGAAAGAGAGGTAGAGAGGTGGAGAGGTTTAGGGAGGGAATTCCAGAGCTTGGGGTCTCGGCAGCTGAAGCCATGGCAACCAATGGTGGTGTGATTAATTTAGGGGATGCGCAAGAGGCCAGAATTGGAGGGGGCAGAGATTTCAGAGGGTTGTAGGGGCTGGAGGAGGTTACAGAGATCGGGAGAGACGAGGCCATGGAGGGATTTGAAAACAAGGATGAGAATTTTTAAATCAAGGGGTTGTTTAAGTGGGGGCCATTGCAGGTCAGCGAGTACAGGGTGCTGGGTGAATCATTGGCTGGGGATCAGATGCAGGAACCCTGGCTGATTATCTCTAACTCCCTAGCCCTAGGGGGAAGCTGAGACAAAGTGTACCTTTTCTTTATTCGTTCCGGGATGTGGGCGTCGCTGCCAAAGCCAGCAAATTTGTTGCCAATCCCTAATTGCCCTTGAGAAGGTGATGGTGGGCCGTCTTCTTGAACCGCTGAAGTCCCTGTGGTGAAAATACTCCCACAGTGCTGTTAGGGAGGGGGGTCCAAGACTTTGACCCAGGGACGATGAAGGAACGGCGATATATTTTCAAGTCAGGATGGTGTGTAACTTGGAGGGAAACGTGGAGGTGGTGGTGTTCCCAAGCGCCTGCTGCCCTTGTCCTTCTAGGTGGTAGAGGTCGCGGGTTTGGGAGGTGCTGCCAAAGAAACCGTGACAAGTTTCTGCAGTGTATCTTGTTGATGGTACACACTGCAGCCACGGTTCACCGGGGTGGAGGGAGTGAATGTTGAAGGTGGTGGATGGGGTGCCGATCAAGTGGGCTGCTTTGTCCTGGATGGTGTCGAGCTTCTTGAGTGTTGTTGGTGCTACATTCATCCAGGCAAGTGGAGAGTATTCCATCACACTCCTGACTTGTGCCTTGTAGATGGTGGAGAGGCTTTGGGGAGTCAGGAGGTGAGACACTTGCTGCAGAATACCCAGCCTCTGACCTGCTCTTGCTGCTACAGTATTTATAGCTGATCCAGTTAAGTTTCTGGTCAATGGTGACCCCCAGGATTTTGATGGTGGGGGATTCAGCGATGGTAATGCCGATGAATGTCAAGGGAAGGTGGTTAATCTCTCTCTTGTTGGAGCTGGTCATTGCCTGGCACTTCTGTGGCGCAAATGTTACTTGCCTCTTATCAGCCCAAGCCTGAATGTTGTCCACATCTTGCTGCATGTGGGCATGGACTGCTTCATTATCTGAGGAGTTGTGAATGGAACTGAACACTGTGCAATCATCAGGGAACATCCCCACTTCTGACCTTATGATGGAGGGAAGGCCATTGATGAAGCAGCTGAAGATGGTTGTGCCGAGGACACTGCCCTGAGGAACTCTTGCCATCACTTGGCTGATGATTGAGAGTAGAATGATGGGGCAGTAATTGACCTGAGTGAATTTGTCCTGCTTTTTGTGGACAGAACATACCTGGGCAGTTTACCATATTGTCGGGTAGATGCCAGTGTTGTAGCTGTACTAGAACAGCTTGGCTAGAAGTGCGGGTAGTTCTGGAGCACAAGTCTTCAGCACGACAGCCGGGATGTTCTTAGGGCCCGTAGTCTTTGCTGTATTCAGTGCGCTCAGCCGTTTCTTGATATCACGTGGTGTGAATCGAATTGGCTGAAGATTGGCTTCTGTGATGGTATGGACCTTATGAGGAGGCCAATATTGATCATCCACTCGGCACTTCTGGCTGAAAATGGTTGAAAACGATCCAGCCTTGTCTTTTACACTCGCGTGCTGGGCTCTGCCATTATCGAGGATGGGGATATTCATGGACCCTCCTCCTCCCATTAGATGTTTAATTGTCCACCAGCATTCAAAACTGGATGTAGCAGGACTGCAGAGCTTTGATCTGATCCGTTGATTGTGGGATTGCTTAGCCCTGTCTATAGCATGCTGCTTTTGCTGTTTAGCATGCATGTAGTCCTATTTTGCAGCTTCCTCGGGTTGGCATCTCATTATTAGGTACTCCTAGTGCTGCTCCTGGCATACTCTTCTGCATTGCTCATTGAACTAGGATTGGTCACCTGGTTTGAGAGATATGCTGGGACATGAGATTAAAGATTGTGGTGGAATACAATTCTGCTGCTGCTGCTGCTGGCCCACAACGCCCCATGGATGCCCAGTTTTGTGCTGACAGATCTGTTCTGAATCTCTCCCATTTGGCATGGTAGTAATGCTGCACAACAAAATGGATGGTGTCCTCAGTCTGAAGACAGGACTTTGTCTCCACAATGACTGTGTGGTGGTGACTGCTACCTACACTGTCATGGACAGATGCATCTGTGATAGGCAGATTGGCGAGGATGACCTCAAGCAGGTTTTTCCCTCATGTTGCTTCTCTGCTGTCGGCCCAGTCTGGCAGCTGTGTCCTTCAGGACTCAGCCAGCTCGGTCAGTAGTGGTGCTACCGAGCCACTCTTGGTGGTGAACATGATGTCCCCCACCCAGAGTACATTCTGTGCCCTTTCTACGGTCAGTGCTTCTTCCAAGTGGTGCTCAACATGGAGAAGCACTGACTCATCAGCTGAGGGAGGATGGTAGGTAGTAATCAGCAGGAGGTTTCCTTGCCCATGACCTGATGCCATGAGACTTCAAGGGGTCCAGAGTTAATGTTGAGGACTTCTCGGGCCACTCTCTCCTGACTGTACACCACTGTGCCGCCACCTCTGGTGGGTCTGTCCTGCTGGTGGGACAGGACATATCCAGGGAAAGAAAAAAAGAAAGACTTGCATTTATATAGCACCTTTCATGACCACCGGATGTCCCAAAGCACTTTACAGCCAGAAATACTTTTGGAGTGTAGTCACTGCTGAATTTAAGGAAGGATATACTTGCCTTAGAGGTGGTGCAATGAAGGTTCACTAGATTGGTTCCTTTTTGAAGTGTAGTCACTGTGGTAATGTAGGAAATGTGGCAGCCAATTTGTGCACAGCAAGCTCCCACAAACAGCAATGTGATAATGACCAGACAACCTGTTTTAGTGATTTTGATTGAGGGATAAATATTGGCCAGGGAATAATTCCCCTGCTCTTCTTCAAAATAGTGCCATGGGATCTTTTACATCACCTGAGAGAGCAGACGAGGGCCTCAGTCTAATGTCGCATCCAAAAGATGGCGCCTTCGACAGTGCAGCACTCCCTCAGCACTGCACTGGAGCATCAGACGAGTGTATTGTGCTCAAGCCTCTAGAGTGCGACTTGAATCCACAACCTGCTGACTCAGAGGTGAGGGTGCTACCCACTGAGTCTGGCTGAAAGGTATGACTCTGTGAATATGACTATGTCAGGCTGTTGCTTGAGTAGTCTGTGGAACAGCTGTCCCAATTTTGGAACAAGTACCCGGATATATTGGCGAGGAGGACTTTTCAGGGTTGACTGGGCTGGATGTGCCATTGCTGTGTCCAAGGCTGGTGCCGAGGTCATTGTTGGGTGGCCTGTTCGGTTTTATTATTATTGTTTCTCATAGGGGTTTGTTACAACCGAGTGGCTTGTTAGGCCATTTAAGAGTGAAGACCCCATTGCTGTGTGGTCTGGAGTCACATATTGGCCAGACCAGTTAAGGACAGCAGATTTCCTTCCCTAAAAGTCATTAGTGAACCAGATGGGTTTTTATAGCAATCTGGTAGTTTCCTGGTCACCATTACTGATAATAGCTTTTTCCCCTCCAGATTTATTTCATTAATTGCCATGGTGGGATTTGAACTTATATCTCCAATTTGTTAGATCCAGGTCTCTGGATATCTAGTCCAGGAGCATAACCACGATGCTACCATTCTTGACCTGCTGCCGTTGAGCTCAGCACAAAGCAGCGAGTCAACCTGGGACCATTTGAGTTTTAAAATAGCTTTGTTTTTCCTGATCTGGTCACCTGGCCAACTTATTTGCCCTCTAGTTCTCCATCTTCTTGCTATCTTTTCAATATTGATTGACGATCAGATATTTAAATCGGAAATTTCAGGGTAAAGTCAGCATCATTTGCTGTTGCCACGGTTACATTGAGTGCCCCTTTGTGTCTTTCCAGGAATAGATTCACACAAAACGTGGAGAGACAACTGCAGTCACGGTGTTCATGCTAACAGTTAGCAACTGGATTTAATTAAACATGCATAAAGACTGAACTCGTTCTGTGTATGTGGGCTCATCATGGCCAAGGATGGCAGCCAATCCCTACCAATGGGATTGAATAATCTCTCTCCTAATGATGAATATTAATTCTCATATTCTTTGAGGATTCCATTGGGATCTGTGCTCATTCCCAACCAGCGAAACACACAAATAATTCTATTTATATACAGCTTTCTCTGACAAGCAGAAATAGCTTCAGGTCATTGACTTTAAACCTTCGAGGAGAACAGTAACTGCACAACACTGTTCTAATTAATTCCCACCTGAATTTAGACTTTATTTCTCTATATTCCGCTTGTTCTATTTTATAACTGTTACACAGAAAGTTATTTTTTAAAGTTTTCTTTTCTTTACCTATCCTCATCAATTTCATTCCCTCCTCTATTGGGATACAGTTCTGTGATCCCTTTCTCCTGAAGGTGGTGACTCTTGCCATAGGGATACAGTTCCACCTCCTCTCCTGAAGGTGGCGACTCTTGCTGTGGGGATACAGTTCCACCTCCTCTCCTGAAGGTGGCGACTCTTGCTGTGGGGATACAGTTTCACCTCCTCTCCTGATGGTGGCGACTCTTGCTGTGGGGATACAGTTCCACCTCCTCTCCTGAAGGTGGCGTCTCTTGCTGTGGGGGTACAGTTCCACCTCCTCTCCTGAAGTTGGCGACTTTTTCTGTGGGGGTATAGTTCCACCTCCTCGCCTGAAGGCAGTGACTCATGTTGTTGAGGTACAGTTCTATACACATCATCCTTACCCCACGCAGGCAGCTATTTATTAGTTGTGATCCTAGGCCAGCCCTGTCCAAACTGCAGCCAGAGGGCATTCCAGCCCAGGGAGACGTGACAACTCAGCCCTATTTGCGCTGATATTTCTTACTCTCTAGTTGGTCCTGTTTGAATTTTATGGGCCTAAAGATTTGAAAAGGGTTGTTCTCTGCGCTGTTGCCTCATGGGTGGATCAGAACACCAAGACCTGTTAGTATGAGTAACCTTAGATACAATGGATTTAAAAAAACTTGATTTTATACAGCACCATTCACGTCTTCAGGATGTCCCAAAGCACTTTACAGCCAATGAAGTACTTTTGGAGTGTAGCCACTGTTGTAATGGAGGAAACGCGGCAGCCAATTTGTGCACAGCAAGCTTCCACATACAGCAATGTGAAAATGACCAGATAAACTGTTTATTTAGTGACCTTAGTTGATAGATAAATATTGGCCCAGAGAACTCCTCTGCTCTTCTTCAAATAGTGCCATGGAATTTTGTACATCCACTTGAGAGGAGAAGATGGGACCTCGGTTTAACATCTCATTCAAAGACAGCACCTCAGACTACTACAGCACTCCTTCAGCACTGCATTGCAGTGTCAGTCTAGTATTTGCTGCTTAAGTGTCTGGAGTGGGAATTGAACCCCACAATCTTCTACATAACATAAGGACATAAGAATTAGGAGCAGGAGTAGGTCATAAGACCCCTCGAGCCTGCACCGCCATTCAATAAGATCACGGCTGATCTGGTCATGGACTCAGTTCCACTTCCCTACCCCCTCCCCATAACCCCTTGCCTCCTTATCGTTTAAGAAACTGTCTATTTCTGTCTTAAATTTATTCAATGTCGCAGCTTCCACAGCTCTCTGAGGCAGCGAATTCCACAGATTCACAACCCACTGAGAGAAGAAATTTCTCCTCATCTCAGTTCTAAATGGGCGGCCCCTTATTCTAAGATCATACCCTCTAGTTCTAGTCTCCCCCACCAGTGGAACCATCCTCTCTGCATCCACCTTGTCAAGCCCCCTCATAACCTTATATGTTTTGGGTACTGTTGAGGGGGATGACTCATCAGGGGAGGGCAGCAGCAGCCAAGTTCATGGCACTGTGGCTGGCTCTGCTGCACAGGAGGGCAGGAAAAAGAGTGGGAGAGCAATAGTGATTGGGGATTCAATGGTGAGGGGAATAGATAGGCGTTTCTGCGGCCGCAACCGAGACTCCAGGATGGTATGTTGCCTCCCTGGTGCAAGGGTCAAGGATGTCTCGGAGCGGGTGCAGGACATTCTAAAAAGGGAGGGAGAACAGCCAGTTGTCGTGCTGCACATTGGTACCAACGACATAGGTAAAAAAAGGGATGAGGTCCTACGAAACGAATTTAAGGAGCTAGGAGCTAAATTAAAAAGTAGGACCTCAAAAGTAGTAATCTCGGGATTGCTACCAGTGCCACGTGCTAGTCAGAGTAGGAATCGCAGGATAGCGCAGATGAATACGTGGCTTGAGCAGTGGTGCAACAGGGAGGGATTCAAATTCCTGGGGCATTGGAACCGGTTCTGGGGGAGGTGGGACCAGTACAAACCGGACGGTCTGCACCTGGGCAGGACCGGAACCAATGTCCTAGGGGGAGTGTTTGCTAGTGCTGTTGGGGAGGATTTAAACTGATATGGCAGGGGGATGGGAACCAATGCAGGGAGACAGAGGGAAACAAAAAGGAGGCAAAAGCAAAAGACAGAAAGGAGATGAGGAAAAGTGGAGGGCAGAGAAACCCAAGGCAAAGAACAAAAAGGGCCACTGTACAGCAAAATTCTAAAAGGACAAAGGGTGTTAAAAGAACAAGCCTGAAGGCTTTGTGTCTTAATGCAAGGAGTATCTGCAATAAGGTGGATGAATTAACTGTGCAAATAGATGTTAACAAATATGATGTGATTGGGATTACGGAGACGTGGCTCCAGGATGATCAGGGCTGGGAACTCAACATCCAGGGGTATTCAACATTCAGGAAAGATAGAATAAAAAGAAAAGGAGGTGGGGTAGCATTGCTGGTTAAGGAGCAAATTAAGGCAATAGTTCGGAAGGACATTAGCTTGGATGATGTGGAATCTATATGGGTAGAGCTGCAGAACACCAAAGGACAAAAAACGTTAGTGGGAGTTGTGTACAGACCTCCAAACAGTAGTAGTGATGTTGGGGAGGGCATCAAACATGAAATTAGGGGTGCGTGCAATAAAGGTGCAGCAGTTATAATGGGTGACTTTAATATGCACATAGATTGGGTTAACCAAACTGGAAGCAATACGGTAGAGGAGGATTTCCTGGAGTGCATAAGGGATGGTTTTTTAGACCAATATGTCGAGGAACCAACTAGGGGGGAGGCCATCTTAGACTGGGTGTTGTGTAATGAGAGAGGATTAATTAGCAATCTCATTGTGCGAGGCCCCTTGGGGAAGAGTGACCATAATATGGTGGAATTCTGCATTAGGATGGAGAATGAAACAGTTAATTCAGAGACCATGGTCCAGAACTTAAAGAAGGCTAACTTTGAAGGTATGAGGCGTGAATTGGCTAGGATAGATTGGCGAATGATACTGAAGGGGTTGACTGTGGATGGGCAATGGCAGACATTTAGAGACCGCATGGATGAACTACAACAATTGTACATTCCTGTCTGTCGTAAAAATAAAAAAGGGAAGGTGGCTCAACCGTGGCTATCAAGGGAAATCAGGGATAGCATTAAAGCCAAGGAAGTGGCATACAAATTGGCCAGAAATAGCAGAGAACCCGGGGACTGGGAGAAATTTAGAACTCAGCAGTGGAGGACAAAGGGTTTGATTAGGGCAGGGAAAATGGAGTACGAGAAGAAGCTTGCAGGGAACATTAAGACGGATTGCAAAAGTTTCTATAGATATGTAAAGAGAAAAAGGTTAGTAAAGACAAACGTAGGTCCCCTGCAGTCAGAATCAGGGGAAGTCATAACGGGGAACAAAGAAATGGCGGACCAATTGAACAAGTACTTTGGTTCGGTATTCACTGAGGAGGACACAAACAACCTTCCGGATATAAAAGGGGTCGGAGGGTCTAGTAAGGAGGAGGAACTGAGGGAAATCCTTATTAGTCGGGAAATTGTGTTGGGGAAATTGATGGGATTGAAGGCCGATAAATCCCCAGGGCCTGATGGACTGCATCCCAGAGTACTTAAGGAGGTGGCCTTGGAAATAGTGGATGCATTGACAGTCATTTTCCAACATTCCATTGACTCTGGATCAGTTCCTATGGAGTGGAGGGTAGCCAATGTAACCCCACTTTTTAAAAAAGGAGGGAGAGAGAAAACAGGGAATTACAGACCGGTCAGCCTGACATCGGTAGTGGGTAAAATGATGGAATCAATTATTAAGGATGTCATCGCAGTGCATTTGGAAAGAGGTAATATGATAAGTCCAAGTCAGCATGGATTTGTGAAAGGGAAATCATGCTTGACAAATCTTCTGGAATTTTTTGAGGATGTTTCCAGTAGAGTGGACAAGGGAGAACCAGTTGATGTGGTATATTTGGACTTTCAGAAGGCTTTCGACAAGGTCCCACACAAGAGATTAATGTGCAAAGTTAAAGCACATGGGATTGGGGGTAGTGTGCTGACATGGATTGAGAACTGGTTGTCAGACAGGAAGCAAAGAGTAGGAGTAAATGGGGACTTTTCAGAATGGCAGGCAGTGACTAGTGGGGTACCGCAAGGTTCTGTGCTGGGGCCCCAGCTGTTTACACTGTACATTAATGATTTAGACGAGGGGATTAAATGTAGTATCTCCAAATTTGCGGATGACACTAAGTTGGGTGGCAGTGTGAGCTGCAAGGAGGATTCTATGAGGCTGCAGAGCGACTTGGATAGGTTAGGTGAGTGGGCAAATGCATGGCAGATGAAGTATAATGTGGATAAATGTGAGGTTATCCACTTTGGTGGTAAAAACAGAGAGACAGACTATTATCTGAATGGTGACAGATTAGGAAAAGGGCAGGTGCAAAGAGACCTGGGTGTCATGGTACATCAGTCATTGAAGGTTGGCATGCAGGTACAGCAGGCGGTTAAGAAAGCAAATGGCATGTTGGCCTTCATAGCGAGGGGATTTGAGTACAAGGGCAGGGAGGTGTTGCTACAATTGTACAGGGCCTTGGTGAGGCCACAACTGGAGTATTGTGTACAGTTTTGGTCTCCTAACCTGAGGAAGGACATTCTTGCTATTGAGGGAGTGCAGCGAAGGTTCACCAGACTGATTCCCGGGATGGCGGGACTGACCTATCAAGAAAGACTGGATCAACTGGGCTTGTATTCACTGGAGTTCAGAAGAATGAGAGGGGACCTCATCGAAACGTTTAAAATTCTGACGGGGTTAGACAGGTTAGATGCAGGAAGAATGTTCCCAATGTTGGGGAAGTCCAGAACCAGGGGACACAGTCTAAGGATAAGGGGGAAGCCATTTAGGACCGAGATGAGGAGGAATTTCTTCACCCAGAGAGTGGTGAACCTGTGGAATTCTCTACCACAGAAAGTTGTTGAGGCCAATTCACTAAATATATTCAAAAAGGAGTTAGATGAAGTCCTTACTACTAGGGGAATCAAGGGGTATGGTGAGAAAGCAGGAATGGGGTACTGAAGTTGCATGTTCAGCCATGAACTCATTGAATGGCGGTGCAGGCTAGAACGGCCGAATGGCCTACTGCACCTATTTTCTATGTTTCTATGTTTCTATGTTTCGATAAGATCACCTCTCATTCTTCTGAACAATGTGTATAGGCCAAACCTACTCAACCTATCTTCATAAGTCAACCCCCTCATCCCCGGAATTACCCGAGTGAACCTTCTCTGAACTGCCTCCAAAGCAAGTATATTCTTTCTTAAATATGGAAACCAAAACTGCACGCAGTATTACAAAGAGAGAGTGCTACCAACTGAAGCCACAGCTGACACACGTTACATACACACACAAATTCCATGTGTGACAGCGAAGCTGAACCTGGATGTCTGCTTCCCCCTTTGCCTTCCATACGTGTACATTTTCCACATGTGTCACTTGATCAGGAGCAGGAACCACGTCTGATAAAGAAAGCAAAGAGTGACTTGCATTTGTATAGCACTTTATCACAGCACTCAGAAATGTCCCAAAGTGCTTCACACAACGAATTACGTCGTTACTGTTTTTATGTAGGCAATATTTATCAAACAGCGGAATTCCACAAATGCCAATATTCCTCAAACACTGCTGTGGGATCTTTAACATTCATCAAACCACCAATATAGACGGGGCCTCAGTTTAAAGTCTTGTACGAAAGATGCAACAATGCAGCACTCCCTCAGTCCTGCACTGAAGTGTCAGCCTGCTCAACAACAACAACAACTTATATTTATATAGCATCCTCAACATTGTGAAACGTTCCAGTAGTATTATGAGATTTTGAAAAAATTTGACACCGAGCTGCATAAGTAGAAATTAGCGTAGGTGACCAAAAGCTTGCTCAAAGAGGGTAAGCTTTAACGAACGTATTGAAGGAGGAAAGAGAGGTAGAGAGGCGGAAAGGTTTAGGGAGGGAGTTCCAGAGCTTAGAGCCCAGGCAACAGAAGGCATGGCCACCAATGGTTGAGCAATTATAATCAGGGATGCTCAAGAGGACAGAATTAGAGGAGCGCAGACATCTCGGGGGGGTTGTGGGCTGGAGGAGATCACAGAGATATGGAGAGGCAAGGCCGTGGAGGGATTTGAAAATAAGGATGATAATTTTGTATCAAGGCGTCGCTTAACCGGAAGCCAATATAGGTCAGTGAGCACAAGGGGAATGATGGGTGAGCGGGACTTGGTGCGAGTTAGGTCACAGGCAGCCGAGTTTTGGATCACCTCTAGTTTACATAGGGTAAAATGTGGGAAGCCAGCTAGGAGTGCGTTGGAATATTCAAGTCTAGAGGTAATAAAGACATGGATAAGGTTTCAACACCGGATGAGCTGAGGCAGGGGCGGAGACGGGTGATGTTACGCAGTTGGAAATAGGTGGTCTTAGTTATGCTGCAGATGTGTGGTCGAAAGTTCATTTCAGGGTCAAATATGACACCAAGCTTGCAACCAGTCTGGTTCAGCCTCAGACAAAAGTTGGGAAGAGAAATGGAGTCAGTGGCTCGGGAACGGAGTTTGTGGCGGGGACCGAAAACAATGGCTTCGGTCTTCCCAATATTTAATTGGAGAACATTTCTGCTCATTCACAACTGGATGTCGGACAAGTAGGCTAACAATTTAGAGACTGTGGAGGGGTCGAGAGAAGTGGTGGGGAGGTAGAGCTGGGTGTCATCAGCGTACATGTGGAAATGAACACTGTGTTTTCGGATGATGTCCTGGGCGTTTGAATCCACAGTGACACAGAGGCAAGAGTGCTACTAACTGAGCCAAGCTGACACTTTACCCCCTCCCTATCCCCGGGGTACTGAGATCATTGTACTACTCCAAAGTTTCCGTGGCTGAGAATAACTAACTCAGCACAAACCAGGCAGTGAACCTTGGATCTTACCGCTTGTACACCTTTGTGGAATTACCTTTATTATCTCCAGACTCAACTATTGCTCTCCTGGCCAGCCTCACACTTTTAAACCACCATACACTTGAGCCCATCCAAAATTCGGCTGTCCGTGTCATAAATCGCCCCAAGTTCCGTTCACCCATCACCCCTGTGCTTGTTGACCTACATTGGCTCCCAGTCCAGCAACGCCACAAATTAAAAATTCCCATCTTTGTTTTCAATATTTCCATGGCTTTGGCCCTCCATATCACTGTAACCTCCTCTAGTTCCACAGTCTTCCGAGATCTCTGTGCTCCCCAATTCTGGCCTCTTGTTCATCTACGATTTTCATCACTCGCCATCGGTGACAGTAGCTTCAGCTGACAAGGCCCTAACCTCTGGAATTCACTTCCTAAACCTCTCCGCCTCACTACCTCTGCCTCCTCCTTGGAGACGATCCTTAAACATAGTTCTGATGAAAGGTCGCCGACCTGGAACGTTAACTTTTCTCTCTCTACAGATGCTGCCTGACCCGCTGAGTAGTTTCTGTTTTTATTACCTTAAAATCTTAGCATTTGATCACTAATATCTCCTTATGTGGCTCGTTATCAAATTCTGTTTGATAATCCCCCTGTGAAGCTCCTTGGGATGTTTTACAACGTTAAAGGTGCTATATAAATGTGAGTTGTTGTTGTTGCCTGATCAACACTGTGGGCCCTCCGAACAATGAAGGGAAAACGAAGACAGAATACCATGAAGGTAAAACACTCGGATACAATGTAGAATTCCATTTATTCACTCTTGTTTGACTCAGCTGCACAGCGATGTGTGAAGAGTGCTGACTAGACATCGTCATGCAGTGAAGAAGGGTTTTTTTCAGTAGCACGTCAGGAAGCCAAAAGCTATTTGGGATAATGTGGGATTGGGCAATAAACGACTTTACATTCTCCCATTGCCCCTCCACAGTATTTGGATGTCAACAAACCATCCACTGCTTATCTTTCTCCTGCCAGTCCCACAAACACGTTCTTAATCCTTAATTTGGCACTGTAACTTACATAAATTACATAGAAATTACAACATGAAAACAGAACATTTTGTGCGACTAGTCTGTGGGTTGGTGTTTATGCTCCACGCGAATAATGATCTGGTCATTGCCCTTTAGCAGGAGGGTGAGTATCTGGATTTATCATCATCATAGGCAGTCCCTCGAAGCGAGGATGACTTGCTGCCACGCCAAAAAGGGATGAGTTCACAGGTGTTTCAATGAAAGACCTAATATTCCAGGTCCCGAACTACATCTTGAAGGATGGAAGATGCCTGTGCGTGGATTTTTTTAACGTGTGGTGGTCATTGCACACCAGCCACCACTCTGGCTTGACAGAGCTAGGTCTTGGTCCAGTGGCAAGGATTACCCAAGACGACTGGAGACCAGCTCTGCTGCATGGACCCTAGTGCGCACATATCGCAGCGTAGGCTGGCCCATGCTGCCCCTGGGTCCACGCCTCTTCTGGCCCTGAACTCACGCTTCTCCTGGGTCCTGTCACTTCCCTCTATGGACTTTTGTTGCTCCTTCGCCCCTCCTGCTGTGCCTGCCCGCACTGCAATCAGCGACCTGGCTTCACAGCCGTCGCCCTCCTGCAGCAACACGCGCTGCTCCCTAAAGTGGTATACCGCCGCACGCTGCTCTCTCCAATGGCCGCGGCCTGCTGATGGTCTTGCAGGCCGGGACAGCGCCGATTTCGGGCTGGGCCGCTGCATGCTGCTCCCTAATAACATCACTGAATGACAGGAATGTCTGCTCCTACATTGCATTTTACCAACAGCCTCTTATTATATTTTCTCTTCAAATGTTCTCCCTTTCCCTCTCCTCCAGAAGGTGCTGAATTCTTGCTGACGTACTGCACCAAAGTACTAGCGACCCGCCAATATCTCAGGCATAACAACAACAACTTGCATTTAAGTAGTAAAATGTCCCATGGCGCTTCACAGGAACGTTAACAAACAAGATTGGACACTGAGCGACATCGGGAGATATTCGAATAGATGACCAATATCTTGGTCAAAGAGCGAGGTTTTAAGGAATGTCTTAAAGGAGAAGAGAGAGATGGCAAGGTTTAGCGAAGGAATTCTAGAGTTTAGGGCCCAGGCAGCTTAAGGCATAGCCACCAATGGTGGAACGATGAAAACCAGAGAGGCCAGAATTGGAGAAGCACAGAGATCTTGGAGCGTTGTAGGATTGGAGGAGATTACAGAGAGAGGGAGGGGCGCAGCCTGTGACTGCTGTTAACGTACCAGTCTTTGCACTGAGTGGCAGCTGCCTATTCGAGCACAGGGAGGTGGGAGAGGGGAAGGGACAAGTCTGATCTTACTCTCAAGATGAAAATAAGAAAGAAACAGATGGGCATCGGCCATAAAGGAGATGCAGGTTTCTGATATTTTGCTGAGGGCTCGGTTCCTTTTGCAGAACATTTTTCTGCTCCTCATCCAACATTGCACATATTGAAGGGCAACTGGAGCTGAAAGTTTCTTTCCATGGGATCCCCTGCTCTTCTTCGAAATAGTACAATGGGATCTTTTATATCCACCTGAGAGAGCAGACAGGACCTCGGTTTAACGTCGTCTCATCTAAAAGACGGCACCTCCGACAGTGCAGGGGAGTCAAGGGTTATGGGGAACAGGCAGGAAAGCAGAGTTGAGGCCCAGATCAGATCAGCCACGATTTTATTGAATGGCGCAGCAGGCTCGAGGGGCCGTACGGTCTACTACTGATGCTATTTCTTATGTGACACCCGCTGCCCTGATGGTAGGTTGCTAGGACCTTTCAGTACTGCGAGCTGTTGTGATTTCCCTCTGGTTGTGATAAGAGCCATTGCTGACAGTCATGTCCCCTGTCTGCTATCAGTTCCCTGTCTCTGCGTCGCACTCACTGTTTAGCAAACACGATGGCTTAAGACCATGTTTACACTACAAACAGCAGCAAGTACAACAGAGTGATGATCAAAGGTGAGTTACGCCGAGTACTGGAGACACGATCTCAACCAGTTCCAGGCGGAACTCTCAACCCCAGATACACGCCTCACTTATTCATTACGGCAGCATTTTAAGGGACTCCTTCTCCTGGTGTTGATAGGAATATAAACCTACTGGATATTTTAAGATGGCAGCCCAAATAATGGAAGAAAGAACTTGTATTTATATAGTGCCTCAGGACATCGCAAAGCACTATGAAGTACAATTTGAAGTGTAGTTACTGTGGTAATGTAGGAAAACACAGCAGCTAATTTGTGCAGAGCAAACTCCCAGAAGCCGCAATGTGATAATGACCAGATAAACTGTTTGTTAAAACATTTTTTTTTCGTGATGTTGTTTGAGGGATAAATGTTGGCCAGGAAAACAGGGAGTATTCCCCTGCTCTTCTTCGAAATAGTACAATGGGATCTTTTACATCCGCCTGAGAGAGCAGACAGGACCTTGGTTTAACGTCGTCTCATCTAAAAGACGGCACCTCCGACAGTGCAGGGGAGTCAAGGGTTATGGGGAACAGGCAGGAAAGCGGAGTTGAGGCCCAGATCAGATCAGCCATGATTTTATTGAATAGCGCAGCAGGCTCGAGGGGCCGTATGGCCTACTACTGATCCTATTTCTTATGTTCTTATGCACTCACTCTCTCAGAACTGCACTGGAGTTCAACCAACTGAGCCAAGGCTAACACCTGGGGGCATAACCTTAAAATTAGAGCTAGGCAGTTCGAGGGTGATATCATGAAGCACTTCTGGAACCCCCTCTCCCAAAAAGCTGTTGATTAATTAAAAGGTCAAAACTGAGACCGATAGCTTTTTGTTAGGTAAGAGTATTAAGGCATAAGAAATAGGAGCAGGAGTAGGCCATTTGGCCCCTTGAGCCTGCTCCGCCATTTAATAAGATCATGGCTGATCTGATCTTCGGTTCAGCTTCACTTCCCTGCCCACTCCCCATAACCGTTCACTACCTTATTGTTCAAAAATCTGACTAGCTCCACGTTAAATATATTCAATGGCCCAGCCTCCACAGCTCACTGGGGCAGAGAATTCCATAGATTTACAACCCTCTGAGAGAGGAAATTCCTTTTCATCTCAGTTCTAAATGGGCGACCCTTTATTCTTAAACTATGTCCCCTAATTCTAGATTCCCCCATGAGTGGAAACATCCTCTCTGCATCCACCTTGTCGAGCCCCCTCAGTATCTTATAGGTTTCAATAAGATCATCTCTCATTCTTCTAAACTCCAATGAGTATAGGCCCAATCTGCTCAACCTTTCTTCATAAGGCAACCCCTTCATCTCAAGAATCAACCAAGTGAACCTTCTCTGAACTGCGTCCAATGCAAGTATATCCCTCCTTAAATAAGAAGTCCAAAACTGTACATAGGACTCTAGGTGTGGTCTCATCAATACCCTGTACAGTTGTAGAAACATAGAAACATAGAAAATAGGTGCAGGAGTAGGCCATTTGGCCCTTCGAGCCTGCACCACCATTCAATAAGATCATGGCTGATCATTCCCTCAGTACCCCTTTCCTGCTTTCTCTCCATACCCCTTGATCCCCTTAGCCGTAAGGGCCATATCTAACTCCCTCTTGAATATATCCAATGAACTGGCATCAACAACTCTCTGCGGTAGGGAATTCCACAGGTTAACAAGTCTCTGAGTGAAGAAGTTTCTCCGCATCTCAGTCCTAAATGGCTTACCCCTTATCCTTAGACTATGTCCACTGTTTCTGGACTTCTCCAACATCGGGAACATTCTACCCGCATCTAACCTTTTCAGTCCCGTCAGAATCTTATATGTTTCTATGAGATCCCCTCTCATCCTTTTAAACTCCAGTGAATACAGGCCCAGTCAATCCAGTCTCTCCTCATATGTCAGTCCTGCCATCCTTGGAATTAGTCTGGTGAACCTTCGCTGCACTCCCTCAATAGCAAGAACATTCTTCCTCAGATTAGGAGACCAAAACTGAACACAATATTCCAGGTGAGGCCTCACTAAGGCCCTGTACAACTGCAGTAAGACCTCCCTGCTCCTATACTCAAATCCCCTAGCAATGAAGGCCAACATACCATTTGCCTTCTTCACTGCCTGCTGTACCTGCATGCCAACTTTCAATGACTGATGTACCATGACACCCAGGTCTTGTTGCACCTCCCCTTTTCCTAATCTGCTGCCATTCAGATAATATTCTGCCTTCGTGTTTTTGCCACCAAAGTGGATAACCTCACATTTATCCACATTATACTGCATCTGCCATGCATTTGCCCACTCACCTAACCTGTCCAAATCACCCTGCAGCCTCTTAGCGTCCTCCTCACAGCTCACACCACCACCCAGCTTAGTGTCATCTGCAAATTTGGAGATATTACACACACATGGAACCAAGGCGGGTAAATGCAGTTAAGATACAGATCAGCCATGATGTAATTGAATGGTGAAACAGGCCCGAAGGGATGAATGGCCTACTCCTATTCCTCTATTCATCTGTTCTTGCAAACATTAAGATTTTTAATATATCACTGAGATTTTACCATGTTATCTTTAGAAAGAAGAAAGAAAGACTCGCATTTCTATATCCACTTTCATGACCACTGGATGTCCAAAAGTACTTTACAACCAATGAAGTACTTTTAAAGTGTAGTCACTGTTGTAATGTAAGAAACGCGGCAGCCAATTTATGCACAGCAAGGTCCCACACACAGCAATGTGATAATGACCATTCATCTGTTTTTGTTATGTTGATTGAGGGATAAATATTGGCCAGGTCACCAGGGATAACTTCCCTGCTCTTCTTCAAAATAGTGCCATGGGATCCTGAAAGACGGGGCATCGGATTAATGTCGCATCCGAAAGATGGCACCTCCGACAGTACAGCACTCTCTCAGCACTGCACTGGAGTGTCAGCCTAGATCTTTGTTGTCGCTGGAGTGGGACTTGAACCCACAACCTTCTGACTCAGAGGTGAGAATGCTGCCCACTGACGCCGTTTAAGTGTAAACAGTTGGGAATTTCAATGTTGTACGAACTACAGAGGAAAATAGGAAATATTATGGGCTTAAATCTATTGAACCCCCCTCTAAGCAGCACCATTGTTTCTGCAGCAGAATACTTTCAATTAAGTTAGAAGTATTACCTCCTTCCAGACAATCTTGGAAAGATTTTATACGGCAACCTGTAAATAAGACCTAACTGTGCCTGTAGATAATGCAGCCAAACTCCCTGTAAACTAGCTTCATTTTGATGCTCCTTATTTCATGTATGCACAGACTGGCTGTGACAATTTAGCCAATTTGCATGGGTAACGTGCTGACATCACAATATAACAGTCATTCCTGTACGTGGTGCTGTCATGGGGTTGTGTCATGATGTCACTACTAGACCCCATCCTGGTGCTCCCAGTAAAGCATTGGGGTCCCCAGGGGGACCAACTGCATCTGGGAAGACCCATTAAAAAAAACATTACTTTTGGATGAGACATTAAACCAAGGCCCCATCTTTTACATCCACCCTCTCTGGTGAAACTCTTTTAGAGTCTACCTACAAAACATAAAACATTAAACCGTGCCACCTGACCTGGGTGACACACCAGACATTTACAAGGCCCTTTTTTTCCTTTTTTTGGTTTTTTTGTGTTTTTCTTTTTTTTTTTGGGCACTAAAATCACAATTTTCCCAGTGCCCCCTATAAAAGGGAAGGGGACACTAAAAGCACCGGCAATTAAAACAAATTAAACTTTAAAACGTAAAATCAAATTAAAATTTGGTTGCCGGGCGTGATGATGCACTCCAGTCCCTCCGGTGCCCACCTCTTGCGGAAGGCCGCGAGCGTACCGGTGGACACTGCGTGCTCCATCTCCAAGGACACCCTGGACCGGATGTAAGAGCGGAAGAGAGGCAGGCAGTCAGGTTGAACGACCCCCTCGACCGCCCGCTGCCTGGACCGGCTGATGGCACCCTTGGCCGTGCCCAGGAGCAGTCCTACGAGGAGGCTTTCGGACCTACCCGCTCCCCTCCGCACAGGGTGCCCAAAGATCAGGAGAGTGGGACTGAAGTGCAGCCAGAATTTCAGGAGCAGCCCCTTCAAATAATGGAACCCCTCTCTGGTGAACACTTAAAATAGATTATCAGGTGATTTATCTCATTGCTGTTATTGAACCTATCAACTCCTTTAATCATCTTAAACACCACAATTGGATCACCCCTTAATCTTCTATACTCAACAAGTACTATCATAAATCCCTATGTCAACGTTTATAGTGGAAACTGCTTATGTAAACGTGTCACAGTGTAATTACACTTTCCTGCCAGTGGAGGCACTATTTTGCTTCTTCCAGTTCCTCAGCCTGTTCTGCAGGGAACTCCTCTACTCCAGCCAACTCTACAACTCTGCTTCCCAAATTGCCATAAGTTTTGCTATTTAACTATGAATAAAATTAATCAAAGCATTATTTAAAAATAAGGACAGAATGTATAAGTTTAAAATGAAGTCTGAATTACATCTGTGCCCCCGGTCCAATTATCCCTAAAATACATTAGTGAGCTCGTTGGGTTTTTACAACAAACTGACAACTTCATGGTAACTTTTAATGATACCAGTTCTTTTATTTCTAGATTTTTATTAGCTAATTTCAAATTCTCAAATTGCCATGGTGGGATTTGAACTTATCGTCTCTGGATTATTCGTGCACTAACCACTACAGCACCGTATTTGAAGCAGGATCCTGGGAGCGTGACAATATTTGAAATGGGTCCTTGGGAGTGTATCAATAGTTGCATTGTGTATTGGGAGTGTGTCAATGGTTGTATTGTGTCATCATCATCATAGGCAGTCCCTCAAAATCGAGGAAGACTTGCTTCCATTCTAAAAATGAGTTTTTAGGTGACTGAACAGTCCAATACGGGAATTACAGTCTCTGTCACAGGTGGGACAGACAGTGGTTGAAGGAAAGGGTGGGTGGGGAGTCTGGTTTGCCGCACGCTCCTTCCGCTGCCTGCGCTTGTTTTCTGTATGCTCTCGGCGACGAGACTCGAGGTGCTCAGCGCCCTCCCAGATGCTCTTCCTCCACTTAGGGCGGTCTTGACCAGGGATTCCCAGGTGTCGGTGGGGTTGTTGCACTTTATCAAAGAGGCTTTGAGGGTGTCCTTGAAATGTTTCCTCTGCCCACCTGGGGCTCGCTTGCTGTGTAGGAGTTCCGAGAAGAGCGCTTGCTTTGGGAGTCTTGTGTCAGACATGCGGACAATGTGGCCAGCCCAATGGAGCTGGTCGAGTGTGGTCAGTGCTTCGATGCTGGGGATGTTGGCCTGGTCGAGAACACTGACGGTGCATCTATCCACCCAGGGGATTTGCAGGATCTTGTGGAGACAGTGTTGGTGGTATTTCTCCAGCGATTTGAGCTGTCTACTGTATATGGTCCATGTCTCTGAGCCATACAGGAGGGCGGGTATCTGGGAGTGTGCTGATATCAGCAGGTATTACCACACATAAAGAGTTGTCCTAATACAAGAGAATCACAATCTGCAATAATAAGATGTTTAAATGGAAGGCTCTACCACGGAAACATCTGATTACTGCCACCATCATGATCAAGCCTCCAACAGTGTGTGGTTTGAGGGACTGCCCATGATGATGGATAGTAGAGAAGATGACGAATCCTCAGTTTCTCCCCCGCAGTTGATCCTAGAACTTCAGACCAAATACAAGTGGCGTCTTTAAACAAATGAAACCGCTCATGAGCACGGTGAACAGTCCTGGTTCAGATTATAAAAAAGAATATTAGAGGCACTGGAGAAGGTGCAGGAAAAATTTATAAGGATAAGAACATAAGAACATAAGAAATAGGAGCAGGAGTAGGCCATATGGCCCCTCGAGTCTGCTCCGTCATTTAATATGATCATGGCTGATCTGATCATGGACTCAGCTCCACTTCCCTGCCCACTTCCCATAACCCCTTATTCCCTTAAGAAACTGTCTATCTCTGTCTTAAAGTTATTCAGTGACCCAGCTTCCACATCTCTCTGAGGCAGCGAATTCCACAACCCTCTGAGAGAAGAAATTCCTCCTCATCTCAGATTTAAATGGGCGGCCCCTTATTCTAAGATTATGACCTCTAGTTCTAGTCTCCCCCATCAGCGGAAACCAGTGATACCAGATCTGAGAGGATACATTTATCAGAAAAGGCTGTACAGGCTTGGGCTGAGAGGTGACCTGATCGAGGTCTTTAAAATTGTGAAGAGGTTCTGATAAGGTAGGCGTAGAGATGTTTCCACTTGTAGGGGAGACCAGAACTAGGGACCGTAAATATAAGACAGTCACCAATAAATCCAGTAGGGAATTCTGAAGAAATTTCTTTACCCAGAGAATGATTACAATGTGGAACTCGCTGTCACCAGGAGTCGTTGAGATGAATAGCATAGGTGCATTTCAGGGGACACGATAACCACACGAGGGAGAAAGGAATAGAAGGATATATAGATAGGGTGAGATGAAGAAGGGGTAGGAGGAGGCTTGTTTCGAGCATGAATGCTGGCATGGATCAGTTGGGCCGATTGGCCTGTTTGTGAACTGAAATGGAAATGAAAAAGAACCGCTGACATACACAGCACAGAAAGATACCATTTAGCCCGGCATGCGTGTGCTGGCTCTTAGCCAGAACAATATCAAATGAATCCAGCTCACTCCCCAAGCCCTTTGCCTTCCCCTTACAAGCTGCAGGCTTCAAATTTCCTCAATCTTTTTGGCGTGAGAATGTGTGTTCTCAGTGGGTGGGACAATTTGGGGTAGACACACGCAAATATAAGAATGACGTCACGTCCTCAGCTACGCTTGCTGCATGCGTGTGTGTTGCTAAAAGGTGCCCAGGCTATTTAACAGTTAAAAGGCTGGCGTTTCCCAAATGCAATTGGTTGCAAAGCAGCCTGCTAAAAGAACGGGTCCAGTGTTTATTTTACATGTTTTTGGCACACATTTTCCCCACTGCTGGTCTCCTTTGCCAATTCCCTGAGGTTCAATCCTGGCTTGAGTTCTAGGGGTAGAAATTGGACCTCGGTGCGCCCGTTTTACAGGCATAACGAGAACCAATTTCGAGGGCTGACATCCTGTGCTGCAAGGACGTCCGGAAAACCGTCCGATGTTCTGTCTGCCCCATTTTTCTGGAGTACGGGGTAATTGCCTGAAACAGGTGTTAGGCCTCTTGTATATGTTAATGAGAGGTCTAATGCCTGTTTTAGGACCCCTCAGGAAAATCGGGCTTCTCTGAGCGTAGTTGGGCATCGGGGCCTGCCCCACTCAAGTTTTCCAGGTGTGGTTTGGGGCCTACCAAAAAGGCAAATTATTTTCTTACAATTGCTGTGGAGCCAGGAGGAGCAGGAGTACTCCCTCCTTTCCCACTGGGACATACCTTTGAGCCATTGCTGGTGAGGCAGGTGGTCCGACATTCATCGTTATAAAATGGCCAAATAATGTTAATGAGGCCCCAGGCTAAGATCTAGTTCAGCCTCCCGGTTAGGATGCGCACAGCCTCCCCTTCAGGTCTGAAAATGGGCCTAGAAATTTCAAAGCCCCAATGTTTGCTGTGCTGCTGACAAAAAAAATGATTGAAAACCTGGCAGAACCAGTCAGCTGTGATCTACAGCCGGCACATTTACATTATGCACCGCAGCAATTCGTCAAGGCTACTTCGACAACACCTCTCAAACCTGCGGCCTCTACCACCTAGAAGGACAAGAGCAGCAGTCCTGCATGGGAGCATAACCACCTCCATCCTCTACTCCAAGTCACACACCATCCTGTGTTGGAAATATATCGCAGTTCCTTCATCGTCGCTGGGTCAAAGTCCTAGAACTCCCTCCCTAACAGCACTGTGGGAGTACCTTCACCACATGGACAACACGGTTCAAGAAAAGAAAAAGAAAGAAAGACTTGTATTTATATAGCGCCTTTCACAACCTCAGGACATCCCAAAGCTCTTTACAGCCAATGAAGTACTTTTGAAGTGTGGTCATTGTTGTAATGTAGGAAACGCGCAGCCAATTTGCGCACAGCAAGCTCCCACAAACACAAAGTGATAATGACCAGATAATCTGTTTTAGTGATGTCAGTTGAGGGATAATTATTGGCCAGGACAATGGGGATAACTCCCCTGATCTTCTTTGAAACAGTCCCATGGGATATTTTACGTCCACCTGAGGAAGCAGACGCAACTCGGTTTAACGTCCAAAGTATGGCACCTCTGACAGTGCAGTACTCCCTCAGCACTGGAGTGCCAGCCAAATTGTTGTGTTCAAATCTCTAGAATGGGGCATGACCCACAACCTTCTGACTCCGAGGCAAGAGTGCTGACACCGTGAAAATGTTTTGAAATGCAGGGAGCTACCTTTCCCATTATTTTCAGTAAATGACTGCGTGCAAAATGTGGCAACAGGCCATAATCCGGCAACTCTGCGGCACGGCATGGGGGGAGTGTTATAGGGGGAGTGTTATGGCACTCTTGTCTACTTTAAAAAAATGTATTCTTGTGACATGGGTATCGCTGACAAGGCCAGCATTTAATGTCCATCCCTACTTGTCCTTGAGAAGATGGTGGTGAGCTGCCATTTTTAAACGTTGCAGTCTATTGGTGATGTTACTTCCACAGTGCTGTTAGGGAGGGAGTTCCAAGATTTTGACCCAGCGACGATGAAGGAATGACCGATATAATTCCAAATCAAGATGGTGTGTGACTTGTAGTGAAACATGGAGGTGCCCTTGTCCTTTTAGGTGGCAGAGTTTGTGGGTTTGGGAGGTGCTGCCGAAGAAGCCTTGGCGAGTTGCTGCAGTGGTGGAGGGAGTGAATGTTGAAGGTGATGGATGGGGTGCCAATCAAGTGGGCTGCTTTGCCCTGGATGGTGTCGAGCTACTTGAGTGTTTTTGGAGCTGCACTCATCCAGGCAAGTGGAGAGTATTCCATCACACTCCTGACTTGTGCCTTGTAGATGGTGGAAAGGGTTTAGGGAGTCAGGAGTGAGTCACTCGTCATCTTTAATATCACTGGTCCGAGTAAGCTGACTTTCAAATGTTTGTGCAACAAGAAGTTCTGGTTTCTAAACCAAATTCCTAATGACATGGGGTTTGTAGGAGAAGGCAGTCGGTTGATGGAGAATGCCTGAGCTATTACTTAACATAGAAAACACAGCTGTGTGTCACATTACAACATCGATCTGTTTGCAAACAAAAATGTTTATACAAAATACAAGTGGGTAATGCTGCTATAAATCAAAGTGTCTGTAATGTGAGCATTGCATTAAGAGCCTCCCGTAATTAGATGTTTCATCATCACACAACTGTCTGTCACACTTCTCATCTGGGCAGTGAAGGAACCTTTCATAAAATAGGGATATAGCCAGTCATGTAGTGCGTGTGGCATGCTCTGAAAGTCCCTCATTAAATCCCTCTGCCTCTCCGCCTCCCTATCCTCCTTTAAAATTCTTTTTAAAACCCACCCTCTTGGTCAAGATTTTGGTCAACCCTCCTAGGAGATTAAATTGAACTTTGGCAAAACGCAAAATTGGCGATAACGAATTAGCAGCCCGTTATACACCTCTGGAAAAACCGTGAGACATTTTCTATATTAAAGGTGCTATGTAAATATGAATTGTTGGTGCCAGTGGAAGATAACCAGAGTCATGCAGAACACGTGGTGTCAAATTGCCAACCACTTCTGACTGTAGAACAGGGAATGACTTGAGTCCTCCTGTGTCTTGCTCAGGAACATGCAAAGATGCTCGTTATTCTACCTCTCTTCACAAAGAGTCAATTAGTGCTTTTAATCATTTGTATTTTAAATTTTCAAGAGGCCTGATGTTTCACTTTATGGAGGAAAAGAGAATTTAAAGGAGAATGGAGAGGAGAAAATTGCTCAGGGCTCCTGTGCTTCTCTGAGCAGCTTAGTGGAAACAAAAGAGAAGGTCACTGCTCTCCTCCTCATCAGCACACTTAGGAATGAGGTGAAAATAAACCCCAAGTATAAAAGATATAATGAATCCATTTGGTTGTAATATTGGATAAAACAACACAAAGACGCCTAAGTCACTTAGCAACAGATCCAGTAGAGGGCACTAATGATTCTTTATACCATGCAGTCCCGCACTCAAAGCTTCAGGTCTCAGGTAATAATAAAAACTCCAACATGTTCTGGAACATGATTGTTTAATATCTGCAGATCAAAGACTACTGGAGCCTGTTATGAAGGAATCATCTCAAGCGCATTGAGCAATAAACCAAAAGCCAGCGCCGGGTTCATGAAAAGGAAGTTGTGCCAAACCAAGTTATTAAAATTATTTAGGCTGTTGTTCAATGGATGAAAGGTTTCGATAAAGTAAATCTACTGAGTGCGGCGCCTCACCCAGAGGGAGTGCATCTCAGGAGGTTTTCTGTGCCCCAGCCCAAGATGCCTGCCCATTAATGGGTGGAAAATCATAGGTTGTGGGAATGGGATTGCCTGATACCTGGCCCTTCAATGTGCTGCACCACAGGGTGCCAAAACCCTGGATGCTGCCTGGAATTGTCATGGCCATGATCTGGCCGTGCCTATATGAAGGGTGTGCTCTTGCTCATAACTATTTCAAAGTAAACTTTAAATCAAGTGCCCCTTGTTAAAAAGGCACTAAAACCGACAAATAATCAAATTATACTTTTGAAAAACTAGTCAAATTAAAATTTGGTTGCCGGGGGTGATGATGCACTCCAGTTGCCCTGGCGCCCACCTCACACGGAAGGCCGCGAGCGTACCGGTGGACACCGCGTGCTCCATCTCCAGGGACACCCTGGCTCGGATGTACCCGCGGAAGAGAGGCCTTCGACCCCTTCGATCGCCCACTACCTGGCTCTTGCTCACAACAAGGGAGGGAAAAGTCAGATGGAGACACCCTAACCCATCTTGGTGTATGTCCTACTATCATAGAATCAGAATCATCCAGCACTGAAAGAAGTCACTCAGTCTATCGTGCCTTTGCTGGCTCAATGAAAGAGCTTTACAATTGATGATCAGAGAGCAATGTAGGCAGAAGTGAGGAAACAGGCCATTTATTCACTATGTTGGCCAAGTACGTTGTACCCATGGAAAGAGAAGTGACCCAGGATAACAATTGTTCTCCTCAATTTCCCGCGACCTTTTGGCTCTGAGGTGAGAGTGAGCCCAGGCACGCACCTTAACGAGGGGATCTGGGGGACATGCTCTCCAGATAATTTTTGTTTTTGAACACTTTTATTTGGTGCATTTTAAAGCATGTTGGCACCGCTATCTTATGTGCACTAAATCTTTTTCCAACATCTGCACTATTTCATGTGAGAGAATATACCCGACTGTGCTGGACGGAAAACAAATATAATAGTGGTGTAAAAACTGCCGGAAACCATCCTGAACAAATGAATATGCCTGCTTTCTTGACTCTTGTTTTAAATTGTTTCTTGCTGCACCACTGCATTTCTTAGAGCTCAGAAATTGCTACTAATATTAGCGGATAAACTTGTGTAATATTGTCTCTATTGTAAGCAGCTGTGAACCCATTTATTTTGAAAGACTAACGCTTCTATTAAAACAGCGAACAAAAGAAATGGTTTAGGAACTTGTTAAGTATTATGTAACGTTATGTAATAGCGTATATAATATCGTGTAGCAATCAGAAGCAGGAACCCTGATCGTGTTTAGTGGCTGAGATTAACTAGCCCACTCCAGGCTGAGGATCAAACCTGGGATCTTCCTATTCCATTGGAGTCGTTGAGGGTGAAATTGGAATCATAGAATGATACAGCACAGAAGGAGGCCATCGTGCCTGTGCCAGCTCTTTGAAAGAGCTATCCAATTAGTCCCATTCCCCTACTCTTTCCTCATAGCCCTGCAAATCTTTCCTCTTCAGTTCCCTTTTGAACGTTATAAACGAATCTGCTTCCACCACCCTTTCGAGCAGTGCAATACAGATCATAGCAACTTGCTGCGTAAAAGTACATTTCCTCATCTTCCCATTGGCTCTTTTGCCAACTGCCTTAAATGTATGTCCTTTGGCTACCGATTATCCTGCCAGAGGAAACTGTTTCTCCCCATTGCATCTATTACATCAAAAAACCCTCAAAATTTTGAACACCTCTAATAAATCTGCCCATAACTTTCTCTGCTCTAAGGAGAACAATCCCAGTTTCTCTAGTCCCTCCACATAACTGAAGCCCCTAATCCCTGGTACCATGCTGGTAAATGTCCTTTGCACCCTCGCCAAGATCTTGATGTCTTTCTTAAAGGATGGTGTTCCGTTGTGATGTGTACACGCGCCACCCACCCCACTGCCCCCCCCCTGTTAACTGGACTAGAAACTTAACTGGACCAGCCACATAAATACAGTGGCTGCAAGAGCAGGTCAGAACAGGGTATTCTGATGCGGGTGTCTCACCACCTGACTCCCCAAAGCCTTCCCACCACCCACAAGGCACAAGTCAGGAATGTGATGGAATACTCTTTACTTGCCTGGATGAGTGCAGCTCCAACAACACTCAAAAAAGCTCAATACCAGCCCGCTTCATTGGCACACTACCCACCACCTGAAACACTCATTCCCTCCACCATATTTACAAGATCCATTGCAGCAACACGGCAAGACTTCTTCGACAGCGTCTCCAAAACCCATGATCTCTACCACCTAGAAGGACAAGGGCAGCAGGTGCATGGGAACACCATCACCTTTAAATTCCCCTCTGGGTCACACACCATCCTGACTTGGAAATATATCACCGTTCCTTCATCGTCGCTGGGTCAAAATCCTGGTACTTTCTACCTAACAGCACTGTGGGAGCACCTTCATCACAAGGACTGCAGCGGTTCAAGAGGGCGGCTCACCATCACCATCTCAAGGGCAAGTAGTGATGGGAAATGAATGCTGGCCTGCCCAGCAATGGTCACCCCACATGAAGAAATGTAAAAAATTGTCTGGTATCTTGCTAGCGTCTATTCTCAAGGTTAAGACATAAGTAATGGTCATTTGATGATGACTCACACCCCAGGAACTCGGCCTGAGTGAGGGAGTCTTTAGGAGAGTAGAAAGTTGGGGAATTAAGCAGCAAGATGCAATGTTTCAGTGGGATTTGTGTCACAGAAGAAGTTTACCTGCAGATTGTCATCCAGTTAACTGGGAGCTTCATTTAAAATTTATCTTCAAACGAAAAGAAAGCTTTGGCATTTTTACAGGAATTAAGATTTCCCCAAAATTCCTCAGAAAGGAATAGTACACTGAATTAACGTTCCAACAGATAGAATATTTTAATGAGGTTAATGAAGCATTCATTAACGGATGAAGCTCTCGGAGATATTACAATTGATGCTAATCAGTGCTGGCCCACCGACATGCACACAATGCCAAGCTAAGGGTTTTTTTCTCTTCCGCAGTTGCTGAAAATGAGCTCATTAAAAGTGTCTTGTCCCAGTTGTTGGCTGTAAGATTCGCAGTCTCTGAAATAATGAGGTTGCAGGTAACAGAGAAGCAGAGGTAACTTGTATTATGTGTCCTTTAGACCCTAGCTGTTATTAAAAAATATATTAATACTGTAATTTATCAGAAATACAGACTGTTCTTACATTTTCTGCAATGGGGACTCGCTGTGTCAGAATTTAACCCTGTTAACACTTCAGTATTTGTTTCCACAGTGGCAAAGCACGAATTAAACTGGTCCATAAATTCCAGTATACTGGGATTAAACTGGACCATATATTCCAGTATACTGGGATTAAACTGGACCATATATTCCAGTATACTGGGATTAAACTGGACCATATATTCCAGTATACTGGGATTAAACGGGTCCATATATTCCAGTATACTGGGATTAAACTGGTCCATATAGTCCAGTATACTGAGATTAAACTGGACCATGTATTCCAGTATATTGGAATTAAACTGGTCCATATATTCCAGTATACTCGGATTAAACTGGTCCAAATATTCCAGTATATTGGGATTAAACTGGTACAAATATTCCAGTATATTGGGATTAAACTGGTCCATATATTCCAGTATACTGGGATTAAACTGATCCATATATTCCGGTATATTGGGATTAAACTGGTCCACATTTCCTAAAGCATTGGAATTAACTGGTTCCATAGTCCCTAGTGTACTAGGATTAAACTGATGCATGGGGATTAAACTAGTTAATTTCCTGCGTACTAGGCACAATCTGGGCCATATTTCCCATTGAATGGGACCTAACCTGATTCTTGTTGCTGTGCTTTCTGCTTTAACACTCCTGCTCAAAGGTAGTCAAGAAGCAAGGAATATATGCATAAATTCTCTTGTGGGCAACACAAAGCTTTGCTACAGAACCAAACTGCCATGCTGGGCTGGTATTTGAGGGAGCTTTAGTCTACATTTTACCCAGACCGAAACCACCAAAAATGTAATTGAATGGCACTGGGTGAAGATAAAAATAGAGACGAGTTTAATTCCCAGCACTTGCATCTCTCACCTTCGAATGGTACAACTCCTTCTCCTTTCCTAGCTCCCTCTCCAAAATAAATACGTGCAATCTAAAGTTAACATGAACCCTGAGCCTAAATGGGTCATTGTATAGTTAGGCTGAGATGTACCATTTTCACCGATCCCTTGGGCTCCAGCTAATGATACTCATCTGTACAGTTCCATCACTAGCTGGGACAAGCCGTTTTTTTCTTCAAGTATTAGTCTTGAAACGTATTTCAGGCCCTTTGAGGCCTACAAGAATATGAGTGCATTTCCGACCATATATGGTCGTCATTTTTCCCTCTTCCCGTAAGTTGACTGGTATCAAATCAAATGAGAGAAACGGAGAAAAAAACCCCGACGTGATTCTACACAATACTGCTGCAGAAATACTACTGCAGTCCAGCGAGGCATGAAGGGAGGATGTGTCATATCTGTTTTAATGAGACTAAAAGTTATCTCGCACTCTGGATATAATTTACTGTTCTGAGCCTAAGGGACATTGCTCTTACTAAACAAAACCTGAAATAGCACTAAAATCTATTCGAAGCCCTGAAGCCTAAAAATGGGTGCTTGTGATATGAATGGCTCAACCTGGTCATGTGACAGTCCTCTGTCCACTATTTTAACTAGAGCATTAGTCCGTTTAAGAGTTACATTTTTCCGTTAAAACAATACAAGGGGGCATATGGCCTGAGTGAGTTAAACACTCACCCTCTAAGATTTCAACAGCTCTTTCTAGTCGAGGAATCTCACATTTAGTAGCTCTTTTCAAATTGAACCTCCGAAAAGACTCATAAGGGGCCCCTGCTTCTCTCAGTTGGCAAATGTCAGAACACGTCTTCATGCAGAGAGTGGCCTTCTGGGTAGGGGAGTAGAGGCATAAACTCTGGAATCTTTCAAGAGGCAGTTTGATGATGTTACAACAACAACATTTATATAGCGCATTTAACATAGTCCTAAGGCGCTTAACAAGAGCGATAGCAATAAATAAACATTATTTGATACCGAGCTACAGAAAGAGATATCAGGACAGATGACCAAAAGCTTGATAAAAGAGGTAGGTTTTTATGGAACATCTTAAAAGAGAGATAGAGTGACAGAAGGGTTTAGGGAGGGAATTCCAGAGCTTAGGGCCAATGCAGCTGAAGGCACGGCCACCAATGATGGAACGACTCAAATAAGGGAAGCGCAAGAGACCAGAACTGGAAGAGTGCAGAGATCTTGGAGGATTATTGGGCTGGAGGAGGTTCCAGAGATATGGCGGGGCAAGGTCATGGAGGGATTGAAACAAGGATGAGGATTTTAAAACTGAGGCGTTGTCAGACCGGGAGGCAGTGAAGGTCAGGAAGCACAGGGGTAATAGGTGAATTAAGATAAGGGCAGCAGAGTTTTGGATGAGCACAAGGGAGAGATTCAAGGTTCCTATGGAAGGACGAGCTAGATGGGCCGAATGGTCTCCCTTTATCTGCACTTGTAAGCACCTTGCATGGTGTATGAACAACATAGGCCAGGAGGATCCCATGTTCTAAGTTCGCTGGAGGTGGAGGCGAAGTTGTTATAATTAACCTCAGTGACCTTGAGCTAAGATTCCTGTTGTGACTCCCAGAAAGTGAGCGTGTGGGAATAGTAAGTTGCGGACAGATGGGGGAATGGGACGGGCAATGGGATGGGGATGGGGAAAGGGACGGGGAATGGGACGGGGAATGGGATGGGGAAAGGGATGGGGTAAGGGATGGGGAATGGGATGGGGATCAGCTGTGAAGCCCCCAACATTTGAACAGCCCCCTGACACTCATTGTGCTCACACATGGAGGATGGCCAAATGACCAAAGTTGGAGGAGTTAAGTTAAAGTGAAAGAAGGTAAACAGTGAAAGATAGAGAAGATATAAACTATGGTCTGGCTAGCAGGGTAAGGGAGGAGAGAAGAGAGGTGGCTGTGAACCAGTACTATTATTTTCCGAATGACACGAATGAATTGACATTTTACTAATCATGGAACAGCCCTGCTGCATGATTATTAAGGCTATTGCAATCTGGTTTTGTTAAATATTAGCCATGAGTGTATAATATAGTTGTCCTTTCAAAGCGTTGAAATATTCACATCATCAGCAACTAGCTGGAGTCTGATGGAGCTCTTGTGCCCAGGTGCTGTTGAGATTCTTTCCGCTGCTGGTCCCTCATTTGCGTACATTTGATGAGCTGCTCCTCCTCATATCGGTGAGCTGGGCAGTGATCGTGCTTGAGCCCACTCCTGGACACAGTGAGGGTAATTTACTATTGCATGCACACACAAGTTTGATAAATGACGCCAGTCTATTACAGACTATTAAATTCGACCATCTATCAATTCATTTACGTCAAAGAGACTGTTTAAGGCTTTCTCCCGAGCTGTGCTTTTTTTTTTTGACAGGGGCTGTCACCAAATCTCCAAATAATTGGCTAGTTGAGAACAGTGAAGCGAGCCAATTTTTGATTTTCCAGTGCTGGGAGAATAGCAGCATATATGCAAACGCTCGAGGTGTCAATGCTAGCCTAGTAAAAAATCTAAAGCAAAAATACAGCTCGTTCTCTTCAGTCCATATTATAATCAAATCTTTTGCACAGACTATCCATGTGATGCTTTCAATACCTCCTGCATGTCTGTCCTACGTGGCCATCAAAGTGGAACCTGTCAAATGTGAGAATATATTGCGAATCAGCGGAGAAATTCAGCGGCCCCACGGGCTGTGCTCTTGCTTAACCCACTAGTGCCACCTCTGCAATAGGTGAATATTCTCCACTTAACTCGTGCGGAGGACGCACAAGTCCAGAACGCTCTGTTCCACAATATGCTGTCGTGTTCCAGTTTTAGAATCACCGCAACCTGCGAACCTGAACTCACATAAATTCAATCGTTCACCATTTTCATCTCTTTTCCTTACCATCCTCTTCCTCTCCATAACCCACTAACACTCTTCCTTTCATACTCTCCTCTTTTACATCCCCTCTCTCTTAGCTTCCCTCCTTCTATCTCTTCCCTTGGCTTTTCCCCTTCTTAACCTCCTTTGTCTCTACTCTTCTCTCTCTTTCCTGATCTTAACTCCCACTCTGCTCTCTCTTTCCTTCCTCTGTCTGCACCTTCTCTGTCCATTCCTTGTAAGTGTTCTTTACGGTCTAAAGTATTGCCGTGGACCTCGTCCTGGGGCTCTGCTGACACGTTTCTCAGACTCACATTCTCCACCCACACTCCAGGTTTCAATAATCAAAGACTAATAGTTCTGAAATCAGTTCTTGTCAGTCTGCTGCTAGATCTTGGTGATCACTGCTGCTTTACAGAACCAATCAGTTTGTATTCTGCTTGGCTGTGTTTTACTTTGCAAAACACATCAGGCAGAAAGCAACATGAGTATCATCGACAGTGTACAAAAAGCCGCCCATCCTGTTGCGATGGTGGGTTGGTAGGCAAAAGTGGTTCTTTGAGGTGTCGTGGACCATGACTTCATGCCTGCCTTTGATCATGCAGCAAGTTCCATCACCTCTGCTAAGTTGGGGTAATGGGCAGAGAGCTTCTGCACAACACACTTTCAACTTCCTCTCCAAGTCACATTTCATCCCAACTTGGAACTATATCATCGTTCCTTCATCGTCACTGGGTCAAAATCCTGGAGCACCCCACCTAACAGAACTGAGGAAGTACCATCATAACCTAAACATCAGCGGTTCACCATCACCTTCTCGGGATGGGCAATTAATTCTGGCCTTGCCAGTGACGCCCACATCCCACAGATTGGAAGGAAGGGAAAGGAAAAAACACGTGCTGGGCACTTTATCTTAGGTTACTCTTATGTAGATCTCAACAGGCGGGAGCCTGAAAGCAGGTTACTTGCCCACTTCCTGAATTCCTTAACAGGGAATGGTATGTGGCATAGGGAAGGACTATTGGAAAAATTAAATAGAAGCAGGAAAAGCACTGCGGGAATGCTAGCCATGGCTTGGTGATAGCATTCTCGCCCCTGAGTCAGCAGGTTGTGGGTTCAAGTCTGACACTGCAGTGCAGTACTGAAGGAGTGCTGCACTGTGAAAGGCGCCGTCATTTGGCTGAGATGTTAAACTGACGTTTGCTCTCTCAGGTGGACGTAAAAGATCCCATGGCACTAAGAGCAGGGTATATTTCCCTGGTGATCTAGGTAATATTTATCCCTCAACAAACATCACTAAAACAGATTAACTGGTTATGTCTCCCATTGTTGTTTGTCGGAGCTTGCTGTGCGCAAACTGGCTGCTGCATTTCCTATGTTACTGCAGTGTCTAGATGTTGACGATGGCTTGGAGTTCAGCCTCTGAATGTGCGCAAGCGCAAGCGTCATCCGCATATTGTAGTTCGATGACAGAGGATGGGACGACCTTGGATCTAGCTTGGAGGCGACGAAGGTTGAACAGGTTCCCATTCCTGAGGCATATAAATGCATGGGCCTACACTAAAGATCCGTAAGACAAAGGTCCTCCACCAACCTGACCCCGCCACACAGCACTGCCCCCCGGTCATCAAGATCCACGGCGTGACCTTGGACAACGTGGACCATTTTCAATACTTCGGGAGCCCTCTATCACCAAGGGCAGACATCGACGACGAGGTCCAACACCGCCTCCAGTGCGCCAGCACAGCCTTCGGTCACCTGAGGAAGAGAGTGTTCGAAGATCAGGCCCTCAAATCTGGCACCAAGCTTATGATCTACAGGGTTGTAGTGATACCCGCCCTCATGTATGGCTCGGAGACGTGAACCATATACATTAGGCACCTCAAAATGCTGGAGAAATAACACTAACGCTGCCTCCGCAAGATCCTGCAAATCCAACGTCAGTGTTCTCCATCAGGCCAACATCCCCAGCATCGAAGCACTGACCACACTCGACCAGCTCCGTTGGGCGGGACATATCATCCACATGCCTGACACGAGATTCCCAAAGCAAGCGCTCTATTCGGAATTCCTACACAGCAAGCAAGCCCCAGGTGGGCAGAGGAAATGTTTCAAGGCCACCCTCAAAGCCTCTCTGATAAAGTGCAACATCCCCACCGACACCTGGGAATCCCTGACTCAAGATTGCCCCAAGTGGAGGAAAAGCATCCGGGAGGGTGCTGAGCACCTCGAGTCTCGTCGCCGAGAGCATGCAGAAAACAAGCGCAGGCAGCGGCAGGAGCGTGCAGCAAATCAGACTCCCCACCCACCCTTTCCTCCAACCACTATCTGTCCCACCTGTGACAGAGACTGTAATTCCCGTATTGGACTGTTCAGTCACCTGAGAACTCACTTTTAGAGTGGAAGCAAGTCTTCCTCGATTTCGAGGGACTGCCTATGATGATGACAGTGACTACAATTCACAAGCAATTCATTGTCTGTAAAGTGCATTGTGAAAGGTGTTATACAAAAACAAATTCTTTCCTTCTGCCCTATGAGAAGAGATTGAGTAGACTAGGCCTATACTCCCCAGAGTTTAGAAGAATGAGAGGTGGTATAATTGAAACTTATAAAATTCTTAAGCGGCTTGACAGGGTTAATGCTGAGAAGATGTTTCTCCTGGCTGGGGAATCTAGAACCAGGAGTCACAGTCTCAAAATAAGGGGTCGGCCATTTAGGACTGAGATGAGGAGAAATTTCTTCACACAAAGGGTTGTGAATCTTTGGAATTCTCTACTCCAGAGGGCTGTGGATGCTCAGTCGTTGCTTATATGCAAGACAAAATTTGATAAATATTTGGGAATGAAGGAACTTAAGGAATAATGCGGGAAGGTGGAGTTGAGGTTGAAGGTCAGCTATAATCTTATTGAATGGCGGAGCAGGCTCGAAGGGCCAAATGGCCTACTTCAGCTCCTAATTCTTATGTTCTTATGTTTTCGTTATGCCTAAGACTGCTACAAAATGGAATGTTTGCACTCTGCCCAAAGCTCTGGCAAGTCGACATTGCCAAAGTTCACGCTGCAGGAATCGGAATTGACCGGCAGGAAATGGCCAGCTGCCCCTAGGCATGATCAGGCCCGCAGTTTCTCACACCATGAGTGCCAACTGTGCCAACATGGGAAAGTGGCAAGCATCATGAGAAGAGTCAAGGGTGTGATATGTTCTTTACAACATCACAAACACACACATACACAAGATGGCTCTACAGGAACTTGTCATGTGATCTTGTCACGTGATCCTTTTATTATATACAACAGTAGTTACATTACCACAGTAGTCCACTAGGGGTGCGCTATTACACCGGGGATATGCATTAATTTGTTTGCACTTGCAAGAGGCTCAAAGAGGATGAAGCAGCAAGATTATTCTACCAGATAATGTCTGCTGTAGCACACTGCCATGATAATGGCGTGGTACTGCGAGATCTCAAATTAAGAAAACTTGTATTTAAAGAGTAGGAACGCACATAAGTAATGTTGGAAAGCTTGGAGGATGCTTATATCTTGAATGGTGAAGATGATGCCAGGGGCTTCGCTGCATGGAGGTGAAATCAGAGGATGAGACATCCAGTGGTACCGCTCACATACCTGTGAGTGCTGAGGCTCACGCATGGAGAACGGCTGCTCAGGTGGGGTACTGGAGGCCTCTCCCCCAGCAACTGTGCAATGTGTAGGAAAATGAACACCGTCAGGAAAAGTGGTAAGAAAAATTGAACAATCGTTGATAAGGTGGCATTGGCAAGTGGCAAGGAGCAAGTGGACTGCCTGGCACATGATCAGGCAGAGTGGCATCGCAGAAGGAGACCAGCCGATTAGGAAAAGAAAAGTCCATAAACATCTTACACAAAATATACAAACTCTAATACTAAAAACTGAAATGATTCATGTCAGGATCTGACAATTAATATGGGATTTCTATCCCAGCTATCTGGGTTTATTTCATCCTCGCCCCATTACTTATTCTTCACCTTTTAAAGAAAAGATATTTTCCATTGAATTTTGTTCCCTCCGCGCCAGAAGACACTTTCCCACCGGTCCCACGGACACCAGATGCCCTTCAGTACCTTCTCCAATGTGGCCATTCTTTATGCGTGACCTTAGACGGTGAGTATTGGCTGGCTATTTGATTGTGGGAGGCATTACAGCTGAGGTTGACCATGTCTTCATCCAGCATCTACACACGTGCACCCCCCAACAGCAGGGGTCATTGGACAGTGATGAGGAGTAGGAACCCAGATTAATTTTCCTTTACCAAATCCTCCACTGAGCTCAGCCGGTGCCACTCCTTCTGGCCTGTGTGGCTCAGTTGCCAATTCATGATACATTCATGAAAAAAGCTCCCTGTAAAATTAAAATCAGGCGGTTTCTATAACGGGCGGCCTACCTATTACGGAAATTACCTGCCTGCGCAGCAAGTTGACAATCGACCCACGTATTCAAGTTCTGAGGCACAAAATTGCACTGAATTTTGAAAATCCAGCAAATATGCCCAATTTTTAAAACATTTGTTCTGGGATGTGGGCATCGCTGGCAAGGCCAGCATTCATTGCCCACCCCTAATTGCCCTTGAGAAGGTGGTGGTGAGTCACCTTCCTGAACCGCTGTGGTCCTTGTGGTGAAGGTACTCCCACAGTGCTGTTAGGGAGGGTGTTCCAGGATTTTGACCCAGCGACGATGAAGGAAAGGCGATACATTTCCAAGTCAGGATGGTGCGTAACTTGAAGGGGTACATGCAGGGAATGGTGCTCCCATGCGTTTGCTGCCCTTGTCCTTCCAGGTGGTAGAGGTCGCGGGTTTGGGAGGTGCTGCCAAAGAAGCCTTGGCGAGTTGTTGCAGTGCATCTTGTAGCTGGTACACACTGCAGCCAGGGGGCGCCGGTGGTGGAGGGAGTGAATGTTGAAGATGGTGGATGGGGTGCCAATCAAGCGGGCTGCTTTGTGCTGAATGGTGTCGAGCTTCTCGAGTGTTGTTGGAGCTCCACTCATCCAGGCAAGTGGAGAGCATTCCATCGCACTCCTGACTTGTGCATTGTAGATGGTGGAAAGGCTTTGGGAGTCAGGAGATGAAACACTCGCCACAGAATACCCAGCCTCTGACCTGCTCTTGTTGTCATGGCATTTAAGTGGCTGGTCCAGTTATGTTTCTGGTCAATGGTGACCACCAGGATGTTGATGGTGTGGGATTCGGCGATGGTAATGCCGTTGAATATCAATGGGAGGTGGTTAGACTCTCGCTTGTTGGAGATGGTCATTACCTGCCACATGTATGATCCAAATGTTACTTGCCACTTATCAGCCAAAACCTGAATGTCCTCCAGGTCTGCATATATAGGTCTCCTATACTGATACAATAATTTTAACTAATTAATTAAGGATAGATTTAGCTCTTAGCTATGACAAGGGAAAGAAAGAATTTGCATTTATATAGTAACTTTCACAATGTCATGATATCTCAAAGCACTTTATAGCCAATGAATAGTGTTACTAATGTAATGCAGGAAACCCAGCAGGCAATTTGCACATAGAAAGGTCCCACAAACAGCAATGTGATAATGACCAAATAATATGTTTTTTTTAGTGATGTGGGTTGAGGAACACATATTGGCCAGGATAGCGGGCAGAACTCAAATGCTAGTGCTATGGGATCTTTTACATCCACCTGAGAGGACAGAGAGGGCGTCAGTTTAACATCTCGTCCAAATGACAGCACCCCTGGCAGGGCAGCACTCCCTCAGCATTGCACTGGATTGCCAGCTTAGACCTTGTGCTCCAGTCTCTGGACTGGGACATGAACCCATGACCTTTTGACTCAGAGGTGAGAATGCTATCACTGAGCCACGGCTGAAACCTTGCAGCACTTTGACATGTTGAACGTTCTCATCTGAAGAATGGAAATTGAGGAGGCACATGATTAAAATGTTTAAAATCTTAAATAGAATTGATGAGATGGATGGAAAGGAGAGAAAATGAACAGAGGCATGATGACAAGCTCAGAAGACCATGAACCAAGGACACAAAGGTTCAGCATCTTCACACTTACAGTTCCTAACTCAAAAAATATTCTGCGACTGAGTGCAGTGAAAGTAAATTCTGTTGAATCATCAGAATATAAAAAATGGAACAGGTCCCTGATGGGATCCGGTCCAAGCTCTGAGATGTAATGAAGATTTATGATGCACCAGGTAAGCTGTTTCCTTGTAGTAAGTTGCGAATTAACATATGATAGCAAATCAGAGTGTCACATGTACCGCATTATTGTAGCATGATTCAACTGGGTCAGTAACACAGCTATACGAGTCATGTGATACCTTATTATTAAAATAGCAGTCAAATGAGAGAGTATAACTGCTACATTAATCAAGCGATACAATACCTCTGCAGCAAAACACGGCAGTATAAGTCACATGGTACAACAACAGTGTAGAATAAGTCACATGGTACAATATACTGCAGTATAAGTCACATGGTACAATAACAATGCAACATAAGTCACATGGTACAATATACAACAGTATAAGTCACATGGTACAATATACAATGGTAAAAGTCACATGGTATAACATACTGCAGTATAAATCACATGGTACAGTATACTCCAGTACACGTCACATGGTACAATATGCTACAGTATATGTCACATGGTACATTATACTGCAGTATAAGTCACATGGTACAATAACATTGCAGTATAAGGCACATGGTACAATATACTGCAGTATAAGTCACATGGTACAATAACATTGCAGTACAAGTCACAAAGTATAATATACTACAGTATAAGTCATATGATACAGTACACTCCAGTACACGTCATACGGTACAAGATACTACATTATGAGTCACATGGTACATTATATTGTAGTATAAGTCACAGGGTACAATAACATTGCAGTATAAGTCACATGGTATAATATACTGCAGTATAAGTCACATGGTACAATATAATGTAGCTAAGTCACATGGTACAATATGTTGCAGTAAAAGTCACATGGTACAATATAAGGCAGTATAAGTCACATGGGACAAAATATGCAGTATAAGTCACATGGTACAATAATAATGCAGTTTAAATCAATTGGTACAATATACTGCAGTATAAGTCACATGGTACTTTGCAGTATGAGTCACATGGTACAATATACTGCAGTATAAGTCACATTGTACAATATATTGCAGTATAAGTCACATGGTACAATAACATTGCAGTATATGTGACATGGTACAATATACTGCAGTATAAGTCACATGGTACAATATACGACACTATAAGTCACATGGTACAATCTACAAAAGTATAGTAACATAGAAACATAGAAAGTAAGTGCAGGAGTAGGCCATTCGGCCCTTCGAGCCTGCACCACCATTCAATAAGATCATGGCTGATCATTCACCTCAGTACCTCTTTCCTGCTTTCTCTCCATACCCCTTGATCCAATTATCTGTAAGGGCAATATCTAACTCCCTCTTGAATATATCCAATGAACTGGCATCAACAACTCTCTGCGGCAGGGAATTCCACAGGTTAACAACTCTCTGAGTGAAGAAGTTTCTCCTCATCTCAGTCGTAAATGGCCTACCCCTTATCCTAAGACTGTGTCCCCTGGTTCTGGATTTCCACAACCTCGGGAGCATTCTTACCGCATCTAACCGCATCTGTCCCGTCCCGTCAGAATCTTATACGTTTCTATGAGATACCCTCTCATCCTTCTAAACTCCAGTGTATAAAGGCCCAGTTGATCCAGTATCTTATAAGTCACATGGTACAGTATACTGCAGTATAAGTCACATGGTACAATATACAGCAGTATAAGTCACATGGTACAATAACGTTGCAATGTAAGTCACATGGTACAATATACTGCAGTATAAGTCACATGGTACAATATACTGCAGTATAAGTCACATGGTACAATAACTTTGCAGTTTATGTCACATGGTACAATATACAACAGTATAAGTCACATGGTACATTATACTGCAGTATAAATCACATGGTACAATATACAATAGTATAAGTCGCATGGTACATTATACTGCAGTACAAGTCACATGGTACAACACACTCCAGTACAAGTCACATGGTTCAATATACAACAGTATAAGTCACATGGTACATTATACTGCAGTATAAGTCACATGGTACAATATACTGCAGTACAATTCACATGGTACAATATACCCCAGTAGATGTGACATGGTACAATACACTCCAGTACAAGTCAAATGGTAAAATATACTCCAGTATAAGTCACATGGTACAATATACAGCAGTAGAGGACACATGGTACAATATATAACGGTATAAGTCACATGGTAAAATATACAACAGTATTAGTCATATGGTACAAAATACTGCAGAATAAATCAACTGGTACAATAACATTGCAGTATAAGTCACATGGAACAATATACTGCAGTATAAGTCACATGGTATAATAACCTTGCAGTATAAGTCACATGGTACACTGCAGTATAGTCACATGGTACACTGCAGTATAAGTCACATGGTACACTGCAGTATAGTCACATGGTACAATATACTGCAGTACAAGTCACATGGTAAAATATAAGGCAACATAAGTCACATGGTACAATATACAACGGTATAAGTCATATGGTACAATATACTGCAGAATAAGTCACCTAATACAATAACATTGCAGTATAAGTCACATGGCACAGTATACTGCAGTATAATCACATGGTACAATAACCTTGCAGTACAAGTCACATAGTACAATATACTGCAGTATATGTCACATGGCACAATATACTGCAGTATAAGTCACATTGTACAATATACAGCAGTATAAGTCACATGATACAATAACATTGCAGTATAAGTTACATGGTACACTATACTGCAGTATAGTCACATGGTACAATGTACTACAGTATAGGTCACATGGTACAATATAAGGCAGTATAAGTCACATGGCACAATATACCGCAATATAAGTCACAGGGTACAATATACTGCAGTCTAAGTCACATGGTACAATATAAGTCAGTATAAGTTACATGGTACAATATACTGCAGTCTAAGTCACATGGTACAATATAAGTCAGTCTAAGTCACATGGTACAATATACTGCAGTCTAAGTCACATGGTACAATATAAGGCAGTATAAGTCACATGGTATATTAAAATGCAATATAAGTCACATGGTAAAATATATTGCAGTATAAGTCACACAGTACAATATGCTGCAGTATAAGTCACATGGTACAATATACTGCAGTCTAAGTCACATGGTACAATATAAGGCAGTATAAGTCACATGGTACAATATACTGCAGTATAAGTCACATGGTACAATATAAGTCAGTCTAAGTCACATGGTACAATATACTGCAGTCTAAGTCACATGGTACAATATAAGGCAGTATAAGTCACATGGTATATTAAAATGCAATATAAGTCACATGGTAAAATATATTGCAGTATAAGTCACACAGTACAATATACTGCAGTATAAGTCACATGGAACAATATACTGCAGTCTAAGTCACATGGTACAATATAAGGCAGTATAAGTCACATGGTATATTAAAATGCAATATAAGTCACATGGTAAAATATATTGCCGTATCAGTCACACAGTACAATATACTGCAGTATAAGTCACATGGTACAATAACATTGCAGTATAAGCCACATGGTACAATATACTGCAATATAAGTCACATGGTACAATATAGAGCAGTATAAATCACATGGTACAATATACTGCAGTATAAGTCACATGGTACAATATAAGGCAGTATAAGTCACATGGTACAATATAGAGCAGTATAAGTCACATGGTACAATATAAGGCAGTATAAGTCACATGGTACAATATAAGGCAGTATAAGTCACATGGTATAATATAAGGCAGTATAAGTCACATGGTACAATATACTGCAATATAATTCACATGGTACAATAAAGAGCAGTATAAGTTCCATGGTACAATATACTGCAATATAAGTCACATGGTACAATATAGAGCAGTATAAGTCACATGGTACAATATAAGGCAGTATAAGTCACATGGTACAATATACTGCAATATAATTCACATGGTACAGTAAAGAGCAGTATAAGTCCCATGGTACAATATACTGCAGTATAAGTCACATGGTACAATATAGAGCAGTATAAGTCACATGGTACAATATACTGCAGTATAAGTCACATGGTACAATATAGAGCAGTATAAGTCACATGGTACAATATAAGGCAGTATAAGTCACATGGTACAATATACTGCAATATAATTCACATGGTACAATAAAGAGCAGTATAAGTCACATGGTACAATATACCGCAGTATATGTCACATGGTACAATATACTCTAGTACAAGTCACATGGTACAATATTTGCAGTATAAGTCACATGGTACAATATACTGCAGTTAAGTCACATGGTACAATAACATTGCAGTATAAGTCACATGGTATAATAACGTGGAATCTCAAAGCACTGCAGAAGTACCACCAATGCTGCCTCCACAACATCCTGCAAATCCATTGATAGGATAGGCACACCAACGCCAATGTTCTCGCTCAGGCCAACATCCCCAGCATCAAAGCATTGACCACGCTCGATCAGCTCTGATGGATGGGCCACATCGTCCGCATGCCCGATACTAGACTTCCAAAACAAGCGCTCTACTCAGAGCTCCGACACGGCAAGCGAGCCCCAGGTGGGCAGAGGAAACGTTCAAGGACACTCTCAAAGCCTCCTTGAAAAAGTGCAACATCCCCACCGACACCTGGGAATCCCTGGCCCAAGACCGCTCCAAATGGAGGAGAAGCATCCAGGAAGGCGCCGAACAGCTCGAGTCTCTTCACCAGGAGCACACGGAAGCCAAGTGCAAACAGCGGAAGGAGCACACGACAACCCAAGCACCCCACCCACCCATTCCTTCAACCACTGTCTGCCCCACCTGTGACAGAGACCGGAGGCTCCGCATTGGACTCTTCAGTCACCCGAGAACTCATATTAATGTGGAAGCAAGTCATCCTCGTGTCCGAGGGACTGCTTAAAAAGAAGGAGAAGATAAGTCACAAGGTACAATAACATTGCAGTAGGAAGGTGAAAGCAACAACAACATTTAAATTTTGCAATGTTAAAAAGCTAACACCAAAATCTGGAAGTGGATGTGCCTCTGAGGACTCTTTCTGGGTTTACACAGCAACAACAGTACCAACAACTTATATTTACAGACAACACTGCATTAGTGCCTTTAACATAGAAAAATATCCCAAGGCTTCTCACAAAGATGTAATGTAACTCACATCATAAAACACATCTTTTATTTTGACACATGACATTGTTTTGGTTCATGGCTATCACCCTCATCTTCTCCCTCCTAAATGGTGATGATTGATTGCCCAGTTTCATCTGCAAACTGATTATCAATTAAAGACTTTCAGTGAGTGGTTGAGCCATGCAGACCACGAATGTCCCAGGCTCAATTCCTGATCTGTGCTGAGTTAGCGGAACTCAGCTGGGCGGCAGTTAGGGTGAGCAAGTATATATGCACGCTTACGTTAACTGACTTGTATTTATATAGCGCCTTTCATCACCTTAGGAGGTCCCAAAGAGCTTTACAGCCAATGAAGTACTTTTGAAGTGTAGTCACTGTTGTAATGTATGGTAAGTGGCAGCCAATTTGTGCACAGCAAGCTCCCACAAACCGCAATGTGATAATGACCCGATAATCTGATTTTTTTTCTTGGTTGAGGGATCAATATTGGGCAGGACACCGGAGTGAACTCCCCAGCTGTTCTTCAAAATAGTGCCCTGGTAACTTTTACATCCAGCGGAGAGGACAGACAAAGCCTTGGTTTAACGTCTCATCAAATCCATTCGTATCTCTGACAGTGCAGCACTCCCTCAATCCTGCACTAAAGAGTCAGCCTAGATTTGTGCTCTAGTTCTTAGACTGGGACTTCAACCCGCAACATTCTGATTCCGAGCCGAGTGTGTTAAAATTGGTTTCAGCACTACTGAGAGAATATTAGCTAGGATTCTTGCTCATGATTCTGTCATGATCAGATCAGCCATGATCTTATTGAATGGCGGAGCAGGCTCAAATGGCCTACTCCTGTTCCTATTTCTTATGTTCTTATGATTGCTATTCAGTGACTTGTCCTAGAAACCGTGCCAGACTGTCTACTTCCAATTCTGCAACATCACCTGCCACTGCCCATCGGTCAACCCATCTCCCGATGAAACCTGTTATGTATCTAAACTTTACTAGTGTGTAAGACACTTGCCACCAGGGGGCGCACCTATGGGAGATCCAAGGGTCATCTGCACACCCCGGGCAAGCAGGTATAAAAGGCAGTCTACCATGCTGCTTCCTCACTCTGGAGTTACATTAAAGAGACCAAAGTCACAACAATCTTGTGGAGTTATTCTGAACATAACAATTGGTGACGAGCAACAGATCACAAACTTTCACGCGGTTATGGCTGCTGTTGATATTCTTGAGAGATTTGTTGAGGGTGATGATTGGGAAGCCTTCGTTGAGCATCTTGACCAGTACTTCGTGGCCAACGAGCTGGATACAGAAGAGACCGCGGTCAAGCGCAGGGCGATTCTCCTAACCGTTTGCTGGTCCATGATATATGGCCTCATCAAAAATCTGCTAGCACCGACAAAACCAATGCAAAATTGTGCACACTGGTTCGGGAACACCTCAAACCGAAGGAGAGCATCTTAATGGCCAGGTATCGCTTTTACAAGCACCATCGCTCTGAGGGCTAGAACGTGGCGAGCTATGTTGCCGACCTAAGACGCCTTGCTGGACCGTGTGTATTTGCTGGATTTTTGGGGGAAATGTTGCAGGACTTTTTCGTGCTTGGAATCGGCCATGAGATCATTCTTCACAAACTGCTGTCTGTCGAATCCCTAGATCTGAGCAAGGCCATCACGATAGCCCAGGCTTTCATGTCCACGAACGATAACACTAAACAGATATCTTTGCAGCATCAAAGCTCCGGCAAGTACTGTGCATAAAATAACACCTTCAACAGGCAGAACTGTACATGACAGGGCCTACACGCCTCCAGAGGCCAGACCTAGGATGGCTCAGAGTCTGCTGTGGGGCGTGAATGTGAATCCATTAACACCATGTTGGCGATGTGGAGGTAATCATCGGGCCCATTAACGTCGATTCAACCACTACATGTGCAAAGGCTGCAAAACAATGGGGCACCTACAGCGAATGTGCAAACATGCTGCGACTCACCACGTGGCAGAGCCGGCAGAAGATGATCGATTCGGCGCGGATTACACTGAACAAGTAAGAGAGGCAACTCAACTCGAGGCTGAAGAGGAAGTGTGTGGGGTACACACCTTCACCACCAAAAGCTCTCTGATAATGTTGAAAGTCAAATTAAACGGCATTCCAGTTTCGATGGAATTGGACATGGGGGCGAATCAGTCAATTATGAGGCAGAAGGCTTTTGAGAAACTGTGGGGCAAAAGGCACAAAGGCCAAAACTAAGCCTGATTCACACCAAGCTGCACACTTACACCAAAGAGCTCATACCAGTCATTGGTAGTGAGGCAGTGAAAATATCGCACGATGGAGCCGTGCATGATTTATCACTATGGATTGTACCAGGCGATGGCCCAACGCTGTTCGACAGAAGCTGGCTAGGAAAGATCCGATGGAACTGGGATGACATCAAAGCACTGTCTTCAGTGGATGATGTCTCGTGCGCCCAAGTGCTAAACAAATTCCCGTTGTTATTTGAGCCAGGCATCGGCAACTTCACAGACGCCAAAGTCAGATCCATCTAGTCCCTGATGCACGGCCCGTTCATCACAAGGCCCAAGTGTTCCATACATGATGCGAGAGAAAGTTGAGATCGAGCTGGACAGACTTCAATGAGAGGAGATCATATCGCCAGTCGAGTTCAACGAGTGGGCCAGTCCAATTGTTCCAGTGTTGAAGAGCGACGGGACAATCAGAATCTGCGGGGACTACAAGGTAACGATCAACTGAGTCTCGTTACAGGACCAATACCCACTACCCAAAGCAGAAGACCTGTTTGCAACGCTAGCAGGGGGGGAAGTCGTTCACCAAGCTGGATCTAACCTCTGCTTACATGACACAGGAGCTGACTGAACCTTCGAAAAAATTGACGTGCATCAACACGCACAAAGGACCGTTCATATACCACCGATGCTCTTTTGGGATTCGTTCAGCTGCGGCCATCTTCCAGAGGAACATGGAGAGTCTGCTGAAATCGTTTCCGAGCACCGTGGTGTTTCAAGACGACATCTTGATTACTGGTCGCAACACCACCGAAGACTTGCACAACTTGGAAGAGGTTCAAATGCGACTGGACAGAGTGGGACTCGGCTGAAACACTCCAAGTGTGTTTTCCTGGTACCAGAGTTTGAATTTCTGGGGAGAAAGATTGCGGCGGATGGCATCAGACCTACGGACTCCAAGACGGAGGCCATCAAGAATCAGCCCAGACCACAGAATGTGACAGAGCTGCGTTCGTTCCTGGGACTCCTCAACTATTTTGGTAACTTTCTACGGGGGTTGAGCACTTTGCTGGAATCCTTGCATTTATTGCTTCGCAAGGGTGACGACTGGATTTGGGGTAAATCTCAAGAGACAGCCTTTAACAAGGCCAGAAACCTGCGACATTCTAACAAGTTACTTGTATTGTATGACCCGTGTAAACGTTTAGTACTAGCTTGTGATGCATCTTTGTACGGGGTCGGTTGTGTGTTACAGTAAGCCAATGTGTCAGACAAGCTGCAACCAGTTGCATATGCGTCCAGAAGTTTATCCAAGGCTGAAAGAGCCTACAGTATAGTTGAGAAAGAAGCATTAGCATGCATATACGGATTTAAGAAAATGCACCAAAACCTATTTGGACTCCGGTTCGAGCTCGAAACCGACCACAAACCGCTAATTTCGCTGCTCTCAGAAAGCAGAAAGCAAAGGTATTAACACCAATGCTTAGTCCTGCATCCAACGATGGACACTAACATTATCTGTGTATGACTATGTAATCCGCCACAGACCAGGCACTGAGAACTGTGCTGATGCCCTCAGTCGGCTACCATTGCCCACCACCAGGGTGGAAATGGCGCAACCCACAGGCTTGCTTCTTGTAATGGATGTTTTTGAGAGTAAGTGGTCACCCCTCACAGCTCGCCAGATCAGGACCTGGACTAGCCTGGACCCTGTGCTATCACTAGTAAAAAACTGCATCCTTAATGGGAGCAGGTCGGCTGTTCCTGGGGAAATGCAAGACGAAATGAAGCTGTTTAACGATGCAAGGATGAAATGACCATCCAATCAGATTGTCTCCTATGGGGGAATCGCCAAAAAAAGACAGGGAAACGTTTATACGTGACCTACACTGTACCCATCCAGGCATAGTCATGATGAAGGCTATCGCCAGGTCGCACGTTTGGTGGCCTGGCATTGACTTGGAATTAGAGTCATGCGTACACTAATGTAACACTTGCTCACAACTGAGCAATGCACCAAGGGAGGCTCCACTGAAACTGTAGTCACGGCCCTCCAAACCGTGGTCCAGGGTCCACGTAGATTTCGCTGGCCCCTTTCTAGGAAAGATGTTCTAGTAGCAGTGGACGCTTGCTCTAAATGGATTGAATGTATAATAATATCATCATGTACGTCCACTGCCACCATTGAAAGCCTCTGGACCATGTTCGCCACCCATGTTTGCCCGATGTCCTCGTTAGTGACAATGGACTATGTTTCACCAGCTCAGAATTCAATGAGTTAATGATCCGCAATGGCATCAAGCATGTCAGGTCTGTCCCGTTTAAGCCACCCAATAGTCAAGCGGAACGGACAGTCCAAACTACCAAGCAGAGCTTGAAACGCGTGACGGACGGTTCCCTGCAGACCCGTTATCTCGGATTCTGCTCAGCTACCGGACGCGACCCCACTCGCTTAATGGGGTTCCCCCTGCAGAATTGTTAATGAAGAGAGCACTCAAAACCAGGCTCTCCTTAGTCCACCAGGGTCTCAATGATCATGTAGAAACCCGGTCTCAACGGCATAACGTGTACCACGATCGCGCGGCTGTATCGCGTGACATTGAGGTTAATGACCCTGTGTTTGTTCTTTATTATGGTCATGGTCCCAAATGGGTTGCTGGCACTGTTTTAGGCAAGGAGGGGAATAGAGTGTTTGTTGTCAAACTTTTGAATGGACAAATGTGCAGAAAGCACTTGGATCAGAGCAAGCTGCGGTTCACTGACAACCAAGAACAGTTTGAAGAGGACATTACCATCATTGATCCACCCACACACACCCAACCAGCAATCGACCTCGACGTCAACCACGCGGATGAACCCACCATGCCCGACAGTCCGATCAGACCAGCCGCGCGGCAGTGCAGCAATGATCCAACCGACTCACCCAGGCCAGGACTTCAACTCAGGCGATCAACCCGGGAACACAGAGCCCCGGATCGCCTCAACTTGTAAATAACTTGTTTCTAAGACTTTGGGGAGGGGAGTGATGTTATGTATGTCAACTTTACTAGTGTGTAAGACACTTGCCACCAGGTGGCACACCTGTGGGAGATCCAAAGGTCACCTCCACACCCCGGACAAGCAGGTATAAAAGGCAGTCTACCATGCTGCTACCTCACTCTGGAGTTACCTCAAAGAGACCAAGGTCACAACAGTCTGAGCTTACTCTTGTGGAGTTATTCTGAACATACAAAACCCACGTCCGTGCCTTTTTCACCTGCAAACTCAACTATTCCAATGCTCTTCTACTCGGCCTCCCATCCTCCATAAACTTTAGCTCATCCAAAACTCTGCTGCCCGTATCCTAACGCGCACCAAGTCCTGCTCACCCCTGGGTTCGCTGGCCTACATTGGCTCCGGGACTACCAACACCTCAAATTTAACATTTTCATCCTTGTGTTCAAATCCCTTCACTGACTTGCCCCTCCCCATCTCTGTAACCTTCTCCAGCAAGGTGCAAGACAGTATCAAGCCTGGCTATGATGGTTGACTTATGAAGATTTGGCACTGAAGGGTGAACAGTGTCCAGCATGAGGCAATGGGTGGGGGTGAGGAACAGGTGGAAAGATAGGAATAAGCCAAGAAGAAGCTAAATATGTATGTATGCACGTGTATACACACACACACACACACACACGTATTATAAATACGCACTGTTTTTGAAATGGCACGTATGGAAAATTATAAAAAGTGACACTGATTGGGGCAAAGTACAGGGGTTAGAATTTCCTGTCACACTCCACTCAGTTTCTGTCAAATCCATTCGTATCTCTTTAAAGCAATTTGTGATGTCACTACTCTGTCCTCCCCCTCCCAAAACCTCACCAAATGGTTTCATATCTCTGCTGCTCCTTCAAACCGGATTCCACTGAGAATGTGTTGCTATGGTTACCCAGTATTTCTGGAGTTCAGGAGACTGGAGACTATTTTGTATTCATGTATTATTGACTAGGTGCAGATAGGCACGATAATTGAAAGGGAAGGGAAGCGAGCGTTCAGGGAAGTAGCACACTCATCTTCAGTAACGATCATTACTTGAATCTCAAAGATTACATTTGACAGATTCATGCTGTTTGGTGCTGTCCAACATAGAGGCCTTAACAAATAGATAATTAGTGGGAGAAGAGGAGGAAGATGGGCATCATTGCTGCCCCATATATGAATCCTCCTCTTCATCGGTCAATACTCAATGAACCTCAGTCATGAGCTTTATATGTGAGGTGTTCACTTGCTCCGAATCCAGGTGAAAGGTTAAAAGCGATACAATGTCATATGGGCTGCAGGGTGGGCCAAATGGCATTCCTGTCCTCTCCTCTTTCTTATCCGCTTTTTGTTGCCTGGCTCTTTTCCTCTTCTCTTTTCTTCTTTCTTTGCTTCCCTTCTTTTTTTAATGCCTCCCTTTTTCTCTCATCACAGCCCGGGTTGGCTTTAAGGCCCTTGCAAAGTGCTTTCACTTGCAATCTCCTGTGTAATACATATAGCAGGTCACAGAGAGATAAAAATGATGGATAGGCACCAACTTGAAATTGGTGGATCAGGTCATTCATCATGTAACAATGGTCCGGCCTACTCTCATTGTAAATGCATTTCAACTGTGCTGGGACAGGTTCCATTAAAAAAAACACACAACTTATGAGGTCAAAGTACAGGTTGAACCCCCCGAATCTGGCAACCTCGAGACTGAGGCCGAGCTGGTTTTCATGTTTTTCCGGACTTCGAAACGTGTTTCTGATATCTGAAGTCCGGAAACGCCCGAGCCCAGGTTCGGGTACTTCCGGATTTCGTAACGTCAGAAGCGCGTCCCGAGTCCAGAAATGCTTGGGCCCAGGTTACGATATTTTCGGTTTTTGGACGTCATCTTGTGGTTCTTCTCCTCTCAGGCCTTGTAGTCTCACTTCTTTGCAACGCATGGTAACCCACCTCTCTTGTTTCTGCAATGCAGTATGCCTGTACTCTGTAACTGTACTTAATGTCAGCTTCCCAGCCTGAATCTTTTGCTACCATCTTCAAATTTGAAAAGGAATGTACAGTACATTTCAAAGCATGAAATATAATAAAGGTTTTTATTTGTAAAATATTTATGAAATATAGAATAAAACAGTAAATGAAGGCTTTTATTTGTTAAACAGAGTGAAAATAGGTACAGTTATAATTGACTGGAGGTTCTGCTTGAGGTAGAGGGCTCAACTATAGAAACATAGAAACATAGAAAATATGTGCAGGAGTAGGCCATTCGGCCCTTCGAGCCTGCACCGCCATTCAATAAGATCATGGCTGATCATTCCCTCAGTACCCCTTTCCTGCTTTCTCTCCATATCCCTTGATCCCATTAGCCGTAAGGGCCATATCTAACTCCCTCTTGAATATCTCCAATGAACTGGCCTCAACAACTCTCTGCGGCAGGAAATTCCACAGGTTAACAACTCTCTGAGTGAAAAAGTTTCTCCTCATCTCAGTCCTAAATGGCTTATCCCTTATCCTAAAACTATGTCCCCTGGTTCTGGACTTTCCCAACATCGGGAACATTCTTCCCGCATCTAACCTGTCCAGTCCTGTCAGAATCTTATAAGTTTCTATGAGATCTCCTCTCATCCTTCTAAACTCCAGTGAATAAAGGCCCAGTTGATCCAGTCTCTCCTCATATGAGAGTCAAGCCATCCCTAGAATCCGTCTGGTGAACCTTCACTGCACTCACTCAATAGCAAGCACATCCTTCCTTAGATTAGGAGACCAAAGCTGAACACAATATTCCAGGTGAGGCCTCACTAAGGCCCTGTACAACTGCAATAAATCCCCTAGCTATGAAGGCCAACATACCATTTACCGCCTGCTGTATCTGCATGCCCACTTTCAGTGACTGATGAACCATGACACCCAGGTCTCGTTGCACCTCCCCTTTTCCTAATCTGCCGCCATTCAGATAATATTCTGCCTTCGTGTTTTTGCCTCCAAAATGGATAACCTCACATTTATCCACATTATACTGCATTTGCCATGCATTTGCCCACTCACATAACCTGTCCAAGTCACCCTGCAGCCTCTCAGCGTCCTCCTCACAGCTCACACCACCACCCAGTTTAGTGTCATCCGCAAACTTGGAGATATTACACTCAATTCCTTCATCTAAATCGTTAATATATATTGTAAAGAGCTGGAGTCCCAGCACCGAGCCCTGCGGCACTCCACTAGTCACTGCCTGCCATTCTGAAAAGGACCCGCTTATCCCGACTCTCTGCTTCCTGTCTGCCAACCAGTTCTCTATCCATGTCAGTACATTACCCTCAATACCATGCGTTTTGATTTTGCACACCAATCACTTGTGCGGGACCTTGTCAAAAGCCTTTTGAAATCCAAATACACCACATCCACTGGTTCTCCCTTGTCCACTCTGCTAGTTACATCCTCAAAAAATTCCAGAAGATTCGTCAAGCATGATTTCCCTTTCATAAATCCATGCTGACTTGGCCCGATCCTGTCACTGCTTTCCAAATGCGCTGCTATTTCATCCTTAATGATTGATTCCAACATTTTCCCCACTACTGATGTCAGGCTAACCAGTCTATAATTACCCATTTTCTCTCTCCCTCCTTTTTTAAAAAGTGGTGTTACATTAGCTACCCTCCAGTCCATAGGAACTGATCCAGAGTCGATAGACAGTTGGAAAATGATCACCAATGCATCCACTATTTCTCGGGCCACTTTCTTAAGTACTCTGGGATGCAGACTATCAGGCCCCGGGGATTTATCGGCCTTCAATCCCATCAATTTCCCTAACACAATTTCCCGCCTAATAAGGATATCCTTCAGTTCCTCCTTCTCACTAGACCCACTGTCCCCCAGTACATTCGGAAGGTTATTTGTGTCTTCCTTCGTGAAGACAGAACCGAAGTATTGGCTCAATTGGTCTGCCATTTCTTTGTTCCCCATTATAAATTCACCTGAGTCCGACTGCAAGGGACCTACGTTTGTCTTCACTAATCTTTTTCTCTTCACATATTTACAGAAGCTTTTGCAATCCGTTTTTATGTTCCCTGTCAGCTTCCTCTCGTACTCTATTTTCCCCCTCTTAATTAAATCCTTAGTCCTCCTCTGTTGAATTCTAAATTTCTCCCAGTCCTGAGGTTTGTTGCTTTTTCTAGCCAATTTATATGCCTCTTCCTTGGCTTTAACACTATCCTTAATTTCCCTTGTTAGCCATGGTTGAGCCACCTTCCCAGTTTTATTTTTACTCCAGACAGGGATGTACAATTGCTGAAATGCATCCATGTGATCTTTAAATGTTTGCCATTGCTTATCCACCATCAACCCTTTAAGTAAATTTTGCAGGCTATTCTAGTCAATTCACGCCTCATACCGTCGAAGTTACCTTTCCTTAAGTTCAGGATCCTAGTTTCCGAATGAACTGTGTCACTCTCCATCTTAATAAAGAATTCTACCATATTATGGTCACTCTTCCCCAAGGGGCCTCGCACAACAAGATTGCCAATTAGTCCTTTCTCATTACACATCACCCAGTCTAGGATGGCCTGCTCTCTAGTTGGTTCCTCGACATATTGGTCTAGAAAACCATCCCTAATACACTCCAAGAAATCCTCTTCCACCGCATTGCTACCAGTTTGGTTTGCCCAATCAATGTGTTGATTAAAGTCGCCCATGATAACTGCTGTACCTTTATTGCACACATCCCTTATTTCTTGTTTGATGCCGTCCCCAACCTCACTACTACTGTTTGGTGGTTTGTACACAACTCCCACTGGTGTTTTCTGCCCTTTGAAATTCTGCAGCTCCACCCATACCGATTCCACATCATCCAGGCTAATGTTCCTCCTTACTATTGCATTAATTTCCTCTTTAACCAGCAACGCTCTGATGTCTGGGGCTGATGACGGGCCAGCAATAAGATTATCAAATGTGTAAATTACTGGTGTAGTCGCACTCCGTAGGTCGTGGGCCTTCTGATGTGACATCTTTTGAAAGATATTTGATATTGTTGTTTGTGTAAATAATTTGGGCTTTTCTTTCACTAATCTTTCCCGAATTCTGTAGACCTGCAGTATTTCTTCTTCACTTATGAAGCTTCGTTGCTCTAAGGCGTACATTACTTCTTGACAAAGATTGATTGCTTTGTCAATTGGTACTTTTTCGACTTGATCACAGGAATTATCATCATCCTTGCTGCTTTCATCCTTTTCTTCTGGATGTAAAATCCTCTGCATGATTTCTTCATCTGTCACTGCATGCACAATGGGAGCATCGTTGTCTATGTCCGTGACTTCTGCGACATAGTTCTCATTCAATTCCTGCGCAGCTTCGCAAGTCAGCCCTCTTGCATAATCTAAAAGTTGAGCAATCATTGCCTTCTCCCTGGACACACGAAAGCCTTGAAAGTCTTCAGGAGCATCATCAGCATCATCTTCAGCAAACATAGTTGACGGCCAGATGTTATGCCAAGCATTGACCAAGGTGACTGCAGTTACCAAGTTCCATGTATCCGCAGCTGCCCATATGGTGTGCTTGATAGAGAAAGCTTTTGTGAATGCTTTTATTCCCATGCCTGTGTTCACAGAATTAAGCAAACACTTCATAAACTCATTTTTGTAGAGACACTTCATCGATCTCAAAATTCCTTGGTCCATTGGCTGTATCATCGATGTAACATTTGGAGGTAAGTAGATTCCATGGACATTATCCTTTACCAGAAGCTCAGCATCAGGATGTACTGAGCAATTGTCTAGCAGCAAGTATATTTTGCAGTTTTCCTCAAGGCCAGCTTCCATGCAATGAGCACGCGCCTGAGGGACAAAATTCTTCTCAAACCAGTTCAGAAAGATTGCCATGGTTACCCATGTTTTCTTATTGACATAATAATGCACTGGCAATACTCTCAAACCCTTGAAACATGTTGGACCGCTGGCTTCTCCCAATGACCATAAGCTTACACTTATGTGTCCCAGCCGCATTTGCAGCAGCAAGCACAGTCAACCTATCCTTGGCATCTTTTATATCTGCTGGCTGCATTTCTTCTGCTGCTGCTAATGTCTTTCGTGGTACGTAGCGCCAAAACAGTGCTGTCTCATCAGCATTGTACATTTGCTCAGGTGAAAGGTTTTCATCAGCAATTAGTTTGATGAACTCATCGATATAACTTTCAGCTGCCTCATGATGTGCTGAGGCTTTCAGTTGCCTGTTGCCATGACTAGATTTGGCTAGCCAACCAGAAGACTACACGCATGGAGTTTCAATCCCCAGTTGTGCATGGAATATTTTAACTTGTTGCACCACCATTGGGCCAGACAAAGGAACCTTTTCACTTCACCTGTCGCCACCATTCCATCACTGCTCGATCCAAATCATCACATTTCGGCTAATGCATACTTTTTCTCTTACTCATTTCCTTATGAACATCACTTTCCGCATAAAACTTCATGAACTGTTCTTTCTGTTTTCTAATATCATAGATGGTGGAGAGTCCGACACCATACTCCTCACTCAATCTTCTCACTGAAGCACCTCTATCTAATCTCTGGTGTAACTCAACTTCCTTGGCAATTGAAAGTGAACTATGCTTCCTCTTTCCTTTATCTGAACCCATTGGGCTACAGGTACCTGTACCTGTTGGCCATTTTGACATGTTAGCAACGACGACACAAATTCACAATCTTTACCTGTTCAGATCTTTACATCGGGAAAAACACCACAGCGATGGAGTCAGGTTGGGTGGAGTCTGATCATGGGTGGGATCTAGGTGGATCAGCTGGGGTAGCCCTATAATGTTTAATGCTACTCATTTTTTTTTAAATGCTGAATTTAAAAGTGCATGTACAGTACAGGTGCAGGTAGTATTTTTTATTACCGGTAAGTGTACAGGTATGCAAACTTAAAATCGCGGTGAGGTCGGGTCAGCTCCGCTCGGAGTCATGGGGCGTGGCGATCTGATTGCGCGGTTGCTGCTTTGGGAGCTGCAGTGTGCTGTGCAGAGTTTGATTCTGGCCGGGGACTTGCACGCGAGAGGGAACTTGCGCCCGGGTGGGAGGGGACTTGCGCATGGGCGGGAGGGGACTTGCGCATGGGCGGGAGGGGACTTGCGCATGGGCGGGAGGGGACTTGCGCACGGGAGCTTGGTTGATTCTGGCCAAAGAGGCTTGTGTGCTGTGCAAAGTTGCTGCGGACCCAGGAGCAGCAGTGCGGTGACTGTGAAGACCTGGCCTGGAACAGGTTGGATTGGCGTTTTTATTGTTGCAATTTTATTAACTTTTTGACTTTTGACTTTTCATTAGGCCCTGCCGGTGGCGGAAACTGTTTGACAGGGTGTCCGGATTCCGGAACATTTTACGGATTCCAGACGACCCTGCCACCAATCATTCCGGAGTCAGGATTCTGGAACATTCCGGATCTCCAGATTTTGGAGGTTCAACCTGCATCAGAAGTGATTCTGTTTCTTGCCCTCATTTTCAGAATCCAGGGAGAAGAATCATGGCTCATAGTGCAGATACCATCGAGGTGGATAAGAGCAGAGTAAAGTAAAGGAACTGAGGGGAAATTCAACAAGATCAGGGTAAAGGAGAAAACAAATTGGATGAAGAGTTGAGGTGGTATTGGAGGAGAGGACAATACATGAACGATTCTAAGAATGAGAAGAGAGAGTTAAAGGGTAATATTGATTTGGGGCAATAATGTAAAAAGGGCGATATCGGACCTGCCGCCTGTCAAATGTCCCTTCATTTCTATTGGTCAGTTAGATTACAGGATTTAACAGTATCTGTGAGCGGTGATTAACACTGAAATGCTGTTTGATTTTCCTTGGCCAAAAATCAATGATAAAAGGTCTATATATATCCAGCTATCTATAACAGAAAGAAAAGAAGAAAGAATTTGCATTTATTTAACACCTTTCATGATCTCAGGAGGTTTCAAAGCGCTTCACAATCAGTGAGGACTTTTGAAGAGCAGTCACTTCACAGGAAGGTTCCTCAAACAGCAATTAAATAAATGACCATTTGACCATCTGTTTTTAGGAGACTCTGACATTTCCCAGTAAATTTCCAGCACATTGTTGGAGTACCTTCACCAAGTGGACTGCAGCGGTTCAAGAAGGTGGCCACTACGACATTCTCAAGGGTAATTAGGGATGGGCAATAAATGCTGGCCTTGCCAGCAACGCCCACATCCCAGGAATGAATTTAAAAAATCTGTTTTTAGTGCTGCACATACTGTTCCTCCTTTTACAGATAACTGTTCACGTTTTTGAATAGTGCCATGAGATCTTTCATGGCCACTTGAGAGGGAAGACGGAACCTCGCTTTAACATCTTATCCAAAAGATGGCACCTCAGACAGTGCAGCACTCCTTCAACACCATGCCATAGATTACACACATGTGTCAGGAGCAGGGCCTGAACTCACAACTGTCATGGTTCCCCTACTGAGAATGTTAGCGCTGAGCCAAGGACATATATTAAAAGTTATCAGTCTGCATGCATGTTAAGCCTTAAGAAAACAGCTTATTTTCCAATTCACCATGACAACACCAGAGGAGACTTTTGAGTGAATAAATAAATAATCTTGCACACTTCAAATGTCACACTTTAAAATGTTAAATATATTAAACATAAGAAAGGTAGCCATTTCATGCTGGTTTCTTCAGATATTTGCAAGCACCTAGCATTCCAAATTTTCTCACCAACCTCTAACTGACCTTGCATTTACAGGAACTCGATGCTGTGTCTTTAAGGGATATCAGCACCTTTGAATTAGAATAATTTATTGTGAATTACATGGTATAATGGTTCTGTTGTAACAAAACAGCGTAAATGCAAAAATCTTGTCCTTTCTTGTAAGTTTAAAAAAAAATAATTGTTTGAATTTTAACATGTATCCGGTTTCAATCAGCTAGCATTGTGCTCACTTCATACACCGCTACCTTGTAGACTGAGTGTGGGCTCGATGTACTTGGCGGACATTATGCAAAAGGTTGGAGTGAGCTATCCACCTAAATTATCAACACTAATAGGCAGAGATGGAAATTTGTGACTCGATAACTGGATTCTTTCTTAGTGCAACATTCCAGATTGTCTTGACAATAACCAACGTGCCCATGCATCTCACATCCACCTGACGATAACTCAGAACAACCCTGAGCCATGTACTGGCCTGTACACTTGGATTATCCATCACTGACCCTACCTCACCTGATACACCTCAGCAGTCAAACTGGAGCAGTGACTTTGACCGACCGAGTTAGCGATGGCAGCAAAGCCCAATTGCAGTCAGAGGTTAGCCCTGCTGTGAAAATATGTGGTTTCTAGCTGTCTGGGTCTGGTTCCCTAGGGCAGCATCTGTGTCTAGCAATCTAGCCAGTTAAACATCTGGACAGGTCAAAAAGATTCACTCTCTGATGCCTAATCTTTTCGTACATAAGAACATAAGAATTAGGATGTGTGTGTGTGGGGGGGGGATGCGTTTGTGTGGGGGGGGTGGGTGAGGGTGAGGGGGTGGGGGGTATGTGTGTGTGTGTGTCTGTGTGTGTCGTGGGCGGGGTGGAATGTGTGTGTGGGAAAGGTGTGTGTGTGGGGGGGAGGAATGTGTGTGTTGGGGCTGATGTGTGTGTGTGTGTGTGGAGAGGGTGTGTGTGTGGGGGTGGGGGGAGAGGGTGGGGAGGGAGTGTGTGTGTGGGAGTGGGGGGAGAGGGCGGGGAGGGTGTGTGTGGGAGGGGGGGGGGTGGTGGGAGGAGGGGGGTGTGTGGGTGTGGGGTGTGTGTGTGTGTTTGTGTGGAGAGGGTGTGTGTGGGGGGGTGGGGGGAGAGAGTGGGGAGGGTGTGTGTGTGTGGGGGGGCAGGGTGAGAGGGTGGGGTGTGTGTGTGTGTGTGTGGTGATGGGTTGGAGTGTGTGTGTGGGGGTGGGGGAGGGGGGGAAAGGTGTGTGTGTGGGGGCTGCTGTGTGTGTGGGGGCTGCTCTGTGTGTGTGTGTGTGTGTGGTGTGTGTGTGGGGTGTGTGTGTGTGGGGGGGGTGTGAGTGTGCGAGTGGGGGGAGCGGGTGGGGAGGGTGTGTATCTGTGGGGGGGATGTGTGTCTGTGTGGGGGGGGTTGTAAAGGGGTGGAGTGGGGGAGGGTGTGTGGAGGGTGTGTGGGGGGGTGGGGGAGAGGGTGGGGAGGGTGTGTGTGTGTGTGTGTGTGTGGTGACGGGTTGGAGTGTGTGTGTGGGGGTGCGGGAGGGGGGGAAAGGTGTGTGTGTGGGGGAGGGATGTGTGTGTGGGGGCTGCTGTGTGTGTGGGGGCTGCTGTGTGTGTGGGGAGGGTGCGTGTCTGTGGGGGGGATGTGTGTGTGTGTGTGTTGGGGGTGGGGGGAGGGGTGTGTGTGTGTGTGGGTGGGGGGAGGGGGTGTGTGTGTGGGGGTGGGGAGGGTGAGGGGGTGGGGGGAGGTGTGTGTGTGGGGGGGTGGGGAGGGTGAGGGGGTGGGGGGAGGGGTGCGTGGGGGTGGGGAGGGTGAGGGGGTGGGGGGAGGGGTGTGTGTGTGGGGGGGTGGGGAGAGTGAGGGGGTGGGGGGAGGTGTGTGTGTGTGTGGGGGGGTGGGGAGTGTGAGGGGGTGGGGGGTATGTGTGGAGGGGGTGGGGGGGGGGTTGTGGGGGGGTGTGTGGGGGGAGGGGAGGGGTGAGGAGGGAGCAAGTGAGTTGTAACTTGGAGGATGCCACCACACATGCACATGCCTTCCTGTGGCCCTTGTTTCCAAGCATTGCTCACCCAATTGCACGTATAGTGTAATGTGTTTGAACATCTGCTGTGGGGCCATTACACTGTCAAGCCTAGCCGATGGGTGGCAGAACATTAACAACAACTTGCATTTATATAGCGCCTTTAATGTAGTACAATATCCCAAGGTGCTTCATAGGAGCGATATCAGACAAAATTTGACACCAAGCCACATAAGGAGATATTAAGACCGATGACCAAAAGCTTGGTCAAAGAGGTAGGTTTTAAGAAACATCTTAAAGGAGGAGAGAGAGAGGTAGAGAGGCGGAGAGATTTACGGAGGGAATTCCAGAGATTAGGGCCTAGGCAGCTGAAGGCACGGCTGCCAAAGGTGGTGCGGTGGATGTCAGGATGCCTACGAGGCCAGAATTGGAGGAGTGCAGATATCTCTAAGGCTTGTAGGGCTGGAGGAGGTTACAGAGAAAGGGAGAGGCGAGGCCATTTGAAAACATGGATGAGGATTTTAAATTGGGGCCTTGCAGGACTGGGAGCCAATGTAGGTCAGTGAGCACAGGGGCGATGGTTGAATGTAACTTGGTGTGAGTTAGGATACGGGCAGGAGCACATACCAGGACATATTGGATCAGACCTCTATCTTTGCTGACCTACATTGAGCAAGCTCCCAACTATGTTGAGTTGAAGACTGTGGCATTGCTATCTATTGTGGCACTGGCTGTTCTGATTATTCCTTCCTTTGTGGAGAAAACTGGGACATTGAGAAACATTGAGCTGTCCTTCAAGCAGATTCAAGGGCAACTAAAGTTCCTTAACTTCTCACATAGGGGACTATAATGACTTAAAATGAATATGGGATAGCAATGGCAGATATTTTAATGCCGCATTTCAAGCACGGAATCCTGTTAATGTTTTAAAAATGTCTGTGCACAGATTAAACAATTTATGAAGTAAGCTGGAGCCATACAATTGAATTACAGCTTTTGCCTCCTTCGACGGCATCTGTTCTTATACATAATGTAATCTCCCTCCCTCTCCCCTTGTAAAAGATGACAATTCCCTACCATCTGGCACTCAGTCCCAGTCCTGACACACATCAATGGCATCAATTGTAAAGCTGCTAGACTATAGGAGCTCGTATCTGAGATCAGGACAGGCAGTGCTGGAGGTGGACGTGCCGATAACTACCTATGTACTTACAGCAGTCGTGTAAACAACGTGAGTTGCATGCATAGATTTTTTTTAATGATTGAGAAATTAAAGTGAAGCAACAAGATCCATATTGCAGGACACCACCAAGGTCAAAGGGCGTACAACGGAAGACCAGATCAATCAGGGAGCAGTGACCTGAAAACAGCAAGTCTAAAGATTGTAGAAGCAAGGAAAGACTGAGAGGAAGGAGTTAGTGTAAGGATCAGAGAAACCTAGAAATTATAGCACAGAAGGGAGGTATTTGGCCATCATACCCACACTGGTGCTAACTCTTTAACTGGAGCTATCTCCTCTAACTCCTTGCTTCTTCCGATTTCCTGGTGAAATGTAAACATGCTTTGATAAAATAAAAAGCAGAATTTCCCAGTGATTCATGGCAGTTTATATATTTTGGGTGGCAATGTGTGTGCTGCAGGATTTATAGGCCAGCAGCAACTTAAAGAGGCAGGCACATTAAAAATACTTGGACAGAATAAATCAAACCGTTCACACCAAAGAAGGCCAAAGAGTTCTGTGCGAGAGCAGAGAGAAGAGAGCCTTTTCCTCCGCCCCAGGTTCAGTGAGGAATCAGTGCAAGTGATTCTCCACTAAGTTAGGCAGAACAGGAAAGCACTGTTTCGATTGAAGTACAACCTGCCCCAAAAGAGAGCAGCAAAGAGTGGCCACAGCGGTGAGTATGAATATTACAAGACCCCAGGCACAATAAATGAGTGCTGCAAAAGGTTTAATGACCTTACAAGGGCATGCAAGATAAGTGGAGTCAGCAGTAACTTGTAAGAGTGCACTGTACAGAGCATGTGAACCAGTTACAGTGACCTCTGTGTTAAAGTGAGTGAACTGATTAATATCTCCTCTAATTCCTTGCTTCTTCCGATTTCCTGGTGAAATGAAAACATGTTTTGATAATATACGTAGCAGAATTTCCCAGTGATCCACGGCAGTTTATATATTTTGAGTGGGAACGTGTGAGGATGCTCGCAGGTTTGTAGAGCTGTTGAGTTGGGAAAGGCTTAGCCAATCACATGATGTTCACAAGACTCAATAAATCCCCAGCCAGTTGGGTTTGGGGGATCCACGATGGGGCAGGTGGTTGTGAGCCTGATGGATGAACTGGTAATGTGTAGTGTGATTGTTAAACCTAATAAATCAACTAGTTCTTAATAGCAATGTGTTGCTATGAATTCTTAAGCAAAGAAACCACAAAGCAAATACATTACAACTATCCAAGCCTAGGAGGCAGCAGCAGGACCTTTACACCTCCCCAAACCGTCACCTCAAAGTGTTCTTTCCCTCTGTTATGTCTGTAATACTCTTATGAATGACTCCACGAGGTTTAGTATTGTACTTGAGCTGTTGTGACCTTAGTCCCATTTATTGTAACTCCAGAGTGAGGCACAAGCATGGTGGGCAGCCTTTTATACTGGGCCCTGCACACCTATGCAGGTGACCCTCGGGTCTCCCACCGCAGTATCCTCTGGTGGAACACCTTATGTGACTATACAGTTAGTATACATGGTCTACATACATGACACCCTCACTGTGTTATATCCACCCAAGAGGGCAGACAAAGCCTCGGTTTAATGTCGCACCCGAAAGACGACACCTCCAAAGGTGCAACCTCCCTCAGTACTGTACTGGTGTGTCAGCCTAGATCACATGCTCAAATGGGACTTAAACCCACAACCTGCTGACACAGAAGTGAGAGCACTGCCCACTGAGCCACGGATGAGGTAAATTAATTAGCGATTATGTATTGCCAGGTTTGGTTTTAATAGTCTGCCAACCATTGAAGGAGGAGAAGTCTGAAACAGGAAGCATTTTCACAGTTTTCTGTTTCTGAAAAAGAATGCGTTGGAATAATAGCTGATGTGCTGATTCTTAACTTCAATGAGGCTTCAGGGAGGAAGGACAGTGTGTAGGAGGAACAGCGAGCTTTGGTGTCAGTAAATCAGAGAGAGACAAGAAAGGTTACAGCAGAGTAAGAGGTGAGAGATTGCCTTATCTAACAACAAGCCTTTTCTTGTATCAGTTTTTTGGAGTGCAAAGCAAACATTAGAAGTATCTTCACATTCTCTACAAAAAAATAATAAATAGCTCGAGTGATTTCAAAGATGTATTCTTAAGGTTCAGATTACAGTTTTGTCCAATCTGTAATGATATTCCAGTGTGAGTAGAAGAATTTAGAGACATTCCCCTATTGTTGCATTATTGTTTGAATTAAGCAACTAGCTACATATCCGCGACATAACTAAAAATGTCTGTTTCCATCTTGGTAATGTTGCCCGCCTCTGACCCTGCCTCAGCTCATCTGCTGCTGAAACCCTCATCCATGCCTTTGTTACCTCTAGACTTGACTACTCCAAAGTACTCCTGGCTGGCCTCCCACATTCTACATTATGTAAACTTGAGGTCATCCAAAACTCGGCAGCCCATGTCCTAACTCGCACCAAGTCCTGCTTACCCATCACCCCTGTGCTCACTGACCTACATTGGCTCCCAGTTAAGCAACGCCTCGATTTCAAAATGCTCATCCTTATTTACAAATCCCTCCATGGTCTCGGCCCACCCTATCTCTGTAATCTCGTTCAGCCTTACAACCCCCCTGAGATATCTGCGCTCCTCAAATTCTGTCCTCTTGAGCATCCCTGATTATAACTGCTCAATCATTGGTGGCCGTGCCTTTGGCTGTCTTTGTGCCCTAAGCTCTGGAACTCCCTCCCTAAACCTCTCCACCTCTCTACCTCGCTTCCCTCCTTTAAGTTCCTTCTTAAAACTTACCTCTATGACCAATTTTGGTCATCTGCCATAATTTCTTCTTATGTGGCTCGGTGTTAAATATAATTTGTTTTGTCTTATAATACTCCTGAGAAGTTCCTTGGGATGTTTTACTACATTAAAGGTGCTATATAAATACAAGTTGTTGTTGTTGTAGATCCCGGACGGAGAAGTGAGGCAGACTGCAAGATTAAATTTGCAATCTCGTGGTGCGCTGCTGAACATACCGCTGGATTAAAACCACTAGAAAGTTTTGCAATCCTTGCCAGCTTATTAAATGATATGCAACAGCCAACTAAGATGTTGAATGTGTTGCAATATAATAATGAAATATTTATTAAATAGATCTCCCATGGTACAGCTCAAAGTAAGTGAAGAGAATATGCTGTTTAATAAGGCCATGAACATTACATCATGAAATGCACAGTTTATTACTCTTCTGTTAAAGTGGAGCTATGTGCTAATCTCTTAACGCCATAAACTGCTGTAAATAAGCACTTTCTGAGGCCAATCAGAAACAAATCCTCTTAACACGTTCTGAGGTCATTAATGAAAATTGTTTTCCTTGTAAATCCGTGGGTCCTTCCCATGGTCAGGAAACCCAACAGGAAAGGACTGGTTTGCCTTCTGATTTTTTTAAAAGTTTTTTTTTGAAGATTGGTCTGAACTATAATAAAGTGTAATAAATTTTTTTAATATGTAGAAAAGTAATGAATATAGTTTTTTTCCTATCATTTGATGCTAAATTATTAGGAACCTGTGATACATTCACAGGGTACAAGCACACACAGTTTCTAACATGGCAGACAGCTCTATCGGAAGCCTCCAGAAATCTGCTTGGTTCTGTTTATTATTAACCCTGCACTTGCAGTACACAATACGTCCACATCCACAGTGTGGAGCTACAAACATTACAAGCTTACAGACATTACACTTCTCTCTCCTTAATGAAGAAGCCATTATAACAAACATCATACATAACTTTCATGTTTATACATAACACAGGATATAAACTTATTTTTTTCTATGTAACTTTACCACTTGGTTTCTGTTTTGAAGAGGATACCTTCGCTCTCGAACAAAACCTTCCAAACATGGTGTTGAATCTAAATTCATTCGAGGCTCATCCTGAGGAACGTTTTCCTCCACAGAATTTCCTTGATTTTCATTTGAACTCACTCTAACTTCAGGTTCTTTGTTTTCCTGACTCGGACTCAGACTTTCATTCTGATTCTCTCCTGGATTTGTTTCCAGTACATTGTATTTAGGATTTGCTACTGGAATATCAAAACTATCTGATGAATCAGAAATAATTGAATCATTCCCACCTTCAACTCCTTCCATGTCTGTAGGTAAAATATGATCAATATGAACAAACCTAACCTGTCCATTATCAAACATCTTTGCCAAATATGTGCGAGGACCCCATACCTTCACCACTCTTCCTGGTAACCACTTTAACCATTTATAGTGATGGTTCTTCACTCTCACCTTCTGGTTTAATTTCACACTTCTCTCTTTTACTCTAACATGATTCTCGTTCTGCCTTAATTGTATCTCTTCTATGGACTGTGCCAAATTTGGCTTTAACAACGAGAATCTGGTTCGAGGCTGTCGTTTGAGAAACAACTCTGCTGGTGTTCTACCAGTAGTTGTATGAGGAGTATTTCGATATGTAATCAAAAAATTAGCCAATTTGTGATCCAATGACATGTGTCATTTCCTTGGATTTGGATCTAACATTTGTTTTATGAGGGCATGTTTTACAATTTGTACAGTGTGCTCTGCTGCACCATTCGAAGGAGGATGGTATGGTGGAACCTTGGTATGTTTCACACCATTTTAGCTCGTGAATTGTGCAAATTCTTCTGAACGAAATTGTGGTCCATTATCCGAAACAATCTCTTCAGTGAGGCCAAATGAAGAAAATAATTTTCACAAAATGTCCAATGTTTTACTTGTTGTTATTTTCCACATTGGGAACACCTCAACCCACTTCGAATGGCTATCAATCACAATGAACAATTGTTGTCCTTCTAACTCAGCAAAATCAATATGTAACCTTTGCCACACCCTGGGAGGCCATTTCCATGGGTGTAATGGTACTGGTGGTGGTTGTTTGCTTACCGATTGACATGTCGTACACTGACTCATGATGTACTCTATATCTTTATCAAGACCTGGCCACCATAAATAACTGCGTGCAAAACTCTTGGTCAAGCACATTCCCAGGTGCTGGTCATGGAGGTCTCCTAATAAATTTGGACCTGAATTTATTTAGTATAACCACTCTTACACCCCACATGATACAATCTTTATTGACTGATAATTCATTCCTACGAATGAAGAATGGATGTGTATCTTTATCTGTTACCTGGTTTGGCCATCCATTTGCCATATAATCATACACCTTTGACATCACTGGGTCACGTTTGGTTGCTCTACCAATCTCTTCAGCTGTGACTAGCAGTTCATCAATGTATGAAAAATAAAACACTTCTTCCCAATCGGGTGTAACTTGTGATGGGGAAGGCAATCTAGACATTGCATCAGCATTACTATGATCAGCTGATTGTCTGTATTCAATATCATATGTATAGGCTGACAAAATCAAAGCCCATCTCTGCATTCGGGCTGCAGCTAATGTTGGAACTGGGGACTTTGGATGGAGGATTGCTGTTAGGGGCTTATGGTCCATAACGATGGTAAACTTACAACCATACAAGTATTTGTGAAACTTCTTGACCCCAAAAATTAATGCCAAAGCTTCCCTTTCAATTTGCGCATAATTACTTTCACTGGCACTGAGAGTGCGTGAAGCAAAAGCAATTGGTCTCTCCTCCCCACTATGTAATACATGAGAGATTACTGCCCCAACTCCATATGGAGAGGCATCACATGCTAGCTTAATCTCCTTAGATATGTCATAGTGAACTAACATGGTGCTCTCTACCAATTTGCTTTTACACTCCTTGAATGCTGTATCGCATTTTTTTGACCACTTCCAATGGACCTGTTTTTTCAAAAGTTAATTCAGTGGATGTAATACTGTAGCCAAGTTTGGTAAGAACTTCCCATAATAGTTCAAAAGACCCAAGAATGAACGAAGTTCAGTGACATTCCTGGGAGTGGGTGCATTTCTGATTGCATCCAGTTTTTCCATGGATGTAAACCATCTTTGTCTACTCTGTAGCCTAAGTACTCCACTGAGTTTTTAAATAACTCACACTTACGAGCAGACACTCGTACTCTGTGCTTCTCTAGCCGTTTGAGGACTTCATTCAATATGTTATTATGAATTTGCCTATTTGGTGCTGAAATTAGTATGTCATCCAAATAGCATACTACCCCTTCAATATCTTGCAAAATCTGTTTCATCACCCCTTGGAATATGGCAGGGGCGGAAGACACTCCAAACGGTAGCCTATTAAATTGATATAGGCCTAGTTGAGTATTTATAGTCAAACACGACTTGGACTCCTCATCTAGTTCAAGCTGTAAGTAGGCATTCGTAAGATCCAGTTTTGAGAAGATCTGACCACCTGTCAGTGTTGTAAACAAATCTTCTATATTCGGCAATGTATTGGGGACATTACCCTCTAGAACCTGGTTTACGGTTACTTTATAATCACCACACAATCTTACCTTACCATCGGACGTAGGTACACTAACAATGGGTGTAGCCCAATTACATCGATCTATCTTACAAATAATGTTCTCAGTCTCTAGAGTTCAGTTTTGAGTTCTTGCTCAACTTTCTCCTTGAGTGCATATGGTACGGAATGTGGCTTGTAGTAAACCGATCTAGCGTCCTTCTGTACCCTGACACTCGCCTTGAAGCCTTGGATCGGACGGCCCATTTCGCAGAACACCTTTGGATACTTCTTGATAACCTCATCCGTTGATGAAAATCTCACTTCAACATAGAAAATCTTACTCCAATCCAGCTTCAATGAGCTCAACCAATTTCTTCCTAGTAAGGCAGACTTGTCTCCTTTCACTCCTTTCATTAGAGACAAGTTCTGAAATAGATCTTTATATTTCACCGGTACGGTGATACAGCCTACCACAGGAATTTTCTCTCCCGAGTAGCCTCGCAGCTCTATCTTGGATTTCTCCAGTTGGAAATCACGCAATTTGTCGCGTTACAGTGACTTCTGTACTAAACTCACGGATGCACCCGTGTCAATTTCCATTGGTATCTTGAATCCTGCAACATCTATGTGGATTTTGATGCTTTCCGAATCGCTGTCCGTTAACCTCGTGCTCCTGATGACGTATAACTCTAACATCTCCTCGTCCTGTTGTTGTTCTTCCATGCTATGTAGTCTCTTGGGATTTCTACTCATAGCTTTGAATGCTGGATTCATAGCTTTAAAAGCTGATTTACCCTTCAGTCGGCATGCCTTTGCAAGATGCCCAGTCTTCTTGCAGAAGAAACACTCTGCCTTCACGTATGGACAACTTTGAGCAATGTGTTGTCCCAGGCATCTATAGCACGATTTTGATGCTCTGTTAGAATTTCTAGTTTCTGAGACTTTGGGCCTCCACCATCTTTTACTTTGAATCTGCAGGTGATTTACCTTGGTTGACTGACGACCGTAATCATTATTTAATTTTAGGGAATATTGTTCGGCCATGCCCATCGACGTCGCTGTCTGACAAGCAATCTCAAAAGTCAAGTCATCCGTCATCAATAACTTTCTTCTGATCGCATCATTTTTCACCCCACAAACAAAACGACCCCTTAATGCTCTGTTTTGAAAGTTTCCAAAATTACATTGCATCGAAAGCTTTTTTAATGCTACGATGTAATCACTGATACTTTCATCAGTCTTTTGATTCTGAATCCCGAAATGTGAGCTTTCAGCAATTTCTAATGGTTTGGGGTTATAGTGCTGCTCCAGCTTTGTTAAAATCTCTTTAAGCATTGTGTCCTTTGGCTCGTCAGGCACAAGCAGATTTACAAGGGTGTCACACAATGCCGGACCCGTCTCTGATAAGAAGATCGCTCTCTTACGTTTCAACACAGCCTAGTTCTGGACTGTATTGTCTGGAACTTCAATTATGTTATTTGCAGTGAAATACATTTCTAGCTGACCCACATACACTTTAAAACGTTCCCGGTCGTGTCTATATTCTCCCAAATGTCCCAATACACCTGCCATTTTAATCTCTAGCTGTTCACACCGTGTGCTGTATTTTACCTCAGATTTTTGTAGTTTTTTCCAAAGACAGAAAATTCCAAAGTCTCTCTGTCGGCTGGCTGAATCCTTCACCAACAAAATTTAAGCTCTAAATCATCCGAAAAATCCCATCTCAATCGCCAAATGTGATATATTCACAGAGCACAAGCACACACAGCTTCTTACATGGCAGGCAGCTCTGTCGGAAGCCTCCGGAAATCTGCTTGGTTCTGTTTATTATTAACCCTGCACTTGCAGTACACAATACGTCCACATACACCGTGTGGAGCTACAAACATTACAAGCTTACAGACATTACAGAGCCCTAGCAAAAATATCTTAAGAAAAAACATAAGGCCTCAGTTTCACACTTTATAATTCTATCTGAATCTTTCAATTAACTAATTGTTTTTGCAATTGCTTCCTAATGCTTATTGTTAGTGAATTACCTGCATTTATCATGTGTGATATAAGATCACCTTTATGGCCTTCCTTTACAGCTCAGAGACATGAACCATGTACAGTAGACACCTCAAGTCGCTGGAGAAATACCACCAATGATGTCTCCGCAAGCTCCTACAAATCCCCTGGGAGGACAGATGCACCAAAGTTAGCGTCCTCGACCAGGCCAACATTCCTAGCATTGAAGCACTGACCACACTTGACCAATTCTGCTGGGCAGGCCACATAGTTTGCATGCCAGACACGAGACTGCCAAAGCAAGCGCTCTACTCAGTGCTCCTTCATGGCAAATGAGCCAAAGGTAGGCAGAGGAAACGTTAGAAGGACACCCGCAAAGCCTCCCTGATAAAGCGCAACATCGCAACTGACACCTGGGAGTCCCTGGCCTAAGACCATATTAAGTGGAGGAAGTGCATCCGGGAGGGCGCTGAGCACCTCGAGTCTCATCACCGAGAGCATGCAGAAATCATGCGCAGGCAGCGGAAAGAGCGTGCGGCAAACCAGTCCCACCCACCCCTTCCCTCAATGACTATCTGTCCCACCTGTGACAGAGACTGTGGGTCTCGTATTGGACTGTTCAGCCACCTAAGGACTCACTTCAGGAGTGGAAGCAATTCTTCCTTAATTCCGAGGGACTGCCTATGATGATAATAATGATTTACTGAATGAATTATTTATTGTGGATCATTTTAAAAACTGACCACCGCACCGTGGTACAGGGGGCCATTCCAAGAGGTCAGGAGTTCCGAGAGTTCGTGAGATCCGACAGGTCAAGAGTTCAGGAGTTTTGAGAGGTCAAGAGTTCGGGAGTTCCGAGAGGTCGAGAGATTGGGAGTTCTGGGAGAGTCGGAGAGCAGGAGTGTCCGAGTTCGGGAGGTTGGTGAGTTTGGTAGGCCGCAGAGGTCAGTGAGTCGGTAGGCCCTGAGGTTGGCGAGTAGGTAGGCCCTGTGAGGTTGGCGAGTCGGTAGGCCCTGAGGTCGGCGACTAGGTAGGCCCTGTGAAGTCAGCAAGTCGGTAGGCCCTGAGGTTGGTGAGTTGGGAGTTCGGAGGCCGAGAGTTCGGAGGCCGAGAGGTCGGGAGGCCACAGAGGTCAGTGAGTTCGGGAGGCCACAGAGGTCAGTGAGGTGAGTTGGTGAGTAGCTCTCTTTTCTCTATTTCATTTTAAGTAGATTTTAAACTAGATAAGGCTAACTAGAGGGATGGCAGTGCAGCTCAGTCCCATGGAGTGCACAGCCTGCGACATGTGAGAAGTTCTGGATGCTTCGCGTGGCCTAGACAACCATGTGTGCAGGAGGTGTCTCCAGCTTCAACTGCTTGAGCTCCGCGTTTTGGAGCTGGAGCAGCGGGAGGAGTCAATACGGTGCATCCGCGAGGCTGAGAGCTACGTGGATAGCACGTTTCAGGAGGTCACCGCACAGCTTAAAGGTATGTAGGTAGAGGGGAAGTGGGTGACCACCAGATGTAGTAAGTGTGCTAGGCAGGTAGCGCAGGAGTCCCCCCGTGAGTCCATCTCGCTTTCAAACTGATATTCACTTCTGAGTATCGGTAAGGATGATGGTGCCTCTGGGGAGTGCAGCCAGAGCCAATTCCAAGGCAGCACGGGAGGCTCAGCTGCACAGGGAGGAGGGACGAAGAACAAATGAGCCCTAGTGATAGGGGATTCTATAGTTAGGGCAACAGACAGGCGTTTCTGCAGCCGTAGACGTGACTCCAAAATGGTTTTCTGCCTCCCTGGTGCCAGGGTCAAAGATGTCACAAAGCAGACGCAGGGCATCCTGTGGGGGGGGAGGGGGGGGGGGGTTAAACAGCTAGAGGTCGTGGTCCATATCGGGACCAACGACAGGTAAAATGAGGGATGAGGTTCTACAGGAAGAATTCAGGGAGCTAGGAAGAAAATTAAAGGGTAGGACCTCAAAGGTAGTAATCTCTGGTTACTACCGGTGCCACGTGATAATGAGTATAAGAATAGAAGGATAGAGAGGATGAACATGTGGCTGGAAAGTTGGTGTAGGAGGGAGGGCTTTAAATTCTTGAGGCATTGGGACCACTTCTGGGGGAGATGGGACCTGTACAAACCAGACGGGTTGCACCTCAACAGCGCCGGGACCAATATCCTTGCAAGGAGTTTTGCGAGTGCTGTTGGGGAGAGTTTAAACTAGCTTGGCAGGTGGATGAGAACCTGAGAACGAATTCAAAAGGGAAGGAAGTAAAACAGAAATTGGATAGCAAGAATCTAAAAAGCGAATCTGTAAGACAGAGGAAACAGTGTGTATGTAGTAAGCAAGGAGGTCTTCCTGTGCTGAATGGTATATACTTTAATGCAAGGAGTATAGCGAATAAGGCGGATGAGCTAAGAACACAGGTAGACACTTGGGAGTATGACTTTATAGTCATTACAGAAACATGGCTGAAAGAGGGGCAGGTTTGGCAGATCAATATTCCTGGCTACAGGATTTTTAGACAAGATAAAGAGGGGGCTAAAAATGGGGGTGGGATTGCAGTACTGATTAAAGAAACTCTTACAGCAGTGAGGAGGGATGATATGTTAGGGGGATCATCAAATGACGCTATATGGGTTGAATTGAAAAATAAAAAAGGGGCGATCACACTGCTGGGTGTGTATTATAGACCCCCAAACAATGCAAGGGAGATAGAGGAGCAAATATGTAGGCAAATTGATGTGAAGTCTAAAAACCATAGGGTAGTAATAGTAGGGGATTTTAACAATTCAAATATTGATTGGGACAAATTTAGTGTGAAGGGTATAGAGGGTGCGGAATTCTTGAACTGCATTCAGAAGAACTTTTTTAGTCAACACGAGAGGGGGTGATCTTGGATTTAGTTTTGGGGAATGAAGCTGGGCAGGTTGAAGGGGTATTAGTGGGGGAACCACTTGGGTGCCAGTGACCATAATTCAGTCAGATTCAAGTTGGTTATGGATAAGGACAAGAATAGACCTAAAATAAAAGTTCTGAATTGGGGAAAAGCTAATTTTGCTAGGTTAAGGAGTGATTTGGCCAGAGTGGACTTGAAACAGCTACTTGTAGGTATATCAATGTCGGAACAGTGGGAGGCATTCAAGGAAGAGATCCGAAAGACTCAGGTCAAACATGTGCTCTTAAAGAAAAAGGCTGGGAAAAATAATTCGAGAGCCCTCTGGATGTCTAGGGACTTACAGGGGAGGATTAAGAAAAAAAAGGGACGCTTATGTCATATATCAATGGCTAAATACTTCAGAATCTTTAGAGGAATATAGAAAGTTAAGAGGCAAAATTAAAAAGGATATTAGGAATGCTAAGAGAGAGCACGAGAAATTCTTGGCCAGTAAAATTAAGGAAAACCCTAAGGTGGTCTATAAATATATTAAGAGTAAGAGGGTAACTAAAGAAAGGGTAGGGCCTATTAGAGACCATGAGGATAATCTTTGTGTGGAGGCGGAAGATGTTGTTAGGGTTCTTAACGAATACTTTGCATCTGTTTTCACAAAGGAAAGGGGTAATGCAGATACTGCTATTGAGGAGGAATGTGATATTCTGGATGAAATAAATATAGTGAGAGAGGAAGTATTAAGGGGTTTAGCAGTTTTGAAAATAGATAAGTCCCCAGGCCCGGATGAAATGCATCCCAGACTGTTGAGCGAAGTAAAGGAGAAAATAGCAGAGGCCTTGACCATCATTTTCCAGTCCTCTTTGGATCTGGGCATGGTGCCGTTGGATTGGAGGACTGCTAATGTAGTACCCTTGTTTAAGAAGGGAGAAAGGGATAGGCCGAATAATTATAGGCCTGTCCGCCTAACCTCAGTGGTGGGAAATTTTTGGAAAAATTCCTGAAAGACAGGATAAATCTGCATTTGGAAAGGCAAAGATTAATTAAGGACAGTCAGCATGGATTTATTAAGGGAAGATTGTGTTTGACTAACCTGATTGAATTTTTTGAGGCGGTAACTAAGAGAGTCGATGAGGGTAGTGTGTACGGTGTGGCATATATGGACTTTAGCAAGGCTTTTGATAAAGTCCTACATGGTAGACTGGTTGAAGGTTAAAGCCCATGGGATACAGGGCAAAGTGGCGTTGAATCCATTGACTTGGAGGTAGGAAGAAAAGGGTAATGATTGATGGATGCTTTTATGACTGCAAGGATGTTTCCAGTGGGGTTCCGCAGGGCTCAGTATTGGGGCCCTTGCTTTTTGTGATTTATATCAATGATTTAGATTTGAATATAGGGAGTATGATTAAGAAGTTTGCAGACGACACTAAAATTGGCTGTGTGGTTGATAATGAAGAGAAAAGTCATGGGCTGCAGGAGGATGGCAATCTACTGGTCAGGTGGGCAGAGCAGTGGCAAATGGAATTTAATTGAGAGAAGAGTGAGGTGATGCACTTTGGGAAGGCTAATAAGGAAAGGGTATACACATTAAGCGGTAGGCCACTTAATAATGTAGATGAACAAAGGGATCTTGGAGTGCTTGTCCACACCTCTTTTTGGGAGAAAAATAAAACATTAAATCATAAAATAGTGCCCCCCCGATCTGGGGGGCGCACCAAACATTTCCAAGGCCCTTTTTTTGTGTTTTTTTTTGTTTTTTAAAGTTTTTTTTTGGGCACTAAAATCTTATTTTTTTTCTCCAAGTGCCCCCTATAAAAGGGGAGGGGGACACTAAAAACACCGGCAATTAAAACAAATTAAACTTTAAAACATAAAATCAAATTAAAATTTGGTTGCCGGGCGTGACGATGCACTCCAGTCCCTCCGGTGCCCACCTCTCGCGGAAGGCCGCGAGCGTATCGGTGGACACCGGGTGCTCCATCTCCAAGGACACCCTGGTGCGGATGTACGCGCGGAAGAGAGGCAGGCAGTCAGGTTGAACGACCCCCTTGACCGCCCGCTGCCTGGACCGGCTGATGGCACCCTTGGCCGTGCCCAGGAGCAGTCCTACAAGGAGGCCCTCGGACCTACCCGCTCCCCTCCGCACAGGGTGTCCAAAGATCAGGAGTGTGGGACTGAAGTGCAGCCAGAATTTCAGGAGCTGCCCCTTTAAATAATAAAACAGGGGCTGCAACCTCGTGCATTCCATAAAAACATGGAACACGGACTCTTCCAGACCGCAGAAAGTGCAGGCGGCCTGGGAGCCCGTGAACCGGCTTAAAAATTTATTGCACGGGACTGCTCCGTGCACCACCCTCCAGGCCAAGTCCCCGATAAATACTGGGAGGACTCCCGCGTAGAGTGCCCTCCATCAGGGACCCCCGCCTCCTCCGGACGGAATGATGGTACGCCATGGCGTGTCCGGACGGCAGGCGAGGATGGCAAAGTTGAGAGTGTGCAGGAGCAGCCCGTACAGGAAACCCCTCCGCGCAGAACTGAAAGGCACGGAGGGGATTTCCTCGAGGCGGCTCAAGTTGTGAGGCGCCGGCTCCCGAGGGAGGTTCCGGGGTTTGGCGCCGATGAGGAATTCAGTCCGGACGGGGGTCAGTTCGGTCGCGATCTCCCCACGTGCTTGAGCCTCCTCGATGCACCTAACGGAGTCAGTGCCCAGAGCTGTTTTTAGCGACTCGATGGCATCGGCCGCGCGGCGGACGTTGGCAGAATTTAGGCGCCGCGCCAGCGTGTCTGGCACCATCCAGCCCACTCCTCCGCCATCGAGCAGGTCCCTGACCCTGGTCACCTCACCAGCCACAGCCCTCTCGTCCGACCGCCACCTAAAACCTCGGTCGTGGAGGTACGGATTCCCGAGCAGCGGCTCCTGCAGGACAGCTGCCACTCCAGCCGGTGGAGAGCTGCGCTTGGTGGAGACTTTGTTCCAGACCCTGGTGAGTTCCTTGTAAAAGACAGGCAGCTCCTGGAAGGCGGTCCTGACGCCCCCCCAAGCTCACAAACAGGAGCTGCGTGTCGCAGTTGAGGCCGTGCTGCTGGCAGAAGAAATACGTCGCCAGAGCACGCCACCTAGGAGGGGGCTCGACGTAAAGGTATCTCTGCAGGGTCTGAAGACGGAAAGTCGCGAGCTGGGTGCTGACGCACACCAACGACTGACCGCCCTCCCCAAGCGGGAGACTCAAGACCGCGGCAGAGACCCAGTGCTTCCTGTTGTTCCAGAAGAAGTCCACCAGCTTCTTCTGTATCTTGGTGACAAATGCAGGGGGAGGGGTCAAAGTGACCAGCCGGTACCACAACATGGCGGCCACCAGCTGGTTTATGACTAGCGCTCGACCCCTGTAGGACAGCACTCGGAGCAGTCCTGTCCAGCGCCCTAGGCGAGCGGCGACCTTGGCCTCCAGCTCTTGCCAGTTCGCCGGCCAGGCTTCCTCGTCGGGGCTAAGGTAGACTCCCAGATAGAGGAGATAGGTCGTGCTCCAGGCAAAAGGCCTGAGCTCCTCCGGCAGGGAGTCCACCCGCCACTGACCCACCAGGAGTCCGGAACATTTCTCCCAGTTGATCCTGGTGGAGGATGCGGCCGAGTAAATCTCCTGGCACTCACGCATCCTCCGCAGGTCAGCGGGATCCTCTACCGCGAGGAGCACGTCATCGGCGTAAGCCGAGAGGACGACCTCCACGCCCGGCCCTTGCAGAGCCAGTCCCATCAACCTCGTCCGCAGGAGGCGCAGGAAAGGCTCCACGCAGACGGCATATAACTGGCCGGACATGGGGCATCCCTGGCGCACCCCTCTCCCAAAGCGAAGGGGCGCCGTCAAGGACCCGTTAACCTTAATCAGACACTCCGCGGCGGCGTACAAAAGTCGGATCCGGGCAACGAAATGCGTCCCGAACCCGAAAGCGCGAAGAGTCCCGAACAGGTAGTCGTGACCCACCCTGTCGAACGCCTTCTCTTGGTCAAGAGATAGGAAGGCGACCGACAGACCAGCCTCCTGGGAATGATGGATGAGGTCCCGGACCAGATGGATATTATCGTGGATTGTCCGGCCCGGGACCGTGTAGGGCTGGTCGGGGTGGATCATGTGGTCCAGCACGGCGCCAAGGTGAGCAGACATCGCCCTGGCGAAGATTTTGTAGTCCGTGCTGAGGAGGTAGACCGGGCGCCAGTTCTTAAGGAGGCGGAGATCGCCCTTCTTAGGCAGCAGGACGATGACTGCCCTGCGCCAAGAGAGGGGCATCTCCCCAGTCGCCAGACTTTCCCCCAGGACCCGCGCGTAGTCGCCCCCCAGGATGTCCCAGAACGCCCTGTGGAACTCCACGGTCAGCCCGTCCAGCCCCGGGGCTTTTCCGCTCGAGAGCCGGGCGAGGGCGCCGGTCAGCTCCGCCAGGCTTAGCGGAGCTTCCAGATTTTCGGCGCCCTCCGGGCTGACCTTCGGCAGGTCCTCCCACAAAACTTTACGCGCTTCCTCGCTGGACGGCTCCGGAGAGAACAGAGCCCCGTAATATTCACAGGCCCTGTTGTTGACGCCCTCCGGATCCGAGACGAGAGAGCCGTCGTCGGCCAGCAGCGTCAAGAGCTGCTTACGGACACTCTGTCTTTTTTCCAGCGAGTAGAAGAAGGGGGAGCCGTGGTCCAGATCCCGCAGGAACCGGATCTGTGACCTCACGAACGCGCCCCGGGACCCGGCGCGCTGCAGGTCCTTCAGCGCGGCCTTCTTCGCTTCGTACACCATCCGCAGGGCCGGGTCCTCGACGACTTGACCAAGACGGGACTCCAGTTCGAGCACCTCTTTTTCTAGGCGCCCGACCCTGGCCGCCCGTCTCTTGGTCGACGCTCTCGCGTACTCTTGACAGAAGACGCGGACGTGAGCCTTGCCCACGTCCCACCATAGCCTCAAGGAGGGGAAGCCCCCCTGCTTCCTTCTCCAGTCGGCCCAGAATCGACGGAACGAGTCCTGGAACCGCACGTCCTCCAGCAGCTGGTTGTTAAAATGCCAGTACGCGGACCCCGTCCTCGCACGGAGCGAAGCGAGCTCCGCCCACAGCAGGTGGTGGTCCGAACACGGCACCGGCCGCACGGAGGCCGCCGGGACGCAGGAAATGTACGCCCGAGACACGTAAAGGCGGTTGACTCTGGACCATCCTACTCCAGGCCTCACCCAAGTAAAGGCGCTGGAGTCGGGATGAAAATTTCGCCAGACGTCCACCAAGTCGAAGGACCCGACCAGGTCCCTCAACTTCTCCATCGCTGTCATGCTCTGCGGGGCACCGGAGCGGTCCCTCACCTCGAGGGTGCAGTTAAAGTCCCCCCCGAGGACAATGCAGTCGCCGATACCGACGGAGCCAAGAAGAGCGGACACTTCTTCGAAGAAGCGCGTTTGCTGCGGTCCGGGCTGAGGGGCGTACACGTTCACGAGATGGAGCGGCACGTCCCCCAGGTGAACCGTGACGTGCAGCAAGCGGCCTGGCATGGGCTCCTCGACCCCCAAGATCGCCGGCTGAAAATGCGGGGCCAACAAGATGGCCACCCCACAAGAAGTGGTAGTGAGGTGGCTCATGCGGACCTCTCCTTGCCATTCCAGGAGCCACGTGGCTTCGTCTCCCGGAACGGTGTGGGTTTCTTGCAGGAAGCACACCGCATATTTTCCCTCCCGCAGGAGCGAAAAATTGTTAAATCTATGGTGTGCCTCTCTGCCGCCGTTGATGTTGAGGCTGGCTATGGTTATCTTCATGACAAAAGCATAGTGCAACCTCTACCTAACCTATTGTGGTGGGGGAATGGAGTTGTTTGTTGACCTCCACTCCCTCAGTAGCCCAGCGAGGAACCCTTTGAGCCGGCGCAGCTCAAGGCCTTGCGCCTTTGATAAGGGCCCGCCCGCGGCCATGGTTTTAGCGGCGGCGCGGACGAACGCGACGAGCAGCCCCGGCTCGGACTATCTTTCCAGGGCCAGATGGGCTCGGTTGCGGCAACCCTGGCTCTGGACCAAAAAGTCCCGGAGTTCCTCTACGGGAATGAGGGGGGACTCAGCGGCGGGCACGAGGAGATCCACTGCCTCACTGGCGATGGACTCGAGATCTTTTCCCTCGTCCCCCACCGAGTCCCCGTCCCCCTCCGGGAGGTCGCCGCCAGCAGCCGGCCCGTCGACCGCACAAGATACGGCAAACAGCCAAGCCGCTCAATCTGACCCTGGCTCTGCCCCGATCCCACCCCCAGGATTGTCGGCAGAGGAGTCCCCACTGGGCTCTTTTAAAAGCGATGCTGGGTCAGGAAGTGACAGCGGAAGGGGTTCCCCCTCCGCCCCAGGAACCGGGGAACACGGAGAGACCTGGTCAAAGTAATGTTCCAGGTCCTCCAAGTACCTCAGCTCCAAAGTATGGGGCGAGGGTTGTTGTTCTTCTCCCTCCCCGCCGCCACCCCCCGGCCCACCATGTGGATGTTCTGAGAAAGTATTGTCATTTTCAGTTTCTGCCGAGTCGAGCAAATCTCGGGGGAAGTTGGTTAATAGCTGGGCGGGCTCAGTTTCGGCCTTTCCGGCCCCGCCCGCCTCAGTCCCCAGGACGCTCGACCCGGCGGCTACGCATTCCTCCACTGGCCGCACGCCCCCCACGACAGGCAGATCTTCCACGCCATCCCCGGGAGGCAGAGGCTGGGCAGCCTCGACTGTCTCACCCTCCCCGGGGACAGATTCCTCTCGCCTACGGCGCAGTTTGGGGGCGCTGGTGGGGGACGCGGGACACGCGGCGGGCACCGACTCCTCCGCGGAGGGATGTTGTTCCCCCTCCGCCTCATTGGAGTGGCGCCTCCTTTTGTTCCTGGGGGTGCGCGGAGGCAGGGTGACCTCCATGTCTGCCGAGGCCTCCCGCTCCACTCCCCCCTTTTTCTTATGTTGCCCGCGCCCGAGCCCCTCTGTGATATTGGTCAAGTGCTCGGGCACGGGCTCAGGGCACCCTGCGCTCGCCGGTGACAGGGTTGGGCTGAGCGCGTTGATCAGACTTTCTGGCGCACCGAGGGGACCCGCCTCAAGATGTTTCGCCTTCCTCCGCGCCTTCTTTCCGATCGGACGTTCTCCCTCCCCCCCGCCGGAGGCCGTGAAAACAAAGGTCCCCGACGATGCCCACGCACCTAAGGCTCCCGGCACGCGGACGCTACTGGGTGGGGAGTGGCGGCGGCGCCAGCCTTGGCCGCCTTCGGTGGTTTGGCGGCCTTAGAGGTGGGGCAGTTCTTGCGAACGTGCCCCACCTCCCTGCAGGCATGGCACCGCACGCCGTCCGACGTCCAAAAGACGCGGTAGGCAGTCCCCTCGTGCACCACATTAAAATTGCCCTCCGTCGTCTCCTGCCGTGCCAGCCGGACAAAGAGCTGGCGGCGGAAGGAGAACACATGGCGCAGGCTCTTCTCCCTGAGGCCGAGCGGTATGGGGTTGATCCCCGACCTTACCTCCCCCAGTTGGTGTAGGTGAGGGAGGAGGAGCTCAGCGGGAACAAAGGGCGGGACGTTTGAAATGATGACCCTCTGCGCGGTGGCCTCGAGAGGGTCCACCGGCAGGAACGTCCCGCCCACCGTGAGCCCCTTTTCAAGGGCCAGGGACACCGCCCACTCCGACCCCAAGAAGAATACAGCCTTCCCAGACATCTTGGAGGCTGCGACAATGGCCGAGGGGCCGACTACCCCAGCCATCGCCCGCACGCACTCCTCGATGCTCATTGTGGGGTGAGTGTAGCTCTTGACCCCATGTTTTTTTGTTATCAGTCTGAACGGTGGCAGGGCAGCAGGAGGCGCAGGAGGCGCTGTGGATGTGGACGCCACCTGCGCATAAGTCCTAGCTGGCCCTGCCACCGGCATGGATGGGGTCGCCATCACGGGGTCCCTTTAAGGGCTACACCCACCCCAAAGTCACAGGCCTTAATGGTCTTTAATTGGCCTCGTTGGTTTTTTGAGCAGAGGGAGCTCTTAATGGGGCACACCTCTCCCCTAGTTAACGAATGGGGAGGGGCCTTGCTCCCTCTGCTCAGTTGTCTTAATTGTTTTACAATTAGGAGGAAAGGGCTCTCAGAGAGAGAGGGGAGAGACAGAGAGAGAGCGAAAGAGTGTGGGGGTGGGAAAGAGGGAAGCTGCGAGGGCAGGTCTCCCCTCACAGCGATGGGTGGGTGTTTCTTGGGGTGCAATCCCCAGATGGCAAAAAACACAGTCTTTGTGGAATGGTCTTCGGGTGGGGGGAGAAGATGTCTTCACCTGAGGTAGCTGGAGCCACCCAGGCACACACTCCCAACGATGTTTAATAGGGTAATTAGTACTACTTCAGCCAGGTAGCTCCAGCTATCCCAGGCTAGGCAATGGGGGAGGGGTGCTTCAGTGGTAAGCAAGACCCCCACACACACTTCCACACACACACAACCCCATGATGTTCCGGCCCTCAAGTTATCTTCTTTCCTCCCCCCACCGATACAACAAGTCTTTTGGGGAATGCACCAAAACACACCCACCTGTGGAAGATTGTCGAAATGACTCACCCTCCTTCCACACTGGATGGTGTTTTCTCAGGATGTTTTTTCCCCCTCTCTCCAACTCTCTGTAGTAGCAATAAATGATAAATTTTCTGCTCTCCTCCTCTCCCTCTGGATGTTGAATTGTAGTAAGCCCCTTCCTCTTCTTCCTGGGCTGGTCTCAGGGTTCTCTCTAGGCTTTCCAGGCAGGAGCAACAGCAGGGAGCTCCTTCCCTCATTGCTCCAGGCTCCAAATGATCAGGCCACGCCTCCAAAGCTCCACCATTGGTCCACAGATCCCTGAAACTAGCAGGCCAGGTGGAATAGGTGGTTAAGAAGGCATATGGAATGCTTGACTTTATTGGCTGAGGCATAGAATATAAGAGCAGGGAGGTTATGCTTAAATTGTATAATATTCTGGTTAACATACATAGACATACATAGAAAATAGGTGCAGGAGTAGGCCATTCGGCCCTTCGAGCCTGCACCGCCATTCAATGAGTTCATGGCTGAACATGCAACTTCAGTACCCCATTCCTGCTTTCTCACCATACCCCTTGATCCCCCTAGTAGTAAGGACTTCATCTAACTCCTTTTTGAATATATTTAGTGAATTGGCCTCAACAACTTTCTGTGGAAGAGAATTCCACAGGTTCACCACTCTCTGGGTGAAGAAGTTTCTCCTCATCTCGGTCCTAAATGGCTTACCCCTTATCCTTAGACGGTGACCCCTGGTTCTGGACTTCCCCAACATTGGGAACATTCTTCCTGCATCTAACCTGTCTGAACCCATCAGAATTTTAAACGTTTCTATGAGGTCCCCCTCTCATTCTTCTGAACTCCAGTGAATACAAGCCCAGTTGATCCAGTCTTTTTTATAGGTCAGTCCTGCCATCCTGGGAATCAGTCTGGTGAACCTTCGCTGCACTCCCTCAATAGCAAGAATGTCCTTCCTCAGGTTAGGAGACCAAAACTGTACACAATACTCCAGTGTTGCCTCACCAAGGCCCTGTACAACTGTAGCAACACCTCCCTGCCCCTGTACTCAACTCCCCTCGCTATGAAGGCCAACATGCCATTTGCTTTCTTCACCGCCTGCTGTACCTGCATGCCAACCTTCAATGACTGATGTACCATGACACCCAGGTCTCGTTGCACCTCCCCTTTTCCTAATCTGTCACCATTCAGATAATAGTCTGTCTCTCTGTTTTTACCACCAAAGTGGATAACCTCACATTTATCCACATTATACTTCATCTGCCACGCATTTGCCCACTCACCTAACCTATCCAAGTCACTCTGCAGCCTCATAGCATCCTCCTCGCAGCTCACACTGCCACCCAACTTAGTGTCATCCGCAAATTTGGAGATACTACATTTAATCCCCTCGTCTAAATCATTAATGTACAGTGTAAACAGCTGAGGCCCCAGCACAGAACCTTGCGGTACCCTACTAGTCACTGCCTGCCATTCTGAAAAGTACCCATTTACTCCTACTCTTTGCTTCCTGTCTGACAACCAGTTCTCAATCCATGTCAGCACACTACCCCCACTCCCATGTGCTTTAACTTTGCACATTAATCTCTTGTGTGGGACCTTGTCGAAGGCCTTCTGAAAGTCTAAATATACCACATCAACTGGTTCTCCCTTGTCCATTCTACTGGAAACATCCTCAAAAAATTCTAGAAGATTTGTCAAGCATGATTTCCCTTTCACAAATCCATGCTGACTTGGACCTATCATGTCACCTCTTTCCAAATGCGCTATGACATCCTTAATAATTGATTCCATCATTTTACCCACTACTGAGGTCAGGCTGACCGGTCTATAATTCCCTGTTTTCTCTCTCCCTCCTTTTTTAAAAGCCACAGCTAGAGTACTGTGTGCAGTTCTGGTTGCCGTATTATAGGAAGGACATGATTGCACTAGAGAGGGTGCAGAGGAGATTTACTAGGATGCTGCCTGGAATGGAGAATTTTAGTTATGAGGACAGATTGAATAGGCTGGGTTTGTTCTCATTGGAACAGAGGAGGTTGAGTGGAGACCTCATCAAGGTGTACAAAATATTGAGGGGCCTCGACACAGTGGATAGTAAGGGTCTATTTCCTTTGGTGGAGGGGTCTATTACGAGAGGGCATAGTTTTAAGGTGGTTGGTGGAAGGTTTAGAGGGGATTTGAGGGGTGCTTCTTTACACAGAGGGTTATGGGGCTCTGGAACTTGTTGCCTGGAAGAGTGGTGGATGCAGAAACCCTCACTAGTTTTAAGAGATGATTGGATGGGCACTTAAAGTCCATTAACCTGCAGGGTTACAGACCTAGAGCTGGTGATTGGGATTAGACTGGATGACCTTTTGTTGGACGGTGCAGATATAAGTACTGCAGGGAATAGAATACGGCCAGGGTAATCTCCTGGACTATTGCCAATCACCTGGATGGGTCGGAGAGGAATTTTTCCAGATTTTTTCTCCCTAAATTGGCCTGGGTTTTTATCTGGTTTTTGCCTCTCCCAGGAGATCACATGGCTCCGGTTGAGGTGGAGTGCAGAATGTTTTGGTAAATGGGGTGTCTCTGTTGTGGTGAGGCGGATTGGTTGGGCTGGGTGCTCTTTGCCTTTCCGTCATTGTTCATAGGTTTATATGGAGCCTTTAGGGCTGCTGACCAAGGACTTTGTGGCTGTTTATCGGCCGACGCGGACACGATGGGCTGAAATGGCCTCCTACTGCGCTGTAAATTTCAATGTTTCTATGTTTCTATGTGTCTAAAAAGTCAACGGCAGAATCCAGTGAAATTTTGAATAGATGAATAGTTTATAAAAGGTTAAATTAAACACGCCTGGTTCTGGGTTCAAACCCAGTGCAAAGTGACGGGCTGGAGGTCTTTCTTGGTCACCTTCTCCTGTCCTAACACCCTCAGAGATATCTGTGTTCCTCCAACTCTGGCCTCTTGTGCACCCCCCACTTTCTTCGCTCCACCATTGGCGGCCATGGTTTCTCCTTCCTCTTTTCAGGCGCTGCTTAAAACTTACATCTTCGATAAAGCATTTGGTTAACTGTCCTAATGTCTCCTTTGGCTCGCTGTCAAGCTTTGCTTGGTAACACCTCTGTGAGGCACGTTGAGACCTTTTACTGTGTTGAAGGTGCTATATAAATACAATTTGCTGTTTACCTTTTTTTTTTGTGCCTGTTATGGTATTACGTGAACGAAGTTTGTGCAGTCTCAATCAGTTCCTACAGCACAAAACTGCAATACTAATGGGCAATATCACTCAGGGGGATCACATGATGCTGCTGGGAATGGGTAAAATTGTAGTGGGGGCACACTTCTGAGCGTAGGGCTGAGGCACGTTGGGGGAACAATCATTGTTGCTGAAATGGCGCACCCAAAATGGGAAGTATTTTGTTTGCCACTACTAACAATCTTTGTTTTGATAAGGACAAAGTTCAGAAAATATATATAGAATCGTAGAATCTTACAAGCACAGAAGGAGGCCATTCGGCCCCCCATGCCTGTGACGGGTCTTTGAACATAAGAACATAAGAACATAAGAATTAGGAACAGGAGTAGGCCATCTAGCCCCTCGAGCCTGCTCCGCAATTCAACAAGATCATGGCAGATCTGGCCGTGGACTCAGCACCACTTACCCGCCCGCTCCCCGTAACCCTTAATTCCCTTATTGGTTAAAAATCTGTCTATCTGTGATTTGAATACATTCAATGAGCTAGCCTCAACTGCTTCCTTGGGCAGAGAATTCCACAGATTCACAACCCTCTGGGAGAAGAAATTCCTTCTCAACTCGGTTTTAAATTGGCTCCCCCGTATTTTGAGGCTGTGCTCCCTAGTTCTAGTCTCCCCGACCAGTGGAAACAACCTCTCTGCCTCTATCTTGTCTATCCCTTTCATTATTTTAAATGTTTCTATAAGATCACCCCTCATCCTTCTGAACTCCAACGAGTAAAGACACAGTCTACTCAATCTATCATCATAAGGTAACCCCCTCATCTCCGGAATCAGCCTAGTGAATCGTCTGTGTACCCCCTCCAAAACTAGTATATCCTTCTTTAAGTAAGGTGACCAAAACTGCACTCAGTACTCCAGGTGCGGCCTCACCAATACCCTATACAGTTGCAGCAGGACCTCCCTGCTTTTGTACTCCATCCCTCTCGCAATGAAGGCCAACATTCCATTCGCCTTCCTGATTACCTGCTGCACCTGCAAACTAACTTTTTGGGATTCATGCACAAGGACCCTCTGCACCGCAACATGTTGTAATTTCTCCCCATTCAAATAATATTCCCTTTTACTGTTTTTTCTCCCAAGGTGGATGACCACACATTTTCCGACATTGTATTCCATCTGCCAAACCTTAGCCCATTCGCTTAACCTATCTAAATCTCTCTGTGTCCTCTATACAACACGCTTTTCCACTAATCTTTGTGTCATCTGCAAATTTTGTTACACTACACTCTGTCCCCTCTTCCAGGTTATCTATGTATATTGTAAACAGTTGTGGTCCCAGCACCGATCCCTGTGGCACACCACTAACCACCGATTTCCAACCCGAAAAGAACCCGTTTATCCCAACTCTCTGCTTTCTGTTAGCCGACTCTCTGCTTTCTGTTAGCCAATTCTCTATCCATGCTAATACATTTCCTCTGACTCCGCTATCCAATTAGTTCCACTCCCCTGCTCTTTCTCCATCGCCCTGCAAATGTTTCCCTGAAATGAGCTTCCGACCGCATATCCACGGCATAACTAAGACTACCTATTTCCACCTCCATAAGATCGCCTGTCTCTGCCCTTGCCTCAACTCATCCGCTGCTGAAACCCTCATCCATGCCTTGGTTACCTCTAGGCTTGATTATTGCAACACACGCTTGGCTGGCCTCCCACGTTCTACCCTCTGTAAACTTGAGACCATCCATAACTTGGCAGCCCATGTCCGAACTCGCACCAAGTCCCATTCACCCATCACCCTTGTGCTCGCTGACCTACATTGGCTCCCAGTTGAGCAATTGATTACAAAGTTCTCATCCTTATTTTCAAATCACTCCATAGCCTTGCCCCTCCCTATCTCTGTCATCTCCTCCATCCCCACAAGCTCCCGAGACATCCGCACTCCTTTAATTCTGCCCTCTTGAGCATCCCTGATTACAATCACTCAATTATTGATGGCCGTGCATTCTATTGCCTAGGCCCTAAGCTCTGGAATTCCTTGCCTAAACTAATCAAACTCTCTACCTCTTTTTCCTCCTTTAAAACCTACCTCTTTGACCAAGCATTTGATCACCTGCCTTAATTTCTCCTTATATGGCTCGGTGTTAAATTTTTTTATCTCATAATACTCCTGTGAAGCACCTGGGTACATTTTACTATGTTAAAGGCACTATATAAATACAAGTCGTTGTTACAATCCAATTCCCTCTTGAAACTTACTATTGAATCTGAGTCAAAGCTACTGAACTATCAGCTGTGGCTCAGTTGGTAGCATTCTCACCTATGAGTCACATTAATTGTGGGTTCAAGTCCCACTCCAGTACAAAAATCTAAGCTGCCACTTTAGTGCAGTACTGAGGGAGTGTTACACTGTTGGAGGTCTTTTGAGTGAGACATTAAATGGAGGCCCCATCTGTCTTTTCAGGTGGATATAAAAGAATCTGTGGCACTATTTTGAAGAAGAGCAGGGGGGTTATCCCCGGTGTCGTGGTCAATATTTATCCTTCAATCAACATCACTTAAAAAAAAGATTATCTGATCATAATCACATTGCTGTTTGTGGGGGTTTGCTATGCACAAATGGGTTGCTGTGTGTCATGTATGTACTTTTGGGATCACTAGCCATTAGATGGCGTCACTGTTGGAGGCCATTGGGCTGCACACAGGTGTGTGCAACCCAAGTATAAAAGGCCAGCCATTTTGTATATTAGTCACTTTGGGTCTTACTAAAGCAGAGCCAAGGTTATACCTCTTGTAGTTAAATAGTACTCAGTCTAACAGTTATTGCATACACAACATTTGGCGACGAGGCAACAAGAACCTCAAAAATGAGCACAATTGGATTGTTGGAGTGATTTGTGGAAGGAGAAGATTGGGCAGACTTTGTGAGCCATTTGAGCCAGTTCTTTGTGGCCAACAAAATGGAGGTCGGCGATGCAGATCGGTGTCAGGTGGTGTTCCTCATGGTTTGTGGTCCAAAAATTTATAGTCTGATAAAGAATCTACTCCTGCCTCTGAGTCCAACAGAGAAGACGTATGAAGAATTGTGTACACTGCTACAGGACCACCTTAAGCTAGATGAAGGCTTCATCATCCTCTCAAGATACAGATTTTACACGCACGTTTGCTCAGAGGGCCAGAATGCGGCGGAATTCATTGCTGACCTGAGACGTCTAGCGGGACCGTGTAAGTTCGGGACTGTGTTGGCAGATATGCTACGGGATTTCTTTGTAATCAGCATCAACCACGAGGTGATCCTACGTAAACTACTGGTGGTGGAGACATTGGACCTAAACAAGGCCATCACGATCGCTCAGTCATACATGACGACGGATAGAAGTCTAAAGCAGATATCAGTGAAAAATCAAAACTCGGTAAGTACTGTGAATATGACTGATTCAGCATTTGGCAGAGTTGCACATGGCAGGGCCTACCCGACTGCGTACCTGAAACCTGTGGCTGCCCAAAGTCCGCCAGCTGGAATGCATCCAATTTCTCCGTGTTGCCGTTGTGGGGGAAATCACCGGCACCAGCCGTGCCGATTTAAGCAATATACTTGCAAAAGCTGTCTGAGAGTGGGGCATCTCCAGCGCAAGTGTCCGCAGATGAGCAAGCGTGCTGCGACATGCTATGTGGAGGATGATGGTCAGACTAGCCTGATTCGGATACGCAATCCGAGATACCAGAGGAGGAAGTGTATGGATTGTACTCGTTCCTAATTAAGAGCAAACCGATAATGATCAACGTGAAATTTAATGGGGTGCTGGTATCGATGGAACTGAACACAGGGGCAAGTCAATCGATAATGAGCCAGAGGGCATTCGACAAGCTGTGGGATACTAAGGCTGTGAGGCCCAGGCTGAGTCCAGTCAATGCCAAATTGCGCACATACACCAAAGAACTCATAATGGTGATTGGCAGTGCTACAATTAAAGTGTCGTATGACGGTGCGGTTCACGAGTTACCGCTATGGATTGTCCCAGGCAATGGCCCAACGCTGTTCGACTAGAACGACATCAAGGCGCTGACGTTGGAGAAAGATACATGTGCCATAGTACTGAGTAAGTTCCCCTCGCTGTTCGAACCAGGCATCGGCAACTTCACGGGAGCCAAGGTGCAGATCCACGTGGACTCAGATGCAAGACCCATCCATCATAAAGCTCGGGCAGTTCCATATATGATGAGTGAGAAGGTCGAAATCGAACTGGACAGACTCCAGCGTGAAGGGATCATATCACCGGTTGAATTTAATGAATGGGCCAGCCCCATTTTTCCTGTGCTGCAAAGTGATGGCACAGTCAGAATCTGTGGAGACTACAAGGCTACGATCAACAGGGTTTAGAAACAGGATCAGTACCCGTTACCGAAGGCTGATGACTTGTTTGCAATGCTAGTCGGGGGGAAGTCGTTCACCAAACTAGACTTGATGTCGGCCTACATGGCACAAGAGCTGGTCGAGACGTCGAAGAGACTTAGGTGCATTAACACACATAAAGGACTGTTTATTTATCACAGGTGCCCTTTTGGAATTTGCTTGGCTGCAGCAATATTTCAGAGGAGCATGGAGAGTCTACTGAAGTCCATTCCCAGAACCGTCATGTTCCAAGATGACATCCTGATCACAGGTCATGACTCTGAGGAACAGCTGAGCAACCTGTAAGAGGTTCTACCTCGTCTGGACAAAATGGGACTCAGACTGAAACGCTCGAAGTGCATCTTCATGGCACCAGAGGTCGAATTCCTGGGGAGGAAAATTGCTGCTGACGGCATCAGGCCCACGGACGCGAAAACCAAGGCCATCAAGAATGCACCCAAGCCGCAGAATGTGACAGAGCTGCGTTTGTTCCTGGGTCTACTCAACTACTTTGGTAACTTCCTACCTAAATTGAGCACCTTATTAGAACCACTGTACATGCTGCTAAGAAAAGGTGACAACTGGGTGGTGTGGGGTGTGTCTCAAGACAGAGCTTTTGAGAAAGCCACTAATCTGCTTTGCTCTAACAAGCTGCTGGTACATTATGACCCATGTAAATGTTTAGTATTGGCCTGTGATGCTTCGTCATATGGAATTGGTTGCCTACTCCAACAAGCTAATGAGTCGGGTAAACTTCAACCAGTCGCATATGCTTCAAAATTTTGTCTAAGGCGGAAAGAGCCTACAGCATGGTAGAAAAAGAAGCACTAGCCTGTGTGTATGGGGTTAAAAAGATGCATCAGTACCTCGTTGGTCTTCAGTTTGAACTGGAGACAGATCACAAGCTGCTCATTTCACTGTTCTCTGAAAACAAAGGTATTAATACCAATGCTTCATCCCGCATCCAGAGGTGGGCGCTGACATTATCCGCTTATGATTATGTCATTCGCCATAGACCTGGCACCGAGAATTGTGCCGATGCTTTGAGCCGTTGCGCACACCGGAGTTGGAAACGCCACAACCAGCGGACCTATTGCTAGTTATAGATGCTTTTGAGAGTGAAGGAACCCCTGTCACGGCTCAGCAAGTTAAGACCTGGACCAGCCAGAACCCCATTTTATCGGTGGTGAAGCATTGCATCCTCAAAAGTCATTGGTCTGCCATACACAAGCAAATGTGCGAGGAGACCAAACCTTATATTCGTCACAAAGACAAACTGTCTATTCAGTCGGATTGTATACTGTGGGACAATCATGTTGTTATGCCCAAGAAATGGAGAGAGAAATTTGTATGTGAATTACATAGCACACATCCCGGCATTGTAATGATGTAAGCCATCGCCAGGCCTCATGTATGGTGGCCGGGAATTGACTCTGAGCTGGAATCATGTGTGCATCAGTGCAACACTTGCATGCAGCTCAGCAAAGCACCAGCAGAATCGCCGTTGAGTCTGCGGTCGTGGCCATTGAAACCATGGTCCAGGATCCACATAGACTTTGCAGGTCCCTTTCTAGGGAAGATGTTTTTAGTTGTGGTGGATGCATATTCGAAGTGGATAGAGTGTATAATCATGTCATCCAGCACATCCACAGCTACCATTGAGAATCTCAGTGTCATTTTCGCGTCACATGGTCTGCCTGACATCGTTGTTAGCGACAACGGATCGTGCTTCACCAGTCAGGAGTTTCAAGAGTTCATGAAAGGTCAGCACCATTCAAACCTGCAACCAATGGGCAAGCAGAACGTGCTGTCCAAATCATAAAGCAGAGTATGAAGCGAGTAACTCAAGGGTCACTGCAGACCCGCCTGTTATGGATACTGCTTAGTTACAGGACAAGACCACACACGCTTGCCGGGGTCTCGCCTGCTGAACTAATGATGAAGAGAGGTATTAAGACCAAGCTATCTCTTCTACACCCTAACTTGAATAATCGTGTTGAATACAGAAGACAAAGTCAGCAAGGGTATCGGATCGCACAGCTGTGTCACGCGATATTTCTGTAAATGATCCTGTATATGTTCTGAATTATGGTCAGGGTCCCAAGTGGATTGCTGGTACTGTCATGGCCAAGGAGGGCAACAGAGTATTTATTGTCAAGCTCAAAAATGGGCAAACATGCAGGAAACATATGGATTAGACAAAGCTGCAGCACACAGATGAACCGGAACAGTCAGAAGAAGAGACAATCGACGACCAACCAACCTACCCCCAGTCATCAGAGGACTCAGTGATCATCAGTGAATCGGGACTTTCAATCACTGACATGTTCAATGAAAATGGACTTTCAATCCCTGACATGGCCATTGCCACTCCCACCAGGTCAGCCACCCAGCCACCAGTCACAACGGACTCTGAACACTTACCCAAGGCTGGAGTTGAACTGAGACAGTCAACCCGGGAGTGTAAAACACTGGACCGTCTCAATTTGTAAAAGACTGTTAATATTTCAAAGCAGGGTATTGTCATGTATGTACTTTTGGAATCACTAGCCACTAGATGGCGTCACTGTTGGAGGCCATTGGGCTGCATGCATGTGTGTGCAGCCCAAGTATAAAAGGCCAGCCATTTTGTATATTAGTCACTTTGGGCCTTAATAAAGCAGAGCCAAGATTATACGTCTTGGAGTTAAACAGTACTCAGTCTAACAGTTATTGCATACACAATAATGTATTTCCTACATTACAACAATAACTGTACTTCATTGGCTGTAAATCACTTTGGGATGACCGGTGGTCGTGAAAGGCGCTATATAAATACAAGTCTTTCTTTCTGCCTCCATCACCCTTTCAGGCTATGCATTCCAGATCATGACAACTCAATGCGCAAACAAAAATTCTCATCTTCCCTCTGGTCCTTTTGCCAATTATCTTAAATCTGTACCCTCTGGTTACCGACCTTCCAGCCAGTGGAACCAGTTTCTCCCTATTTACTATCAAATCCCCTCATAATTTTGAACACTTCTATTAAATCTGTACCTCTATTAAATGTAGGTAAACCTGGGATTGATGATACGTCGGTGACAAGGTTTGCCCTGACATTCAGTGTATGCACTGTCAACGAAAATAGTGTGCCAAAAATGGAATGAAATTAACCTCTTAAAATATATTTGAAATATGCAAATGAACAGGCACCGCAGAATGATTTCAAGGTTGCAATCTCATTGTTGATTTTAACAAGTAATTTAAAATACAAGAGAAAAGTCACAAAGAATTAAATTCACACTAGGACATCCACTGTGTCCATTGATATTCTGGTTGATCTCCCATGGTGTTTCTCGCAGGCAGTCGGGAGCTGCTATAAGATGGAATAAAAGAAAGAAAGAAAGACTTGCATTTATATAGCGTCTTTCACGACCACCGGACAGCTCAAAGCGCTTTACAGCCAATGAAGTACTTTTGGAGTGTAGGTACTGTTGCAATGTGGGAAACGTGCCAGCCAATTTGCACACAAGCAAGCTCCCACAAACAGCAATGTGATAATGACCAGATAATCTGTTTTTGTTATATTGATTCAGGGATAAATATCGGCCAGTATACTGGGGATAACGCCCCTGCTCTTCTTTGAAATAATGCCATGGGATCTTTTATGTCCACCTGAGAGGGCAGACGGGGCCTCGGTTTAATGTCTCATCCAAAAGACGGCACCTCCGACAGTGCAGCGCTCCCTCAACACTGCACTGGAGTATTAGGTTAATTTTTTGTGCTCAAGTCTCTGGAGTGGGACTTAAGCCTTCTGACTCAGAGGTGAGTGCTACCCATTGAGTCACAGCTGGCACACGAATGCATGCAACTTGGCCTGTCCTTTTAAGGGCACTGGCCAGGTGTGCACTGTGCGAAAATGACCTAATTAGGCACACCCTGAGGTTTACTAGTAGTTGTTTAAAAAAATCCCCAGGTCTGACTCTTGGAGCGGGCCCAGTTTATCAAGGCAGGAAAACCTAACTAGAAATGACTGGCTTTCTTTCTCTTTTTTCCCCCGAAGAATATACGTAAACTTCATAATAGTTATTTTATTCAGTTTTGAGCCAGTTCTTTGGTGAAATGTGGCTGCCATACCAGGAGCTAACAGCTGCTGTACCCCCTACTGTTTCTGCCACAAGACACCCACGGTGAAAAAATAATTATTGTGATGTCATTTTTGCAAGTTTATTAGATGATAATCATCAGCTGATTGCCTATTATATAGTTGTGTTTCAATATAATTACAGTATATTCATTAAATATTAGCCGACCGCCCATGGCAACGCTCACAGTTAGTTTGAGGATGATCCATTTAATAAGGACAGGACCTTTATACCAGGTAATGCGTAGAAAATTATTCTGCTGCTAAGATGTGGCTGTGTGCAATTAATGTTCCTTTAAGATCGCAAGGTCTAATTGCTGTGTAGATACATTCGGAGGTTAAATAGAGGCGAATTGCTCTTCCGCAGGTCATAAAAGGAATGACATACATTCATATAGCGCCCTTCATGACCTCGCGTCGTCCCAAAAAGCTTAACAGCCAATAAATGACTTTTGAAGTGTAGTCACTTGTAACTTAGGGAAACATGATAGCCATTTAGTGCACAGCAAGCTCCCACAAACAGCAATGATCAGGCAATCTGTGTTTGTGATGTTTGAAGGATAAATATTGGCCAGGACACAGGGGAGTACTCCCCTGCTCTTCTTTGAATAGTGCCGTAGGATCTTTTACATGTACCTGAGAGGGCAGACGGTTTAACGTCTCATCTGAAAGACCGACAGGGGTTACAGGATATTTTCTGCTGCCAGTTCTCTGCTGTTTCTCGGTAGATGGCAGTTGCTTGTAAATTCCGCAAACTGCCCCAAGGTCAGAAATGAACAAGAAATGAGTGACTTTCTTTGTCTTTATTTTTAGGTTTCAATAGTGCGAGGCAGAAACATGCAAGTGTGACAAAGTATGATGCCTGAAGTGTGACAGACACACAGCTCAAATCTTTTATATATTGAGACATATTGGGGATGATTTTGAGGTGCATTATACAGCTCCTATAATTACCTCAGGACATCCCAAAGTGCTTCACAGTCAATTACATTTCAATTGTAGGCACTGTTGTAAGCAGCTAATTTGCGGCAAGCAAGGTCTCACAAACGTCAATGAGATTAATGACCAGGCCAGAAGTGGGGTAAATAATGTCATTAACAGCACATTTAAATGCGCCTGTTCATTCTACAATGGCCATTTCTGTTACCTACCAGAAATGACGGTGGGAAATGGGACAGGTACGAAAGTGGGGGAGGGGAGGCCTGGGGTAATAATGGATACCTGCCCCACTTACTATCTGATCAGCGCCCAAAAGTCAGGCAGAAATTCAAAGCCAGCATCTTTTGGAGAGTAGAGGAGAGAGAGAGAACATTAAAAAAAACAGCACTTAATGCTTTATATTAATTCCCTCCATCTGGTCACAACCTTTTACTAATAATTCTCTGACTGGCATCAATTATTCTCCGTTCATTAACGCAAAACATAAAGGATCATTATTCCCATTTCAGAAATAACTAGGGCATGTTATAAAAATATCACTGCGCAGTGGGGCTATAGGGGGCCTTGGTTAAATCACAGAAGGAGCTAGCTGCACACGTTCCTCATAACCATCCCTCATTCCCTAAGCACTGTACAGTGCAGTAATGTATTAGCAGGTATTCATGTACTGTAAAGAAGAATGGTTTAGACTGAAGCCTCCGGAACGAAGGTGGTTCAATCTTGCTGCCCTCTACAGGGCTGCTTGCCAGCAGTTCCACAGCTGCCAGGTTTTGACACGAGAAAATGAATGGAATAGTCTTCTATACAGGAGACGACCGTGCACTAGGGACATGAATCCGGGGGGTGGGGAGCGGTGGTGGGAGGAGGGTGTCAGTTCTGCAGAGAAAGGACTGACGACTTCATTAGTGATAAGGATTATTCCTACCTCATTAAAATTACCAGAGGACAAGAGAGAGAGTGTGAGCTAGAGAGAGGGGGAGCGAGCGAGCAGGAGAGAGCTGCCTCACTAAAAGTCCACACATGGGTCCTGATGTAGAGAACATGACTTCAGCTCAGAGAAGTGCAGGTGTGACAGTCAGCGATCTGCCTTCCTCTGGCCAGCTCCTTCGGAGCCAGTGAAGATATTTCTATTTCCACAGCAGACGATCAAAAGGACGAGGCTTCATGAAGGTTTCCCTCTCTGTCAGCACTGTGGAAGAATGGAAAGTGTTTCATCAAATACAGGTAAGGGATTCGGTATTTTGATAAATCATAAACCTCGGGCATCCTTTGGGAGAGAAGGGAAATACTGCCTCTTCAAGCAAAGGGATGCAAAAAATGTATTTAATTTTTTTTAATTGCTGGTAATTTGATAGCATTTTGGACAGTATCAGAATAATCTTTCCATGCGGCTCCATTTATTCCATGACCCATCTCCTATTTACTTTGGAGATGGGATCATCGCTGTTTTGTATACATAAACTTGATCAAGGGAGGAGTCGAAATGCTGGACTTGCTGAGACCATGAACTCACAGGCTTCAGGAACATGCAGCCTCCTCACAAAACATACTTCGGGAGTTTGAAAGGATTCTGTGGGTCCCTATTTTATCTGAAGAAACCTTAAATCAAATCTGCAGGCTGGTGCAGACAGTGAGGGCTCGTTCTGAAAGGAGAGAGGGACCACGACCGTCTCACAATCAGGACCTTACCTGTAATCTTTTCGAAAGTCCTTTGAGGAACAATGTCACTCACTTTTCTTGCCCGACAATGGGTTTCAGATTCCCGCACAGCGCAATTCCTCAGCCTCTTTCCAGAGGACAGCAGGTTCCATTCAGAGTTAATTACAAAATCCATGAGCAGAATGTGCATGTTGCCCGGGCTGTGGAAGGGCATGTTTTGTCGCCCCTCTAGGCTCTGTGGCGCTGGTGCCCACCTTTAATCCAACTCCCCACAATAATTGATTTGTACCACAATAATAAAACTTTGATTGAAATGCAAAACTGCATTCAATATGCAAATGTTATCCGAGTGACTCCCGATGCCAGCATATCTTTGCCAATTCCCTGGAGTGTTCCTTTTTCAGCTCGTAGCTGATCTGTTAAAATGCCGTGGTCTGCAATTTTGATGTTTGCTGAATTTTTGCAGTAACTCCTGGTAGATGCTGAGAGATTGCAAAAGGAAAGAAATGCTTCGCAACCGTTTTGCAAGAGCTTTATAACTAGAACGGGGTTAATGGATGTTGATGTGCTCTCCTAATGTGTTATATGTACATATCTCAAATACAAATTAAAAACCATTGTCTATCTACTGGAGACAAAAATATCCTGGATGTTGAATACAAAAACAGGAAATGCTGGGAACACTGAGCAGGTCAATCAGCATCTGACAAGAGAGCAAACGGTTAATGTTTCAAGTCTTCTAACCCTGTGTTTCCAGCATTATCTGTTTTTATCCCAAAAAATATTCCTCGTGTTTATGAAACGGTGCAGGAGAAGTCACAGTCTGGGGAATGTGAGTGGCTATGAGCAATGTCAAGATGAGGACAAGAAGTGTGGAGGCTGGGGTTTTATTACTGGGGGTAAGCGGGCGACCAGATAATGCCCCCAAAGTGTCTTCAATCCAAGGCTGTCGCCATTTGCTAAAATCCAGTATTGGACAAATGAGGGGTGGGGGTAGGAGTGGGGGGAGTAGGAGTGCGGGGTGCTAGTTGGAGGAGTGGGGCGGGCTGGGGGGGGAATGGGAGTGGGCTTGGGGGGAGTAGGAGTGAGGGGTGCTAGTTGGGGGAGTGGGGCGGGCTGGGGGGAATGGGAGTGGGCTTGGGGGGAGTGGGAGTGGGGCTGAGTGGGAGTGGGGGGAATAGGAGTGGGGGGAATAGGAGTGGGGGGTGCTAGTTGGGGGAGTGGTGTGGGGTGGAGGGGGATGGGAATGAGAGTGGCCTTGGGGGGAGTAAGAGTGGGGGGAGTGAGAGTGGGGGGAGTAGGAGTGCGAGATGCTAGTTGGGGAAGTGGGGTGGGGTGGAGGGGGATGGGAATGGGAGTGGCCTTGGGGGGAGTGGGAGTGGGGCAGAGTGGGAGTAGGGGGAGTTGGAGTGGGGGGAGTGAGGGCAGAGTGGAAGTTGGGGGAGTGGAGGGTGGGGGCAGAGTGGGTGTGGGTGTGTGGGGGGGAGTGTGTCTGGGGTGGGAGTGGGGAGTGTGGAGGGAGTTGGAGTGGTGGGTGGGGGCAGAGTGGGGGTGGGTGTTGTATGTGGGGGAGTCTGGGGTGGGAGTGGGGTGAGTAGGAGTGCGAGGTGCTAGTTGGGGGAGTGGGGCAGGGTGGGGGAATGGGAGTGGGCTTGGTGGGAGTGAGAGTGGGGGCAGTGGGAGTGGAGGGTGGGGGCAGAGTGGGGGTGGGGTGTGTGTGTGTGAGGAGTCTGGGGTGGGAGTGGGGGGTGTGGAGGGAGTTGGAGTGTGGTAGAGCGGGATAGGGTGGAGGGAGTGGGGTGTTGAGAGTGGCGTGAGTTGGAGAGGGGGGTGAGAGTGGGGGGTTGCTTATGGGGATTATATGAAGTTTCAAACTGGCAAAAAATTTCCGTCTCTCAAATGTTGCATTCATGGGGACAAATCCTTCTAGCCATCATGATAGCACAGAGAAAAAAAGGTCAGAGTTTGTGAGTCTCCAGTGCCACACAGAGGCTCGCTGGACAGAAGCCTGCAGCACAAAATGGCGGCTGCCATTTCCAATTTCCCAGCCACTCTTGTGTCGAGCAAGGCATAGTAGCTCCAGCTCAAAGTCTCCACATCTGGACCCAGCTTCGATCCCTGGTTCATGCTGGATCGACAGGTAAGGGGACGTGGGCAACTGTCCCAGGCTCCCGCCCACTTGGTCACTGAACAGCTGCATCTACTGATGTCAGGTGAGGATAGGTTCAGACTCAGCCGCTTTGTCCTGCAATCAGCCGACACTCAGTGTCACAGCTCAGATAGCCAGTCATTTGGCTGAGGGACTGGAAGGAAACTATTGCCTGTGGAGCCGGTTTCCTCAAATGAGAAGAGGAAAGAATAAAATTGGAGAGAAAATGAGAAGAAAAAAGGAACAGATGTCATTTTTTTTGTATGTGGTAGAGCCCGGTTATTTTAAAATTGCCTAGTGACAGTGAGCCGCACTATGTAACTAATATAGCTCAACTCTAATATCCTGTCACTCCCACGCACTGCAGCCTTCTGTAAGGAATCGCTAGAAATAAAAAGTAGCTGTTTTTTTTTGCAGTGACTGGTGCCATACATCTTTCTTTAATGTTGTTATCTGTTTTTATAATCTATAGTTCCGGCTCTATTCCAATTCCCCCACTTCCCCCACCCCGGCCCCTCCCCTCCACTCTCCTGGAGAGGCTGATGCATGCTGGGTCACGGTTCCAAGATACCAGAAGTCCTCTGGCACTTTGACCAGCTGTGCAAGGCACTGAATGTCAAGACTGCTGACTGTGGAGGTAGGGTTGCCAACCCTCCAGGATTGTCCTGGAGTCTTTAAGAATGAAAGATTAATGGACGCTGCTGTGAGCTACTCAGGAGAAACAAATGTGTTTTAGAAACATTTTCTTTTGCTTAATAGTTATAAAAATATTGAGTGTGGATATGTTGGTTGACCAATTAGGGGTGGTTGGGGGTGGGGGGGGTGGGGTAGTGTGGGGCGGGGCAGGTGGAGGCAGGAGGTCATGTGATGGCACCTCCAGGAATATGGCCAACCAGAGTTGGTGACCCTATATGGAGGTTGGCACAGCCGAGCCCCGTCGAGACCTCACCAGCAATCCGCACACTTGCACTTCTTATCAGGAGTGACTGGACAGTGATCAGGAGTGGGGAGTCTTGGCTGAATGTTTCCCTTCTTTAGCACAGTTGTAGCTCTCTTACTGCTGCCACGACTGAGGTCAGTAAATGTGAAAGGCAGCACTTAACTCCCTCTGACAAAGCTCCCAATACCTTGGGATCTCAGTCAGCTCCAGAAAGGGAAAATAAATAGCTGCAGCGACGGGTACAATGTTGGCCGTCGCTGGGGAAATTGCAGGAGGTGACCGTGGGAGCCTATTTTTTTGATCTGTCTCTTTGAGAGAATAGTTTGATGAAATCCTTTTTGCTCTTAAGTTTCCTCCCATCCACAACATAGATTTGTAGTCTTTGTTGCATCTTCATCAGAAGAATAAAAGTGTAAGAGGTAATATTCCGACTTTGTGACTCAGATGAAGTGCCCTGTCTCTGTTGGCGCATATCGGAAATGTGAGTGAGCAATGTCCATGATCTCTGACCGCTCACTGACCCAGGTTCCCCCACTGGGAGCGTGAAATCGGAGAAATGTCCTCTCGTTCTCAGGCAAATTCAACCGATATCAAATATTTGACTTTTATACATCTCCTTCAGAGAAAGAGCGAGAGAGAGAATAATGAACAAGACCCCAAGACACTGGGAAACTGGCTGAAGAGATGGAAAGCTTCAGACCAGGTGAAAGAGATGGACTAAAGCACCGGTTACACTGCAGGAAATTTTAAGAGAACTAACGAATCTCATGTTGCGTTGCTCGTGGTAAGTCAGATGCTGCACCGCTTCATAAGGGCAGGAGCGCTACCCCCATTGCATGTGTGATGCCTCGTGTATTATTCTGCTGCTAAGGTGTGTAACCTGCCTTGTGCCTTTTAGGTCAGAGGGCGTCAAATCTCTCTCCCAACTCTTTCGCCAGCTTGGTAATAAGAAGCTTATATTTGTCAACTGAATGTGGGCAACATCATGAACAATGTACCAGTAGTAATAAAATATACAATAGTTCCAGCAGGCTCTCCCTCATTCACACTCACATGCCTTACTTATTGGGAACTGCTGATCTGATGATGCCACGTTACATACCCATGGATAACGCACATATCCAAAACTTCCTAGTAGCTCCTTCTTTGGTTCGGCGATTAATTTTGTCCTAATTACGTTTCTGTGAAGTGCCTTGGGACCTTTCTCTACATTTAAGGCGCTATTCAAATGCAAGATGTTGTTGTTGTTGTTGTTGTTGCTCCGTTTCACCTAACAGTGATATCCCAGTTTTAAAACCACAGCCACCTGTCCATGGGCTGTTAATAGGTAGGTCTCTAGACTTTCAGATTTTAATTTGTTCCCCTGCCTCCCGAATTCAGATAAAAATAAATTGTAAAATGTCAGCAAACCAGTACTTTTTCAGGTCAGAGATAAAACAGGATGATTCTTAACAGAAAACATCAGGTTTAATTGATAGAAACCACTGAACGCTGAAGAACTATAAGGCTTTTGCGAGCTAGCAGCTCGGAAGAGAAGTGTCTGACCATTGTTTTATCACTTATATCATGTTTCACATAACGGACTGAAATATTAGTTAGATAAAATAGGAATTGCTGTAGGTATGAGAATTATGCATATAGATTCATGATCGATTGAAAATAAAATGATACAGCACAGAAAGAGGGCATTCGGCCTATCGTGCCTGAGCCGGCTCTTTGAAAGAGCTGTCCAATTAGTCCCACTCCCCTGTAATTTCCCCATAACCCGGCAAAATTTTTCTTTCCAAGTATATATATCCAATTCAATGTTGAAAGTTAATACTGAATCTAGTTCCTCCACCCTTTCAGGTATTGCATTCCAGACAAACAGACAGATAGTCATCCAGAGATATAGATGGATAGAGAGATGTAGAATGGATTAATAGACGAGATATAGTTGGATAAATAGACAGACATGCTTCGACAGAGAGAAATAGACAGGGGCTTAGGTATATATGTATGTGATAGACAGGTAGACTGATAAATATGATTATTAGACAGAAGGGGACGAAATTCAGTACCGCCCTGTTTGGGGGCAGTAACAGCCGTGAGGCGGTGGTTCCTGCGCCAGGCACGAAAGTCCCGCCCCGCAACTTATACTCGGGTTACTGCCCCTGAGAGAAATATCGCACTACATTTCCTCTCGGGGGCGGGAGCAGGGCGCAAAGCCACGCAAAGTTAGAAGCGCTACATGGTGGGATGTGTAGCGCTGGCACGCAGACAGGGCCCTCCCCTTCAGTAAAGGGGAGCGCCAAACTGCCGACTCTGTGGGCAGGAAACGGGGCCATCGCTGGACCACCAGGGAACGGGGTGCCGGGCTGCAGGGTCGTGGCACGGACCCCATGACCGACAAATAAGGCGGCCGCGACCGGCAAGTTGCCCATTTTTTTTCTGCCGCACCTCCCCTTTAATTTTCACCCCGTGAGCGGCCTATTGCCCAGCATTGCCCGTGGCAGCTTCAGGGGGCGCTACAAAACGTTTGCTCCGAGGCGAAAACGGATCCCTGGCCATGGTGATGATGTCGTGATGATGACGCCAATGTTACCTCCGCCGCTAAACACACGCGGAATTTCATGGGGGTCGGCAGCGGCGCTGTGCCCGAACGAAACATTGTTAGCCCCCCAGGGGTGCTAACGGAAGGCCCAAACAACGTTAGGCAGCTAATTAAGCATTCGAGAGATAAAAATATCATCATTACACATAATTACATAGATATTACAGCACAGAAACAGGCCATTCGACCCAACTGGCCCATGCTGGTGTTTATGCTCCACACGAGCCTCCTCCCACCCTGCTTCATCTAATCCTATCAGCATATCCTTCTATTCCTTTCTCCCTCATGTACTTATCCAGCTTTCCTTTAATTGCATCGATGTTATTCAACTCAACTACTCCATGTGGTAGCTAACTATCTCTGGGTAAAGAAGTATGACACAGATAGATTATTCAGACATGTGCAGGAATAAATGGACAGGTCGATGTCAAACAGCTAGCAGCAGAAACAGATACAGATCAACATCTGTTAATAGCAGCACTTAACTCCCTCTGACAAAACTGTGAGCAATTCTACATCTCAGACTTACTCAGCTGTAGGGAATATTGTAACAACTGGCACACAGACCTAGACAAATAGGTCTGACGGATAGACAAATAGATCAATGGACAGACTGACAGACAGACACTGAAATGTGAGGGTAAATAGACTGATTCCGGCTCCCATCGGGTGAAGGAAGCAATAGGTCAGGGAATTGACACTACCTTGCTGACCGAGCGTTTACTTTGATCATAGCGGCTGATGGGAATTGGAATGGGGAAGAAATTATAGATAGCCGCCAACAGATTCTCAATACTACGGGTATTAAGAAATACAATTGACTCAAGGATCATTCCTTCGGCTTAAAAATAAAATGAGTTCAGGGCAATGCATGGTTGAGATGAGTAATAAAGGTGTAATGCAGTCAAAAGAGGGTTAGAAATTGTGAGGTTGATGCTTGAGTGATTGATGGATGCTTTCTGAACCGCAGATTTAAATTAGAACTTTGTTACATCCTGCCCTGCAATGGCTTTAACAATGTATGTGGTGCACCAGTCAATGAGTGACAGCGGCAGCGAGAGATCGTAGGAAATTGAAATGAGAGAGGGAGAGAGAGATTGTTGTGATTACTTTAGGACAAGTGATGTTTGCACATTAAATACAACACGTGGATGGAACTGTTCTTCGGCGCTGTCAACATTCTGAAGGGTTATAGATAATGAGGGGGAAATTGGATCTTCGTTCGCCCGCTTCATGGGTGCAGAATGGGGCCATAAAGCACAAATTTCATGGTGTTGTCTCCCGCGTCCTAATAGCGCCTGAAATTCGCCCGAGACCAAATTGGGTGGAACCTGCGATTTAACTCAGCACAGATAGGTTTGAGTTACTGATCTCAGCTTTCAGGGAGTAAGAATTCTACATTTGCTTAGTGTGAAACAGTGCTGTCTGATTTCACTTGGGCAATCCCTATTAGTCCAAAACAAAACGGTAAGGAGAAATTGCTAAAAAAAAAAGCACCTAACATGGGGTTGTCCAATCCAAAATCTTAGTCCATGGGCTGCGTGTGGTCCGCAGACCCCATGAGGCCCATGGGGGAGGGGGAGGTGTCAATTGACATTTTAAGATTAAATTGATTTTTGTGAGGTAAGGGTATCAAGGGATATGGAGCTAAGGGGGGGGTAAATGGAGTTGAGATACTGATCAGCCTTGATGTAATGGAATGGCGGAACAGGCTCGAAGGGCTGAATGGCCTACACCTGCTTCTATGTTACCCATTCCAGTTTGGATGAGTCTCCACACAGAACCTGAACCTGTCTGTTCCCATTACAGATGCTGATGTCCCTGCTGTGTTTTCCTAGCATTTCCTAATCTTAGTTCAGATTTCCAGCATTTGGAGGTTTTATTTCTCTGGGCAGGTAATGCTTTGTCAACTAAAGTCCCCCTGTTTATTTGCCTTGTGCCTTATTTCAGTTCAGTTTTGAATGAAGATTATTCTTAAGTCGAATTTAGTTTGTCATCTACCTCACGAACCTAATCCCCTGTAACGATAATTGAAGTAATAATTGTTGACTTCTTGGGTACTGAGAAGGTCCCCTGAAGGACAAATATGCAGGTCAAAGTCTGGCATTGCAGCACAGATAGAAAAGCTTATACAACCTCTCTGAAACACATCAACTGGGACTTCTGCAGCTCTATTTCTCCAGGGTAGCCACCAATTCCTCCTCTGAAGTTACAAAATGAAAATCGGGCAGGTTTCTATAATGGGTGGACAATCTGCTCCAGTCCAACTGCCGACACGGTAAACGTTCACTCGAACACCCAACACTCTAACGCCCTCACTCTAAACCCCCATTCCCTCACTCTAAACCCCTCCTCACTCTAAACCCCTCCTCACTCTAACCCCTCCTCACTCTTAACCCCTCCTCACTCTAACCCCCCTCACTCTAACCCCCACACTCTAATGCCCCCTCACTCCAATCCCCATCATTCTAACTCTCCCTCATTCTAAACCCTCCTCACTCTAAACCCCCTCACTCTAACCTCCCCTCATTCTAAATCCCTTACTCTATCCCCTCACTCTAACCTCCCTTCATTCTAAATCTCTCACTCTACTCCCCTACTCGAAACCCCCATTCCCAAACTCTAAACCCCCCTCACTCTAACCCCCCTCACTCTAACCCCCCTCACTCTAACCCCCCTCACTCTAACATCCTTCACGCTAAACCCCCTCACTCTAACCCCCCTCACTCTAACCCCCCTCACTCTAAACCCCCTCACTCTAACCCCTTCACTCTAAACCCCCTCACTCTAACCCCCCTCACTCTAACCCCCCTCACTCTAACCCCACCTCACTCTAACCCCACCTCACTCTAACCCCCCTCACTCTAACCCCCCTCACTCTAACCCCTTCACTCTAACCCCCCCACTCGAACCCCCCCACTCAAACCCCCCTCACTCGAACCCCCCTCACTCGAACCCCCCTCACTCGAAACCCCCTCACTCGAACCCCCCTCACTCGAACCCCCCTCACTCGAACCCCCTCACTCTAAACCCCCTCACTCTAAACCCCCTCACTCTAACCCCCCTCACTCTAACCCCCCCTCACTCTAACCCCCCCTCACTCTAACCCCCCCCAACTCTACCTCCCCCACTCTGCCCCCTCACTGTACCCCCTCACTCTCACCCCCTTCAATTTATCCTTTTCATTTTGACCCCCTTCACTCTCACCCATTCACTGATTTAACATTGTTTTCATGGGCAAATTACATCAAACAGAGGCCCGCCACCTTCTTGCGCTCATCCCCCATGTCCCTGTGTTCCTAAAGTAGACCCATATTTCCCAATGAAACTGGTAGAAGGAAATGGGCTCTGCATTTTAAATGGAAGCCGTGTAATATCCATGAAAAAGTATCGCTCCCCTGGCCAAACAATGAAGGTTGGATTTAAAAATCTTTTTGTTCATGGGATGTGGGCGTCACTGGTAAGGCCAGCATTTATTGCCCATTGCTGATCGCCCTGGAGAAGGTGGCAATGAGCCGCCTTCTTGAAGTGCTGCAGTCCATGTAGTGAAGATATTCCCAGAATGTTAGGGAGGGAGTTCCAGGATTGTGACCCAGCGACCATGAAGTAACAGCGGGTATATGTTCATGTCAGGACGGTGTGTGACTTGTAGGGGAACTTGGAGGTGGCGGTGCTCCCATGCGCCTGCTACCCTTGTCCTTCTAGGTGGTGGAGGGCGTGTGTTTGGGAGGAGCTGCCGAAGTATGGTGGATACTTCCTATTTCCAAGTGCGGCTCTGCAGCGGGAGACCCCGTGTTTGGCTGGCAACCATTCATCCAATGGGGCGGGCATAAGAAAGTGGTTCATGAACCACTATACATTTACAAGGACCCCCCCTCCCCCACACACACACACACAGTCAGGCTTATCGCAAGTGTTAGAAAGGCAACACATGTTTGAGTAAAAGATAAGATTAGAACGTCCCGTCCGATGTTTAGTCCCAGGAAGGCGCCCGCGGTGGGAAGCTGCGAATGTTTTTATTTTTGCAGAGTCGATATTTTCTCCGAGAAGATGATGAACGAGTGAGCAGGGCGAAGCCTCGGAGGGACTCAGCAGACAGCTTCATTAATCACAGGCATATTGTGATAAATCTCTTCCGAAAACTAATCTCTGATTAATGGGTTCTGGAGCAGGCTCAGAAGCAGAACTTGAGACGGGAGGTCCCCAGCCGATCTCTCATCCTGGGGGCAACAGTCCTCGTACCAGCAATAGAGCATCTTAGATCAGTGTATCTGACCTTCTGTACGGTGAGATCTCTCTGTGAAGCCATTTTTTTTGCAGCCATGTAACAGTGTGCAGTGGCAGGCGAGTGTTTTCAAGTGGTTGTTTTAGATTTGCCTTTGGGAGAGCTATGTACAATTGCCTATGGCACTAGCAGACTTCCCGTGGGATTGCTCATGGGCAGTATTGGCTCTAGAACATGAATCGGCTGACCCGGCCTGTCCCTTTAAGACCAAAAGAAAATGCCACTGCTCATTAAGACCACTGCTCATGTACCCTCTGTGGAAATCCAGCTCATTGTCGTGTCCGTCAGGCTCCAGGTCAGAACAATCCAGTATGAACTGTCTCTCCCTTTTTCTTTAGAGATTTCTTAGCATCTGCAATAAAATGCAACGTGTGGAGTTTGACGCTCGCTGGTTACACAGCAAAACTTTTATTGATATGCTGCCCCAGCTCTGTGCTGTTCGCGCATGGTAAGTCACAGATAACGTTGTCCATGTCTCCTGTCTCGGTTGTCATTGTGTTTATTCTTTAGTCTGTCACTGTGCCCTTTTGTTGTCGCTCTCTCTCTCTCTCTCTCTCATTCCGAACTGCCCGTTCTCCCTCTCGCCATCACGTTGTCTCTCTGTCTATTCTCCTTCTGGCGGTGGGAGTTCCGGGTGCTGGTTAGTGGAAGGAATTGGGTCGGTGGGGCTCGGGTTCCCGGGAGGGAGGGACGGAGGTCGGTCGTGGGGTGGGGGTTCGAATAGGGTAGAGGGTTGGGGAAGTGAAGCTCACTGGCTGACTTTGGCGTGGGGAAGTGAGGGGCGGGGCGCGAGGGAGGGGAAAGGAAATGGTGGGAGGGAAGGATGCACTGAGGAAGGAGTGAGGGAGAAAGGGAGGGGAAGGAAAGGAGGGAGGAAGGAAGGAGCGAGGGAAGGAGAAGGAAAAGAAGGAGGGAGGTGAGGAAAGGGGGGTTGGAGGGAAAGGAGAGGATGAGAAAAGGGAGTGAAAGAGGGAGGGAAGGAGGGAGGGTGGGGGGAATCATAGCTCAGTGGCAGGAAAGCAGCAAAGTGGAGTCAGTAGGCTGTGGGGTGACAGGAAATGGAGGGGCAGAGGTCAGGGGGATACTACTTCAAGTAAAACTTTAAAACAACTTAGAATAAAATATAAGCTTACCTGCAGGTAACCAGCCCAGGAAAGGGAGAGAGATGCGTTACACAGGCATGTCAAAAATGTGACAAAATGCTAACACAGGAAGTAAGTGTGACAACAGGAGTTGCCTATGTTATAGATTGATATATAAGCTTTGTTATATTGATATATAAGCTTTGTTATATTGATATATAAGCTTTGTTATAAATTGATTATATAAGCTATGTTATAGATTGATATATAAACCATGTTATAGATTGATATATAAGCCAAGTTATAGATTGATATATAGGCTATGTTGTAGATTGATATACAAGTTATGTTATAGATTGATATATAAGCTTTGTTATGCTCACCGGTAAGTAACTGAGCTCTTAGCTGTTCTCAGCCAGGGCCAATTTAGGGGCATTCTGTTGGCTTCATCACTACTGGGTTAGGAAAGGGGAACCACATGGTTGAATAGCCCGCTGAGATGTACCACTTAGACTTGAAACATAAATAGCCACTTCATGGCGGTACCAGAGGGCGATTGGCACTCCTGCAGCCGTACCCCAGCAAGGGGTCAACACCTTCAGGGCAGGAGACAAAAAATTGGCAATGGAAAAGAAATAAAGGTTGTGGTATTTTCTGAAAGAGAAAACCGCTTTGCCATTCATCGTGGCTCCTCACAAGCCTCTGTGTTATAAAGATCATAGTTTGTAGTGATACAGTCGGAAAAACTGCTAAAACTGGAAATCTGAAATAAGAACAGAACAGCCTGGAAATGGGCAGCAGGTGTGTCAGTCTCTGAAAGCTCAAATAATAGGTTAATGTAACCTGCTGTTGGAGGTGCCATTTTTCAAAGGAGGCATCAAACTGAGGCCCTGTTCAGGTGGGTACAAAAGAAAGGCGCATTTGTATAGCGCCTTTCACAACCACCGGACACCCCAAAGTGCTTTACAACCAATGAAATACTTTTTGACGTGCGGTCACTGTTGTAATGTAGGAAATGAAATTCCACGAGCTATTCAATGAAGATTTGGGAGTTACCCGAATGTACTGGCCAACATTACTCCCACAACTACCATCACCAAAAAGAGCACATTAACAGGTCATTCCTTTCATTTGCTGTTTCCATGACCTTGCTGTGTGCAATTGGCTACTGTGCTTTCTTACTTAACAAGAATTGGAAATAATTCATTGTACGTGAAGTCCATGTGAACAAAATGCCTGGTTTCAATTTTTGACTTTTCTTTTTGCCCAAAGGCAGAGTTCCAACCGTGTTGCAAAGAAATGCACAAGGGTTGGCAACTCTGGTTGGACCTATACCAAGAGGTTTCATCACATAACCTCCCACCCCTAACCATCCCGCCTGGTCAAACAGCCTTTTTTCCCACATCTCCCAATATTTTTATAACAAATAAATGAAAATCTTCAAAGAAAAAGACATAATTCTTTCAATGGCCCTATGATTTTTCTCCTGGGTGTTGCTGCCAGCAGTTTGCAGGAGATTCATTTTTAATTCCTGGAGACTCCAGGCCAATCCTGGAGGGTTGGCAACCCTGAAAGAGCAGCCATTGTAATTTTCAGGATGTTAAGCTCCAGTGAAGGTATTCTGTTCCTTTGGGAAAACGAACCGGTGAGTGGCAGGTGAAATTCTCTCACCAAATCAAATCTTTGACCGATTAATTAAAAAAAGAGGCCTGAAAGCCTGGAGCTATTTTTTTTTTAAGTTACAAAACCTAGGTGAAGAGTCAAGGCCTATAGGATGGGACACCCCACAATGTTGAAAAGAGTAGCAGAGAGTATGAGATAAATCCAGAAGTAGTGGCTAGTTGTAGCCAAGCTTGTGGTTTAAGCGTCCTCGACCAGGCCAACATCCCCAGCATTGAAGCACTGGCCACACTCGATCAGCTCCGCTGGGCAGGCCACATTGTTCGCATGCCAGACACGAGACTCCCAAAGCAAGCGCTCTACTCGGAGCTCCTTCACGGCAAACGAGCCAAAGGTGGGCAGAGGAAACATTTCAAAGCCTCCCTGATAAAATGCAACATCCCCACTGACACCTGGGAGACCCTGGCCAAAGACCACCCTAAGTGGAGGAAGTGCATCCGGGAGGACGCTGAGCACCTCAAGTCTCATCACCGAGAGTATGCAGGAATCAAGCGCAGGCAGCAGAAAGAGCGTGCAGCAAACCAGTTCCACCCACCCTTTCCCTCAACGACTATCTGCCCCACCTGTGACAGGGACTGTGGTTGGACTGTTTGGCCACTGAAGGACTAGAGTGGAAGCAAGTCTTCCTCGAATCCAAGGGACTGCCTATGATGATGATGATGATGTTTAAAATCTATAATCTATATTAACGACATGGATGAAGGGATCGAGTGTAATGTAGCCAAATTTGCTGATACTACAAAGATGGCTGGGAAAGCAAGTTGTGAAGAGGACAGAACAAATCTGCAAAGGGATAGAGATAGGCTAAGTGAGTGGGAAAAAAATTGGCAGAAGGAGGAAAATGTGAGGTTATGCACTTTGGTAGGATAAAAAAGCAAATTATTATTTAAATGGAGAGAGATTACAAAATGCTGCAGTCCGGGGTGGGGGAAGGGGGGCTGGGGGGTCCTTGTATATGAAACACACACAGTTAGTATGCAGATACAGCAAGTAATTAGGAACGCCAATGGAATATTGGCCTTTGTTGCAAAGCAGATGGAGTATAAAAGTAGGGAAGTCTTACTCCAGTTGGTGAGACCACACCTGGAGAACTGTGTACAGTTTTGGTCTCCTTATTTTAGGAGGGATATACTTGCATTGGAGGCTGTTTGGAGAAGATTCATTAGATTGATTCCTGAGATGAAGGGGTTATCTTATGAAGAAAGGTTGAGCAGGTTGGGCCTATACTCAGTGGTGTTTAGAAGAATGAGAGGTGATCTTATTGAAATGTAGAAGATTCTGAGGTGGCTTGACAGGGTAGATGCAGAGAGGATGTTTCCCCTCATGGGGGGATTCTAGAACTGGGGGCATAGTTTCAGAATAAGGGGTCGCACATTTAAAATAGAGGAGGAATTTCTTCTCTTAGAGGATCATGAATCTTTGGAATTCTCTACCCTAGAGAGCTGTGGAGGCTGGATCGTTTAATATATTTAAGGTGGAAATAGACAGATTTTTGAACAATAAGGGAGTTAAGGATTATGGGGAGCGGGCAGGGAAGTAGAGTTGATGGCAAGATTAGATCAGCCATGATCTTATTGAATGGCGGAACAGGCTCACAGGGCCAAATGGCCCACCCCTGCTCCTATTTCTTATGTTCTTGTGTTGTAACAGACGAAGCACTTAAAGTTGCCAGTTACAGCATCTTAAGATTGACAATGCAAATGGATAATGGTTATTGCATTGTAGCTGGTATAAGCAACTGCTCATTTTAAATGTGGATGGTAGGAGAAAAGGAAGCGTGCAGAGGTCGGGAGATTCATGGTTTGGTGATACAGACTCCAGCACGTAAAACGTCCGCATTTAAAACGGGCAGTTGCTTATATTGGCCAAAATACAATAACCATTATCCATTTGCTAAATGTCAACCTCAAAGTTGCCGGCTATAGTGTCTTAAGTGCTCCGTTTATATTGGGCAGAAACAGCTGTGCTTATTCACTAGTTCGCACCTCGTTAAGGTGCACTGAATGCAAGAACAAGCAGAAGGAATGCTCTTGTTATATAGTAGAGTGCTGCACTAGCGATAACCCATTGCGTATAGCAGTTCAAGCGCGTTTGCACAAAGGCACCGATTGTGAGCGGCGGGGACTGTACTGGGGAAACATTAGAGTTAAGAGACAGCAGAACTACGCTTGGTTTAATGCTGTATTGGTGCCTAATTGGATACTTGCCCTTCTGTCTCCAGGCAAACAGGTCTGGCTAAATATGGTTCAGGTCCAGGCCTAGATATTGTTCCTAAGGTGACTTTGAAGTGGGTGGTTGGGGGGTGGTGATTACAGCCTTTAAAACATTTACTTTATTGTGAAGTGGCAAAAAAAAACCACTGACTTTGAAAGCAGATTACAGATCACAGTACTACAATGTAATAACATTTCTGCTAGCAGGTGCCCATGTTCCTTCCAGGTGCAGTGGATTGCCTCAGAAAATTGTCCCATTAGAGTAAATGTTATACTGTTCTGCTGCCTCTCACAGATATCCTCCTTACGATTGCTTTATATTGCAGTCAGGATAAATCTGACTTGATTTTGTGGTTGAGTAACACAGTTTATTTCAAAGATAAAACTCATCTCCGAAATCCCAAACCGTTGAAAATTGGATTAAACTTTATTTTATGTCTTTTTTCTGACAATATCTGGTCCGTACCTCTGGAAGACAAAGAATGCGGGGAACAAATTCCTATTGAATCCAAGCTGAAGCGAAAAAACTGCTGCCCTGCTCAGGACAGCAACAACAACTTGCATCTATATAGCGCCTTTAAAGTAGTAATATGCCCCAAGGCGCTTCACAGGAGCATAATCAAACACAATTTGGTCAAAGAAGTAGGTTTTAAGGAACGTCTTAAAGGAAAAGAGAAAGGTGGAGTGGCTGAGAGGTGTAAGGAGGAAATTCTGGAGCTTAGGGTCGAGGCAGCAGACGGCAGGCTGCCAATGGTGGAGCGATGAAAATCGGGGATGCTCAAGTGGCCAGAAATGGAGGTGCACAGAGATCTTGGAGGGTTGCAGAGCTGGATGAACTTACAGAGATAGAGAAGGGCAAGGCCATCGAAGGATTAGAAAACTAAGTTGAGAAATTTAAAATCGAGGCATTGCTGGACCAGTTGTCAATGTAGGTCAGCGAGCACAGAAGGAGCAGAAGAAGATGGGTGAATGGGACTCGGTGTGAGTTAGGACACGGGCAGCAGAGTTTTGGATGAGCTGAAGTTTACGGAGGGTGCAAAGTGGGAGGCCAGCCACGAGAGCATTGGAATAGTCGAGTCTAGAGATAACCAAAGCACAGAGGAGGGTTTCAGCAGTAGATGAGCTGAGACAAGGTCATGAATCGGCTTAGTTCCAAGTTTTTTATTTCTTCAATGAGGCAGTGAAGGAGTTTAGTTAATAAAGTATCCAAGGTGTTATTTTCCCTGGAAGGTGGTTGCTTTTGCTGGGGATTAAGTTGCATAGACATCATCCACCTTCCAGTACCTCATCCAAGTGGATATCTGTCATGTGTTAGCCTATACCATGCATTTAGTGGTCTATTTGACTATTTGAAGGCACCACCACCAAGCCAATTCCTGTCCTCAGCCAATGCCAAAAGGCACACACTTTCCAGCAAGGGTTAGTGGGAAATGATCAGCTGAATGTGACCCTCTCTAGCTCAAGGCCATTTGCAGCACTGTTACCATTGCCCCCGTTGAGAGCAATGAACTCAGCACAGATTGCGGATAGAACCTGGGGTCTTCTTAGCCTTTTGACTTTTAACATTTATGATTGAGATATGGATGTCGCTGGAAAAGTTGGCACTAATTGCTCTAGTTACCCTTGAGAAGGTGGTGGTGAGCTGCCTTCTGCTGCAGTCCATGAGGTGAAGGTACTCCTACAATGCTGTGAGGCAGGGAATTACAGGATTTTGACCCAGCGCCGATGAAGGAACAGCCGATATATGTCCAAGTCAGGATGGTGTGTGACTTGAAGGTGAACGTGGAGATGGGGGTATGTCCATGCGCCTGCTGCCCTTGTCCTTCTAGGTGGTGTGGGGCATAGGTTTAGGAGGTGCTGTCAGTGAAGCCTTTGCGCATTGCTGCAGTGCATCCTGTAGCTGGGACACACAGTAGCCATGGTATGCCGGTGGTGGAGCGAGTGGGTATTTAAGCTGGTAGATGGGGTGCCAAGCAACGTTCCAGCCAGGTTTTTTTGGGTGCACCACCCCTTTAGAGATTTTGACCTAGCGATAATGAAGGAACAGCGATATATTTGCAAGTCGGGATGATGTGTGACTTGCTGGGGAACTTGCAGCTGATGGTGTTCCCCAACTCTGCTGCTAGTATTGTAGATAATTAGGGATAGTGTCCTTTCAGGGGCGTGAGTTGGGATAGATAACTTAAAGATTACACAAAGATATCCTCACTTCCTTATTTTTCATCAAAGTGTAACCATATTCAAAAAGGAATTCTCTATTCCTGATACTCATCCTGATGATTTTGAGGGCATTTTCTCAATTGTACTTACGATTTTTGTTTACAAATAACAAGCAGAATTCATCTCCCTCCATTCAACACCAAGGGGAAGATGTCTTCAATGTAACTAATAAAACTGTTGCCATAGTGATGGCATTTTGGTGTCCTCTGTAATATTAAACTTGGATCAGGTAAGTGAGATTGAGATTGATCAGAAAAAATGTGACAGGACGATTGGACCAAGCAACCTTTGCCGTTTCCTAAAAATGTTTCTGTTCTTGTGAACGGAGCACTCGGTAATATTTTCATTTAAAATCAATAGCTTAAAATTAAGGTGAAGGCTTTCCTGTTACAACAGTCTAAAAATAACCATGACCAGTTGTACACATTCAGCTGCCACCTGTGATAGTGCGCTCCCAAGACAAGGTCATGCGCCGATGATGCATCGCACCGACGCCAAGCGAACGGGCAATTGTGGCTCGCAGGCCGGAAACTCCTGCCAACGCAGGCCGGAAACTCCTGACAACGCAGCTCCTCGAGAGGGGCAGGGGAGTCTTTAGGCTAGCTCAGTTGCTGAAATGGGCTGGTTTATAAAACTCTGCTATGGTGCTGTCATGTTGGCTGACTCAGAGAGATAGTGTTTCGGAAGACTTTTGATGTACTGTGTGAAGTTTGCCAAATGATAAAATGTATATATTTTTTTAACAAAACTAAGGTTAAATAAATAAAGATACAATAAGTATCTTGGGCCACTTACAAGCCCTTTGGCTCATACTCTATCATGCTGCGCTATGTACTCTGCTCTTTGTATTCTGTACATTAGAATGCAATGCTCTAGGTTGTAGGTAATGTTCTAGCTCTGGACCTAACTCCCAAAACCTCTCAGAGCCCCTCTACCACTCTCTCCTCCTTTAAGACGCTCCTTAAAATTTGTTTTTAAAACAAAACTAAGGTTAAATAAATAACTAAAGGATTGACGAAAGCAGATATCATCAAAAGTAAAGAATAGTTTTAACATTGTCCCATGATGAATATTCTTGTATTTCCAGGTGAAAGGTCATGGATGATAATTCGGACTTCAATACTTTCTTCACCGGGCGTTTATTCCGTCATTTCTGCTGCAGGACTCGCTCAGCGGATTGCATGTGGTGCAGGCCGCCCCAGGGTTGTTGGAGAGGAGACCGTTACACTGTAGGAGAAGGAGTACCAGGTCTCACAGTGAACCGGTCTCTGTTCCAGAACTCTCACCTTCAGGTGCCAGCTCTCGGGACAGCAACAATCACACATGCAGCAACGTGGTGGAACTGCGCCTGTTGATTGAATGCTTCAAACTCCGCCCCGCCTCCCCCCCCCCCCCCCCCCCAAATCTCCTGATGCACTGTTGAGATTGTGCGCTGTTTCATGGTATAAAGCAAGAGGTGTGTGCTGTGCATGTACGTGGTTTTGCATGCATGTGTTGTGCATGTGTGTGTGTGTGTATGCATGCATGACTGGCTGTTCCGGCACTACACCTTTCTTTAAAAAAATGCATTCGCCGGATGTGGACGTGGCAAGCTCAGCGTTTATTGCCCATCCCTCATTTCCCTTGAGAAGGTGGTGGTGAGCTGCCTTCTTGAACTGCAAGAGTCCCTGTGTTGAAGCTGCTTCCGCAGTGTTGTTCGGTAAGGGGTTCCACGATTTTGACGCAGCGACGATGAAGGAACTTCAGTATATGTCCAGGGTGGGATGGTGTGTGACTTGAAGCAAATTTGGAGGTCATGACCTTCTAGATGGTAGAGGTCGCGGGTTTGGGAGGTGCTGCCGAAGAATAACTCTTTCACCTACATCCCCCTCCATTTGCCTAACAATATTGAGGCATTACCCAGCCACCTGGGTGATAGACATGACGACTGTCACTCTGAAGAATCAGTCTCTTGGGCCCAGTCTCTTGGGCCACTCACAAGCCCTTTGTACACAGTATCATACTGCATGATGTACTCTTCCCTTTGTATTCTGTACTCTAAAATGTAATCCTCTAGGTTCGAGGTAACGTTCTAGTTCTGCATTTAACTCCATAAACCTCTGAGTCTGTTTACCTCTCTCGCCTCCTTTAAGACGCTCCCTAAAATTAGCATCTTTGACCAAGCTTTTGGTCACCTGTCCCAATATTTCATTTTGTGGCACAGTGTCAAATTTGATGGATAACGCTTCTATATTGAAGAGGCTAAATGCACGTACATTGTTGTAACCAAAGAGTGTCAGTTAAAACGTGACCGATTGTGTCTAATTCTTGTTGATATTTATCCCTGTTTCTAATGCTTTGCTCCCTGTTTGTGGTTGAAGGTTTTTCTGCCTGTGCTAAATGAAGCTTGCACTTTTTTAATGAATTGTCTCCCTCCATGTATAACCTTGATCTGATGTTAATAAAGCTGGGACTTTCCTAATTCAGCAAACCTTTTTTTAATCTAATTGTTTAATGTGATAACTTGCTGGCTTTATTGTTTGCTATTAGTATTTTATTAGCCACTAGTCAATACAGTCATTACAGAACACAGTCCATAAACACCGATAAATCATACCGTACATGCTGACCAATCCACCAGAGTATCAACATAGGCTCACTGGGAGGCTGCAATATAACCTTGATTGAAGCACAATGTGCACAATATATGAAGTCAATGTGTCTGTGTACAACAGGCAGTGAACAGTGTAAACCAACGCAGTGGCAATCTTATAATCTTACAAACCACATACTGCCAATGATGTAATATATAGTTTCTGGAGCATTTGTACTGTGACATTATGAAGTGTGACACCTGAAGTGTTACGCCTGAAGTGTGACACCTTAAGTGTGACAGGCTTGGCAGATACAACACTTTTTTAATAGTTTAATAAATATTGGCCAAGGCACGGGGAAGAACTCGCCTGCTCATCTTCAAAGTAGTGCAATGGGATCATTTACGTCCACCTAAGACAGTAGGCGGGGCCTCAGTTTAATGTCTCATCTGAAAAACGGCACATCTGACAGTGCAGCATTCCCTCAGTACTGCACTGGAGTGTCAGCCTAGAATTTATGCTCAAGGGCGACTCGAACACATGACCTACCGACTCAGAGGTGAGAGTGCTATCATCATCATCATAGGTAGTCCCTCGGAATCAAGGAAGACTAGCTTCCACTCTTAAAATGAGTCCTTTGGTGGCTGAACAGTCTAATACGGGAACCACAGTCCCTGTCACAGCTGGGGCAGATAATCGTTGAGGGAAGGGGGGGTGGGACTGGTTTGCTGCACGCTCTTTGCGCTGCCTGCGCTTGATTTCTGCATACTCTCGGCGATGAGACTTGAAGTGCTCCGCGCCCTCCCGGATGCATTTCCTCCATTTAGGGCGGTCTTTGGCCAGGGATTCCCAGGTGTCAGTGGGGATGTTGCACTTTATCAGGGAGGCTTTGAGGGTGTCCTTATAACGTTTCCTTTGCCCATCTTTGGTTCATTTGCCATGAAGTAGTTCCGAGTAGAGCGCTTGCTTTGCGATTCTCGTGTCTGGCATGCGGACAATGTGGCCTGCCCAGTGGAGCTGATCAAGTGTGGTCAGTAGTTCAATGCTGGGAATGTTGGCCTGGTCGAGGACGCTAATGCTGGTGCGTCTGTCCTCCCAGAGGATTTGTAGCATCTTGCGGAGACATCGTTGGTGGTATTTCTCCAGCGACTTGAGGTGTTTATTGTACATGGTCCATATCTCTGAGCCATGCAGGAAGGCGGATATTACTACATCCCTGTAGACCATGAGCTTGTTGACAGATTTGAGGGCCTGGTCTTCGAACACTCTTTTCCTCAGGTGGCCGAGGTTGCTGGTGCACTGGAGTCGGTGTTGAATCTCGTCATCAATGTCAGCTCTTGTTGATAAGAGGCTCCCGAGGTATGGGCTATCACTGAGCCACGAATAACATAATCTTCTGTATTCCTACTTTGACAGCTCTGATAAGGTCTTCCAGAATGTCGTTTCCTGCAGTTTAGCCATATCCTGGAAACTAAAGTCTTGGCAATGACCTAGTCTGCAGCCTCTTTTCACTGGCAGTAATTGTGTTGCTTGACGGGTTTTCTAAGCCTCCTGGGAGAAGCAGGATTGCTTTCCTCCTGTTCATCACCTGCAAGATGGCCTCCAACAAGGCATTGGAGAGTCTAAATGCCCTGTCCTGAACTTTTGTAACCAATTTTCACACGTTGACAATGTTTCTTTTTGTAAGCAGCCGACAGCAGCTCCCCTTTAAGAGGTGATGGTTGCCTTTTAGTGTCATCAGAAATGCCCGGTGTCCAGCCACCCAAAGCGGCATGCAGTTACCTGAGTAGCTTAGGTAGCGCTGGCTGCACACTAGAATCATGTTACTGGGCTTCCAGCTCCAATTTATCATGTTTCAAGGGCCTTGTGAACAGGTACTGCAGTGCCTGCCCCGCTCCCTACGCGCCTTGCCACCTGCGCGCCCCTCCCCAGCGAATGCCAGCCCCTCCGCGCCCCACCCCACAAATCCCACCCACTGCACGCCTCGCCCCCTGCGCGCCCCTCCCCAGCGAATGCCAGCCCCCTCCGTGCCCCACCCCACAAATCCCACCCCCTGCCCGCCCCTCCCTTTGCGAACTCTTTCCCTGCATGCCCCGCCCCCTGCGCGTCCTTACCCCTGTGCGCCCCGCCCCCTGCATGCCCCACCCCGAGTGCCTCCCCCTGAATGCCCTCCCCTGCATGCCCCACGCTCCACCCCTGCGAATGCTCTCCCCTGCATGCCCCGCCCCCTGCACGCCCCTCCCCTGCGAATGCCAACTCTTGCACACCCTGCGCGTCCAGCCCTGCGCCTAACACCTACACATCCCGCCCGCTGCCTGCACATCCATTTCCGGGTGCGAACGAATTTCTCGGCTCTACACCGTTATTCTTCATCCGACAAGTAGCACATTAGTTGTTATCTATTATCCTTTATGTATTATGTATTATCCTGTAGGTAAATCGCTGCAGATAACTCAATTTTCGCTATGTGCGTAGCAAATACTTTTAACTTAATCATTCGACAAATTCATGAAGGTGAAAAGCACTGAAGTTTGTGAGAGTATGAGTGCGCGATGGGAAACCACCAAGGTTACATGGCTAGAATTACACAGCATGGTGCAGCACAGAAACGGGCCATTTGACCCAACTGGTCTATGCTGGTTTTTATGCTACCATCTTATTTCATCTCAATCTCGCAGCATATCCTTCTATTCCTTTCGCCCTCATATACCTATGTCTCATTCCCCTTAAATGCATCAATGCTACAACCACTGCATGCAGTCGTGAGTCCAACATTCTCACCGCTCTCTGATTGAAGTGGTTGAAGTGTAGAGGGTATGCGATTGTGGGGCAGGACAAAGCGCTTCATGGCTGTTCTGCCATCTTCCAAAACTCGCCACTAGGTTAAATTAAAAGTATAAATTAAAAGTATACGCCTGCCATGCGACACCGCGCTGCGCACACAGCAGCGACACCCAACCTGAATGGCGGAGGATGGCTTTATTCAACGTCTCACTTACACAGTCAGTTTAGTGGGGCAAGGACAAATGAGGAGGCCGTCACCATTCTGAATGAAAGTTCTCACTCGCACACATTAATGACTGTCAAAAGTAATTGAATGCAGCCTAACCGCTTCCTCTTGAGTGTAAAAATATAACGACAGTTCTGTCTGTTTCAATGGCTCTGAACCTGTATCGAAAAATTCTCACTCTTTCCGTGGTCTAACCTTGTCGTCACTGCGTAATGGGCATGGTTGCTAAAAAAAAATCCTAATCTCAAGTCGCAAGTGCAGGACAAGGGGATATAAATAACCAGCCTCGGGCATGATTTGAGATTTGATGGAATTTTTTCCTCACACAATAATTCGTGTGTGGAATCAGCTTCCAGCTAAAGCAGTTCATGCTGCACCAATTAACACCTTTTGTTGAAAAACCAAAAAGAGCTGATGAGAATATGGTTTGGAAATGTAATCTTGCCAACACTGCTGATTCACAATTTCTGATGTGTGTGTGTTTTTATCAGCACAGAAAGCCACGCTGCAGTTTCCAGCATGATACTTGAAGATGGAGAAAAGAACTCCATATCAATCACGGGAATAGTGACTGAACTGCAAGCTTCCAGTAACGTTAGGGCGTAAGATTGCAGTCCACATTTTCCAATTGCGTTTATTTTAACTCCAGCATTAATAGGGTCGAATCTCCACGCGGGTTCCCTGATATCAACACGTAGTATCACATAACACAGGAGCCCATTCCTCCCATTGTACCTGTATCTTTGAAAAAGCTTTCCAATCGGCTCCACCTTCCAAGTATTTATCCCTTTGAAAGTCACAATTGAATTTGCCTCCATCACCCTTTCAGGCAGTGCCTTCCAAATCACAATTCACTGCGTTTAAAAAAATTCTCCTCAACTCCCTCTTGTTCTTTTGCAAATTATTGTAAATCCATGTCCTCTGGTTACCGACCCTCCTACCAGTAGAAACAGTTTCTTCTTATTTACTCTATCAAAACCCTTCAAAATTTTGAACACCTCCATTAAATCTCCTGTGAACCTACTCTGCTCTGTAACTTTGACAGATCTTTGGCTAAAATCCTGTCAAAACAGCTCAAGTGCCTATTTATGCCATCTTGAGAGTTTGTGCCATAGTTACAGCAGGAGATTGGGAGAACTGCTCCCTCCCTCCTGCTGGATTTACTGGCAAATATATTTAAGAAAAGAAAGAGCTTGCATTTATATCGTGCCTTTCACTACCTCAGGACATCCTAAAGCGCTTCATAGCCAATAAATTACTTTTGACGTGCGATGTACGAAATGTGGCAGCCAATTTATTCACAGCAAGGCCCCACAAACAGCAATGTGATAATGGCCAGATCCTTTTTTTTTTGGTGATGTTGGTTGTGGAATAACACCCTTGCTCTTCTTCAAAATTGTGTGGTGGGATCTTTTACATCCACCCTAGAGAGCAGACGGGACCTCTGTTTAGTGTCTAATCTGAAAGACGGCACCTCCACTGGATTAGTTAATGCCATCGGAAAATCTAATTTTGAGGGTAACAAGGCTAGATGCATAGAATCATAGAAAGTCACAGCACGGAAGGAGGCCATTTTGGCCCATCATGTCTGCGCTGGCCGACAAAGAGCTATCCAGCCTAATCCCACTATCCAGCTCTTGGTCCGTAGCCCTGTAGGTTACCGCACTTCAAGTGCACATCTAAGTACTTTTTATATATGGTGAGGATTTCTGCCTCTACCACCCTTTCATGCAGCGAGTTCCAGACCCCCACTGCCCTCTGGGTGAAGAAATTTCCTTTTTTAATCCCCTCTAAACCTACCAATTACTTTAAATCTATGACCCCTGGTTGTTGACCCCTCTGCTAAGGGAAATAGGTCCGTCCTATCCACTCTAGCTAGGCCCTTTATTATTTTATACACCTCAATAAGGTCTCCCCTCATCCTCCTCTGTTCCAAAGAAAACAAACCCAGCCTATCCAATCTTTCCTCGTAGCTAAAATTCTCCACTCCAGGCAACATCCTCATAAATCTCCTCTGTGCCCTCTCTAGTGCAATCACATCTTTCCTGTAATGTGGTGACCAAAACTGTACACAGTACTCTAGCTGTGGGCCTAACTTGTGTTTTATACAGTTCAAGCATAACCCCCCCTCCCCCCATCTCTTGTATTCTGTGCTTCGGCTAATAAAGGTAAGTATTCCGTATGCCTTTTTAACCACCTTATCTACCTGGCCTGTTACCTTCAGGGATCTGTGGACATGCACTCCAAGGTCCTTTTGTTCATCTACAGATCTGAGTGTCCAACCATTTAATATGTATTACCTTGCCTGGTTAGCCCTCTCCAAATTCATCACCTCAGACTTCTCCAGATCGAATTCCATTAGCCAATGTTCTGCCCACCTGACCAGTTCATTGATATCTTCCTGCAGTCTATAGCTTTCTGTAGGCCACAGCACCACCATCGATAACAAAGTCCAACACCGCCTTCAATGTGTCAGTGCAGCTTCTGCCACCTGTGGAAAAGGGTGTTCGAAGACCAGGATTTCAAACCCGGCACCAAGCTCATGGTCTACAGAGCAGTAATGATACCCACCCTCCTACATGCTTCAGAGTCATGGACTATGTACAGCAGGCACCTCAAAGCACTGGAGAAGTACCACCAATGCTGCCTCCGCAGCATCCTGCAAATTCATTGGCAGGATAGGCACACCAATGTCAGCGTTCTCGCTCAGGCCAACATCCCCAGCATTGAGGCATTGACCACGCTCGATCAGCTTCGATGGGCAGACCACATTGTCCGCATTCCCAATACTAGACTCCCTAAACAAGCACCCTACTCCAAGCTACGTCACGGCAGGCGAGCCCCAGGAGGGCAGAGAAAACGCTTCAAGGACACCTTCAAAGCCTCCTTGAAAAAAATGTAACATCCCCACCAACTCTTGGGAATCCCTGACCCAAGACCACTCAAAGTGGAGGTAAAGCATAAGAACATAAGAAATAGGAGCAGGATTCAGCCATTTGGCCCCTTGAGCCTGCTCCGCCATTTAATAAGATCATGGCTGATCTGATCATGGACTCAGCTCCACTTCCCTGCCTGCTCCCATAACTCTTTATTCACTTATCACTGAAAAATCTGTCCATCTCCACCTTAAATATATTCAATGACCCAGCCTCCACAACTCTCTGGGGCAGAGAATTCCACAGATTTACAACCCTCAGAGAAGAAATTCCTCCTCATCTCAGTTTTAAATGGGCAGCCCCTTATTCTGAGATTATGCCCCCTAGTTTTAGTTTCCCCTATGAGTGGAAACATCCTCTCTGCATCCTCCTTGTCAAGCCCCCTCATTATCTTAAATGTTTCGTTAAGATCATTTCTCATTCTTCTGAACTCCAATGAGTATAGACCCAACCTGCTCAATCTATGTTCATAAGACAGCCCCCTCATCAGTCATCCGAGAAGCAGCCAAACTCTTCAAGTCTCTTTACCGGGAGCACATGGAAGCCAAGTATAAACAGTGGAAGGAGCATATGACAAATCAAGCACCCCACACACCCATCCCTCCAACCACCATCTGCCCCACCTGTGATAGAGACTTTAGATCCCGCATTGGTCTCATCTGTCACCTTAGAAGTGATTTCAGTGTGGAAGCAAGTCATCCTTGTCTCTGGGGGACTGTCTAACAAGAAGAAAAAGAACAGTTTTCTGCTTCATTATCAAACACATAGCCGATTTTAGTTTCATCCTCAAACTTCTTAATCCTACCCCCAACATCCAAGTGCATATCATTGATATATACCACAAAAAACAAGGGACCCAGTACTGAGCCCTGCAGAACCTCACTGGAAACAACCTTCCAGTCACAAAAACACCCATCAAACATTACCCTTTGCTTCCTGCCTCTGAGCCAATTTTGGATCCAACTTGCCACTTTGCCCTGGATCCCATGGGCTTTCGTGACCAGTCTGCCATGTGGGACCTTATCTAAAGCCTTGCTGAAATCCATATACACTACATCAAACGTACTACCCTCATTGTTACCTCCTCAAAAAATTCTATCAGGTTAGTCAGTCATCATCTTCCCTTAAATCCATACTGACACTCCTTGATTAATCTGTGTCTTTCTTAATAAAAATTAGGTGGTGGGAGGCTAAAAGTGCACGCTGCACTATGCAATTTCTACTCCGTTGACTCTTAGCTACCCATCCGAAGTAGCCTAGCCAATCAAACAGTTGTATCAACCAATCGACGCAAATAGGGGATGGGCAATAGATGCCCGAATTGCAGTCCAATTCCAGGAATGAATGTTTAACAATTTGCTGACTAGCATTATAAAGGAAAGGTTGCTGCTGTACCTAGCTCAGCAGTCGGAGGACACAGATTGGTGGCCAAGTGAGTGCAGGAGAATTGGAGTCCCCAAAAAGAGTTGTGTGAAGTGACGAGGCGGAATCTGCCCTGTTCCTAATGCCCTAACACCTGTTTCACTTGGTGTTAATTACTCCAACAACTAATCACCATTTTACTCTAATTAAACCTTCAGAATGGTGAGAGAAAAAAAAATCCCAGCTTTTAAAATCGCTGGCTTGTGTTCCCGTGTCAGGATAACACACGGGTGTCTGCACCTTTTCCTTTACAGTGTCTTATCTTGCACAGCTCAGATGCCTCTGTCATTCTGTTTGTGAAAAGCCACGTCAACGCTCTTCCAGTTCACATGACTCTGTCTCGGAAAGCTTTCATACCAATATAAAAACATTTCTCATAATCTGAAGCAATGTTTATCAAAGCAGAAATTATGGGCACGAATGTTTTGGATTACGATTATTTTTTGTGTGTGTGAGGGAACGTCAGTGCTCGGGAGTGAAGCATTGTCACGATTATTATGCTACTGTCAGCAAGAGAGCACTCCCAAGGCTCAGCTCCGAACCTGTCTCAGCCCCAGCCTCAGAAGAACGCCCCGACTGCATATCCATGTATATATATGTATCCATACTGGTCACTCTCTCTGGGAGTGTCGTATGTACTGAGTTTCTATTGAAGTAAGGACAGTTTAATGCTGTGCATTCGTGCCCACCGTCTTGCACCAGACTCAATAGCTAACTAAAAAAATTGACCCCAAAAACCCCACGTGGCTGTGACGCGGGTGGCTATGCCGGAATTGTGCCCCAATTATGCCCTGCAACCAGCCCATGGTCAACGGGAGGACATCCCATCTGTATGGGATAGTTAGCAGAACTGACGGAAAACCTGGTTTCAATGATAGATTATGAGGAGGCTTTTAAAAGCAGGGAGAGAGTTAGTGTGATGCAGATTCTCACTTAGCACTTTTCAAATAGATGCTGGAGGTCATTTATCCCATTAATCTGGGTAGGCTGTGAACCCAGGTGCCAGAGATGGAAAGGCAAACTTGTGCCACGCCAGTCCCGGATTCCATTAATTTGTGAGGATTGTGCAGGAACGAGTGCAAAGCCGCCATCTAGTGGCCATTGTCTTTCACTTTCTTGCTTTATGATATGTTTGATTAAAAAAGACTCGCACTTGTATAGCGCCTTTCATGACCACCGGACGTCCCAAAGTGCTGTACAATGGAGTACTTTTTGAAGTGTAGTCACTATTGTAATGTAGGAAACACAGCAGCCATTGTGCAAGCTCCCACAAACAGCAACGTGATAATGACCAGTCTGTTTTTAGTGATGTTGAATGAGGGAGAAATATTGGCCAGGACACCGGGGATAACTCCACTGCTCTTCTTCGAAATAGTGCCTGGAATCTTTTACGTCCACCTGAGAGAGCAGACGGGCCTCGGTTTAACGTCTCGTCCGAAAGATGGCACCTCCGACAGTGCAGCACTCCCTCAGCACGGCACTGAAGTGTCAGCCCAGATTGCTATGCTCAAGTGCCTAGAGTGGGACTTGAACCCACAACCTTTTGACTCAGAGTGGTACCCACTGAGCCACAGCTGACACTGATGGAGGGGTTTGGTTCAAAGTGATGGATATCTAGTGAGTTGACTATTTTGCACTGTTTGTTCAGCTATTGAAGTGGCAAGGGCCTACAGTGCAAGACACCACCAAGTGTAGGAGGGAATACAAGATTAACCAAGTTATAGTGACCAGGTGACATTAAGCTTAAGTTTTAGAAGTCTATAGACTGTAGGAGGGAGGAAGGACTGGGGGAGATAAAGAATTCCACAGTTTAAATATCCTGCAAGAGAATGGAATTGTACTGTGTGATATTAATAATGAACATACCGGCACATGTGTGTGAAAGTTTCCTGTCTGCTCTTTTAACAGAGCTCTTAACACATTTAACAAACAAGACAGCATGTGTCAGCTGTGGCGCAGTGGGTATCACTCTCGCCTCTGAGTCAGAAAGTCGTGGGTTCATAAGAACATAAGAAATAGGCCCCTTGAGCCTGCTCCGCCATTCAAAAGATCATGACTGATCTGATCTTGGCCTCAACTCCACTTTTCTGTCTGTTCCACACAAACTTTGGCTTCCCTATAGCTCAATAATCTGTCTATCTCAGCCTTAAATATATTCAATGACTCAGCCTCCACAGCTCTCAGGGGTAGAGAATTCCAAAGATTCATGACCCTCTGAGAGAAGAAATTCCTCCTCATCACCGTCTTAAATGGGCGACCCCTTATTCTGAAACTATGCCTCCTTGTTCTAGATTCCTCCACGAGGGGAAACATCCTCTTAGCATCTACCCTGTCAAACCCCCTCAGAATCTTCTATGTTTCAATAAGATCGCCTCTCATTCTAAACTCCAATGAGTACGGGCCCAACCTGCTCAACCTTTCCTCATAAGACCCACTCCAGAGACCTGAGCACATAATCCAAGCTGACACTTTTGGTGCAGTACTAAGGGAGTGCTGCACTGTCCACAGTACCATCTTTCGGATGAGTCGTTAAACAAAGGCCCCATCTGCCTTTTCAGGCTGTATATAAAATGGCACTATTCCTAGACACTATCCCTGTTTACCTGGCCAATATTTACCCCTCAACCAACATCACTAAAACAGATTATCTGGTCATTATCACATTTCTGTTTTGGTAGCCTGCTGTGCATAAATTGGTTGCTGCATTTCCTACATTACAACAGTCCCTACACTTCAAAAATACGTAATCGCTTTGGGATGTCCGGTGGTCACGAAAGGCGCTATATAAATGCAAATATTTTCTTTCTTTCTATCGCAAGATAAAGCTATTGCACCGGAATCGAAGGCGCCTCTGGGACCACCGGGAACTTTCGGAAAAATTCTCCGGTCGGCGGAGTTAGTCTGAAAGAAGCCTCCAACCGGAATTTCAGGGCTAATATTACTGATCCTCTTCTCCAATTTCCCTGACCTTCCTAAAGAACTTATAACCTGGAATCATACCCAGCCAGGTCTCAGTGATGGCCTCTATGTTGCACCCTTTAAACTGAATTTGCATTTCTAATTCAATTAAAAAACAAGAGCAAACTAACCAGTGATGAAGGACCAGAGATGAATAAAGAGATAAGAGAAATATTGAAATGAAAGAAAAAGGCAGAGACTAAGTACATAGACAATAAAGAAGAGAATGACACTAGGGAATATAAAGAGATTAGGATCAAAGTCAAAAAAATAATCAGGAAAGCAAAGAGGAACTACAAAATTGAATTATCATAGAATATAAAAAGATCTGAAATGTATTCTACAAACGCATAAATAACAAAAGGTAAATCAGGATAGGAACAACGGGACACACACGATAAACTCACGGCGAAATAGCAGAAATATTGAATAATTACTTTGCCTCTGTATTGACCAGGAGCCTAAAAGGGTTGATATGACATTAGAAGATAGAAATATAGAAATAGTGCCATGGGATCTCTTACGTCCACCTGAGGGCCTCAGTTTGATGTCTCTTCTGAAAGACAGCACCTCTGACAGTGCAGCACTCTCTCAGCACTGCACTGGGGAACCATCTCGTCCGCCATCTTGGATCTTCCTCCAGCCGCTGGTCCCACTCAACTGCGGAGCCCCTGGCGAGCACGTGGTGTGTGCAATGGCTGCAGCCACTCTGACCTCTCCTCCATCCACAAAGTGGACCTCTGGCCATCCCAATGCCTGCCCTCTAGTCAGGAGCTAGTACCTCAAATCTCTCACCCTTACTTCCCTCGCCTCGGATCTCTCACCATTTTACCAAAGGGGACTGCTCAACGCTGAGCTTACAGTTCGTATCCCGCCGTAGGCAACTAGAACCATACAGTAGAGCCTGGTCTCCAGTCATCTTGGACCCCCTTGCCACTGCACCAAGACCTTCCTCTGCTAAGCCCGTGTGGTAGCCGGCGTGCAACAGCCACCCCACGTTAAAAGAACTCACGCACAGGCATCTTCCATCCCTTCAAAAAGTCTTCCTTGATTTTGAGGGACTGCCTATGATAATGATTCATTAACCTGTTTGTCACTAACAAAGTACAGAGTGATTTGAAGCCAAGATTGAGGAACTGGTGCCGTGAGTCTTGATTCCAGTACAGTTTATGGAGGTAGGGAGGGAGGAAGAGCCTGCGGGATAGTTATTATATCTTTGTAGTCCTGCACTGACAGAGTCAGCAGGGAACAAGAAGATTATCAATAGAAGCCCAGCAAGTCTCCTTGGTTCCCAATGCAATAAGACATTTTTATTTCTGTGGGACATCACAGAGCCACAAGAGAATCAAGGTATTTATATCATGAACCATAACACACAGAGGGCCAGCTCATGTCCAGGGTTGTATTTATTTGATCAAGTGTATCACAGGGTAGAAGCCAATTAGCTTCTGAATGCTGGATCCCCCAGGACCTGTTAGCAAGATTTCATATCTTTGGAAGTGTGGATCGTTGTATAAACACACCACAGGTGCTCCCTGGGGAGCGGTGCTGACACACAGTGCATCCTGAGAAACTGTGAGTGCCCAACCTGTGATCTTCCATCCAATATTCGAGGCTGGAAAGTTGTGTGCTGCACTCTGGTGGTTTTCCTAGCTGTGTCCCCTGGGAGCATGCTCCCCGCTGGGAACATCGGAACACAGAATCACACCGACCTAATATGTGGTCCTAGCCCCTGAACTTTAAGAATCTCTTTACCTAAGCATTCTTCACTGCATATTCAATAATGCTGACAGCACAATAGGCTGTCACAGCTTTCAATCGATCTCTGCTTTGTTACTGTTATAATCCCTACCCCCCCACCCCCCGCCCCTACAACTCCTGAAGACACTGACCCATTGATAAGGTGCAACTCTACAGGTGCTGTCTGCCCTCTGCCTCCTCACCCCCAAGTAACCATTTTTCACACGTGACTGTCAGTAAGGATATGTCAGCATCGAGTCCACCGCTGAGGCCAGCTGCAGTCACCACCGTGGCCGAGACACAAAGGCCAACCTAGTAAATTAGCTGAAGCGAATCAAAATACTGCCAACTCAAAAGCAACCTTGATTCTAATTCTCCACCATGTGGAAACAAATAGTTGAATGGACTTTGTAACATAAAGTATTGGCCCACCAATGCTTCGATTTTAAAATTCTCATCCCTGTATTCAAATTCCTCCATACCGCATCCATCTCTATCTCTGATGTGATATATTCTTTACGACATCACAAACACACACAACCACAAGATGGCTCCACAGGAACTTGTCATGTGACCTTCCTTTTATTATTTACATCATTAATTGCATTACCACAGTAGTTCACAAGATGGAGCAGTAGTCCACTAGAGGGAGCTCTATATTACACTTCTCCCTCCTAAATGAAGAATTAATCACAACAAAATAATCATCATTCATAACTTTCATGGTATACACAACTAAAGATATGGACTTATTTTTCCATATTTACAAATCAAGTAGAGTGGTATGGTGGAACCTTGATATGTTTCACACCATTTCTGCTCGTGAACTGTGCAAATTTAGGGTTAAGGAGAACAAAATTGTGGCCCATTATCAGACACCATTTCTTCTGGGAGACCATATGAAGAAAACAATCTTTGCAAATTGTCTAGTGTTTTACTTGTTATTTTCAACATCGGAAACACCTCTACCCACTTTGAATGGCTATCAATCACAATGAACAATTGTTGTCCTTCTAGCTCAGCAAAATCTATATCTAACCTTTGCCACACCCTGGGAGGCCATTTCTATGGCTGTAATGGTACTAATGGTGGTTTCTTGTTTACCAATTGACATGTTGTACACTGACTAACGATGTACTCTGAGGGCCCGAGTTTGGTCAAACCTAAGTTCCGCCCATGTATCATTGAAAGGACTGCTAAGATCCTGACGGTACTGTGGGCGGAAGTTTGGTGGAAAAAAACACCTGCTGGAAAAAATGGGCCTTACATGCCAATTCTGGGCATCAGTGGGCGGTAGGTCGGATTCTGGGCGGCAAATGCGATCCTTGGCAAAGTAACGGTGAGGATAGAGTTGGGCCCAGGTAGGGAGAATGGGACAAAAAAAATGTCCAACAAATGAAAAAACAACTATTACAAATCCTTCAGAGGACCCTATCCACCAAAATCGCTGCAAAAGAAATGAAGGAAAACAGTTCACTAACCTTTTCTTGCAGGTCTTCATGCTTACTGTTCATGTAAGTCCTGCCTCCAGGCAATGGTCTTTTCTGCTGCTGGAGCGGAGGACCGCCCGGACCAATCTTGGGAGCGAGTGGGCGGGAGGACTTTTGTCGGCGTGCACGCCAGCAGACATTCCCCAGCGGTCATCTCTCCCCGCCGGCGTGAGGGCCTCACCAAACTCACTCGGAGGGGAGAGCAGAGAAAAAACAGGGCGACCACCGAGAAAACTCGGTGCCAGCTGGCAATAATTTCACCAAATTAGGGCCCTTAATCTTTATCTAAACCTGGCCACCATAAGTAACTGCATGCAAAACTCTTGGTCAAGCACATTCCCAGGTACTGGTCATGAAGATCTTCTAACAATTTGGACCTGAACCAGAAGTATGGATGAATATCTTCCTCTGATACCTGGTTTGGCCAGCCATCTGCTATGTAATCAAACACCTTTGACATAACTGGGTCATGCGTGGTTGCTCAACCAATCATTTCAGCTGTGACAGGCAATTCATCAATGTATGAAAAATAGAACACTTCTTCTCTATTGGGTATAACTTGTGATGGGGATGGCAACCTGGACATAGCATTACCATCTGACTTAGGTACAATAATAATGGGTGTATCCCAAATACTTAGATGTATCTTAGAGATAATGTTCCAGTTTCAAGTCTTTTGAGTTCTTGCTCAAATTCCTCGAGTGCATATGGTACGGGACGTGGCTTGCAGTAAACTGGTCTTGCGCCCTTCTGCACTCTGACACTCGCCTTAAAGCCTTGGATCAGACTGCCTGTCTCACGGAACACCTTTGGATATTGCTTGATGACATCATCCTTCGATACAAATCTTGTTTCAACATGAAAAATCAAATTCCAATTCAACTTCAGTGATCCTAACCAATTTCTACCTATTAAGGCAGGCTTGTCTCCTGCCACTACGAAGAGAGGAAAGCTCTGAAACTGATCCTTGTATTTCACCGGTACGGTGATATGTCCTACAACAGGAATTTGCTCTCTTGAGTAGTTTCGCAGCTCTATCTTTGATTTTCCCATCAGAAAATCACTCAATTTGTCGAGATATAGTGATTCCAGTACTATGCTCACGGATGCAGCAGTGTCGATTTCCATGGGTATCCTGGTTCCTGCAATGTCTACTTGGATGACAATACTTTGCAAATCATTGTTAGATACCCTCGTGCTCCTCATGACGTGTATCTCCAGAACCTCCTTCTCTTCAATGATATGACGTCTCTGGCGATTTCTACTTAGAGCATTGAAACATAGAAACATAGAAACATAGAAAATAGGTGCAGGAATAGGCCATTCGGCCCTTCGAGCCTGCACTGCCATTCAATAAGATCATGGCTGATCATTCCCTCAATACCCCTTTTCTGCTTTCTCTCCATAACCCTTGATCCCTTTAGCCGTAAGGGCCATATCTAACTCCTTCTTGAATATATCCAATGAACTGGCATCAACAACTCTCTGCGGCAGGGAATTCCACAGGTTAACAACTCTCTGAGTGAAGAAGTTTCTCCTCATCTCAGTCCTAAATGGCCTACCCCTTATCCTAAGACTATGTCCCCTGGTTCTGAACTTCCCCAACATCGGGAACATTCTTCCCGCATCTAACCTGTCCAGTCCCATCAGAATCTTATACGTTTCTATGAGATCCCCTCTCATCCTTCTAAACTCCAGTGTATAAAGGCCCAGTTGATCCAGTCTCTCCTCATATGTCAGTCCAGTCATCCCTGGAATCAGTCTGGTGAACCTTCGCTGCACTCCCTCAATAGCAAGAACGTCCTTCCTCAGATTAGGAGACCAAAACTGAACACAATATTCCAGGTGAGGCCTCGTTAAGGCCCTGTACAACTGCAGTAAGACCTCCCTGCTCCTATACTCAAATCCCCTAGCTATGAAGGCCAACATACCATTTGCCTTCTTCACCGTCTGCTGTACCTGCATGCCCACTTTCAGTGACTGATGAACCATGGCACCCAGGTCTCGTTGCACCTCCCCTTGTCCTAATCTGCTGCCATTCAGATAATATTCTGCCTTCGTGTTTTTGCCCCCAAAATGGATAACCTCACATTTATCCACATTATACTGCATCTGCCATGCATTTGCCCACTCACCTAACCTGTCCAGGTCACTCTGCAGCCTCTTAGCGTCCTCCTCACAGCTCACACCGCCACCCAGTTTAGTGTCATCTGCAAACTTGGAGATATTACACTCAATTCCATCATCTAAATCATTAATGTATATTGTAAATAGCTGGGGTCCCAGCACTGAGCCCTGCGGCACTCCACTAGTCACTGCCTGCCATTCTGAAAAGGACCCATTTATCCAGACTCTCTGCTTCCTGTCTGACAACCAGTTCTCTATCCACATCAGTACATTACCCCCAATATCATGCACTTTGATTTTGCAAACCAATCTCTTGTGCGGGACCTTGTCAAAAGCCTTTTGAAAGTCCAAATACACCACATCCACTGGTTCTCCCTTGTCGACTATGCTAGTTACATCCTCAAAAAATTCCAGAAGATTTGTCAAGCATGATTTCCCTTTCATAAATCCTTGCTGACTTGGTCCAATCCTGTCACTGCTTTCCAAATGCGCTGCTACTTCATCTTAATAATTGAAGAGTAAATCAACTTGTTGGAATCAGTCGGCATGCCTTCGCAAGATGCCCAGTTTTCTTGCAGAAGAAACAGTTTGCCTTCACATGTGGACAGCTTGGAGCAATGTGTTGTCCCAGGCACCGGTAGCACGACTTCAATGTACTGTTACCATGGCCAGTTGCTGAGACCTTGGGGCTCAACTGTCTTTTATCATTTCAGCTAGGGAATCTGATTATCCTATCTTCATCGCCAATGTGATATTTTCTTTGCAACATCACAAACACACATCCACAAGATGGCTCTACAGGAACTTGTCATGTGACCTTGTCACATGATCCTTTAATTATTCACATCATTAGTTGCATTACCACACTAGTCCACTAGGTGGAGCAGTAATCCACTAGCGGGAACTCCATATTACACTGTCACCTCCTTCAGCCGACAACCTTCTGAGATCTCTGCACTTCTCTAATTCTGGCCTCTTGCACATCCCACACTTCCTTCACTCCATCATTGGCCACTGTGGCTTCAGCCGCCTAGGCTCTAAGCTCTGGAATTTGTTCAGCCTCTCCTCCTTCCCCTCCAACTTTGATGCTCCTTAAAACCAATCTCTTTGACCAACCCTTTAGGTCTAATACCAACTTCTTTGCATCTGTCTCAATTTTTGTCTGATTAAGGATTATTTGTCAGATTAATTAAGGAAACTCAGCACAGATTTGTTAAAGGCCAATCGTGTTTAACCAACTTGATCGAGTTTTTTGATGAGGTAACAGAGAGGGTTGATGAGGGTAATCACAGTGTCAGCAGTGGCTCAGTGGGTAGCACACTCGCCTCTGAGTTGATGTAATGTACATAGATTTCCAAAAGACGTTCGACAATTGAAGCCCATGGAATAAAAGGGACAGTGGAAGCTTGGATATGAAGTTGGTTAAGTGACAAGAAACAGAACGTAGTGGTGAACAGTTGTTTTTCGGACTGGAGGAAGGTATACAGTGGTGTTCCCCAGGGCTCGGTATTAGGACGACTGCTTTTCTTGATATATATTAACGATGTAACTATTTGTACTGCGCTTTTTTTGACAGATGGGCGTTTGTCAAGCCCAGCCCTCCAATGCCCATACTGCATTTTTTTGACAGACATGCGACAAGCCCTGCCCCTGTCAGCCTCCGCCCCCCCGTCCCTCCTGACCCAAATCATTGCCTCCATCTGAGGGTCCGACTCTCTCCCATCCCCGGCCGGCGTGAGCCCGAAAGCGGCGAGCCTGCGGCCGAGTGAGAGAGACTGGGGGGGGGGGGGGGAGAGAGACTGGGGGGGGGGGGGAGAGAGGCTGGGGGGGGGAGAGAGAGACTGGGGGGGGAGATAGAGACTGGGGGGGGGAGAGACTGGGGGGGGAGAGAGAGACTGGGGGGGGGGAGAGAGAGACTGGGGGGAGAGAGAGACTGGGGGGGGAGAGAGACTGGGGGGGGAGAGAGAGACTGGGGGGGAAGAGAGAGACTGGGGGGGGGGAGAGAGAGACTGGGGGGGGGAGAGAGAGACTGGGGGGGGAGAGAGAGACTGGGGGGGGAGCGAGAGACTGGGGGGGGGAGAGAGACTGGGGGGGGGGAGAGAGAGACTGGGGGGGGAGAGAGAGACTGGGGGGGGAGAGAGAGACTGGGGGGGAAGAGAGAGACTGGGAGGGGAGAGAGACTGGGGGGGGAAAGAGAGACTGGGGGGGAGAGAGACTGTGGGGGGAGAGAGATAATGGGGGGGGAGAGAGAGACTGGGGGGGGAGAGAGACTGGGGGGGAGAGAGAGACTGGGGGGGGGGAGAGAGAGACTGGGGGGGAGAGAGAGACTGGGGGGGGAGAGAGAGACTGGGGGGGGAGAGAGAGACTGGGGGGAGAGAGACTGGGGGGGAGAGAGAGAGACTGGGGGGGGGAGAGAGACTGGGGGGGGAGAGAGAGACTAGGGGGGGAGAGAGACTGGGGGGGAGAGAGAGACTGGGGGGGGGAGAGAGACTGGGGGGGGAGAGAGACTGGGGGGGGAGATAGAGACTGGGGGGGGGAGAGAGACTGGGGGGGAGAGAGACTGGGGGGGGGGGAGAGAGACTGGGGGGAGAGAGAGACTGGGGGGAGAGAGAGACTGGGGGGGGAGAGAGACTGGGGGGGGGAGAGAGACTGGGTGGGGAGAGAGAGACTGGGGGAGAGAGAGAGAGACTAGGGGGGGAGAGAGAGACTGGGGGGGGGAAGAGAGAGACTAAGGGGGCAGAGAGAGACTGTGGGGGGGAAGAGAGAGACTGGGGGGGAGAGAGAGCGACTAGAGGGAGAGAGAGAGCTTGGGGGAGAGAGAGACTGGGGGGAGAGAGAGAGACTGGGGGGGAGAGAGAGACTGGGGGGGAAGAGAGAGACTGGGGGGGAGAGAAAGATTGACTAGAGGGAGAGAGAGAGCTTGGGGGAGAGAGAGACTGGGGGGAGAGAGAGAGACTGGGGGGGGGGAGAGAGAGACTGGGGGGGGAGAGAGACTGGGGGGGGGAAGAGAGAGACTGGGGGGGAGTGAGAGCAACTAGAGGGAGAGAGAGAGCTTGGGGGAGAGAGAGACTGGGGGGGAGAGAGAGACTGGGGAGGAGAGAGAGACTGGGGGGGGGAGAGAGAGACTGGGGGGGGAGAGAGAGACTGGGGGGGAGAGAGAGCGACTAGAGGGAGAGAGAGAGCTTGGGGGAGAGAGAGACTGGGGGGAGAGAGACTGGGGGGGGGAGAGAGAGACTGGGGGGGGAGAGAGACTGGGGGGGGAAGAGAGAGACTGGGGGGGAGAGAGAGCGACTAGAGGGAGAGAGAGAGCTTGGGGGAGAGAAAGACTGGGGGGAGAGAGAGGGACTGGGGGGGGGAGAGAGAGACTGGGGGGGGAGAGAGAGACTGGGGGGGGAAGAGAGAGACTGGGGGGGAGAGAGAGCGACTAGAGGGAGAGAGAGAGCTTGGGGGAGAGAGAGACTGGGGGCAGAGAGAGAGACTGGGGGGGGAGAGAGACTGGGGGGTGGGGAGAGAGACTGGGGAGGGGAGAGAGAGACTGGGGGGGAGAGAGAGACTGGGGGGGGAAGAGAAAGACTGGGGGGGAGAGAGAGCGACTAGAGGGAGAGAGAGAGCTTGGGGGAGAGAGAGACTGGGGGGGAGAGAGAGACTGGGGGGGGAGAGAGAGACTGGGGGGGAGAGAGAGACTTGGGGGGAGAGAGAGACTGGGGGGGAGAGAGAGACTGGGAGAGGAGAGAGAGACTGGGGGGAGAGAGAGACTTGGGGGGGGGGAGAGAGAGACTGGGGGGGGGGAGAGAGACTGGGGGGGGAGAGAGAGACTGGGGGGGAGAGAGAGACTGGGGGGGGGAGAGAGAGACTGGGGGGGGAGAGAGAGACTGGGGGGAGAGAGAGAGACTGGGGGGAGAGAGAGAGACTGGGGTGGGGAGAGAGACTAGGGGGGAGAGAGGCTTGGGAGAGAGAGAGAGACTGGAGGGAGAAGGAGAGACTGGAGGGAGAAGGAGAGACTGGAGGGGGGAGGGAGAGCTTGCAGGAGAGAGAGACTGGGGGGGGAGAGAGACTGGGGGGGAGAGAGACTAGGGGGGAGAGAGACTGGGGGGAGAGAGAGACTGGGGGGAGAGAGAGACTGGGGGAGAGAGAGAGACTGAGGGAGAGAGAGACTGGGGGAGAGAGAGAGACTGGGGAGGGAGAGAGAGACTGGGGGAGAGAGACTGGGAGTGAGAGAGAGACTGGGGGGAGAGAGAGAGTCTGGGGAGGGAGAGAGAGAGACTGGGGGGAGAGAGAGACTGGGAGTGAGAGAGAGACTGGGGGGAGAGAGAGAGACTGGGGGGGAGAGAGAGACTGGGGGGGAGAGAGAGACTGGGGGGAGAGAGAGAGACTGGGGGGGGAGAGAGAGACTGGGGGGGGAGAGAGAGACTGGGGGGAGAGAGAGACTGGGGGTAGAGAGAAAGTGCTTAGGGGGAGAGAAACTGGGGGGAGAGAGAGCTTGGGGGGAGAGAGAGCTGGGGGGGGAAGAGAGAGACTGGGGGAGAGAGAGAGTGGGGGGGGAGAGAGAGCTTAGGGGGGGGAGAGAGAGACTGGGGGGAGAGAGCGAGTGGGGGAGAGAGACTGGGGGGAGAGGGAGAGACTGGGGGCGAGAGAGAGAGATATGGGTTGGGTGGGGGGGGTGGTGGGGGAGAGACACGAGTCGGGGGGGGGGAGAAGATGGATCACATTCTTCCAACCCCCTACAAGGGACATCGTTGGAGTGGATGATATCCAGAAGTCACGGCACTGTCACTATTCACTTCCTACCCAATAAACCTGTTAACAATCCGTGCACAATACCTCATTTATGGTGGGGTGGGGTGGAGGGAGGAAGCACTTGGACTGGGGTAAGGCACTTTGGCTGGGGGAGGAAGCACTTGGACTGGGGTAAGGCACTTTGGCTGGGAGAGGGATGTACTTGGACTGGGGTAAGGCACTTTGGCTGGGGGAGGGATGTACTTGGACTGTGGTATAGGACTTTGGCTGGGAGAGGGATGTACTTGGACTGGGGTATCGGACTTTGGCTGGGAGAGGGATGTACTTGGACTGGGGTATAGGACTTTGGCTGGGAGAGGGATGTACTTGGACTGGGGTATAGGACTTTGGCTGGCCCTTGCTGTTTTCTAGAGAGCTCTGTCCTCTGTCGCTTCAGGAAGTCAAAGTGGATCGAGTTACAATTTGCAAAGTCAGTGAGACCTTTGGATGGGCGGTTCCAGTTACACATTCCAGTGAAACTTCAGGATGTGGCTTATCCTCCAAGGGAACGAATCACAAAGGGTGGAGCACGGTGGCGATTTTGACAGTACAAATAAGCATGTTCATATATTAATGACATGGACGTGCGTGTACAGGACACAGTTTCGAAATTTGCAAATGACACAAAATTTGGAAGTATAGTGAACAGTGACGAGGAGAGTGATAGACTTGAGGAAGACATAGACAGGCTAGTGAAGTGGGCGAACACGTGGCAGATGAAATTTAACACAGAAAAGTGTGAAGTGATACATTTTGGTAGAAAGAATGAGGAGAGGACATATAAATTAAATAGTACAATCCTAAAGGGGGTGCACAAACAGAGATGGAGTATAAAAGCAGGGAAGTCTTGTACAGCTATATGAGGTATTGGTGAGGCCACACCTGGAATACTGCGTGCAGTTTTGGTGTCCATATTTACAAAAGGATATACTTGCTTTGAAGGCAGTTCAGAGAAGATTCACTCGGTTGATTCCGGGGATGAGGGGGTTGACTTATGAGGAAAGGTTGAGTAGGTTGGGCCTCTACGCATTGGAATTCAGAAGAATGAGAGGTGATCTTATCGAAACATATAACATTATGAGGGAGCTTGACAAGGTGGATGCAGGGAGGATGTTTCCATTGATGGGGGAGACTAGAATTAGAGGGCATGATCTTTGAATAAGGGGCCGCCCATTTAAAACAGAGATGAGGAGAAATTTCTTCTTTCAGAGGGTTGTAAATCTGTGGAATTCACTGCCTCAGAGAGTTGTGGAAGCTGGGACAGTGAATAAATTTAAGACAGAAATAGACAGTTTCTTGAACAATAAGAGGATAAGGGGTTATGGGGAACGGGCAGGGAAGTGGAGCTGAATCCATTATCGGATCAGCCATGATCTTATTGAATGTCGGAGCAGGCTCGAGGGGCCCTATGGTCTACTCCTGTTCCTATTTCTTATGTTCTTATGTGCACAAATCTTTGAAGGTGGCAGGGCAGGTTGAGAAAGCAATTAAAAAGGCTTACGGGATCATGGGCTTCATAACTAGAGGTAAAGAGTACAAAATTGTGGAAATTATGATGAACCTTTATAAAACACTGGTTCACCCCAACTGGAGTACTGTGTCCAATTCTGGGCACCGCACTTTAGGAAGGATGTGATGGCCTTAGATAAGGTGCAGAAAAGATTTATGAGAATGATTCCAGGAATGAGGGATTCCAGTTACGTTGATAGACTGGAGCAGAGAAGATTGAGAGGAGATTTGGTCGAGGTCTTCGAAATCATGAGGGGTCTGGACAGAGTAGATAGAGAGAAACTGTTCCCATTGGCAGAAGGGTCGAGAACCAGAGGACACAGATTTAAGGTGATTGGCAAAAGATCCAAAGGTGATGTAAGAAAAAACTTTGTTACACAGCGAGTGGTTAAGATCTGGAATGCACTGCGGAAAGGGTGGTGGAGGCAGAATCAATCACAGCTTTCAAAAGGGAGCTGGATAATTATCTGAAGGAAAAAGAATTGCAGGGCTACAGGTAAAGGGCAGGGAAGTGGGACTAGCTGAGTGTCAGCACAGGCTCGATGGGCTGAATGGCCTACTACCGTGCTATAACCATTCTATGATTCTATGAGTCTACCTGTGAAGTGCCTTGAGATGTCTTACCATGTTAAAGGCACTATATAAATGCAATTTATTGTTATATACCCAACATTCCTCTACTCCACTAGTGTCCGCTGTGGCTCAGTGGGCAGCATGCTCCTCTGGGAGTCAGAAGGTTGAGGGTTCAAGTCCTACTTCAGGGAGTTAAGCACATAAATCTAGGTTGATACTCCAGTGCTGCACTGTTGGAGGTGCCATCTTTTGGATGAGATGTTAAACTGAGGCCCTGTCTGCTCCCTTAGGTGGATGTAAACGATCCCATGGCACTATTTTGAAGAAGAGTATGGGAGTTATCCCTGGTATCCTGGCTAAATTTATCCCTCAATCAACATAACAAAACAGATTATCTGGTCATTGTCACATTGCTGTTTGTGGGAGCTTGTTGTGTGCAAATTGGCTGCTGCGTTCCCCACATTACAACAGTGACTACACTCCAAAAGTACTTCATTGGCTGTAAAGGGCTTTGAGACGTCTGGTGGTCATGAAAGGTGCTATATAAATGCAAATCTTTCTTTCTTTTCCTATTGGATGATAAACTTAGTACTTGAAAATCTAAAGGAGAAAATTCAAATATTGAAGGCAAAGCATTGGCGGAACATCTCTAAGGGAATCCAGAACAATATTTCCTCAAGAAACCTTTTTGAATTTTTATTTTCGAATTTTCATATAATTTGATCAGTTTGTCAGCAATTTTATGCTTCACAATTGTTAGGTTTTTCCTCACAGATAGTAACAAGTGATCTCAGACTGGATGAGATAGAGCCAAGTTTCCAAAGGCGAAATGTCAAAGCTCTAATCCATGTGTCCCAGTCTCGATGAACCAGATATGTAATTAATGAGGAGAGAATAAGTTGAGCAAAATTGATGCTAAATCAATCAGCAGAAATATCCTTCACACACCAATAAAACATTGAAAAGACATCAAATTGCCATCAAAAATAATTGGAGCTATTCCATCTTGCTGAACCTGGGAAACTAAAATATAAAACATTTAGCTGAAAACCCGTTCAGCATTAATTAAAATAAAAGTCAAGTTGAAGGTTCTCTTGATTGAGTCAAGTTTTGCTTGTGGAAGACTGGGAAACATTTCACACAAGCGTTCCGTCCTTCCAACCACAATAGTTTCTTTTTCAGGATGTGGATCTTTACCCAGAGAATGGTTAGTATGTGAAACTCCCTAACCAAGGAGTATTTCAGGTCGAATAGCATTGATGTATTTAAGGGAAAGCTAGATAAACACAAAGGCAAAAGGAATAGAAGGATATGCTGATAGGGGTTATATGTGTGGGAGGAGACTCGTGTGGAGCATAAACACTGGAATACACTAGTTGGGCCGAATGGTCAGTTAATGTGCTGTATATTCTATGTAATTGTGGACTACAGTCTTCTGGTTGTTGCTTTTAACAGCTTCTGTCTTTTTCTTCCATGTGGAACATTTGTGAAATTCCAATAAAAAGCAGAATAGAGAAACAGAAAGCAACCAGGCGAAGAAGCAACAGAGGATTACACTGTGGAACAGAATGGTAAGATGAGAACGAAAGAAAGAAAGGAAAAGAAGGAAAGGAAAAGAAAGAAGGAAAGAAAGAAAGAAAGATAGAAACATAGAAAGAAAAAAAAGAAAGGCAGACTTGCATTTATATAGTGTCTTTCATGACCTCAGGATGTCTCAAAGCACTTTACAATCAATTAAATACTTTTGAAGTGTATTCACTGTTGTAATGTAGGAAATTGATATTCTCTGTGCTGAGTAGAAGCTTTCCTACTGAGAGATAGGGGAATAAAGGAAAAACATGTAGAACATAGTTTCAACAGTCAAAAATTTAATAAGTAGACAGAAATTCATAAGACTGCATATACCCAATTTCCAGAGAAGCACTACCTGGGAGAGGTACTCCCCACTGGGATCACTCCATCAACCTCCAGTTCATAGTGCTGATCCTGTAATGGTACATTTTCACATATAATGACAGCTTCCAGAAGTGTCTAGCTGTGTAATATAAACATCGGTCAATAGAGAGCATTGAGATATTCTGTGGCTTCTTCATTTGTATTTGGTCTTTCTTTCTTTCTATTCTTTCTTTCTTTCTTTCTTTCTTTCTTTCTTTCTTTCTTTCTTTCTTTCTTTCTTTCTTTCTTTCTTTCTTTCTACAGTGTTGTGTTCTGTTGTTTCTTCACTTGTAGTTGGCTGGTTTCTGCTCCTTTATTCTGATATTTTCCATCTCAGCCTATGTTTTAATTCTTCTTGTGCCTCGCCCCTAACTGGCAACTTCTCTGCAGCACAACATGATGGAGATCGCAAGTTGCCACATGGGGAACCAACAGCCCTGACTGCTTGATACTGGTCATCATCATTCCAACAGTTGCTGCCTCACATCCAGTCTATAAATGCCAGGACTGGTCTACTTGTCATTTGTTTCACTGTCATACAGTGGCAGATTTATCTTGATGAATGTTCTCTGGCAAGATTTTTTACAGTTGTCACCAAACATAATAGGAATTCTGTCTATTCATTGAATTTGAAAGGTTGCTTTCAATTGGAGCTGACTGGAATTCAATGACAATACATTTTACTTGTTTGACAGCACCGTTCAGCCCCGTGACCTTTACTGTTGACAAGGACAGAAGCAGCAATATCATGGGCATAGCATCACCTCCAAGTTCCCCTCCAACTCACACAGATTTGAGCATAAATCACCATTCCTTCATAATCACTAGATCAAAATCCCTGAATTCTCTGCCTAACCCCGTTGTGGGAGCAGTGGGTGAAGGGGAAGGCCCACCACCTCTATCCATGGGCAAGTACGCATGGGTCCTAATTGAGTCATTCCCACATATCTAGAAATTCAACTGCAATGGTAAAAGTTTAGCAAGTTATGGACTACAACCTGCAGTGTCATCGAGATATTTTTGGTGATTATTCTCCATTGCACAAGGAATTCACATTCGGACCTGGGAGTCATTCTGGGCCATTCCTGCACATCCCCGGGTGTGCTTCCAGCGTCAGTCATCCGGCTGACTTTATTCATATTATTATATTCTTTACCCAGATGAATGGAGAGTTTGGATGGGTCAGAACATAACATAACACAAGAACATAAGAAATAGGAGCAGGAGCATGCAGCCCCTCGAGCCTGCTCCGCCATTCAATAAGATCGTGGCTGATCTGATCTTGGCCTCAACTCCACTTTCCTGCCTGTTCCCCATAACCCTTGATTCCTCTTGAATATATCAGCCTTGAATATATTCAATGACTCAATCTCCACAGCTCTATGGGGTAGAGAATTCCAAAGACTCTTAGAGAGAAGAAATTCCTCCTCATCTCCATTTTAAATGGGTGATCCCTTATTCTGAAACTATGCCCCCTAGTTCTAGATTGCCCCACGAGGGGAAACATCCTCTCAGCATCTACCCGGTCAAGCCCCCTCAGAATCTTATATGTGTCAATAAGATCACCTCTCATTCTACTAAACCCCTATGAGTATAGGCCCAACCTGCTCAACCTTTCTTCATAAGCCAACCCCTTTATCCCAGGAATCAACCTAGTGAACCTTCTTTGAACTGCCTCCAATGCAATTATATCCCTCCTAAAATAAGGAGACCAAAACTGTACGCAGCACTCTAGGTGAGGTCTCATCAACATCCTGTACAGTTGTAGCAAGACTTGCCTATTTTATGCTCCATCCCCCTTGCAATAAAAGCCAGCATTCCATTTGTCTTCCTAATTATTTGCTGTACCTGCATGCTAACTTTTTGTGTTTCATATACGAGGACACCCAGCATTCGGTAGTCTCTCTCCATTTAAATAAAATTTTTCTTTCTATTCTTCCTACCAAAGTGGATAATCTCACATTTTCCCACATTATACTCCATCTGCCAATTTTTTGCCCACTCACTTAACCTATCTATATCCTCTTGCAGACTCTTTGGCCACGAATTTGGTGGAAGCTAAGTTCCACCCAAGTGCTGCCCAAAGGACCGCTGAGATCCTGACGGTACATTAGGGCGGAAGTCTCTTGAAAAGGTCCTGGAAAGACCACACGGCGACAAAAAAGGGACTTACGCTGTGAATTCTGGGCGGCAGCTATCAGGAGCTCCCAATCTCGACTGCAAATGCAATCCTTGGCAAAGTACCGCTGAGGATTGAATTGGGCCCGGGGTGGGGGGTGGGGGGGGGGGGGGGGGGGGGGGGGAACAGATAAAAATTACAATTTCCAAAAAATAAAAAAAACACAGGAAAACCTTCAGGGGACCCATCACCTGAATCGCTGGGGAAAAAAATTAAGAAAAGAAGTTTACTACCCTTTTTTTGCTGGTCTTCTCACTTACCTCCATGCAGCGGTCCTTCCCCCTGCTGCAGCGGACTCGTGCCCGGACCAAACTGGCAGCTCGGTGGGCGGGAGGACACTTACGCGTGTTGCTCGCCAGCGGACGTCAGCGGGTGGTCTTCCCTCTCGGCCGGCGGGAGGCCTCCACCAAACTTGCTCGGAGGGGAGACCACCCAGAAAACTCGGCGGCAGCAGGCAGCAGCAAGCGGTGAGCCCACCAAGTTCGGCCCCATTGTGTCACAATTACAACTTGCTTTCCCACCTATCGTTGTATTTCAGCAAAGTTAGCTACAATACTCTTGGCCCCTTCATCCAAGTCATTAATATAAATTGTAAATAGTTGCTGCACTGGAACTGATCCCTGTGGCACCCCATTAGTTACAGTTTGCCAACCGGAAAATGACCCATTTATCCCGACTCTCTGTTTTCTGTTAGTTAGCTAATCCTCTATCCATGCTAATATAGTACCCCCAATACCATGAGCTCTTATTTTGCGTAGTAACCTTTTATGTGGCACCTTATCAAATGCGTTTTGGAAATCCATGTACACTGCATCTACTGGTTCCCCTTTAGCCACCCTGTTCATTACATTCTCAAGGAACTCTATTACATTTGTCAAACACGATGTCCCTTTCATAAAACCATGTTGACTCTGCTTGATTGGATTATGATTTTCTAAATGTTCTGCTACTATTTCCTTAATAATGGATTCCAGCATTTTCTAAATGACCAATATTAGGCTTAATTGGCCTATAGTTTCTTGCTTTCTGTCTCCCTCCTTTCTTGAATAGGTGCATTACATTTGCAGTTTTCCAGTCCACTCGAACACCTTTCCAGAACCTAGGGAATTTTGGAAGATTACAATCAATGCATCCACTATCTCTGCAGCTACTTCCTTTAAGACCCTAGGATGCAGTCCATCAGTCTAGGGGACTTGTCAGCATTTAGTCCCTTAAGTTTGCCTCATACCTTTTCTCTAGTGATAATGATTGTTTTAATTTCCTCCCTCCCCTTACCCCCTGATTCTCTATTATTGGGATGCTTTTAGTGTCTTCGACTGTGAAGACAGATAGAAAATATTTGTTCAAAGTCTCTGCCATTTCCCTGTTTCCCATTATTAATTCCCCAGTCTCATCCTCTAAGGGACCAACATTTACTTTAACTACTCTATTCCTTCTTATATACTTGTAGAAGCTCTTACTATCAGTTTTTATATTTCTTGCTAGTATACTCTCAATCTATTTTCTCCCTCTTTATTATTTCTTTGGTCATCCTTTGCTGGTTTCTAACTTTTTCTCAATCTTCTGGCCTACCACTAATCTTCGCAACATTGTGTGCCTTTTCTTTCAATTTGATACCATCCTTAACTTTCTTATGGCTCATCCTTCTCAGAGAAGCTTTCTTTCTCAATGGAATATATCTTGGTTGAAAATTATGAAATATCTCTTTAAATGTTATCTATCATCTTACATTTTAATCTATTTTTCCAATCCACTTTAGCCAACTGTCTTCATACTTTTGTGATTGCCTTTATTTAGGTTTAAGACACTAGTTTCAGACCCAAGTTTCTCACCCTCGAACTGAATGTGAAATTCTATCATGTTATGATTACTCTTCCTGAGAGGATTCTTTATTATGGGATCATTAATTAATCCTAACTCATTACACATGACCAGATCTAAAATAGCCTGTCCCCTGGTTGGTTTCACAATGTATTGTTCTAAGAAACTGTCCCGAATACACTCTATGAATTCGTCCTCAAGGTTACCTTTGCCAATTTGATTTGTCCAATCTATATGAAGATTAAAGTCGCCCATGATTATTGCAGTATCTCTCTGACAAGTCCCATTATTTCTTGATTTATACTCTGTCCTAGAGTGTGGCTACTGTTATGGAGCCTATAGACTATGCCCACCAGTGACTTCTTTCTCTTGCTATTTCTTATCTCCACCCAAACTGATTCTACATCTTGATCTTCTGAGCCAAGATCATTTTTCCTTACCAAACTAGTAGCAATGCAGTGGAGGAGGATTTCCTAGAGTGTATTAGGGATGGTTTTATAGACCAATATGTTGAGGAACCAACTAGAAGGCTGGCCATCCTAGACTGGGTGATGTGTAATGAGAAAGGACTAATTAACAATCTTGTTGTATGAGGCCCCTTGGGGAAGAGTGATCATAATATGGTAGAATTCTTTATTAAGATGGAGAGTGACACAGTTAATTCAGAGACTAGGGTCCTGAACTTGGGGAAAGGTAACTTTGATGGTACGAGACGTGACTTGGCTAGAATAGACTGGTGAGTGATACTTAAAAGGTTGATGGTGGATAGGCAATGGCAAACATTTAAAGATCACATGGATGAACTTCAACAATTGTACATCCCTATCTGGAGTAAAAATAAAACGGGGAAGGTGGCTCAACCGTGGCTAACAAGGGAAATTAAGGATAGTGTTAAATCCAAGGAAGAGGCATATAAATTGCAGAGAAAAAGCAGCAAACCTGAGGACTGGAAGAATTTTATAATACAGCAGAGGAGGACAAAGGGTTTAATTAGGAGAGGGAAAATAGAGTATGAAAGGAAGCTTGCTGGGAACATAAAAACTGACTGCAAAAGCTTCTATAGATATGTGAAGAGAAATAGATTAGTGAAAATAAACGTAGGTCCCTTGCAGTCAGATTCAGGTGAATTTATAATGGGGAACAAAGAAATGGCGGACCAGTTAAACAAATGCTTTGGTTCTGTTTTCACGAAAGAAGACACAAATAACCTTCCGGAAATACTAGGGGACTGAGGGTCTAGTGAGAAGGAGGAACTGAAGGATATCCTTAGAAAGCGGGAAATTGTGTTAGGGAAATTGATGGGATTGAAGGCCGATAGATCCCCGGGGCCTGATAGCCTGCATCCCAGAGTACTTAAGGAAGTGGCCATAGAAATAGTGGATGCATTGGTGATCATTTTCCAACAGTCTATCGACTGGATCAGTTTCTATGGACTGGAGGGTATCTAATGTAACACCACTGTTTAAAAAAGGAGGGAGAGAGAAAACAGGTAATTATAGACCGGTTAGCCTGACATCAGTAGTGGGGAAAATGTTGGAATCAATTATTAAGGATGAAATAGCAGCGCATTTGGAAAGTAGTGACAGGATCGGACTAAGTCAGCATGGATTTATGAAGGGGAAATCATGCTTGACGAATCTTCTGGAATTTTTTGAGGATGTAACTAGCAGAGTGGACAAGGGAGAACCAGTGGATGTGGTGTATTTTGACTTTCAAAAGGCTTTTGACAAGGTCCTGCACAAGAGATTGGTGTGCAAAATCAAAGCGCATGGTATTAGGGGTAATGTACTGACGTGAATAGAGAACTGGTTGGCAGACAGGAAGCAGAGAGTCGGGATAAATGAGTCCTTTTCAGAATGACAAGCAGTGACTAGTGGAGTGCCGCAGGGCTCAGTGCTGGGACCCCAGCTCTTTACAATATACATTAACGATTTAGATGAAGGAATTGATTGTAATATCTCCAAGTTTGCGGATGACACTAAACTGGGTGGCGGTGTGAGCTGTGAGAAGGATGCTAAGAGGCTGCAGAGTGACTTGGACAGGTTAAGTGAGTGGGCAAATGCATGACAGATGCAGTATAATGTGGATAAATGTGAGGTTATCCATTTTGGGGTTAAAAACACGAAGGCAGAATATTATCTGAATGGCGGCAGATTAGGAGAGGGGGAGGTACAACGAGACCTGTGTGTCATGGTTCATCAGTCATTGAAAGTTGGCATGCAGGTACAGCAGGCAGTGAAGAAGGCAAATGGTATGTTGGCCTTCATAGCTAGGAGATTTGAGTATAGCAGCAGGGAGGTCTTACTGCAGTTGTACAGGGCCTTGGTGAGGCCTCACCTGGAATATTGTGTTCGGTTTTAGTCTCCTAATCTGAGGAAGGACATTCTTGCTATCAAGGGAGTGCAGCGAAGGTTCACCAGACTGATTCCCGGATGGCGGGACTGACATATGAGGAGAGACTGGATCAACTGGGCCTTTATACACTGGAGTTTAGAAGGATGAGAGGTGATCTCATAGAAACTTATAAGATTCTGACGGTACTGGACAGGTTAGATGCAGGAAGAATGTTCCTGATGATGGGGAAGTCCAGAACCAGGGGACACAGTCTTAGGATAAGGGGTAGGCCATTTAGGACTGAGATGAGAAGAAACTTCATCACTCAGAGAGTTGTTAACCTGTGGAATTCCCTACTGCTGAGAGTTGTTGATGCCAGTTCATTGGATATATTCAAGAGGGAGTTAGATATGGCCCTTACGGCTAAAGGGATCAAGGGTTATGGAGAGAAAGCAGGAAAGGGTTACTGAGGGAATGATCAGCCATGATCTTATTGAATGGTGGTGCAGGCTCGAAGGGCCGAATGGCCTACTCCTGCACCTATTTTCTATGTTTCTATGTTTCACTGCTGCACTGATCTCATCCTTTATTAACAGAGCTCTACCCCACCTCCTTTTCCTTTCTGCCTATCCAAACAAAATGTCAAGTGCCCCTGAATATTCAGTTCCCAGCCTTGGTTACCTTGCAACCACATCTCTGTAACGGTTATCAGATCATAGAATCAAATGGGACAAAATTGATGGCCTTACCGCCGACTGCTGCCGACATTCCTCTTCGGATTCTGTCCTGTGCCCTGGGCTGGAGTGGGCGGGAGGGGAGAACCGGCAGGAACTGCCTGCTGATATCAACACACAGCCAAGTGGCGCAAGTGACCTCCCGCACGCCAAGATGGCAGATTGGTGCGGGCGGGAGTCGCCGCCAGAACGGGGAAGGACCATTGTGTGAAGGCTGGTCTATCCCCGACGGTAGGTATGAAGACCTGAAAAAAAGGTTAGTGAACATTTAAAAAACAGCATTTCTTACAGCGACTTACCTGCATGGGGTCCCCTGAAGATGTTCCATTTTTTTTGCATTGATTTTTATTTTCAGCGCTTCGACCCGTCGTGTGCTCGATTCCAATTTCGATGGCACTTGGGTGGCAAGAGCCTTTGTCGCCAAGATTGGGACCTCCCGCCCGCTGCCGCCCAGTTTGATGGCGTAAGTCTCTCTTTTGCCACCGGGTGCCCTTTCAAGGACCTTTTTACCGAAATTCCCGCCCAAAGTACTGTCAGGTATCTCAGCGGCCATTGGCGGTCCTTTGGGCGGCACTTGACCGGACCTTGGCCTTCACCAATTTCGGCTCCATAGAAATTTTCAGCATGGAAGGAGGCCATTTCGGCCCATCATGTCCACTCTGGCCGACAAGAGCTTTCTGGCCTAATCCACCTTCCAGCACTAGGTCTGTAGCCATGTAGGTTACGCCTCTTTAAGTGCACATCATATCCATTTATTTCTATTTGTGTCATCAATTTATCTATGATGTTACAAATTCCTCGTACATTCAGAGAAAGAGCCTTTAATTTTGTCTTTTTACCATTTTTCCCTACTCTGAACCTATTTGTTGGTCTTATGTTTGTATGTCCCTTCCTGTCACACTCTGGTTATCATTACCCCTATTGCTACCATGCACTATTGCCTTGTCCTTTCTCATTAACTTTCTAAATTTCCCCTCACTTGAACCATCCCCTCACCCCCACTATTGAGTTTAAAGCCCTATCTACAGCCCTAGTTATTCGATTTGCCACAACACTGGTCTCAGCATGGTTCAAGTGAAGCCCGTCCCAACGGAACAGCTCCCTCTTTCCCCAGTACTGGTGCCAGTGCCCCATGAATTGAAACCCATTTCTCCCACACCAATCTATGAGCCAGACATTCAACTCTCTGCTCTTATTGACCCTATGCTAATTTGCTCGTGGCTCAGGTAGTAATCCACAGATTATTACCTTTGTGGTTCTGCTTTTTCATTTAGACCCTAGCTGCTCATACTCCCTCAGCAGAACCTCTTTCTTAGTCCTACCTATGTCGTTGGTACCTACATGGACCACGACAACTGGATCTTTCCTCTCCCACTCCAAGTTCTTCTCCAGCCCCGAGGAGATTTCCTTAACCCTGGCACCGGGCAGGCAACAGCCTTACGGAACTCATGCTCTAGGCTGCAGAGAACAGTATCTATCCCCTTAACTATGCTGCCCCCTACCACTACTACATTCCTTTTTACAGCTCTTGGTCCGTAGCCTCGCAAGTTATGGCATTTCACGTATTCCTAATGTGTCAGCTTGGCTCAGTTTGTAGAAATCCTGCCTCTCAAATAGTTTTAGGTTTAAACTTCATCCCAGGACTTGGGCACATAGTCCGGACTGACGCTGAGGGATTACTATATAAATGTAAGTTTTTGTTGTTGAATAGAGGAGCAATATCTGTGCTCTGCACAGACACTGAGTGGCTGTGTTTGAAGGGGGAGTAAATTCAAAACTAATTTGTGGAAACCATATTTCAGTGAGTGAGTGATCAATCTATGGAACAGAGTCCCTAGAGAGACAGTGGAAGCAGTTGGTATTGATTCATTGAGAGGTGATCTTATCAAAACGCATAAGATTATGAGGGGGCTTGACAAGGTGGTTGCAGAGAAAATGTTTCCACTGATGGGGGAGACTAGAACTAGGGGGCATAATCTTAGAATAAGGGGTCGCCCATTTAAAACAGAGATGAGGAAAAATGTATTTTCTCAGAGAGTTGTAAATCTGTGGAATTTGCTGCCTCAGAGAGTTGTGGAAGCTGGGACATTGAATAAATTTAAGACAGAGATAGACAGTTTCTTAACCGTTAAGGGAATAAGGAGTTATGGGGAGTGGGCAGGGAAGTGGACCTCAGTCCATGATCGGAGCAGCCAGGATCGTATAAAATGGCAGAGTGGGCTCAAGGGGCCGTATGGCCTACTCCTCCTCCTATTTCTTATGTTCTTATGTTCATTCAAATGCAAATTAGACAGATATCTTTCAGAAAATAACATTTGGGGATACGGTATGTGAGTATTTTGAGATATGATCTATGGTGAGTGTAGCATGTTTGGGAGGAACATGTGACTTTGGACCTATGGTTCCCAAAGCTCTCCACCAATGGGGTTTACTCACCTCATGTCGGTCTGTTGGAGACCCAATGATAGAGATCGATTGCTGTGATTGGTCAACAACTCCATTATTGTATCCTGGGACTACCAAGATGGTCGAAGGTTAACTAGATGGACCTTGGTCTTATTTCGTCTAGCAATTCCTATCTTGCTCAAGCTGAGGCGGTAAGGATGAAAATTGAGTCTCTATACTGGGTTGAATTTAAAGTGTCCCAAATTGATGTTTCCTTTACAAGAAGTAAGAGGGAATTTGAAGTCCAGACTAAGGGCTAGAATTTTGCCAGACTCTCGTTATTTGACAAATAACGCCATTTTAGTGAAAAAATAATAAGAAAAATGTTGCAATTTTTTAGTAGGGTAAGTTTGGCAAAAAAATACCCCCATCGTTAAAAAATAGCATTGCTGGAGGAATTGTGTTGGAAAACGCGGATATCTGCAACTGTACCGCGAGGCCGATATCGCGAAAAATATAGGGGAAAGAAGACCAATATATTTTTTCAAAAATTCAAAAATTAAAATTGAGAAAACATTCACAAAAGCATTAACAAGAGAGTCACTGAAAAATTATTATTTAAAAAAAATTCAACTTAACTTTTTTGTAGGTCTTCTTACTTACTGGCATTTTTGAAGCTGCAATGCCAGGGTTTTTCAAAACGGTGTTTTGCGAAGCGAGTACGGCAGTGCCAAACGGCCAAACTTAGGCGGTTCATTTTTTTAGGTATGGCGTTCCTGAAAATGACGATATTTTGACAATGCCATCCTTAAGGTTTGTGGAATTTTAAGCAGTTTATTTTTAGAATAAAAAATTTGTTTTAACGTGAAAAAATTGCGTTAGGGTGGTGAAAATCTAGCCCTAGGGCCGTTTGCCCAATTCGAAACTGGGGGCGGGACTGGCTGAAAAAAAACCACATACCATTTGTGCATCTGGGCAGATTTAAAAAAATATTATCTCCCGCCCCATCCAGTGAAAAAACAGACTTTTCCTGAAATTACTGGCTGGCCAGTCCTGGAATTGCCTGTTGAATGGATGGTCAACAAAGAATGGTAGAAAATATCCTAAATCAAAGGTGTGCAAGCTCTTTGTTTTTGTGGGCCATATAGGAATAAAACACGGAGTCTTAGGGGCCACAAATTAGATTTAAATCCATGTTCCCATTAATCTCCATATAACTCAATTTGCTGATACTAAACAGACCGTGGTTTTCATCGTGTGTACAGCACAGAAACAGGCCATTGGGCCCAACTGGTCTGGTCTATGCCAATATTTATACTCCGGACAAGCCTCCTCCCATCCCTCTTCATCTCACCCTATCAGCATATCCCTCTATTCCTTTCTCCCTCATTTGTTTATCTAGCTTCCTCTTAAATGCATCTATGCTATTCACCTCAACCCTTCATTGAGTTAGCGCATTCCACATTCTTATCACTGTTGGGTAAATAAGTTTCTCCTGAATTCTTTATTGGATTTGTTAGTGACTATCTTGTATTTATGGCCTCTAGTTTTGGTCTCCCCCACGAGTGGAAACATTTTCTCTATGTCTACCCTATCAAACACTTTCATTAAGAAAGACTTGGATTCACGACCACTGGACGTCTCAGGTGCTTTACAGCCAATGAAGTACTTTTTGAAGTGTTGTCACTGTTGTAAAGGAAGAAATGCGGCAGCCAATTTGCGCAAAAGCAAGCTCCCACAAACAGCAATGTGATAATGACCAGATAATCTGCTTTTTGTTATGTTGATTGAGGGATAAATATTGGCCAGGACACCAGGGATAACTCACCTGCTCGTCTTCGAAATAATGCCATGGGATCTTTTGCGTCCACTTGAGAGCAGACAGGGCCTCAGTTTAACATCTCCTCCGGAAGAGCAAATTATGAGCAGTTTTATGCTGTGGATTTGCAGTTGCTAAAGATATTGGGTTCAGACTGCCTCCAACTCATTTGGCCTCTTATAGTTTGTTTGGGAGAAAGTAGAGTTTTTTTGGCCCATCAGTTAGGCCTAGATGTGAATTCAGAACATCAGGGCTGGGAAGGCAAAATGGTAACCTCCTACACCACTGTTTATAGGCCCCCAAACAATAGTGGTAATGTAGGGCACAATATAAATCGGGAAATTAGAGGTGCATGTAACAAAGGTAATACAATAATCATAGGGGACTTTAATCTACATATTGACTGGGCAAACCAAATTTGCAGTAATAGTATGGAGGAAGAATTCATGGAATGTATACAAGATGGTTTTCTAGATCAGTAAGTTGAGGAACCAACAAGAGAACAGACTATTTTAGATTTAGTATTGTGCAATGAGAAAGGGTTAATTAATAACCTTGTAGTAAAGGGGCCCTTAGGAAAGCGTGGCCATAATATGATAGAATTTTATATTAAGTTTGAAAGTGATTTAGTTAAATCCGAAGCTAGGTTCTTAAATCTTACGTAGGTATGAGGGGAGAGTTGGCTAAGTTAGATTGGGAAACTACATTAAAATGTATGATGGTAGACAAGCAATGGCTAGCATTTAAAGAATTAATACATAATTTACAACAAACATACATTCTTCTCAGGAAAAGTGGTCCAACTGTGGCTAACAAGAGAAGTTAAATATAGTATTCGATCAAAGGAAGAGGCTTATAATGTTGCTGAAAAGAGCAATAAGCCTGTAGATTGGGAGCATTTTAGAATTCATCAAAGGGGTACCAAGAAATTGATAAAGAAAAGGAAAATAAAATGAGAGTAAACTAGCGAGAGACAAAAAAACAGATTGTAAAAGCTTCTATAGCTATGTAAAAAGGCAAAGATTAGCAAAAGTAAATGTGGGTCCCCAAAAGGCTGATACAGGAGAAATTATAATGGGGAAAAAGGAAATGGCAGAGAAATTAAATAAATACTTTGTGTCTGTCTTCACGGATGAAGACACAAAAAACCTCTTGGAAATTGTGGAGTACCAAGTGAGAATGAGGAACTGAAAAAAATTAGTATTAGTAAAAAAATAGTACTGGAGAATTTAATGGGACTGAAAGCCGATAAACCCCCTAGACATGATGGGCAACATCCTTGGGTTTTGAATCAGATGGCAATAAAGATAGTGGATGCATTGGTTGTCATCTTCCAAAATGCCATAGATTCTAGAACGGTTCCGGCAGATTGGAAGGTAGCTAATGTAATCGCGCTATTTAAGAAAGGAGGGAGAGAGAAAACAGTTAGCCTGACATCAGTAGTGGGGAAAATGCTACAATATATTATTAAGGACGTGGTAACATAGCACTTAGAAAATAATAATAGGATTGGGCAGAGTTAACACGGATTTATGAAAGGGAAATCATGATTGACAAATCTATTAGTGTGTTTTGAGATTGTAACTAGCAGAATAGATAAGGGGGGGGGACCAGTGGATGTGGTATATTTGGATTCGATAAGGTGCCACACAAGAGGTTATTGAGCAAAATTAGGGCTCATGGAACTGGGATAAATATACGAGCATGGATTGAGAATTGGTTAACAGACAAAAAACAGAGAGTACGAAAAAACGGATCATTTTCGGGCTGGTAGGATGTAACTAGTGAGGTGTGGCAAGGATCGGTGCTTGAGCCTCAGCTATTCACAATCTATGTCAATGATTTGGATGAGGGAACCAAATGTTATATATCCATGTTTGCTGATGATATAAAGCTAGGTGGGAATGTAAATTGCGAGGAGGATGCAAAGAGACTTCAAGGGGATATAGACAGGCTAAGTGAATGGGCAAGAATGTGCCAAATTGAATATAACATAGAGAAATGTGAAGTTATCCACTTTGGTAGGAAAAATATTTTTTTAAATGGTGAGATAGGGAAATGTTGGTGTTCAGAGGGAACTGGGTATCCTTGTACACAAATCACTGAAAGTTAACATGCAGGTACAGCAAGCAATTCAGAAAGAAAATGGTATGTTGGCCTTATTACAAGAGGGTTTGAGTATAAGAGTAAAGATGTCGTACACAATTATATAGGGCCCTGGTGATACCGCACCTGGAGTATTGTGTACCATTTTGGTCTCCTTACCTAAGGAAGGATATACTTGCCATTTTGAGGGAGTGCAACGAAGGTTCACCAGATTGATTCCTGGGATGGGGGTATGTCCTATCAGGAGAGATTGAGTAGACTAGGCTTATATTTTCTAGAGTTTAGAACAAGGAGAGATGATTTCATTGAAACATACAACATTTTTACAGGGCTTGACAGGGTCGATGCAGGGAGGATATTTCCTCTGGCTGAGGAGTCTGGAACCAGGGGTCACAGTCTCAAAATAAGGGGTCGGCCATTTAGGACTGAGATGAAAATAAACTTTTTCACTCAAAAGGTGGTGAATTTTTGGAATTCTCTACCCCAGAGGGCTGTGGTGGCTCAGTCTTTGAGTATATTCAAGTTAGAGATCGATAGATTTTTGGATATTAAGGGAATCAAGGGATATGGGGATCGTGCAGGAAAGTGGAGTTGAGGTAGAAGATCAGCCATGCTCTCATTGAATGGCGGAGCAGACTCAAGGGGCCAAATGGCCTACTCCTGCTCCTAATTCTTAAGTTCTTATGTTCTTATCACCCAACTCCTCCATCGAGGCTGCTTCAGTACTGTGGAGTTAATTAAAAATATATATTATGTTGGAGTCTAAAATTAAACACCGTTTCAGGAGGACAATTAGCTGGCTTTATAGTACTAGCAGGAGTGACTCAGTCATTGCTGGCTACCAAACTCTACTCATAATCCCAACACAGAAAGGAGCAATAAGAGTGCAGTCAAAACGGCTGATGTGTGTGACTGGTATATTAAAAAAGTTCTATAAAAACTCCTCAGACGAATGTAAACTATTTTCCTCAGCGTATGTGGCTTAGATATTAAAATACCAGAAGCTTCAAGAGTTTCATTAATTTTGGTACCTTTTAAAGAGATTTAGCTGACTATTATCTTTAGTCTCAAGAGCTTTTGTTAATGCAACGTTCTTTTTTAATAAACAGTGAGAGTACAGTTGACTATGTGTCTTGCTGCAGCTTGAATGCTTGCCAGTGACAGGCTGAATGAAGAATTGGGAGCTTATTGTCATAAATTTAATAATTTGCCAGGATAAAAGGCGCTTCTGCATATAAATTCATACATATTAAAAAAAACAAAGTAAGCAAAGTATGAATTTGCCCTCCTACACTGTTTCATCCAAGTTCAACATAAACTTCAGGGATATTTTTTCCGAGATGGCACATTTGTTAGGAGCTTTGCCCGCCCATCACGCATGTTGGGAAGGTGCCACCATGCTACCCACGATTACTATGCCCGCTAAAATGGCATGAGCAACTGGTGACTGGCAACAACAGGGTGGAAAGGATGTGACTGAACTCCTTGAATACTCTGCCCAGTTCTGGTTGCAAATGTTGTAAATGCGGTTTCCACCAGCAAAGTCTTGGGTGTCAGCTGTGGCTCAGTGGGTAGCACTCTCGCTTCTGAGTCAGTATGTTGTGGGCTCAAGTCCCACTCCAGAGACTTGAGCATGTAAATCTGGGCTGCCACTACTGAGAGAGTACTGTACTGTCAGAGGTATCGTCATTCGGATGAGACCTTTAACTGAGGCCCCGTCTACCCTCTCAGGTGGATGTAAAATATCCCATGACATTATTCAGAGAAGTGTAGTGGAGTTCTCCCTGGTGTCCTGGCCAATGTTTATGCCTCAACCAATACTACTAAGACAGATTATCTGATCATTATCACATTCCCACTGTTTTGTGGGAGTTTGCTTTGTGCAAATTGGTAGCCGCATTCACTACATTACAACAATGACTGTACTTTAAAATTACTTCATTGGTTTGGGACATCCTGAGATTGTGAAAGGCGCTATAGAAATACAAGTTTTTTAAAAAGTTACGGCAGCGGAGTTGGAGCAGCTCCGAGGAGATTCCTGGCCAAAAACAGGAAAGGTTTGAAAATACACGGTTGGTTGATCGACATCTGAAAAAGAAAGTTGAGTTTAACATCAATTAAAATCAATAGAAAATGGTGGGAAACACGATTATGGTTTCCTGATTATACACAGCGAGCAGCAAAGCTAACGTATGTTACTGCCAACCCAGAATACTGGCCCTCATGCCTACTCTTCCTTCTGGGCACTCTCCAGCCCTCTAGTTAAACATTGACTTCAGACTTTAACATTCCCTTCTGTCTCTTCAATGCCTTTTCACAGTCCGATCAGAATGGGCTTTGTATATGGGCTCTTACACCCATTAGGCGACTCTTTGTATCTGAGCAAACTACAGTCAGATTCTGTGTACATATGCCCTCATATATGTTGATGCCACATCCTCAGTCACCTTGCCTTCATCCTGATATCAGCAGTTATCAGTAACTCCCCTCTCTCTCTGAGCGGGGTTTGGGGAAGAGCTTAGAAGAGGCAAAGCAAATGATTCATAGCCCCACGTAGAATCGTAGAATGGTTACAGCACGGAAGGAGGCCATTCAGCCCATCAAGCCCGTGGTGGCTCTCTGCAAGAGCACCTCAGCTCGTCCCACTGCACCGCCCTTTCCCCGTAGCCCTGCAATTTTTTTCCCTTCAGGTACTTATCCAATTCCCTTTCGAAAGCCACAATTGAATCTGCCTCCACCACCCCTTCAGGCAGTGCTTTCCAGATCCTAACTACTAGCGACATTAACAAAGTTTCTCTTCATGTCACCTTTGGTATTTCTGCCAAACACCTTAAATCTGTATCCTCCGGTTCTCGACCCTTCTGTCAATGTAAAAAACATAATTCCAATATATACATTGAGGAGACACTCTCACCTTGAAAAACACAAGGGGCTAGACTTTGCATTAGTGTCCAGATCGCCCAAAGTGGGCGATATTTCCAGCGTTAGCATTTATATTGTTTTTTGTGATCGCCGGAATATCACCCGTTTTCAAATCCGATAGTTTCCACTTTAAAGTTTGGGCGTTAGCCGTAGCAATGAGAAGTGGAGGTTAGCAGCTTTTTCAGTCATGCAAGGCTGTCGTCCATAGCAACAGTCTTTTCCCGTGTTTCAGAAGGTCAGGGGTCATCTGCACAATCGCAGAACAGAGAGAGAGAGAGAGAGAGTCGAGTGTGGTTGTGGTTGGAAAGCTGGTTTTGAGGGATAGTAATTAATTGATTTTTGACCGAAAATAATTTAAAATAATTAAAACGAAATAATGGAGCACATAGAGGAGGTGCTGGGTGATGTAGAGGTGGAGGAGGTGGGTGAAGGTAGTGATCTGGGTGAGGTGGGAGAGAAGATGGGTGCAGAAGGTGTGCAAAGTGTTTTTCTGAGGAGGCCAATGCTGCCCTCGTCCACGAGGTGGAAACCCGTTGGGCCCAATTGACGTGGGAAACCAACCCCCAGCGTTTATCAGCGAACATGGGCGGAGGTCGCTGAAGTGGTCTCGTCGGTGACACGAGGTTCGTGAGCCAAACCAGTGCCACAAGCGCTGGAACAACCTTGTTGGTTCCGGAAGAGTAAGTATTTAATTTATTTATATTTATTTATATAATTGTAATTGTAATTGTAATGATGCAATGATGAATTTAATGCAGATCTGATATATCGTAGTTAGACCGGTAATCATTTAATCCAAACCTCAATCTTAAACAAGTTATTTGCGGACGGTAGATATAGCCATGCATGCGATATGCATGATGTTTACCATGTGTGTTGTGTTGCGTAATGTTATTATTAATAATATGATATCTGTCAGTCATCTGCTATCTGTTGTATCAGTATCTGTAACAGTACCTAGCAATGATCTTACGCTGTGCCATGCTGTTGTCACCTTTTGCAGAAGAAACATTCGAAGAATAGAGCCAGGTGGTGGCCCAGTGGACCTTAGTGCCCTCACTGATCTGGAGGAATGGGCGCTGGCACTTATGGGTATCCACAACCGGTCAGCCACCCGTGCTGCATTGAAACCTATCCTCATGCCACGTGAGTAAAGTATAAACCATTGGGTGATGTAAAGTAAATTAATGCCACTCATATCCGTATAATATATGATTGATAATTGATGATATATTGTATTTTATTGATGCAATGTTATGTAATGTTATGTTGTTATGTAATGTTATGTAATTAATGATGGGAACATGAAAATCATTGTAATGCAGATTCTGTACTATCATGATGTTCATTAAATGTGATGTCTGTCATTATTTTTATAGCAGTAGTGTTGCTCTCATGCATATGCCTGTGTAGCGTTTGGATTCCCATGTAACCCTAGAACCACTTTCTCCTCTAATTACCTCATTTATGTTTGGTAGCTCAGCCAAAAGCGCAGGTCTTGCAGGCCTTACAGGAACTGAAGGCACCTATGGATCCGGTGGTGATAATTGTTTCTGCAGGCGAGGAGCCCCGTATCTCGCCCGTCCTGCTGCAGATCCTCCTCTCCACGGAGGACAGTGAAGAGTGGAGGAGGAGCCCTGCAGCAGTCGTATCCTGCGGCCATGTCCTCCTCGACCGAGGAGGTAGCAGGGCCAAGCGCTTTGCCGCAGGGCACCCCGAGTGATTCCATGCTGGCGCCGACCCCGCGGAAGTTGGTTTGGCGCAGTTGGACTGCTCCAAGAGCGGCGGATCTTACTGTGGACATAGTAAACTTGTGCAGGAAGAGCGTCGAAATTGGTTGGGAGCTTAGCCAGACAATGGACGGTTTATTTGGCCAGGTTGCCACTCTGTCCGCAAACATCAATGAGAAGATGACACGGACAGCGGTGGCCCTGGAGATAATAGCCAGCAACATTGGTGCCAGAGGGCTATCAGTGGTCCCAGAATCTGGCATTGCACCCCAAGGTGCCACACCCACCTTGCCAGAGACACATGTGAGTCAGGAGGAAGCTCTTGCTTCTGGCTCGGAGGATGTTTCCTTGGAAATATCCTCTCCATCATTGGCCCAAACAACGGATCTGCCGTCAACCCCCCCCCTCCCGCCCACGCCACCCCCCCCCCCCCCCCGGGTGCACTGCAGCAAAGCGGCTTGGAGTTGGTAGGGGAAAGGGAAGAGGTGTGGGACAGATCTGGGGCGGTGGAGAAGGAAAGGGGGCGTGGCCGCAGGTAGGGATGGAGGGAGGGAGTGGGTTTGTTACTTGTTGTATGTTTACTTTAAAAAAAATTATTGCCTGGTGGGTTGGTTATTAGGGTAGTAGTTTAAATTGTTTGTTGTTGTTTTGCAATTTTTGGGATGGTTTGGGGGGGGTGCATGCATTTTTACTAAAATCCTTGTTGTATTTGTTATTTACTGTGATGTTAAAATGGAGGGGGGTGCTGTTGTGTTGTGTTATGTTTCTGAATTTTAAATTTTTTTTTATTAACATTAATCTAAAAACATTTAATTTAACATTGTTGTGCATTGTCTTCAGATAGCTGTGATGTTAAACACTGGCAAGTCCATACCATGACAGGCGAACATTAAATGTAACATAAATCAACTGTAACTGTAACTGTCACCAACATAATGCAAAGCGTTCATTTATGAGCTGCAGACACAACAGTCTTGCAGCTGCGTAGCCACCACGGGCCCTTTCCTGTGGTCTAGATGGGGGTATGGTCATGGTTTCAACGTCAGTCTGAATTTCTTCCCCAAGATCATCGTCTACCTCTTCATCCGCCTCTCCTCTCACCTGAGGTGGACCGACAGTCCCATCTGGCAATTCTTGTCCTCTCCTGGTAGCTAGGTTATGCAACATGCAGCACACCACAATGAACTGAGCGACCTGCTCAGGGTATTGTAATTCACCTCCTGAGTAGTCCAGGCATCTGAAGCGCTGCTTGAGCACTCCAATTGGCTTTTCGACGATATTGCGTGTGGCTACGTGGCTTTTGTTGTATCGCTTCTCGGCTTCTGTCAGGGACTTACGCAGGGGGGTCATCAGCCAGCTGGCAAGACCATATCCTTTATCACCCAGCAACCAACCGTGTACTTGTGGCTGACTCTTAAACAGGTCAGATACAGTGCTCTCGCACAAGATGCGCACATCATAGATGCTGCCTGGAAATTTTGCATTTACTAGCATGATTATTTGCTTGTGGTTGACAACGAGTTGCACATTCAGGGAGTGGAATCCCTTTCGGTTCCGAAAAACCTCTGCATCCTGAAAAGGTGCTCGCATGGCTATGTGCGTGCAGTCTATTGCTCCTTGCACCTTGGGGAAGTTTTCTTGAGAAACCTAGAACCCTCTCACTCTGTGCCTCCCTGGTCATAGGGAAGCTTATAAAGTCCATCCTCCAAGCGTAAAGGGCTTCAGTCACCTGTCGAATGCAGCAATGTGTGGCATGCTGAGAGATAGTGCAAATGTCGCCAACTGAGGCCTGAAAGGAGCTCGAGGCATAGAAGGAAAGTGCCACAGTAACCTTGACCTCAATGAACAGTGCGGTCCTGATGGTGCTGGTAGGCTGCAGATCTCCCCTAATGAGTTGGCATATCTCACTGATGACCTCCTTTCGGAAGCGCAGTCTCTTAAGGCACGTGTTCTCGGACAAGTTCAGGTAAGACCACTTCTCTCTGTAAGTGCGTTGGTTGTAAGTTCTCCTCTTCCTCAGTCTACCACCTCTTTGATTGGGCACATAATACTCTTCAATATACCTTCTCCCATCTCTAGTCTGCAACATGTGAGTAGTCATCAATACTGGCTGAGAAATTACAGGCCTCATTACAATTACTATTATACGTATTCTTCAGAAATAATACATTTTCCTCCTAAAACTTATAAAAGAAATTCAAGTCGTTAACAATATAAGATGTTTCTTCAGATTTTATATTCACCATAAAACAACTCTTAGATTTAATCAAAACTCCCTAGAACCGGAAGCAGCCTTTTATATGAAAAGTCCTTCGATTTACAAAATGGATTCCATACTGCTGGGTTAAGGTCAGGTGAGTGCAGCTTTTTTTCAGCGTTTTTTTGGGCGAGCGATCTTTTCGGCGATATATGGCCGAGATGCCGAAAGTAATGCTCGACGATATTCTGGATGGTGTCTGGGCGTTAGTTTTCTTTAAAAACTGTATTCTGGGTGTTAGATCTCTTAATTTTCAATGAAATACGAACTCCGATTGTAGTTTTAATGTAACTTTATTCTGGCAGCAGCAACAAGCTTCTGGCTTTAAGCCAGGCCTTTATCCTTCTGAGACCACATGGCCAAAATGGCTGTACTTATACCTGGTTCAATTTACAGAAAAGAACTCGCCTTCTTTGACCTTATTGGCTCAATTAATAGTGTGTTAACCTTTAATTGGCTCGCTATCCAAAGGTCCTAAAATGTCAAGTTGATTGATGACTTAATGCAACATGCTGAGTTGCACGTAGCAGCTTTGACTTGGGGTCTGTGAATTTTCACAGCCTGTCTGAATGCAGCCTGTTTGAATTCTCTATCACTGGGCTATTGTTGACATTATATGTTTCTTCAGATTTTATATTCACCATAAAACAACTCTTAGATTTAATCAAAACTCCCTAGAACCGGAAGCAGCCTTTTATATGAAAAGTCCTTCGATTTACAAAATGGATTCCATACCGCTGGGTTAAGGTCAGCCCTGAATGTGCAATTCGTTGTCAACCACAAGCAAATAATCATGCTAGTAAATGCAAAATTTCCAGGCAGCATCTATGATGTGCGCATCTTGTGTGAGAGCACTGTATCTGACCTGTTTAAGAGTCAGCCACAAGTACACGGTTGGTTGCTGGGTGATAAAGGATATGGTCTTGCCAGCTGGCTGATGACCCCCTTGCGTAAGTCCCTGACAGAAGCCGAGAAGCGATACAACAAAAGCCACGTAGCCACATGCAATATCAGCGAAAAGACAATTGGAGTCTATCTAATTCTTGGTGGTAACTTGATGCTGAAACTAACGTTAGCAATAAATAGGCGATAAATGATGTTGGTTTCCATTTTTAGGGAAAATGGGCGATAAATGGGCGTTATACTTCATCTCAGTGGTTAAATGGGCGGTAAGTGGGCGGTAGCAAGGTGAAACTGATGCAAAGTCTAGCCCAGAGAAATGAGCAAACTTAGTAGAAGTTGGCAGAAGGATTAGAGGGGAGTTGAGAACTTTTTTCACCCAGAGGGTGGTGGGGATCTGCAACACACTGCCTGAAAGGATGATAAAGGCAGAAACACTCATCATATTTAAAAAGTACTTGGATGTGTACTTGAAGTACTGTAACGCACAGGGCTACGGACCAAGAGCTGGAAAGTGGGATTAGGCTGCAGAGCTCTTTTTCGGCCAACACAGACATGATGGGTCGAATGGCCTCCTTCTGTGCTGTAAATTTCTATATTTTTATGATAACAAAGTTACAGCAATATTTCTTGCATTCATAATCAGAAAGAACTTGTTTTACATATGCCTTGCATGTCCTCAAGACAACCCAAAGTGCTGCACAGTCAACTAGCGTAGTCACTGTTGTTTGTAGGCAAACACGGCAGCCAATTTGTGCACAGCAAGATCCCACAAAACGTGAGAGAGATAATTGACCAAATAATCTATGTTTGGAGATGTTGAATAATGTGTCTAAATAATTAAGATCCTGGTGAAGGAGTAAAATTGCTCCAACTGAACACATTATGTTGCCTCCTTTGGCTATGTTGTCTTTCCTGGCCTGTTTGACTGTGAGTATTCAGGGAGACTCCCTTAATGCCATTGTGCTATATTAATGTTGCAATTAGGCAACTGGTGAATGAAGAAGTGAGTCAGGGGGCTGGAATTTCCCCCCCACTCAAAAGAAAATGGGTGGTTTTAGAGCGTGGGGGCAGTTAAAGTGTTAAAAATAGGATTCCTGACCTGGTCTCGCCTCCAACCCGTCCACTTCTGGTTTTGCCAAAGGGACGGGGCGGGCGACCAACCCCCTCCCAGAGGGCGGTACCTCAATTTAAATATTGTAATGAGGCTGGAAGCCTTTTCCCTGTTCATGTTGTGCTTAACTGCCTGTGGACGTGTTTCACACAATTCGTGAAACCTGGCAGTTAAACTGAAGCAGGAGGTAAGTGGCTTTATTTCCACCTCCTGGATCCAGGGTCCTGACCTAACCCACCCACAGCAATCGGAACCCCTCCCCCAATCCAGGGGCCTCCAATTCACCATCCCAGGCCTCCCCGCACCACTCCCCCCCAACACTGATGATGAGGATGGCGACGATCCTCCAGTGGCCAGCCCTGATCCTCTCTCCACCCCACCCCAGAATTCCCGGCCGACACCTGATCTGATCCCCTACCCCTGCCAGTCCTCTCCCCCCCACTTCTGATCCCCGAACCCGGCCGATTGCCAATCCCTCCCCTTCCCTCCCACGAATCGGCCCCTCGCTCCTGAGGCCTACCCACCAGCAGCTGGCCATCAGCCTCTCAATCAGGCTGGCTGTGGGTGGGAATCCAAGATCCCGCATTCAAATCAGGCTCTGCATGAAAGTCAGCAGGACCTGTGGGAAACCCATTCTTCCGGGTTTCCTGCCCAGCTCAGAGGCCCCCTGCCCCCACTTCCTTGAGAAAATTCCGGCCAGAATTTGCAAGCTAGAAAGAGTTGCTGAATGCTGGTATGTGGAAAGTTGCATTGAATGGTAATAAATCTATTCCTTCATTATTTATTATTCAATGTCAGAGTATAACAACCCATAACACTGGACCTACAAAGTCGAATCTGATTCTAACTTTCCCTGACATGAACCCTATAAAAATATTGGCGATAGGGGAGAAAAAGGCTGTTTGAGTGGGGAGGGGATGTTGGAGGTAGGAGATCATGTGATGAAGCCTCCAACGTCCAATCAGAATTTACGACTCTGGCTGGGTAGCATGTGAGGTGATCAGCAATGGGAACCCTGGCAATTTTTAATCTGCTCCTTAGTCCAGGGACGTTGAGATCCAATTGGAACGGCTCAACCACTGCCTGAGCCGAGATCAGCTCAGTCAACACAGATGGAACAGGCTGAATGGCCTACTCTCCTCCTATGATCCTTAGCAGCTATGAAACGATGATGGGTTTGCATACCTTAGTACGCACACCAGACAGAACCCTTAAAAAGAAAAGAAAACTTGTATTTATATAGCAACTTTCACAACCTCAGTGCCAATGAAGAGCAGTTACATTTGTAATGTAGGAAATGCAGCAGCCAGTTTGCACACAGCAAGGTCCCACAATTGAAAATGAGATTAATGACTAGATAATCTGTTTTTTAGTGATGTTGGTTGAGGGATAAATATTGGCCAGGATACCAGGGAGAACTGCCCTTCTTCAAATATTGCCATGCAATCTTTCGGTTTAACGTCTCACCCGAAAGGCAGCACCTCTGACAGTGCAGCGCTCCCTCAGCACTGCACGGGAACATCAGTTTAGATTATGTACTTAAGTCTCCGGAGTGGGACTTGAACCCACAACCTTCTGACTCAGAGGCAAGTATGCTACCCACTGAGCCACAGCTGACACTGTAACTCAATGAAATGTACTTAATGAAACAGGGGGTATCTGTTCATCAGCAATTTAAAGGTATAACTTAACATATAACTTTTCTTGAAAATAGAAGGTTGAGGGGTGACCCTAATAGAGATCGAAGCGAATAGTTTGGATGGGTTTAAGTGGAAGTTAGATAAGCTGATGAGGGAGAAGGGAATGGAGGGTTATGCTGACAGAGTTAGCTGTGGATGGATGGATGGAGGAGGCTCAATGGGGCATAAACAACACTAGTTGGGCTGAATGGCCTGTTTCTCTGCTGTATATTCTGCATCATTTTATGTAATATGGTCCTTCTTCCTCCAAGGGAAACTTTAATTATAGCAAGCTTTCTCATGTTTTATTTCAAATTATTCCAGGAAAAGTTACAGTTGTAATATGTATAATTATGGTATGTTGTTTACTGCAGCTAGAATCATTTTTCTAGTTGGTTATTCCTTCCCGTTACAGAATGTTCCAGTTAATTTTAGCTCCAAGTTTTATAGGTAGAGGAAACCAAATAAGGATTTTCTAAGTTTAAATATTCATGGTTTTCTCGAGGAGTGTGCTTGTGGCTAAAGCATGGAAACTGCCAGTCACAGACTCTGTGACCCTGTGAAGCTCAGCACAGTGGTAGAATGTTCGGGACCAGTTGGGGGGAGGGGGGGGAGAGGCCAGGGGGAGAGGACCAGCAGGAGGGGGAGACCAACAGGGGGGGGAGGGAGGGAGACCATCAGGGAGGGAGGACCAGCAGGGTGGGAGGACCAGGCCAGCAGAGACCAGCAGGGAGGGAGGACCAGCAGGGTGGGAGAACAGGCCAGCAGAGACCAGCAGGGAGGGAGGACCAGCAGAGACGAAGACCAACAACAACAACTTGTATTTACATAGCGCCCTTAATGTAGTAAAATGTCCCAAGGCACTTCACAGGAGTGTTACAAGACAAAACAAATAAATTTGACACCGAGCCACATAAGAAGAAATTATGGCAGATGATCAAAAGCTTGGTCAAAGAGGTAGGTTTTAAGGAGCATCATAAAGGAGGAAAGAGAGGTAGAGAGGCGGAGAGGTATAGGGAGGGACTTCCAGAGCTTACGGCCCAGGCAACTGAAGGCACGGCCACCAATGGTTGAGCGATTATAATCAGGGATGCACATTGGGCAGAATTAGAGGAGCGCAGATATCTCGAGGGGTTGTGGGGCTGGAGGACATTGCAGAGACGGGGAGGGGCGAGGCCATGGAGGGATTTGTAAACAAGAATGAGAATTTTGAAATCGAGGCGTTGCTTTACCAGAAGCCAATGTAGGTCAGCGAGCGCAGGGGGTGATGGGTGAGCGGGACTTGGTGCGAGTTAGGACACGGGATGCCGCGTTTTGGATCATCTCTAGTTTACGTTGGGTAGAATGTGGGAGGCCAGCCAGGAGTGCACTGGAATAGTCAAGTCGAGAGGTAACAAAGGCATGGATGAGGGCTTCAGCAGTGGATGAGCTGAGGCAGGAGCGGAGACTAGCAGAGAGGGAGGCCAGCAAAGTTTTCAGCTGGGAGATTCCACAGGGTGGTTCTTCATTTTGTGCCATAATGTAAAGCTGGTGATAGCGAGTTGGCAACCCATTTTACATCTTGCCCCATTTTTACTTCCATTATAGTCAACAGAAATAAAAATGGGGAGAGATATACAGCGGGCAGCCAACTCACTATCGCACAAAGTCACGACCCACGACCTACCCCCACAAGCTCACAAAGGAGATACACATGAACGTAAGAACATAAGAACAAGGAGCAGGAGTAGGCCATTAAGCTTCTTGAACCTTCAATAAGGTCACGACTGATCTTCGACTTCAACTCCACTTTCCTGCCTGATCCCCATATCCCTTGATTCCCCTAGTGCCCAAAAATCTATTATCTCAGTCTTGAATATACTCAATAACTGAGCGTCCACAGCCCGCCGGGGTAGAGAAATCCAAAGATTCACAATCCTCTGAGTGAAGAAATTTCTCCTCTTTACTGTCTTCATCAGAAGGCCATTAGGCCCATCTTAGCTCGTTGATCCATCCAGAAAGACCGTACAATGCCCCTAACACCATAGCACCCAACTGGGTCTGAGATGATTCCAGGGCTTGTTTCCATGACTCTACCTGAAAGTCCATTGATGGTTCTATGTGGAAAAAAAACTCTAATATTAGTCCTAAATCTGTATTTTATTAGTTTGGGCCTATGCCCGTGCTTCCTACTCTCATGGTTTGGTTTGAAGTGGTATTCCAGATTTTCCTTTACAATACCATTTACTGTCTTATCTACCTCAATAAGGTCACTTCACAGTCACTTCCATTTAAGGTTGAAAGGCCCAAGGTCTAGAAATTGGATAAGGCCCAAAAACGGGCGGTGCCACCATCCAGCACTATTTGCCTGCGCCTCGTCTAAATGGTGCAGGCAGCAAGCAAAATTCGTGCTGCCTGCTCATTAACATGATCGGAACACTGATCTCAGGGCTAACCGTGCTGCTGATTGGCTTACTGCTCAGTGGGGGCAGGGGGCAGTAATGATGCAGTCTAATGGCCACCGCAGGTTTTCAGGCCTTATCCTGAGGTGGTCCTGTCTTCCTTGGTGGCAAGGGCTACATCTTCATGATTGGCAAGTTGTGAAGTATTCAGTGGACCACCACGAAATGGGACACCCGCTCCGTCGAGTACTGGAGAGCTCCCCCTGAGTGGTCAAAGTAGCTCCACAGTCGCATGGTGGGGGTGCTTTAATCGTCCACCTATGGAGAAGGTGGCAGCATCGATCACGGTAGATTACGTGAGTGGTAACCTGTGCAGCTATGGAACATCTCAGCATTGATCCACGCAAAACCACATGTGTGCAGTCAGTGGCCGCCTGCACCATGGGGAAGGCCACTATCCTGGCAAAGCCACATGTGTGCACTTCCTGCTTCTCTCTGTTCAGATAGAAGACAAAGGCATTTCTTTCTCCTGGAGCAAAGAGACTCTGTCACCTCACGGATGTAGTGATGGATGGTGAACTGGGAGATGTTAGCTATGTCTTCTGCTGCAGACTGGAAGAATCCACTGGTGAAAGAAATTGAGGGCCACAGTGACTTCTAGGGCCACTGGGAGAGCTGTGGTCACCCTGCTCTGAGGGTGCAAGTCCGTTTGCAGGAGATGGCAGAGTTCTGTGACCACCTCCGAATGCACTGCTGCTGGCTTAACTGGAGGTAAGGCTCTCGGAAGACCCTAGGTTGGTAAGGCCTCCTGCTGAGAGCCCATCTCCTCCTCCTTTCTCCTCCCTCTGTGAGCATCTTCTCTTCTTCTTCACTGCCTCCCTTTCATCTCCCTATGATACTCGAGCGTGAGGGGGACTGCAAGTACACCCCCCACGACTGTGTGCAAGTGGTGTGAGCAGAAGCCATTAAATGGAAAGCAAGGCAGTCTCCACTTGCAGCAACACTCCCAGTGACCTCAGCAACTGGAAACAAGATTATAAAGTTCCAATTGTTGCAGAAGCTTAGACAGAACCGACCAAACTGAGAAATCCTGTCAGCTGCAAGATGCAGCTTATCCCTTTCGCTAAACGCTTGGCCAGTTGGTCATGATTAAGAGAGAGCGGTGACGTCCAAAATGGCAGATCGTGCGTCAAATCAGCGTGGCACGCTCACTGACATCACGATTCGCCTCATTTGCATTTCTGCAGCAAGCGCAGGCAATGGCAGCACTTCTGACTGGCTCAAAATGGGCGGAAGCGAGTCGGCCCCCATTTTTTCTTCAAAATGTGCCTTAATGGCCCAACTTTCTAGGCCCAAATTTCTAGAGTCTTCCCTCTTAATTCAGCACTCTGATACCAGAAATTAGACCCGTGTCTTCCTGGTGTCTTGGTGACCACAACTGGACGCAGTACTCGAGATGTGGTCTGACTGGACCCCTGTGCAGTTTGATCATGGTCTCCTCTCACTTGTACTCTACTGTTAGTGAAGTTACATTTTTTTTAAATCCGTTTACTTCATTTTCCAATGCAGCAGAGAGCATTGTTTCAACAGAGAGCCCCACTGTTAGTCCCCTTTCAGCAATGAAAGAGTTACAGTGAACTCTGTACACTGATTGGTCTCCTGCACGTGAGGAATAGCTACGGAGAACCTTTTTCCTCCTCACTGAGGATGCTCAATGTGTAATTAGTAAGCAGTTGGGTTTTACAATCATCTGTTTCACTTCCCATACCCATTCTACATTGAGATACATTCAAGGCATGTTTCCACTCACACCCACCTCAGCCCCCGTCCCCGCATACCCCCGCCCCCCCCCATACCCTCGCCCCCCCCATATCCCCGCCCCCCCATACCCCCGGTCCCCCCTTACCCCTGTCCCCCCTTACCCCTGTCCCCCCATACCCCTGCCCCCCATACCCCTGTCCCCCATACCCCTGCCCCTCCATACCCCCGCCCCCCATACCCCTGCCCCCCCATACCCCCGCCCCCCCATACCCCTGCCCCCCCCATACCCCTGCTCCACCATCCACACTTCAATTGTGGCACAGGGGTTTAATTCCTTTAACATTGCCTGGTAAGGTATATTATAGCTGATACAAACTCTCTATTTCAACTTCTATAGAATTCGTTAGAATGTGGGACTCGCTACCACAGGGAGTAGTTGAGGTGAATAGCATAGATGGGTTTAAGGGGAAGCTGGATAAATGCATGAAGGAGAAAGGAATGTAAGATTATGTAGATGGGATAAAACAGAAAATGTTGGCAGTCTCAGCAGGTCAGGGAGCATCTGTGGAGAGAAAGCAGAGTTAATGTTTCAGGTCAACGAACCCTCATCAGAAATGGCGAATGTTCGAAAAGAACAGATTCTTAAGAAGCACTGAAAGGTGGAGGAGGAGAAAGAACATAATGGAAGGTCTGTGATAGGGTGGAAGGGAGGCGAGATTAGAGAGACAAAAGGGATGATGGGCCGAATTGAAATGGTAAGGGCCGGAGTTAGGAAACGGTTAGTCCAGATAGGGTGCGAATGGTGGGATAATTACCAGCTGCCATTCGAGACAAAGAGAAGTCCCCCCTCACAAAGATGTTCCCCAAATGAGATGGGAGGCAGGGTAGGTGGAACCCTGGGACATTATGTCAGCCTCCAAACAGGTTCCTGGATGGTCCACTGGGAGATACAGAACTAGCTCCTCACAATGGTGATACCAAGACTTGATAGGCAAATGTGGAGATTTGTCAATGGTGATTGTAATCATAGAATTTTACAGCACAGAAGGAGGCTATTTGGCCCATTGTGCCGATGCAGGCTCTCTGAAAGTGCTACTACTTAGTCCCCCCACCCCCTGCTCTTTCCCCATAGTCCCGCAAATCTTTCCTTTTTAAGTATATATCCAATTCCCTTTAGAATGTTATTATTGAATCTGCTTCCACCGCCCTTTCAGACAGCGTGTTCCAGATCATAACAACTCGACGAGTTTAAAATAAAAATTCTCCTCATCTCTCCCTTCTGGTTCTTTTTTCAATGATCTTAAATCTGTGTGTCCTCTAGTTACTGAGCCCCCTGCCAGTGGAAACAGATTCTCCCTATCTACTCTCTCAAACCCCTTTGAACACCTCTATTAAATCTCCCCTTCATCTGATGGAGATGATCTTTAAACCTTCACCTTAAGGTACAAATCAGAACACCATGTGCTTTACACATCATCATAAGCAGTCCCTCATACAGAGGATGACTGGTTTCCGCCTACCCTGCCTCCCATCTCATTTGGGGAACATTGAGTTCACAGGTGTTTCAATGAAGGGCTTAATATTCCAGATCCTGAATTACATCCTGAAGGGTGGAAGATGCCCATGCGTGGATTTTTTTAACGTGTGGTGGCCGTTGCACACCAGCCACCACTCGGGCTTGTCAGAGCTAGGTCTTGGCCCAGTGGCAAGGCTTACCCAAGTTGACTGGAGATCAGCTCTGCTACACGGACCTAGTGCGCACACATATCGCAGTGTGGGCTGGCCCGTGCTGCCCCTGGGCACTCGCCTCTTCTGGGCCTCGAACTCTCGCCTCTCCTGGGCCCCCGATCACATTGCTCCTCGATCACTCAATGGAAGTAACAGCAGCAATCAAATCGCGGGCACTGCCAAAATTACATCCATGAAACATGCGGATTGTTCCCTGTATTATATTTATCCCACAGGAAAAGTCATGAATGTATTCATTACGCTTCAAAATCAGTTATTGGTTATCATTATCCAGCAAATAATAAAACTGAGGGTGATATCTTATAAACACGTTCATGTTTTGGTGAAGCTAAACCTCCGGCGTTGAAATTCGGTCCCGCCATTTTACCGATTTTACCGCCAGTCGGTGATCACCGCCTCAAGCTGTCAAATTCAGTATTTTTCCCCAAAGATGAGAGAGCAGCGCTAAAAGAGGCATTGCACACTCCTCCTCGGGCACCAAGGGAGCGGTAGTTCAGGAGGCCAGGGGGAAATTTGTTCAGGAAGAGCTCCATGCTTCACTCTTCTCTCCCCCAATCACCACCTCCCCCCCCGCCCCCCCCCCCCACCGCTCCCCGGCCCTAATAGTGGGTGCATTTCCTCCCCCTAAAGTATATCCCTTACTCCTGCAAGGGCAGCTACTTGAGCTCACTGCCCATCCCCCAACCATGCCTGCTCACCTTCATCACTGAGCATCGGACTTACCTTCCAGATTGACCTTCCTGCCACCAAGCCTTTCACTCCCCACTGGACGTGGCTGACTCAGCTGCTTCACCCAATCCCTGACGGTGTCCGGTGAGCCTTTGACCAGCTCCGACCACAGGTTTGGGCCCTACCTCCTCTCGCCGCCTTCAAGTTCTGACCTTCCTCCCTCCAGTGACGTCCTGGCCTTCCTCCCTCCGCCGACGTTCTGACCTTCCTCCTTCCGCCGACGTTCGGGCCTCCATCCCTCCAGTGATGTCCTGGCCTTATTTTCTCTGGCGATGTTCTGGCCTCCCCCCGGCCATTGGTCCCACTCAACTGCGGAGCACTCAGCGAGCACGTGGTGCGCACAATGGCAGTAGCTTCTCTGGCCTCTCTGACCTCTCCTCCTACCATGAAGTGGACCTCTGGCCATCCCAATGCCTGCCCTTAGTCAGGATTTGATACCTGGGAGAGGGAAGCATTATCTCAAATTTCTCACCCCCACTTTCCATGGCCTCGGCTCTCTCACCATCTCACCGAAGGGCGCTGCTCTGCACCAAGCTTACAGCTCGCATGCCGCCATAGGCAACTGGGCCCATACAGAAGAGCCTGATCTCCAGTTGTCTTGGACCCCCTTGCCACTGGACCAAGACCTTGCTCTGCTAAGCCCGTGTGGTAGCTGGTGTGCAATGACCACCCCACGTTAAAAGAATTCACGCACAGACATCTTCTACCCTTCAAAATGAAGTTCGGGACCTGGAACGTCAGGACCCTCATGGACAACCCCAACAGCGACAGGCCGGAACGCTGCACCGCCATAGTTGCCCGGAACTCAGACATTTCAAGGTTGACATCAATGCCCCAAGCGAGGCCCGGCAGCTAGGGGAAGGCCAGCTCAAGAAACAAGGTGGTGGTTACACCTTCTTCTGGAAAGGCAAAACAGAAGAAGAACGCTGTTTTCAGGGAGTTGGCTTCCCCATCGAGCTGGTCGACTGCCTCAGAGACTCCCCCTGCAGGTTCAGGTAATGTCTCATGATTCTCCGGCTCACCTTAGCCCGGAACCAGTGCGCCACAGTTATCAGCGTGTTCGCCCCAACACTCAACGCAACAGATGAGACAAAAGAGGAATTCTATTCCAACATCGAACAATCCCTGTCCCGAGTCCCTACGTACAACAAACTCATCCTCATTGGCGACTTCAACGCCAGAGTCGGTAAGGACACAGACCTCTGGGGAGGTGTGATCAGCAGAGTGGGGGTAGGGAAAACCAACTCCAGTGGTTACCTGCTCCTGACAAAATGCCTAGAACACGATCTTGTCATCACCAACACCTTGTTCCGTCGGAGGGACAAGTACAAGGCATCGTGGCAACACCCTCACTCCAAGCACTGGACATGTTTGACTATATCATCGGCTGAGTGAGGGACCGCAAGGACATGCACGTCACACATGCCATGACAGGAGCCGATGACTGCTGGATGGACCACCGCCTAATCCGTTCTGTCATCAACATCAATATAGCCCCAAGCAGCGATGGCATCAGAAACAATGCCGCAGAAAAATCAACGCCGGGGCACTCAAAGACCCAGTTAAGAAAGCCCTATACAGCCAGCGCCTCACTGCCAATCTGGTGACCCTTGATGACCCCACAAGGCTTGGTCTGCCCTCCAGGCCACCATAAGCAGCGTCTGCAAAGAGACGCTCGGTCACTCAACCAGGAAACACCAGGACAAGTTTGACGAGAACAACTAGGAGATCCAGGAGCTAATAAGCAGCAAGTGCAGGGTATTTCTGAACTTAAAGCAGCAATCCAATTCGGGAGCAACAAAGCAGCTCTACAGGTGGCTGAAGGCCGAAGTCCAACAAAAAACCCGCGACCTAAAGAATAGATGGTGGGTGGAGAAAGCATAGGAGATCCAGAAGTTGGCCGACAACATGACATGCCAGGATTCTTCACCGTAGTTAAGACCACCTAGAGCACCCAAGGCCCCATCCCACTGCTGGCCAAGAACGGAGAGGCAATCATTAAGGACATTGAGGCATTCAGGGCCCGCTGGAAGGAGCACTTCGAAGATCTCCTTAACCGAGACTCTGCCTTCGAGACAAGTGTCCACAACTCCATCCTGCAGCATGCTACCCGCCAACATCTCAGCAAAGCCGCAGCCCTGCACGAGGTAGAAAAGGCCATCCATCAGCTCAAGAACAACAAGGCATCAGGAGCAGATGGAATCCCTGCTGAAGCACTAAAGTATGGCGGAGAAGCACTATTGGCATGAATGCATGACCTCATCTCTCTTAACTGGAAGGAGGAGAGCATGCAGGGAGATTTCAGAGATGCTGTAATCGTGACCATCTTCAAAAAAGGGGACAAGTCTGACTGCGGCAATTACAGAGGAATCTCTCTGCTGTTGGCCACTGAGAAAGTCATCGCAAGAATCCTCCTCAACCGTCTTCTCCTTGTGGCTGAAGAGCTCCTCCCAGAGTCACAATGCAGATTCCGTCCACTAAGGGGTACAACGGACATGATCTTTACAGCGCGACAACTGCAAGAGGAACAGCACCAACCCTTGTACATGGCCTTCTTTGACCTCACAAAGGCCTTTGACACTGTTAACCATGAGGGACTATGGAGCGTCCTCCTCCGTTTCGGCTGCCCCCAGAAGTTTGTCGCCATCCTCCACCTGCTTTACAATGACATGCAAGCTGTGATCCTGACCACCAGATCCACCACAGACCCAATCCACGTCCGGACCGGGGTCAAGCAGGGCTGCGTCATCGCGTCAATACTCTTCTCGATCTTGCTTGCTTCAATGCTCCATCGCACTCTCAACAAGCTCCCCGCTGGAGTGGAACTATAGAACCAATGGGAACCTGTTCAACCTTTGTTGACTCCAAGCTAGATCCAAGGTCGTCCCATCCTCTGTCATCGAATGACAGTATGTGGACGACACTTGCATCTGCGCACATTCAGAGGCTAAACTCCAAGCCATCGTCAACATCTTCACCGAGGCGTACGAAAGCATGGGCCTTACACTAAACATCCGTAAGACAAAGATTCTCCACCAACCTGACCCCGCCACACACCACTGCCCCCTGGTCATCAAAATCCATGGCCCGGCCTCCAACAATGTGGACCATTTTCCATACCTCAGGAGCCTACTATCAGCAAGGGCAGACATCGATGACGTGGTCCAACACCGCCTCCAGTGCGCCAATGCAGCCTTCGGTCGCCTAAGGAAGAGAGTGTTTGAAGACCAGGACCTCAAATCAGGCAACAAGCTTATGGCCTACAGAGCAGTAGTGATATCTGTCCCCTATATGGCTCAGAGACGTGGTCCACATACAGTAGACACCTCAAAGCGCTGGAGTATTACCATCAACGCTGCCTCCGCAAGATCCTGCAAATCCACTGGGAGGATAGACGCACCAACATTAGTGTTTGCGCTCAGGCCAATATCCCCGGCATTGAAGCACTCACCACATTCGACCAGCTCTGCTGGGCGGGCCACATAGTTCACATGCCCGACACGAGACTCCCAAAGCAAGCGCTCTAATCGGAACTCCTACATGGCAAGCGAGCCCCAGGTGGGCAGAGGAAACATTTCAAGGACACGCTCAAAGCCTCTTTGATAAAGTGCAACATCCCCACTGACACCTGGGAATCCCTAGCCCGAGACCGCCCTAAGTGGAGGAAGAGCATCCGGGAGGGCGCTGAGCACCTCGAGTTTCAATGCCGAGAGCATGCAGAAGTCAAGCGCAGGCAGCGGAAGGAGCGTGCGGCAAACCAGACTCCCCACCCACCCTTTCCTTCAACCACTGTCTGTCCCACTTGTGATAGAGACTGTAATTCTCATATTGGACTGTTCAATCACCTAAGAACTCACTCTTAGAGTGGAAGCAATTCTTCCTCGATTTCCAGGGACTGCCTATGATGATGATGATGAGCTCATGAGGGCTTATTCAATTTCCCCACGGATTTCTGTCGGCATCCTCGCAGATAAAACGGAAAAAATGAAGTGTTTGAAAATTTCTTTCACCCACACCCGCACTTCCCCACTGGTGCCATTAATAAATATGTGCTGAAAAAATTAAGTCAACAACTTACCTTTATCTCTGGACGATACCGCCCCGGGATCCCCGATGTACCGACAGCTTTTCCAGTCGATACAACCGCCTGCCAGTGCAGCCGCCAAACCTACCTAATGTTGCAGCCGCGGTGGCAAGGGGGCGTTGCACACTCGATGACGTCGCCACGTGGGTGGCGGTGGAGTGTGCAGCGGTACCTCTTGGCGTCGCCCCCACTGCCCAACTACATTTTTCGGGAGACAAGGAACCCGCTCTGCAGCGACGGTAAGTCCTTAGCCGCCCGTTAGCTGGCTCTCCCCGGCGCTAACAGGTGGCATAACAAATCGAATTTCGACCCCTCCAGCTTTCACACAATCTTCTCCCTTTTCCCCCATTCCCGGCACCGACAAGATCCGTGGCCAAGGTGGCAACCATGTGACCGCCTGTCATGTCACTGAGAGATACATTTTGGCCAGTGTGAGATCGGTTTCTCCCTCCAGTGAGTTTTTGAACTGTAAGTAGATTCTCCACCTTGACAACTCAGCCATGAATAAACCATAGTTTGCCATTGCATTGTGTCATTCAATCTCATTAAAACCCAGTTGGCAGCCAACTGTTGCTCACCAAACCTTCATGTAAATAAATTCAAGCCTCATAATTTGTAGATTCATATTGATCCTGAACCGAAGTGTCAGTAAATATATGTCATCATTTTATTTAGCTTCCATTTTTCTCCTCTTACCGCTCCTCAGTTGAAACTAGAAACCTGTGCTAAAGTAAAGTTCAGGCACTGTGGTTGAGATCAGCGCAGACCAGCATCAAATGTAAGACCTTTCTGGTCGTCATGATTCAGTCCGATACCACACAGTGCATTTATTCACTGAGCCATCTGAGTAAGCCTTCCTTCATGGAACAAGAGCAGATCTTAATCAAACCCCCTACAGACTTGAGGCAACAGGGTTAGAACTTATTGCACTTCATGCAGACTTTTAGCAGATTGAGGAAAAAAATCTCAGTTTTACAGTAAAAAGCAACATCCAAATGCTTCACACAGCTTGAAGCCTTCTTACTCCCCTGGAAAAGCTCTCAGTGACTGTGGTATGCCGAGTGGTAATATTGGCCCAGAAATTGCTGGAAAGGTAATGAAGCGTTCACGGTGCTTGCCACTATTAGTGCGTAATAAACCCCGCATTTTGTGGTAAGGAAGAGATACATTGTGAGTTCTGATTCTCCACAAATGGTTGGACCACATGCATTGCTCCAGCATTAGCCAAAATTACCAGCTCGCTTTGAGCCCCGCACTGTGTGTCATGCAATTGCTGGGTTTACGCCGTTGATATGAATTAATCTTGCCGCAGCCATTTAGAGCGGGCAATCCATGTTATTTACGTGATTTATGGTACTGGCATGTCACGCAACCTTGGAGGTCCACAAAGGGAAGAATGAAACTGTGGACTCTCATTCCAGCAGTTAATAAATTGTTCCGAGAGGATTATTAAATATTGAATGTTTCCTTTCTGTATCTTCTCTCTCTCTCAATCTGCTCAGTGACCGGGATTTTGCTCCCCTCGGCGGGTCCGGGGTGGGCGACATCAGTGGTGGGTCCAGACGCCGCTGCTGGCTCCATCCCGCTCTGTAAAATGACTTTCCATTGATTGGGCTTGTAAAGCCCGCCCAGCGCGCTTCCCGGCCAATTAGAGGAAGCGGGTCTGGTGTCATTTGATAACATGTCATCAGCTGGTTTCCTTAAAGGGACCATGGCCAATGTTATTTTGACATTTGTGCTGTCAGTGTTCTACAGCATTGAGATGCTGAAAACACTGACAATGACGGCACAGAGATGCACGGCTGCACCCAGGCTCTCTCATGACGCCCTCCATATGATTATGGAGGGAGTCACAGCACAAAGGGAGATCCCCTTCCCTTCCCATAGGCGAAAGAGACCTCCCCAGGACACCAACGTAGCCTGGTTGCACATTGCAGAGGAGGGCACAAGCAGGGATATGGTCAGGAGGACCTGGGTGCAGTGCCACAAATGTTTCAATGATCTCAGCAGATCACGAAACGTTAGTACAAAGCCACACTCAACCTGATCCTGCTGTGCCACTCATCACATCCCCATCACTCTGCCTTCCCTACTCTACTCCTGCACATCCTTACTCACACCAACATACCTTGCATATCCATCCATCCCTTTCTACCTATATTATCACATCTCCATCTCACTAACCAAACCTCACACTCACCTTCATCCTGGTATAATCATACCAACTAACAACACACAAAGGTAGGCACTTGGATGTTTTATGCAATGTTCATGTAAAGTTTCGGTTAATGTTGTGTCAAACACTGAAACCTTTATTTTCAACACTTTGCGTGCACCTTTGGAAGTGCCTTAGTGAGTTGCAGTGAATGGTGAGACATAACGGTACCCCTCCACCCTCCCCCCCCCACCCCGCAATGGTCATGAATGTGAAAGGAATGACTTGGGCATTGTATCGATGCTTTATGATGCTGGTGTGGGTGATGCCAACATGTCACATCATGTGACAGCCAGGGTCTACAGCATTAAGTAAAGTAAATCTGGCCATGGTGAGGCCGTCCCTATATGCCACCTCACACAATTAATTACTTTTTAGATGGTCTGGTGGAATTATGTAGTCAATCTCCATCTCCAGGCCAGGTCCAAGACCACCCCAATCTCTGTCGTCGAACTACAGTACGCGGATGATGCCTGCGTCTGCGCACATACAGAGGCTGAACTCCAGGACATAGTCGATGTATTTACTGAGGCGAACGAAAGCATAGGCCTTACACTAAACATCTGTAAGACAAAGGTCCTCCAGCAGCCTGCCCTTGCAGCACAGCACTGCCCCCCCAGTCATTAAGATCAACGGCGCGGCCCTGGACAACGTGGACCATTTCCTCGGGAGCCTCCTATCAACAAGAGCAGACATTGATGACGAAATTCAACACCGCCTTCAGTGCGCCAGTGCAGCCTTCAGCCGCCTGAGGAAAAGAGTGTTCGAAGACCAGGCACTTAAATCTGCCACCAAGCTCATGGTCTACAGGGCTGTAGTAATAACCGCCCTCCTGTATGGCTCAGAGACATGGACCATGTACAGTAGACACCTCAAGTTGCTGGAGAAATACCACCAACGATGTCTCCGCAAAATCCTACAAATCCCCTGGGAGGACAGACACACCAGCATTAGCGTCCTCGATCAGGCCAACATCCCCAGCATTGAAGCACTGACCACACTTGATCAGCTCCGCTGAGCGGGCCACGTGGTCCGCATGCCAAACACGAGACTCCCAAAGCAAGCGCTCTACTCGGAACTCCTTCACGTCAAACGAACCAAAAGTGGGCAGAGGAAATTTTACAAGGACACCCTCAAAGCCTCCCTGATAAAGTGCAACATCCCCACTGATACCTGGGAGTCCCTGGCCATAGATCGCCCTAAGTGGAGGAAGTGTATCCGGAAGGATGCTGAGCACCTCGAGTCTCATCGCCGAGAGCATGCAGAAATCAAGCGCAAGCAGTGGAAAGAGTGTGCGGCAAATCAGTCCCACCCACCCCTTCCCTCAATGACTATCTGTCCCACCTGTGACAGGGACTGTGGCTCTTGTATTGCACTGTTCAGCCACCTAAGGACTCATTTTAAGAGTGGAAGCAAGTCTTCCTCGATTCCGACGGACTGACTATGATGACGATGATGATGATGTAGTCAATCTAGGCCAGCCGTGGCATCGGACCCCACAATAAAGTCTGTCCCCGAGCCACCAATTCCATAGTGCTCCCTGCCCAATGTCCCAGGCTGAACCAGAATGTTCGCAATCATACTTGACGCAAAACTGAGCTTCTGCCCCATAGCCTCTCACAAAGACCACCTACTTCCACCTGCGTAACATTGCCCGTCTCCGACCCTGCCGCAGCTCATCTGCCACTGATACCCTCATTCATGATTTTGTACCTACAGGATCAACTATTCCAATGTTCCACTGACCAGCCTCTCGTCAGTCACTCTCCATAAACTTGAGTTATCCGAACTCGCACCAAGTCTCATTTAGTCATCATCCCTGCGCTCGCTGACCTACATTAACTCCCGGTCCACTAATGCCTCAACTTTAACATTCTCATCCTCATGTTCAAATCCCTCTTCCTCTAGAGCGACACCCTCCAATAAATCTGCCTTCCTCCAACTCTGGTTTCTTGGGCATTCCCCACTCCTTTATCCCACCATTGGCGGCCATACCTTCAGCTGCCTCGGCCCTAAGTTCTAGAAATCGCGCCCTAAACCTCACCACCTCTCGCTCCTCCGTTAAGACTCTCCTTAAAACCTATCTCCTTGGTCAAGCTTTTAGTCACCCATCCTAATATAGAAACATAGAAACATAGAAAATAGGTGCAGGAGCAGGCCATTCAGCCCTTCTAGCCTGCACCGCCATTCAATGAGTTCATGGCTGAACATGCAACTTCAGTACCCCCTTCCTGCTTTCACGCCATACCCCTTGATCCCCCGAGTAGTAAGGACTTCATCTAACTCCCTTTTGAATATATTTAGTGAATTGGCCTCAACTACTTTCTGTGGTAGAGAATTCCACAGGTTCACCACTCTCTGGGTGAAGAAGTTTCTCCTTATCTCGGTCCTAAATGGCTTACCCCTTATCCTAAGACTGTGACCTCTGGTTCTGGACTTCCCCAACATTGGGAACATTCTTCCTGCATCCAACCTGTCCAAACCCGTCAGAATTTTAAACGTTTCTATGAGGTCCCCTCTCATTCTTCTGAACTCCAGTGAATACAAGCCCAGTTGATCCAGTCTTTCTTGATAGGTCAGTCCCACCATCCCGGGAATCAGTCTGGTGAATCTTTGCTGCACTCCCTCAATAGCAAGAATGTCCTTCCTCAGGTTGGGAGACCAAAACTGTACACAATACTCCAGGTGTGGCCTCACCAAGGTCCTGTACAACTGCAGCAACACCTCCCTGCCCCTGTACTCAAATCCCCTCGCTATGAAGGCCAACATGCCATTTGCTTTCTTAACCGCCTGCTGTACCTGCATGCCAACCTTCAATGACTGATGTACCATGACACCCAGGTCTCGTTGCACCTCCCCTTTTCCGAATCTGTCACCATTCAGATAATAGTCTGTCTCTCTGTTTTTACCACCAAAGTGGATAGCCTCACATTTATCCACATTATACTTCATCTGCCACGCATTTGTCCACTCACCTAACCTATCCAAGTCACTCTGCAGCCTCATAGCATCCTCCTCGCAGCTCACACTGCCACCCAACTTAGTGTCATCCGCAAATTTGGAGATACTACATTTAATCCCCTCGTCTAAATCATTAATGTACAATGTAAACAACTGGGGCCCCAGCACAGAACCTTGCGGTATCCCACTAGTCACTGCCTGCCATTCCGAAAAGTACCCATTTACTCCTACTCTTTGCATCCTGTCTGACAACCAGTTCTCAATCCACGTCAGCACACTACCCCCAATCCCATGTGCTTTAACTTTGCATATTAATCTCCTGTGTGGGACCTTGTCGAAAGCCTTCTGAAAGTCCAAATATACCACATCAACTGGTACTCCTTTGTCCACTTTATTGGAAACATCCTCAAAAAATTCCAGAAGATTTGTCAAGCATGATCTCCCTTTCACAAATTCATGCTGACTTGGACCTATCATGTCACCATTTTCCAAATGCGCTGCTATGACATCCTTAATAATTGATTCCATCATTTTACCCACTACTGAGGTCAGGCTGACCGGTCTATAATTCCCTGCTTTCTCTCTCCCTCCTTTTTTAAAAAGTGGGGTTACATTGGCTACCCTCCACTCGATAGGAACTGATCCAGAGTCAATGGAATGTTGGAAAATGACTGTCAATGCATCCGCTATTTCCAAGGCCACCTCCTTAAGTACTCTGGGATGCAGTCCATCAGGCCCTGGGGATTTATCGGCCTTCAATCCCATCAATTTCCCCAACACAATTTCCCGACTAATAAAGATTTCCCTCAGTTCCTCCTCCTTACTAGACCCTCTGACCACTTTTATATCCGGAAGGTTGTTTGTGTCCTCCTTAGTAAATACTGAACCAAAGTACTTGTTCAATTGGTCTGCCATTTCTTTATTCCCCGTTATGACTTCCCCTGATTCTGACTGCAGGGGACCTACGTTTGTCTTTACTAACCTTTTTCTCTTTACATACCTATAGAAACTTTTGCAATCCGCCTTAATGTTCCCTGCAAGCTTCTTCTCGTACTCCATTTTCCCTGCCCTAATCAAACCCTTTGTCCTCCTCTGCTGAGTTCTATATTTCTCCCAGTCCCCAGGTTCGCTGCTATTTCTGGCCAATTTGTATGCCATTTCCTTGGCTTTAATACTATCCCTGATTTCCCTAGATAGCCACGGTTGAGCCACCTTCCCTTTTTTATTTTTACGCCAGACAGGAATGTACAATTGTTGTAATTCATCCATGCGGTCTCTAAATGTCTGCCATTGCCCATCCACAGTCAACCCCTTAAGTATCATTCGCCAATCTATCTTAGCCAATTCATGCCTCATACCTTCAAAGTTACCCTTCTTTAAGTTCTGGACCATGGTCTCTGAATTAACTGTTTCATTCTCCATCCTAATGCAGAATTCCACCATATTATGGTCACTCTTCCCCAAGGGGCCTCGCACAATGAGATTGCTAATTAATCCTCTCTCATTACACAACACCCAGTCTAAGATGGCCTCCCCCCTAGTTGGTTCCTCGACATATTGGTCTAGAAAACCATCCCTTATGCACTCCAGGAAATCCTCCTCCATCGTATTGCTTCCAGTTTGGCTAGCCCAATCTATGTGCATATTAAAGTCACCCATTATAACTGCTGCACCTTTATTGCATGCACCCCTAATTTCCTGTTTGATGCCCTCCCCAACATCAGTACTACTGTTTGGAGGTCTGTACACAACTCCCACTATCGATTTTTGCCCTTTGGTGTTCTGCAGCTCTACCCATATAGATTCCACATCATCCAAGCTAATGTCTTTCCTAACTATTGCATTAATCTCCTCTTTAACCAGCAATGCTACCCCACCTCCTTTTCCTTTTATTCTATCATTCCTGAATGTTGAATACCCCTGGATGTTGAGTTCCCAGCCCTGATCATCCTGGAGCCACGTCTCCATAATCCCAATCACATCATATTTGTTAACATCTATTTGCACAGTTAATTCATCCACCTTATTGCGGATACTCCTTGCATTAAGACACAAAGCCTTCAGGCTTGCTTTTTTAACACCCTTTGTCCTTTTAGAATTTTGCTGTACAGTGGCCCTTTTTGTTCTTTGCCTTGGGTTTCTCTGCCCTCCACTTTTCCTCATCTCCTTTCTGTCTTTTGCTTTTGCCTCATTTTTGTCTCCCTCTGTCTCCCTGCATAGGTTCCCATCCCCCTGCAATATTAGTTTAACTCCTCCCCAACAGCACTAGCAAATACTCCCCCTAGGACATTGGTTCCGGTCCTGCCCAGGTGCAGACCGTCCGGTTTGTACTGGTCCCACCTCCCCCAGAACCGGTTCCAATGCCCCAAGAATTTGAATCCCTCGCTGCTGCACCACTGCTCAAGCCATGTATTCATCTGCGCTATCCTGCGATTCCTACTCTGACTAGCACGTGGCACTGGTAGCAATCCCGAGATTACTACTTTTGAGGTCCTACTTTTTAATTTAGCTCCTAGCTCCTTAAATTCTTTTCGTAGGACCTCATCCCTTTTTTTACCTATGTCGTTGGTACCAATGTGCACCACGACAACTGGCTATTCTCCCTCCCATTTCAGAATGTCCTGCACCCGCTCCGAGACATCCTTGACCCTTGCACCAGGGAGGCAACATACCATCCTGGAGTCTCGGTTGCGTCCGCAGAAACGCCTATCTATTCCCCTCACCATCGAATCCCCTATCACTATCGCTCTCCCACTCTTTTTCCTGCCCTCCTGTGCAGCAGAGCCACCCACGGTGCCATGAACTTGGCTGCTGCTGCCCTCCCCTGATGAGTCATCCTCCCCAACAGTACCCAAAGCTGTTTATATGTTTTGCAGGGGGATGACCACAGGGGACCCCTGCACTATCTTTCTTGCACTGCTCTTCCTGCTGGTCTTCCATTCCCTATCTGGCTGTGGACCCTTCTCCTGCGGTAAGACCAACTCACTACACGTGATACTCACGTCATTCTCAGCATCGTGGATGCTCCAGAGTGAATCCACCCTCAGCTCCAATTCCGCAACGCGGACCGTCAAGAGCTCGAGGCGGATACACTTCCCACACACGTAGCGCCCAGGGACACCGGAAGTGTCCCCGAGTTCCCACATGGTACAGGAGGAGCATATCACATGGCCGAGCTCTCCTGCCATGTCTTAACCTTAGATACCCTTAAATTGGTAATAACAATGTTACAGTTCACTTACTGATATAAAAAATAAAAGAAAAGCTACTCACCAATCACCAGCCAATCACTTACCTCATTGGCTGTGAAGTCACTTTTTGATTACTTTCTACTTCTATTTTGCTTTCTCTCCCGCTGTAGCTGCCTTTGGCTCGATGTCCATTTTGCGTCTTGATTACGCTCCTGTGAAGCACCTTGGGATGTTTTACTACGTTAAAGCTGCTATATAAATGAAAGTTGCTGTTATCCCACAAACAGCAATGAGCTGAATGACCAATTCGTCTGTTGTTGGTTGGGCATCAGAATGGGAGAAAAATATCACGGTAAACACCTCATGCTGAGCGGCTGGAAACTGAAGGAACAATACTGGATAGCGGCATTGTGCAATAGATTAGATCACTGCTGGATCAATATCCGCAGTGATCAGCCCTCACAGCGCCATGATTGCCTTGCTGGAAGATTGATTTCTGAATTTTAATCATAGCATCACACTTTTCAGTATGTCTGCCACTCCTGAAAACCATCCCATGATTCGTGCTTTAGACGTGTTCTGAAAGTTGTATTTCTTTGCAGCTCCACTGGGGTTTATGAATGAATGAGAAGGCAGTTGTCCAATGGAGGAAGGGTAACTGTGCAACCCAGTGATTGCTTAATCAGCAACAACAACAACCTGTACTTATATAGCCCCCTTAACAGAGTGAAACATCCCAAGGCGCTTCACAGGAGTATTATGCAATAAAAATTTGACACCGAGTCGCAGGTGACCAAAAGTTTGGTCAAAGAGGTAGGTTTTAAGGAATGTTTTGAAGGAGGAAAAAGGTAGAGAGGCAGAGAGGTTTATGCAGGTAATTCCAGAGCTTAGGGCCCAAGCAGCAGAAGGCATGGCCACCAATGGTTGAGCGATTATAATCAGGGATGCTCAGAAGGGCAGAATTAGAGGAGCGGAGACATCTTGGGGGAGGGGGAGGTGGAGGGGACGTGGGGCTGGAGGAGGTTGCAGAGATAGGGAGGGGCAAGGCCATGACGGGATTTGAAAATAAGAATGAGAATTTTGAAATAAAGGCGTTGCTTAACCGGAAGCCAATGTAGGTCAGCGAGCATAGGGGGTGATGGGTGAACGGGACTTGGTGCAAGTTAGGACACAGGCAGACGAGTTTTGGATCACCTCTAGTTTACGTAGGGTAGAATGTGGGTAGAATCACACTGCTTTACCTCTCCCTTCCCCCCCTCCCCCAAAACATCAGCATCTTCATCATGAATGGCCAATTCACCTTTTTCTTCTTCGTAGGCATTCCTCCGGAGTCAAGGATGACTTGCATCCACACCAATATTATTGGTTCTAAGGTGACTAATGAGTCCTATGCGGGATCAACAGACTCTGTCACAGGTGGGGCAGGTGGTGGTTGAAGGGATGGGTGGGTGGGGTGCTTGGTTTGTCATACGCTCCTTCCGCTGTTTGGACTTGGCTTCCGCATGCTCCCAACAAAGAGACTCAAAGTGTTCGGCGCCTTCTCAAAAGCTTCTCCTCCAAATTGAGCGGTCTTAGGCCAGGGATTCCCAAGAGTCGATGGGGATGTTACATTTTTTCAAGGAGGTTTTGAGAATGTCCTTGAAGCATTTTTTCTGCCCTCCCGGAAATCGCTTGCGTGACGGAGCTCAGAGTAGAGCGCTCGTTTCGGGAGTCTAGCATCGAGTATGTGGACAATGTGGCCCACCCATCGGAGCCGATCGAGCGTGGTCAATGCCTCGATGCTGAGGATGTTGGCCAATTAGTGCCCTGCACAATATACCAACAATGAGGGATCATTATCAAACCATCACTATGATGCTACCTAACCTTGTGACAGATAAGTCATATTAACTAACAACTCGGGGTTTAATGAGAAAAGGCAGAATGCCTGTTGTGACCCACCAACCTTGTCAGAAACCGCACATCGGAAAGTTACACATCTTATTTGTGCCTTGTTAATTACAGAGAAAAACACAAACTCCCTCAATTTTTTCATTCAAAGTTGTGGTTGACGCCATTGTTACACGGTGTAGACTTTAATAAGCTACAAATCATATCCATGGACCAGCAGCGAGGTCATTTGCAACGCAACTCATCCAATGTCGCTCTTGAAATGAGTCCCAAGAGGAGTTCAGGAGTTCAAATGTCGCTGGCCCCATGCTGCTGATGGAAGTCCAACATTTGTAATATGTCCCTGATGCCTCAGTGGTTGCGTGCACCACCCAGTGTTATACGGATTCTGACAGATCAGGAAAATCGCAGGTTTGCTCCAGTTCTATGGTTAGACAATGGTGGATGCAAAACCCCATCTTATCATAGAAACATAGAAATATAGAAAATTGGTGCAGGAGTAGGCCATTCGGCCCTTCGAGCCTGCACCGCCATTCAATGAGTTCATGGCTGAACATGCAACTTCAGTACCCCATTCCTGCTTTCTCGCCATACCCCTTGATCCCCCTAGTAATAAGGACTACATCTAACTCCTTTTTGAATATATTTAGTGAATTGGCCTCAACAACTTCCTGTTGTAGAGAATTCCACAGGTTCACCACTCTCTGGGTGAAGAAGTTTCTCTTCGTCTCGATCCTAAATGGCTTAACCCTTATCCTTAGACTGTGACCCCTAGTTTTGGACTCCCCCAACATTGGGAACATTCTTCCTGCATCTAACCTGTCTAAACCTGTCAGAATTTTAAACGTTTCTATGAGATCCCCTCTCATTCTTCTGAATTTGTTGCACAGGAGGGCAGGAAAAAGAGTGGGAGAGCGATAGTGATAGGGGATTCAATTGTAAGGGGAATAGATAGGCGTTTCTGCGGCCGCAACCGAGACTCCAGGATGGTATGTTGCCTCCCTGGTGCAAGGGTCAAGGATGTCTCGGAGCGGGTGCAGGACATTCTAAAAAGGGAGGGAGAACAGCCAGTTGTCGTGGTGCACATTGGTACCAACGACATAGGTAAAAAAAGGGATGAGGTCCTACGAAACGAATTTAAGAAGCTTAGGAGCTAAATTAAAAAGTAGGACATCAAAAGTAGTAATCTCGGGATTGCTACCAGTGTCACATGCTAGTCAGAGTAGGAATCGCAGGATAGCGCAGATGAATACGTGGCTTGAGCAGTGGTGCAGCAGGGATGGATTCAAATTCCTGGGGCATTGGAACCGGTTCTGGGGGAGGTGGGACCAGTACAAACCGGACGGTCTGCACCTGGGCAGGACCAGAACCAATGTCCTAGGGGGAGTATTTGCTAGTGCTGTTGGGGAGACATGGGGATGGGAACCAATGCAGGGAGACAGAGGGAAACAAAAAGGAAACAAAAGCAAAAGACAGAAAGGAGATGAGGAAAAGTGGAGGGCAGAGAAACCCAAGGCAAAGAACAAAAAGGGCCACTGTACAACAAAATTCTAAAAGGACAAAGGGTGTTAAAAAAACAAGCCTGAAGGCTTTGTGTCTTAATGCAAGGAGTATCCGTAATAGGGTGGATGAATTAACTGTGCAAATAGATGTTAACAAATATGATGTGATTGGGATTACAGAGACGTGGCTCCAGGATGATCAGGGCTGGGAACTCAACATCCAGGGGTATTCAACATTCAGGAAGGATAGAATAAAAGGAAAAGGAGGTGGGGTAGCATTGCTGGTTAAGGAGGAGATTAATGCAATAGTTAGGAAGGACATTAGCTTGGATGATGTGGAATCTATCTGGGTAGAGCTGCAGAACACTAAAGGGCAAAAAACGTTAGTGGGAGTTGTGTACAGACCTCCAAACAGTAGTAGTGATGTTGGGGAGGGCATCAAACAGGAAATTAGGGGTGCATGCAATAAAGGTGCAGCAGTTATAATGGGTGACTTTAATATGCACATAGATTGGGCTAACCAAACTGGAAGCAATACGGTGGAGGAGGATTTCCTGGCATGCATAAGGCATGCAGGTACAGCAGGCAGTTAAGAAAGCAAATGGCATGTTGGCCTTCATAGTGAGGGGATTTGAGTACAGGGGCAGGTGTTACTACAGTTGTACAGGGCATTGGTGAGGCCACACCTGGAGTATTGTGTACAGTTTTGGTCTCCTAACTTGAGGAAGGACATTCTTGCTATTGAGGGAGTGCAGCGAAGGTTCACCAGACTGATTCCCGGGATGGCGGGACTGACCTATCAAGAAAGATTGGATCAATTGGGCTTGTATTCACTGGAGTTCAGAAGAATGAGAGGGGACCTCATAGAAACGTTTAAAATTCTGACGGGTTTAGACAGGTTAGATGCAGAAAGAATGTTCCCAATGTTGGGGAAGTCCAGAACCAGGGGTCACAGTCTGAGGATAAGGGGTAAGCCATTTAGGACCGAGATGAGGAGAAACTTCTTCACCCAGAGAGTGGTGAACCTGTGGAATTCTCTACCACAGAAAGTAGTTGAGGCCAATTCACTAAATATATTCAAAAGGGAGTTAGATGAAGTCCTTACTACTCGGGGGATCAAGGGTTATGGCGAGAAAGCAGGAAGGGGGTACTGAAGTTTCATGTTCAGCCATGAACTCATTGAATGGCGGTGCAGGCTAGAAGGGCTGAATGGCCTGCTCCTGCACCTATTTTCTATGTTTCTATGTTTCTATGATCCAGAGTCTATGGAATGTTGGAAAATGACTGTCAATGCATCCGCTATTTCCAAGGCCACCTCCTTAAGTACTCTGGGATGCAGACCATCAGGCCCTGGGGATTTATCAGCCTTCAGTCCCATCAATTTCACCAACACAATTTCCTGACTAATAAGGATTTCCCTCAGTTCCTCTGTCTTACTAGACCCCTTTTATATCTGGAAGGTTGTTTGTGTCCTCCTTAGTGAATACCGAACCAAAGTATTTGTTCAATTGATCTGCCATTTCTTTGTTCCCAGTTATGACTGCCCCTGATTCTGACTGCAGAGGACTACGTATGTCTTTACTAACCTTTTTCTCTTTGCATACCTATAGATGCTTTTGCAGTCCATTTTAATGTTCCCTGCAAGCTTCCTCTCGTACTCTATTTTCCCTGCCCTAATCAAAGCCTTTGTCCTCCTCTGCTGAGTTCTAATGCACATGAAAAGAGCTTCATTGGTTGTGAAACACAACATAGAAACATAGAAATTTACAGCGCAGAAGGAGGCCATTTCGGCCCATCGTGTCCGCGCCGGCCAACAAAGAGCCGCACGGCCCTCGGTCAGCAGCTCTGAAGGTTACATATAAAACTATGAACAATGAACAATGGAGGAAAAGTAAAGAGCACCCAGCCCAACCAGTCCACCCCACACAACTGAGACACCCCTTGCACCGAAACATTGTACACTCCACCGCAACCGGAGCCATGTGATCACTTGGGAGAGGCAAAAGCCAGATAAAAACCCAGGCCAATTGGGGAAAAAAAATCTGGGAAAATTCCTCTCCGACCCATCCAGGTGATCGAAACTAGTCTAGGAGATCACCTTGGCTGTATTTGAGTTCCTGCAGTACTTACCATCATATCTGCGCCAGCCAACAAGAGGTTATCCAGTCTGATCCCACTTACGAGCTCTAGGTCCATAATATGAGAAAGAAAGCAAGAATTTGCATTTATACAGCACCTGTCATGTTCACAAGCCATCCTAATGTGTTTCACAACCAATGAAGCTCTTTTCATGTGCAATCACTGTTGTAATGTAGGCAAGCACATAGCATGGTCCCTCAAACAGCAATAATTTGTTTCTGTTGGTGTTGTTTGAGGGACGAAATGGTGGTCAGAATTCCCCAGCTCTTCTTCATAGCACCTTTTGATCTTTTACACGCACCTGATAGGGCAGACGGTTTAACGTCTCATCCAAAAGATGACACCTCCAGCAGTGCAGCACTCCCTTGGTACATGCACTGAAGTGTTAGCCTAGATTACGTGCTCAAATCCTACAGCGGGTTTGAATCCACGACCTCAACCAACGTTTCCTCTAAGCGGCCTGGCTGTGTGGCCACGCAGCTCTCGACCAATCCCGTGCAGCCCGGGACCGGCTTTTTCAATGTTAAAGTTCGCACATGCACGAAACTATGAGTGGATCCCGCAGCCCCTTAAAGGGGCCGTGCACCCAAAAACAATTATGAGGAACATTGCTCATAACTTAGAGGCGAGAGTACTACCAGCTGAGCCAAGCTGACACTACCCTAACCATCCAAAACCCCTTGCATGTTTCTGAATAAAAATTATTTTTTACCCTTTTGATCATGAAGGAAGACCACCATTAAAACGTTACAATGGTTGAACACTTTGTAACTGTACTCAGGGAGTTAATATCTGACTGGCTTGGAATAATTGGGCTGGTTTGGCATATATTATAGACAGCCTCTTAACATCGATGATCAATGACAGTCATAGTCTTTCTAACACTAGAATACAAAGAAAGCATCAGAGATTTAAATGCTAATCTGATTCTCTGCGGGATATCAGTCACAGAGAGCTGTGCGGAATGTAATTTTGCCCACATATGCAGAAGGCAGAATTGAAGGGGTTTCAGCACATTGTGCGCGGCAGATTAATGTCATGCAATTTTCTGGAAGCACTTGCGGCCCCACAGATTACCCAGAGTGCATTGTTCTCTTTGAATGGCAAGAAGCTCTGCAATATGATGGTGAGTTTTGCCTCTCTGCACTTGGTCATATAACACGAGCTGTGAGCATTTCTTATTTAAAATCATTCACATTTATACTTTTCCTTTTATTTGGCTGACTAACTCTTTCACATGTGGAGTAGGATTATGTCTAATTATACTTGTGTAGAGCACAGGCCCGTGACTGCTGGTGGGAGTCGAGGGAGCAATTTGATGGGATGCATTGAGAGTATTGCACAAGAAGAACATTGCACCGTATAAAGCTTATTGGTTTAAGTGATATTTTATTTCCTATCGTGCATCAGCATTAAGTCAGTACTGCTGACAGCACTGTATAGGATCTACACACAGTTCGTATTCAAAGAAATAACTTGAATTTATATAGTGCCTTTCACGACCTCAGGACGTCGCAAAGCGTTTTACAGTCAATGAAGTAAATTTTGATGCATGGGGTATTAAGGGTTACAGAATCAAGGCGGGTAGATGGAGTTAAGATACATATCAGGCAACATCTAATTGAATGGCACAACAGGCTCGAGGGGCTGAATGGCCTACTCCTATTGGTGGCGGTGTGAGCTGTGAGGAGGATGCTAAGAGGCTGCAGGGTGATTTGGACAGGTTAGGTGAGTGGGCAAATGCATGGCAGATGCAGTATAATGTGGATAAAGGTGAGGTTATTCACTTTGGGGGCAAAAACATGAAGGCAGAATATTATCTGAATGGCGGCAGATTAGGAAAAGGGGAGGTGCAATGAGACCTGGGTGTCATGGTTCATCAGTCATTGAAGGTTGGCACACAGATACAGCAGGCGGTGAAGAAGGCAAATGGCATGTTGGTCTTCATAGCTAGAGGATTTGAGTGTTGGAGCAGGGAGGTCTTACTGCAGTTGTACAGGGCCTTGGTGAGGCCACACCTGGAATATTGTGTTCGGTTTTGGTCTCCTAATCTGAGGAAGGACGTTCTTGCTATTGAGGGAGGTTCACCAGACTGATTCCCAGGATGGCTGGTCTGACATATGAGGAGAGACTGGATCAACTTGGCCTTTATACACTGGAGTTTAGAAGTATGAGAGGGGATCTCATAGAAACATATAAGATTCTGACGGGACTGGACAGGTTAGATGCGGGAAGAATGTTCCCAATGTTGGGGAAGTCCAGAACCAGGATAAGGGGTAGGCCATTTAGGACTGATATGAGGAGAAACTTCTTCATTCAGAGAGTTGTTAACCTGTAGAATTCCCTACCGCAGAGAGTTGTTGATGCCAGTTCATTGGATATATTCAAGACGGAGTTAGATATGGCCCTTACGGCTAAAGGCAACAAGGAGTATGGAGAGAAAGCAGGAAAGGGGTGCTGAGGGAATGATCAGTCATGATCTTATTGAATGGTGGTGCAGGATTGAAGGGCCGAATGGCTTACTCCTGCACCTATTTTCTATGTTTCTATGTTTCTATTTTCCTAAGTAGTCAATATTGTAATGTAGGAAACGCAGTAGACTATGTGTGCAGAGGAAGATCCCATAAAGAGCAATGAGACAAATGACCAGCTAATCTGTTTCAGTGATGTTGGTTGAAAGAAAAATATCAGCCAGGACATCGAGAAGAACGCCCATGATCTTCTTCGAAATAATGCAATGGAATCTTTTGCAGCCACCTAAGAGGGCTGGCAGGGCCGCGGTGTAATATCTCATTTGAAAGGTAGCAACCGCGTCAGTACAGCACTCCCTCGAATACTGATTTTGTGCTGAGGTCTCGGAGTGGGACTACGAACCCACAACCTTGGGGGCAAGAGGCCACTGAGCCACGGCTGACACCAGTCTTACTTGTTCAAATGTATTAATGTAGGTATGGAACATGCGGCTTAAAGAGATACAAAGAAATGAGTGTCAAAAAAATATGCCAATCACACAGCGGGTTGACAAAATTGCATTGAAAGGGACCAGCTGCTCATCACATTGTGACAGAAATACACTTCTCTCTCCCCACCCCCACAATAAATCTTTGCCCCACACTTTTCTATGAAGACAGTGCCCCTTTAAACCATATGCTCTCAGAGAAGTATTTATAAAAGAAAAATAAATATGAGAAACAGCAATAAATTTCAGAGGAATGTACGATATTTGGGAAAAAGAAATATTTTTTTTGAGGTCCCAAATAGCACAGAGGATATGGGAAAAGGAAATAATGTTTTTTTTGGGTCCAGGCTGCAGTTTCGCCATTGGTCCACTAGAGGGCAGTAACACTCACTTTTTGATAGGAAGAGACATATTTGGTCGAGTGCAGACACAGCGCCGTGAGGAGAGGGGTCTATGTTGATGACACCCGCAGCACTGATTAACCTTTGCCAATGGTTCCTTTGTTGTTTTCTGGTGCAATTCCACACAAACCATAGGAAGCTCTTTAATGTCAGAGAAACGTGAAGTCACTGTAATTTACTGTTTGGGATCTGACAGTAACCAACGGTGACTGTAGGGGAGCCAAAAATAGCACAATTTTACATAAAAGAAACAAGGTTATTTCTATCAAATTAACTGAGGCAGAAGAACAGAAGCTGCATTTCCTCAGAGGAGTGGACTTGCTTAATCTCTTTAGTATATATTATTGGTATATGATTCATAAACCAATGACATCAATACACAGGTGCTGTACTGGTTTCTGTGAGAGTGCAGCTTGAGGCAAAACGATGATCAAATCCTGCCAGCTAGTGTCTACCGCAACACAAAGAAATATGGCAAAGGTCAGGGTTGCAGTTTCCAAATCCTTTATTTATGCAGGTGAACTGTAAGAATACAAAACAAGATCAACAATACTTCTTCTTAGGCAGTCCCTCGGAGTCGAGGATGACACTAAAATGACTTCTCGGGTGGCTGAAGAGTCCAATGCGGGACCTACAGTCTCAGTCACAGGTGGGGCAGACGGTGGTTGAAGGAACGGGTGGGTGGGGTGCTTGGGTTGTCATGCGCTCCTTCTGCTTGGCTTCCGCGTGCTCCCGGCGAAGAGACTCGAGGTGTTCAGCGCCTTCCCGGATGCTTCTCCGCCACTTTAAGCAGTCTTGGGCCAGGAATTCCCAGGTTTCTTGTAATACATCATCAAGGGTAATAATACTTGAGAACAGGTATAATAATCTAAAAACAATCCAATAAAGAGACAATAAAAGAGGAAAATACTCACTTAACTGTGGTTCTGGAGGGGGGTCACATTAACAGGGAGATCTGGTCACTAAATTAACAGGGAGCAAAATATCTACCCTGTCCATGTGTCCTAAAATGTCTCCTGGAGCCCGAAGGGCGCCACCCTGTGGTTAAAAATGGTAAACTAAAGGACGGTGTCTCATGAAGACCATCACAGGTACCATCTTAATCGTCACAACAAGGACCAGTTGTTTTGTTAGAAATCATGTTTTGACACCGATAATTTATGTCGGTAGAGAATCATTGCTCTCTTTAGAGAGTGTCCCATGGGTCACACACGGCCCCAATTTCTGCCACCCCACCTCGCAGCCCACGGAACTCGGTCCTATTTATGCTGATATTTCTCATTTGCTAGATTGTTGTGTTAGAACTCCATGGGCCCAGAGGTTTGGAAATCCCCCAGACTTTTCCTGAAATTACACGGTTATTTCTGTCACATTAACTGAGGCGGAAGATTAGAAATTGCATCTCCTCAGAGGAATGGACTGGCTTAATCTCGGACACAGACCCATCTCCTCACAGGACGGTGTGTGCACGCTACTAAAAATGCATAGCATTGGTGCCTAATCACTACAAGTAGCGACGGAGGTCAATAAAGGCCATAAAAAAGCAAACCAAGCACTGGGGGTTGTTTCTAGATGGATAGAATTGAAAAGCAGAGAACTTATGTTAAACTTGTATCAAACTTTGGTTAGACCACACGTGACGTACTGTGTGCAGTACTGGTTTTCACGTTATTAAAAAAGATATAGAGGCAGAAGGTGGATGTATATTGGAGAAGGTGCATAAAAGATTCATAAGGAATTGATACCAGAACTGAGAAGATATACTTCTCAGGAAAGGCTGAACAGGCGGGGGATCTTTTCTCTAGAACAGAGAAGGCTGAGGGCTGACCCAATAGAGGTTTTAAAGACAAGTGGACATAAAAGATCCCATGGCACTATTTCAAAGAAGAGCAGGGGAGTTATCCCCAGTATCTTGGCCAATATTCATCCCTCAATCAACGTAACAAAAAAAACAGATTATCTGGTCATTATCACATTGCTGTTTGTGAGAGCTTGCTGTGTGCAAATTGGTTGCTGCATTTCCTACATTACAACAGTGACTACACTTCAAAAAGTACTTGATTGGCTGTAAAACGCTTTGAGACATCCAATGGTCGTGAGAGGCACTATATAAATCCAAGTCTTTCTTAATGAAAGGGTTTAATAGGGTAGACATAAAGAAAATATTTCCACTTGTGGGGAGACCAAAACTAGAGGCCTTAAATACAAGATAGTCACTAATAAACCCAATAAAGAATTCAGGAGAAACTTATTTACCAAAAGTGATAAGAATGTGCAATGCGCTACCACAATGAATATCATCATCATAGGTAGTCCCTCGAAATCGAGGAAAACGTGCTTCCACTCTAAAAGTGAGTTCTCAGGTGCTTGAACAGTCCAATTCAGGAATTAGAGTCTCTGTCACAGGTGGGACAGACAGTCGTTGAAGGAAAGGGTGGGTGGGGAGTCTGGTTTTCCGCACACTCCTTCCGTTTAGCTTCTGCATGCTCTCGGCGACGAGACTTGAGGTACTCAGCGTCCTCCCGGATGCTCTTCCTCCACTTAGCGCGGTCTTTGGCCAGGGACTCCCAGGTGCCTGTGGGAATGTTGCACTTTATCAAGGAGGCTTTGAGGGTGTCCTTGTAACGTTTGAAATGTTTCCTCTGCCCACAATGAAGAGTTGAGGTGAATAGCATAGATGCATTTACGGGGAAGATAGATAAACACATGAGTGCAAAAGGAATAGAGGGATATGCTGATAGGGTGAGATGAAGAGGGGTGGGTGGAGGCTTGTCTGAAGCATAAATACCGACATAGACCAGTTGGGCCCAATGGCCTGTTTCTGTGCTGTACACGCGATGTAACCTCATTCATCAACAAAGCCTTAATCAGAAAACCACAATCTGTTTAGTATCAGCAAATTGAGTTATATGGAGATTAATGGAAACATGGATTTAAATCTAATGTGTGGCCCTTAAGGCTCCGTGTTTTATTCCTATATGACCCACAAAAACACACCTTTGGTTTAGGATATTTTCTACCATTCTGGGTTCACCATCCATTCAACAGGCGATTCCAGGACTGGCCAGCCAGTCATTTCAGGAAAAGTCTGGTTTTTCACTGGATGGGGTGGGAGGTTTTATTTTTTTTAATCTGTCCAGATGCACAAGAGGATCACTTCGAACATAAATGACATGTGGTTCTTTTTCAGCCAGTCCCGCCCCCAATTTCGAATTGGACAAAAGGTAGGAGCCATAGTCTGGACTTCAAATTCCCTCTTACTCCTTGTAAAGGAAACACCAGTTTTGGGACACTATAAATTCAACTGCGTATAGGGACTAGATTTTCATCCTTACCGCCTGGGCATGAGCAAGATAGGAATCGCTCGACAAAATAAGTCCATCTAGTTCCCCATCGGCCATCCTGGTAGTCCCAGGATATAATAATGGAGTTGTTGACCAATCACAGCATCAATCTCTATCATTGGGTCTCCAATAGACCCAGACATGAGGCAATTAAACCCCATTGGTAGAGAGCTTTGGGAGCCATAGGTCCAAAGTCACATGTTCCTCCCAAACATGCTACACTCACCATAGGTCATATCTCAAAATACTCACATACCGTATCCCCAAATGTTGTTTTCTGAAAGATATCTGTCTAATTTGCATTTGAATGAATCAATACCAACTGCTTCCACCATCTCCCTAGGGATTCTGTTCCATAGATTGATCACTCACTCACTGAAATATGGTTTCCACAAATGAGTTTTGAATTTATTCCACTTTCAAACAGAGTCAATCAGGGTCTGTGCAGAACACTGAATATGCTCTTATATTCAGCAACAGCCTACATTCATACAGTAATCCCTCAGCGTCAGTCTAGATTATGTGATTCAGTCCTGAGATGAAGTATAAACCAAAAACTATTTGACTGGGAGGCAGGATTTCTACAAACTGAGCCAAGCTGACACATTAGGAACACATGAAGTGCCGTAATCTGCGAGGCTACGGACCAAGAGCTGGAAAGTGGGATTAGGCTGGATAGCTCTTTTTTTGGCTGGCACAGACATGATGGGCAGAAAGGCCTCCTTCTATGCTGTAAACTTCTATGATTCTATGATTAGGGATATTAGAGACTGGACATATCATAAGAACATGTGAAATAAGAACAGCTGTTGGCCATACGGCCCCTCGAGCCTGCTCCGCCATTCATTAAGATCATGGCTGATCTTCGACTTCAACTCCACGTTCCTGCCCATCCTCATATTCCTTGATTCCCTGAGAATTCAAGAATCTATTGATCTCCGTCTTGAATATACTTAATGACTGAGCATCCACAGCCCTCTGGGGTAGAGAATTCCAAAGATTCACCACCCTTTGAGGGAGAAAGTTTCTCATCTCAGTCTTAAATGGACGACCCTTATCCTGAAACTATGACCTCTAGTTCTAGACTCTCCAGCCCGGTGAAACAGCCTCTCAGCTTGTACCCTGTCAAGTCCTCGAAGAATTTTATACGTTGCAATGAGATCACCTCTCATTCTTCTAAACTCCAGAGAATATAGGCACATTCAACTCAATCTCTCCACATAGGACAACCCTTGCATCTTTGAGTTATGTTCATACTGACATCACCTAGCCAAAGAACATTAGTTGGTGAAATTGAGCCTTGAAGTAGGTCCTGAGAAACAGACTAAATTCTTAGAGGACTTGACAGGGTACAAGCTGAGAGGCTGTTTCACCGGGCTGGAGAGTCTAGAACTAGAGGTCATAGTTTCAGGATAAGGGTCGTCCATTTAAGACTGAGATGAGAAACTTTCTCCCTCAAAGGGTGGTGAATCTTTGGAATTCTCTACCCCAGAGAGCTGGAATGTCTCTCTAGTTCCAGCTGTGATGAAAGGTCATCATCTTGAAACGGTAACTCTGTTTCTTTCTCTGCAGATGATATCTGACTTGCTGAGTCTTTCCAGAATTTTCTGTTTTTATGGTCTTTTATGATGCCTGTGAGACAACAGGAGTTTATTAAGTTGCATAAGTAATGCTAAATATTTAATCCCACTTCACAGTGTTATACTGCCTTAATTAGTGGCCATCCTCTGATTACATGAAGCGCTCTTTCTCTCTCTCCCTCCCTCACTCAATCTTTCTCTCTCTCCCTCCCTCTCTCTCCCTCCCTCTCTCTCGCTCACTCTCTCTCGCTCACTCTTTCCCTCTTCTCCAGCCCACTCTTTCTCTCCCTTCCTTCTCTCTCCTTCTCTATCTCTCTCTCCCCCTCATTCCCTCCCCTTCTCCCTCCCTCTCTCCCTCCCCTTTTGCCTCTCTCTACCTCCCTCTCTCCCTCCCTTTTTCCCTCTCTCTCCCTGCCTCCCTCTCTCCCTTCCCGCTGTGTCTCCCTCGCTGTCACCCTCCATCTCCCTCCCTCTCCCCCACCCACTCCCCCTCTCTCTACCACCCCTCCCCTCTCTCTTCCATCTCCTCCCTCTCTCTCCTACCTGATCTCTCCCTCCCAACCCCTCCCTTTCTATCTTCCAACCCCTCCCTCTCTCCCCCCCACCCCCTCTCTCCCACTCCCTCTCTCCCTCTCCCTCCTGCTCTCTCCCTTCTCCTTCCCCGCTCTCTTTTTCCTTCTCTCTTTCCCTTTCTCCTTCCCTCTCGCTCTCTCCTTCCCTCCTCTGACTCCCTGTCTCCTTCCCTACTCTGTCTCCCTGTCTCCTTCCCTCCTCTCTCCCTCTCTCCTTCCCTCCGTCTCCCTCTCTCCTTCCCTCGCTCTCCTTCTCTCCCTCTCTCCTTCCCTCTCTCTCCTTCATTCACGTCTTCCCTCTCTCCTTCCTTCTCTCCTTCCCTCCCTCGCTCTCTCTCCCTCTCCCCTTCCCTCTCTCTCTCTCTCCCATGACCCATGTCTACGGTGAAGAAAAATACTTGGTAAATATTTAATTCTTTTGAAGTGCTTGCATTTTTCTTCGCCCGAATAAATTTTATGCATTACCGGCTCTGTCTGGAATATTTTATGAAGGCATTTAAAAAAAAGTAATCCTGGTTGCTACATCATTTGCAGAAAGCTTAAATACAATTTTATTACAAAAATAGCCTGCTGAATTGCCAATCCCCTGTGTCTGCTGAGCGAGCGGATCTCAGCCAGAGCAGTGGAGAGGACATAACAGTCAGCCTCAGTATCTCTCCCTCCCACCCCCTCCCTCTCTCTCCCCCACCTCCTCTCTTGTGCGAGAGGAGCAATGAGCCACAGCCCCCACACTGTTTGCTAGGGTAAGCATGGACAGATCCCCCACTTCCTCATCTGCACTCTCCTACCCAGCACCCACCCTGCACCACACACTCCTCTCTCACTCACTGCCACTGTGAAAAAAACCCTACCCCCCTAACTTGTACATGCCCTCTCTAACTCCGACCTCCCACTCTCCGGCTTGATACCTATTCGGAGCTTCGACACGGCAAGTGATCCCCAGATGGGCAGAGCAAACGTTTCAAGGACACCCTCAAAGCCTCCTTGAAAAAGTGCAACATCGCACCGAAACCTGGGAATCCCTGGCCCAAGACTGCTCAAAGTGGAGGAAAACCATCTGGGAAGGTGCCGAACACCTCGAGTATCTTCGTCGGGAGCATGCTGAAGCCAAGCGCAAACAGCGGAAGGAGCGCGCGACAACCCAAGCACCCCACCCACCCGTCCCTTCAACGACCGTCTGCCCCACCTGTCATCATCATAGGCAGTCCCTCGAAATCGAGGAAGACTTGCTTCCACTCTAAAAATGAGTTCTTAGGTAACTGAACAGTCCAATACGGAATTACAGTCTCTGTCACAGGTGTGGCAGACATAGGTTGAAGGAAAGGGTGGGTGGGGAGCCTGGTTTGCCGCACGCTCCTTCCGCTGCCTGCGCTTCTTTTCTGCATGCTCTCGGCTACGAGACTCGAGGTGCTCAGCGCTCTCCCAGATGCTCTTCCTCCACTTAGGGCGGACTTTGGCCAAGGACTCCCAGGTGTCTCCAGAGACTGTAGGTCCCACAAAGGACTCATCAGACGCCTGAGAGCTCATTTTTAGTGTGGAAGCAAGTCATCCCTGACTCCGAGGGACTGCCTAAGAAGAAGAGATGGACTACTCTGAGATCATACTGGAGATCAGAAACTGTTCCAACTCACCTTCTTCCACTACAAGGCCTGCCTCCCCCACATATACAATTCTCATCTCAGGCTCAACATCCAAGTAACTCATGCCCTGGTCGAGCCAGGGCAGATACATTACAAATATATTTAAGCTTATAGCCGCTGATTTGAGGCTGTGAACATAGTTGTTGTACCACAGGGCTGGGAGACCGTGTACGATCTGAGAGGCACAAGGGCGTCAGAGGTGGAGGTGAGGCAGTAATGGAGATTGATAGAGGCATCAGTGTCAGCTCAGGTGGTGAGGTCAGAGTTAGAGCAGGAGACAGAGTTTGGGGGGGAGGAGGAGAGAGAAGACAGAGTTATGTGTAGGGAAATGGAAAGAAAGACTTGCATTTATATAGCGCCTTTCATGACCACCGGACATCTTAAAGCAATACAGTGGAGGAGGATTTCCTGGAGTGTATTAGGGATGGTTTTCTAGACCAATGGAGGAGGATTTCCTGGAGTGTATTAGGGATGGTTTCCTAGATCAATATGTCCAGGAACCAACTAGAGGGCTGGCCATCCTAGACTGGGTGATGTGAAATGAGAAAGGACTAATTAGCAATCTTGTTGTGTGAGGCCCCTTGGGGCACAGTGACTATAATATGGTAGAATTCTTTATTAAGATGGAGAGTGACACAGTTAATTCAGAGACTCGGGTCCTGAACTTAAGGAAAGGTAACTTCAATGGTATGAGGCGTGAATTGGCTAGGATAGACTGGCGAATGATACTTAAAGGGTTGATAGTGGATAGGCAATGGCAAACATTTAAAGATCACATGGATGAACTTCAACAATTGTATATCCCGGTCTGGAGTAAAAATAAAACGGGGAAGGTGGCTCAACCGTGGCTAACAAAGGAAATTAGGGATAGTGTTAAATCCAAGGAAGACTCATATAAATTGGCCAGAAAAAGCAACAAACCTGGGAGAATTTTAAAATTCAGCAGAGGAGGACAAAGGATTTAATTAGGAGGGGGAAATAGAGTATTAGAGGAAGCGTGCTGGGAACATTAAAACTGACTGAAAAAGCTTCTATAGATATGTGAAGAGAAAAAGATTAGTGAAGACAAACGTGGATCCCTTGCATTCAGAACCAAGTGAATTTATAATGGGGAACAAAGAAATGGCAGACCAATTCAACAATTGAACAAATACTTTGGTTCTGTCTTCACGAAGGAAGACACAAATAACCTTTCGGAAATACTAGGGGACCGAGGATCTAGCGAGAAGGAGGAACTGAAGGAAATCCTTATTAGTCAGGAAATAGTGTTTGGGAAATTGATGGGATTGAAGGCCGATAAATCCCCAGGGCCTGATAGTCTGCATCCCAGAGTACTTAAGGAAGTGGCCCTAGAATAGTGGATTTATTGGTGATCATTTTCCAACAGTCTATCGACTCTGGATCAGTTTCTATGGGCTGGAGGGTAGCTAATGTAACACCACTTTTTAAAAAAAGAGAGAGAGAAAACGGATAATTATAGACCGGTTAGCCTGATAACAGTATTGGGGAAAATGTTGGAATGAATTATTAAAGATGAAATAGCAGCACATTTGGAAAGCAATGACAGGATCTGTCCAAGTCAGCATGGATTTATGAAAGGGAAATCCTGCTTGACAAATCTTCTAGAATTTTTTGAGGATGTAACTAGTAGAGTGGACAAGGAAGAACCAGTGGATGTGGTGTATTTGGACTTTCAAAAGGCTTTTGACAAGGTACCACACAAGAGATTGGTGTGCAAAATCAAAGCACATGGTATTGGGAGTAATGCATTGATGTGGATAGAGAACTGGTTGGCAAACAGGAAGCAGAGAGTCGGGATAAACGGGTCCTTTTCAGAATGGCAGGAGGTGACTAGTGGGGTGCCACAGGGCTCAGTGCTGGGATCCCAGCTACTTACAATATACATTAATGATTTGGATGAAGGAACTGAGTGTAAAATCTCCAAGTTTGCAGATGACATTAAGCTGGGTGGTGTTGTGAGCTGTGAGGAGGATGCTAAGAGGCTGCAGGGTGACTTGGATAGGTTAGGTGAGTGGGAAAATGCATGGCAGAGGCAGTATAATGTGGATAAATGTGAGGTTATCCACTTTGGGGGCAAAAACATGAAGGCAGAATATTACCTGAATGGCGGCAGATTAGGAAAAGGGAAGGTGCAACGAGACCTGGGTGTCATGGTACATCAGTCATTGAAAGTTGGCATGCAGGTACAGCAGGCGGTGAAGAAGGCAAATGGTATGTTGGCCTTCATAGCTAGGGGATTTGCATATAGGAGCAGGGAGGTCTTATTGCAGTTGTACAGGGCCTTGGCGAGGCCTCACTTGGAATATTGTGTTCAGTTTTGGTCTCCTAATCTGAGGAAAGACATTCTTGCTGTTGAGGGAGTGCAGCGAAGGTTCACCAGACTGATTCCTGGGATGGCAGGACTGACATATGAGGAGAGACTGGATTGACTGGGCCTATATTCACTGGAGTTTAGAAGAATGAGAGGGGATCTCATGGAAACATATACAATTCTGACGGGACTGGACAGGTTAGATGCGGGAAGAATGCTCCCGATGTTGGGGAAGTCCAGAACCAGGGCTCACAGTCTAAGGATAAGAGGTAAGCCATTTAGGACCGAAATGAGGAGAAACTTCTTCACTCAGAGAGTTGTTAACCTGTGGAATTCTCTACCGCAGAGAGTTGTTGATGCCAGTTCATTTGATTTTTCTTGAGGGAGTTAGATATGGCCCTTACGGCTAAAGTGATCAAGGGGTATGGAGAGAAAGCAGGAAAGGGGTACTGAGGTGAATGATCAGTCATGATCTTATTGAATGGTGGTGCAGGCTCGAAGGGCTGAAATTCCTCGTCCTGCACCTATTTTCTATGTTTCTATGTTTAAAGCACTTTACAGCCAATGAAGTACTTTTGGAATATAGTCACTGCTGCATTGTGGAAAATGTATTTGCGCACAGCAAGCTCCCACAAACAGCAATGTAATAACGACCAGATAATCTGTTTTTGTTATGTTGATTGAGAGGTAAATATTGGCCAGGACACCGGGGATAACTCCCCTACTCTTCTTCAAAATAGTGCCATGGGATCCTTTACGCCCATCTCGGTTTAACATCTCATCTGAAAGACTCCCTCAGCACTGCATTGAAGTGTCAGCCCAGATTTACGTGCTACAAGTCCCTGGAGTGGGACTTGAACCCACAACCTTCTGACAAAGAGGTGAGTGTGCTACCCACTGAGCCACAGCTGACACAACTAACACATGGAGATAAGGGCGTTGTTCGCTGGTTGACTGTTAATGATTCAGCCTATCAGAGTCTGCAGGTCACGTATGTTGCCAAGGTCAAGAGGGTGGCCGTGTCTTCGTGAGGGGACATTGAGGTGGAAGGAAAAGTTGAGAGAAGCGAATGGGGTCAGGAAATTAGTGAAGGAGGCATTTGGTGCAAAAAGCAAAGGTTGGAGAGTTGGGAGGAGATTTGCGTGAGGAAGGTGCCTGAAGATCTAATGTGGACGGGCGGAGCAGGACTGTGATATATTGTTACGACATCATTAACACACTACACACAAGATGGCTCTTAACAGAAAGTGTCATCATGTGACTTTGCCCGTGACCCTTTTATTATTTACATCAGTAGTTGCAGTACATCGGGAGTCCATTAGGTGGAGCAGTAGTCCATTGAGGACGATATACATGGTGGATCTGAAAGGAGAGATGCGAAGGGTGGTTTCAAGGATTAGGGGCTTGGCTATGATACACCCCATGACCAAACTGCTTTCTGACACCAAGTGTCACATAGAGAATGGACACTTTGGTGAGGTACCAGATGAAAGCCTGCATACCACAGTGGGAATCTTGCCAGTATGTAGGACGTTGACTGGTTTATTGTGAGCCCCTCTGAACATGTAATGGGCAAAATATATTCCCTTTTCCCAGCTTGATTGCATGGTCACTCGCACTGGGGTTGCCAACCCTCCAGATGTGTCCTGGAGTCTACAGGAATTAAAGGTTCATCTCCAGGACACTGCTGCAAGCAACCCAGGAGAAAAGTCATTGGGGCATCAAAAAAATTGAACACTTTTGTTTACTAGTTATAAAATACTGGACATGGGAAACCAAAGACAGTTTGGTCTCCTTACCTAAGAAAGGATATACGTGCCATAGAGGGAGTACAGCGAAGGTTCAGCGAAGGTTCAGCAGAATGATTCCTGGGATGACAGGCCTGTCGTATGAGGAGAGATTGGGTCAATTAGGCCTGTATTCATTAGTGTTTAGAAGAATGAGAGGGGATCTCATTGAAACGTATTAAATTCTGACGGGGTTGGACAGACTGGATGCGGGGAGGATGTTTCCCCTGGCTGGGAAGTCTAGAACAAGGGGTCACAGTCTCAGATTACGGGGTAGGAAATTTAGGACCAAGATGAGGAGAAATGTTTTCACTCAAAGGGTGGTGAAGGGCGTAATTCTCTACCACAGAAGGCTGTGGAGGCCAAGTCACTGAATATATTTAAGAGAAAGATAGATAGATTTCTAGAAACAAAAGGCATCAAGGGGTATGGAGGAAAAGCGGGAATATGGTGTTGAGATAGAGGTTCAGCCATGATCATGTTGAATGGTGGTGCAGACTTGAAGGGCCGAATGGCCTACTACTGCTCATATTTTCTATGTTTCTATGGGCCCAAGTTTCCCCAGGGGAGGAGAGGGGGGAGGGGAGAGGAGGAGAGATGGGGTAGAGGGGGGAGGAGAGGGGGCAAGGGAGAGGGGGAGGAGGGGGGTGGAGAGGGGGAGAGATGGGGGAGAGGGGGAGGAGGGGGGGAGGAGTGGGAGGAGAGGGGGAGGATGGGGGGAGAGGGAGAGGGGGAGGAGGGAGGGGGGAGAGGGGGAGCATTTTACTTTTTTTAGATTCAATAAACCAATGAAGAAACTTCTTAGGCTACAAGTACTGAAGCGGTAGAGGATCCATACTTATAGTTAGGTGGAAGTACCCTCTTGGACTTGTAATAACGAGCCAGCCTGTGGATTCTGCTCTCACTAAGAATCAAGCGGAACTTGGCATCTTTATCCTTCCTGTTCCTCTCCAAATGCTTGCGGACAGCCACAGCAGTCTTGATCAAATGGCGAGGAGCCCATTCGGCCAGGGCTAGGGGCGGCGTGCTTCGGGCCCCTCCCACACAGCCTGCAGAGATTTGGGGGTGAGGAGCTACTGCACATGCGCGCACACTCTAATGCGCATGTGCAAAAATGCCGGGACCTGGCTCCACCCCCCATTCCTTCTGCTGTACTACGCCAAGGGTCTGCATCGTTCCAGCTGTGGGGAGCATACCACGGTAACTTTTAAGCGCGGTTTTTGTTCTAAAAAGTCAGTGCACCTCACGGAGGGCAAACTTGGGCCCAATGTTTTTATGTTTGACTGACACAATCAAGATTCATCCAATTGGGTAATGAAGAATCTTTTTCACTTTCCAATTTGTGTTGTAAGGCAGGACACCACGCGGATTGATAAGTTGGGCAACCAATAGTGGGAGTGCGAGGGCGGGACGGTTGCAGGCAGGAGGTCATGTGAAGACAGCTCCAGGAATATGTCCAACCAGAGTTGGCAACACGCACATGCAATTTTATAGTGGACTCAATTAACATTGTAGGAAATTGTGACTCAGAACAGGAGAATATATACTCCATAGCAGCACACAAAGCTATCAAAGCATGCCCCTTGTAGTTGTATCCCTGAGTCGGAAGGTTGTGGGTTCAAGTCTCACTCCAGGGACTTAAGCACATAAATCTAGGCTGACATTCCAGTGCAGTGCTGAGGGAGTGCTGCACTGTCAGAAGTGCCATCTTCCAAATAAGATGTTAAACCGAGGCCCCATCTGCTCTCTCAGGTGAATGTAAAAAAGATCCCAATGGCACTATTTTGAAGAAGAGCAGGGGAGTTATCCCCGATGTCCTGGCCAATATTCATCCCTCAATCAACATAATAAAAACAGATTATCTGGACATTATCATATTGCTGTTTGTGGGAGATTGCCGTGCGCAGGTTGGCTGCTGCATTTCCCACATTACAACAGTGACTACACTCCAAAAGTACTTCATTGGCTGTAAAGCGCTTTAAGACGTCCAGTGGTCGTGAAAGCCGCGATATAAATCTAAGTCTTTTTTTTGCTTTCTATTGTCCCCAAATCTTCAGCAAGGTAAGTAGATGCCATAACTTTCAAGGGCTGCAACGTTCTCCTGCAATCCACTTTGAGCAAATATAATTATGCGGCCACAGGCTAGGGCTGATTTGATTGCCTTATCATTTTTTTTTTGATGAGCATCTGTTATGCAAAAGGCCTGAATTGCATTTCAAAGTCTGTGTTATCCACTGCCTGAGGTTGTTGTTTGAAATAGTCGTACAACAGGAGTAATGAGGTGATCTCTCTGCTCACCTGCAGTATTGACAAAGTGAAAGTTACACATAGAATTGCACAAATAGAATTACATAGAATGTTACAGCACAGAAACAGGCCATTCATCCCAACCAGTCCATGCCAACTTTTATGCTTAACTCGAGCCTTCTCCCATCCTTTCTCATCTATCAGCACAACCCTCTATTCGCTTCTCCCTCATATGTTTATCTAGCTTCCCCTTAAATGCATCTGTACTATTCGCTTCAACCACTCCCTGTGGCAACGAGTTCCACATTCTCATCACGCTGAGTAAAGAAGTTTCTTCTGAATTCACCTATTTGATTTCTTGATGACTATTTTATATTGATGGCCTTTAGTTTTGCTCTTGCCTATAAGTGGAAACACTCTCTGTGTCCAATCTATTAAAATGTTCCATAATTTTAAAGACTTCTATAGGTCACCCCTCAGCCTTCTCTTGTCAAGAGAAAAGTGACCCAGCCTGTTCATCCTTTCCTGATAGGTACAGGTTGAACCTCTCTTAGCCGGCACCCTCGGGACCTGGCCTGTGCCGGATAAGGGATTTTGCCGGACGACGGGAGGTCATGCCGACCCTTTCCCCGCCAGACTTACCGGGTACTGCTGACCTGGGGCACCAACAACACCCATGCTGTGTCCTTGGGCCGACCTCCTCACCTCCCACTGCTCTCCGACCCCTCACCTCCCGCTGTTCACCGACCTCTCACCTCCCGCTGCTCGCTGACCCCTCACCTCCTGCTGGTCTCCGACCTCCTCATCTCCCGCTGCTCTCCGACCTCCTCACCTCCCGCTGCTCTCCGACCTCCTCATCTCCCACTGCTCTCCGACCTCCTCACCTCCCGCTGCTCTCCGACCCCTCACCTCCCGCTGTTCTCCGACCCCTCACCTCCCGCTGCTCCCCGAACCCTCACCTCCTGCTGCTCTCCGACCTCCTCACCTCTCGTTGCTGTCCGACATCCTCACCTCCTGCTGCTCTCTGACCCCTCACCTCCCGCTGCTCTCTGACCCCTCACCTCCCGCTGCTCTCCGACCCCTCACCTCCCGCTGCTCTCCGACCCCTCACCTCCCGCTGCTCTCCGAACCCTCACCTCCTGCTGCTCTCTGACCCCTCACCTCCCGCTGCTCTCTGACCCCTCACCTCCCGCTGCTCTCCGACCCCTCACCTCCCGCTGCTCTCCGACCCCTCACCTCCCGCTGCTCTCCGAACCCTCACCTCCTGCTGCTCTCTGACCTCCTCACCTCCCGCTGCTCCCTGACCCCTCACTTCCCGCTGCTCTCCGACCTCCTCACTTCCTGCTGCTTCCCGACCCCTCACCTCCCGCTACTCTCCGAACTCTCACCTCCCGCTGCTCCCTGACCCCTCACCTCCCGCTGCTCTCCGACTCCTCACCTCCCGCTGCTCCCTGACCCCTCACCTCCCGCTGCTCCCTGACCCCTCACCTCCCGCTGCTCGCCGACCTTTTCTGGGCCCCGACCCCGCCGCTGGGCTCGACCTCGCACCGAGACCTGGCTGCTTCAACCCAGGTCAGGTCTGCCGACGCCGGAATGTTGCAAAATGGCAGACTCTGTGCAGCTCGATGGCTGCAGTTGCCTGTGTGAGTGTTGGGCTGTCTCTCTCTCTCTCTCTCTCGGGGGCTGTGGGTGTGGTGGGGTCGGTGAGGGAGGGGGGAGGCCGACACTGATTCTCCGGCCATCCCACATTCGACGCTGCAGCACTCCTGCCCCTTTCACACACAGACCCGACCTCCTGCCCGGAATGGTGCCAGACGAGGGATGGTGCCGGATAAGGTGGTCCCGGATAAGAGAGGTTCAACCTGTATAACCTTTCCTGGCAGGTACATCGTGAACTAAAAACAGAACATAATTTCCCCAGGACTGCAATAGGACCAAGGCCCCTCTAAATACAGCATCATGTAGGTGCTGCTTGAAATGCATGATGGGATAGCTTAACTCTTTGTCTTGGGCCTTACAATGTTACAGACAGACCAGAGCATTTAAATTCGCTCTTCAAAGTAATGGTACTCGAAGTGAAGAAAAGTTAGGTTGTTCAGGAAGGGTCTGCATAATAAAGTTTGGGCAAACTTAGACTAAAATGATGGCATTGGTGCAAAGCCCTTTTAAGTTTGCAACAATGCTGTCATTTTGTTGTGTAAATCCAAAGTCAGTGCCCAATCTGACTCTGGAGCGAAGGTGAGTGAGGGTCCCTGGAGGACAGAGTTCCACTCCTCTCTGCTCAAGATTCAGCTGATCCTTATCTCAGTGTTTACACCAAACTTCAGTGCTGATGCAAAGCCCAATTGCCTTGCACTAATCCAATAATGCTGTAGAATAAATGCACCCTTGCTCATTAAGCTGAAACCAATGGAAACAAGTGGGTAGATCTTGACTCTGTGCAAAAGTGTAAAACAGGTGATAGTGAATCGGTGGCCCGTATTGCCTGTTGTACAAAGCCATGATATACGCCACTGTGAGAAGATCTGACAGTAGGAATAAAGCCAGGACCACCCATCTCACTGAGGTCTATGTTCACGGGTCACTCCAGGTCATCTGCCCCCTCCCCCTCCCTTCCTGATATTATGGGCCGAAACTTTTCACTCAATCAGAAATCTGACCATTTCCTTCCACTGAAGCAGAAGATGGTGCTCAGGGGTCAGCGGGTCAGCGGTGCATTAGACCTGTCCGCCAATGGACAAAAACACAACAGTGAGCTCTTGGCCAACTTCTCTAATCTCCTGTGGGATAGGACCAGTCACAGGGTAACCTTCAAACAGCTAAAGCTCTAAAGTTTCTTTCCTCCACTCTCCGAGGAAATCAACCTAAAGAATCTAGGATATCAATCGAAGATTACCTTTTAAATTATTCAACCCTGACAAGGTACCCTAACACAGATGATATCCGCATGGTCCCATCAGGACTGAAGTGGTCAGGTTCTGTAGACAGCATGACCCTCCATGTCTGGCTTCTTTCTTTTAACCTTCAAATCCTTTTAATTCAGAATAGTTACTCACCCTGCTCAATGGCCAGTGTTGTGATGCTGACTCAGCCTTGTACAATTTCAGATAACTAGTAGATCTCCCAGCGCATTGCTCACGGCGACCTGCAATGTGGAATCCAATGTTTACCTCAGTCTGCCGCAGTCTCTCGAAAAGAGAAGGCTGAGGACTGACCTGATAGAGGTCTGTAAGATTATGAAAGGGTTTGATAGGGTAGACGTAGAGAAGATGTTTCCACTTGAAGGCGAGATGAGAACTAGGGGCCATAAATATCATCATCATCATAGGATCGAGGAAGACTTGCTCCCATTCCTGAAGTGAGTTCTTTGGTGGCTGAACAGTCCAATACGAGAGCCACAGACCCTGTCATGGGTGGGACAGACATTCGTCGAGGGAAGGGGTGGGTGGGACTAGTTTTCCGCACGCTCCTTCTGCTGCCTGCGCTTGACCTCTTCATGCTCTCGGCGTTGAGATCGAAGATCAACGCCCTCCCGGATACGCTTTCGCCACCTAGGGCGGTCTTCGGCCAGGGACTCCCAGGTGTCAGTGGTGATGTCGCACTTTATCAGGGAGGTTTTGAGGGTGTCCTTGTAACGTTTCCGCTGCCCACCTTTGGCCATAAATATAAAATACTAGTAACTCCAATAGGAAATTCAGGAGACACTTCCTTATTCAGAGAGTGGTTGGAATGTAGAATTCACTACCACATGGAGTGGTTGAAGCGAATAGCGGAGACGCATTTAAGGGGAAGCTAGATAAACACACCAGGAAGAACGGAATAGAAGGATATGTTGATGGGGTTAAATGAAGAAGGGTGGGAGCCAACTCATGTAGAGCACACACACCGGCATGGATCTGTTGGGCCAAGTGGCCTGTTTTGGTGGTGTAAATACTTTGTAGTACTACAGCAATTCACCCAGTGCTGTAATGTGGTAAATGTGCTGAAGCAACGTATCACATAAAGAAAATAGTTTGGATTTACACAGCGACTTTTGTGATCTCAGGACATTCCACACCTCTTTACAGCCAATGCAGTCCTTTTGAAGTGTAGTCACTGTTATAATGTAGGAAACATGGCAATCAATTTAGTCACAGCAAGCTCCCAAAAGCAGCAATGAGATAAATGACCAGACAATCTGAAATGAAAACAGCAAATGACGAAAATACTCAGCAGGAGTCACTCCAGATAATTCCTCCCCTCCTTATTATGGGCTAAGGTTTCTCACTTCCCACTGAATCTAACAATGGACTCTGACTGTTTCCTGAATCAGAACTCTAACCGTACCTCCGACAGTGCAGTGCTCCCTCAGTACATTGGGAGTGTCAGCCTATATTTTGTGCTCAAGTCTTTGGAATGAGGCTTGAACCCTCAACCTTCGAACTCAGAGGCAAGAGTGCTACTCACTGAGCCATGGCTGAGACCCTGAGGTGAGATGAAATGGATGACATGAGGTAAAAATATCACACTGAAAGATACAAGCCCCATAGACAGAATTTCCGTTACACTTTTTACTACCACTTTACAAAATTTGTTTAAAGCTACAACTAAACTAAAACCCTTTATTCCCAGTTAGTCACAGTATAAAATATGTTTTGCTCTCTTCCAAAGCAAGGCACACTTATCTCAAACCTTGGTTAAACCACACTGAGTACTGTGCATAGTTCTGGTCTCCATATTATAAAAAGGTTATGGAGACATTGGGGAAGATGCAAGAAAAGATTTTCAGGGATGATACCAGAACTTAAAGGTTATGCCTATCAGGAAAGGTTGAACAAAGTGGGACTCTTTTCTCTAAGAAAGAGAAGACTGAGAGATGACTGATAGAAGTCTTTATGATTATAAAAGGGTTTGATAGGTTTTGAAAGGGAGACCAAAATTAAATATAAGACATTCACTAATAAGTTATCCAGAGAGTGGTTAGAATGTGGAACTCATTGCCACATGGAATAGTTGAGGCGAATAGCATTGATGCCTTTAAGGAAAAGCTAGATAAACAGGAGAAAGATTATGCTGATAGAGTTTGATGAGGTAGGAGAAGGCTTGTATGGAGCTTAAACACTGGCATGGACCAGTTGGGCCAAATGGCCTGTTTTTGTGGTGTACATTCTATGTAATTCTACATAATTTCGCACAGTGTAATAGTAGATCATGCTGAAGCTGAGCATGGCACTGCCCAGGAAGCTTTTCCTATTATTAAATCTCTATTCACCAGGGTCTGAACTGAAGCCTAACTCTAGCAGCAATATCTGAGGTCAGCATCAAAGTGCTTTATAATATTCCCCCGCTAGCCCTAGTACAAACACCAAACCCCCTCAGTGACACACAATAAACCTGTTAGTTCAAAATTTTAATTTCAAATCTTTTTATTTTTACATGTTTGTTCTGCCATTCACAGTTGTTATTTGTGGCTTGACTGCCTGGTTTTCGTAGGTATTGAAGGTCATAACAACATAAGAAATAGTAGCAATTTGGCCCCTCGAGCCTGCTCCGTCATTCAATAAGATCATGGCTGATCTGATCATGGACTCAACCACACTTCCTTACTCGCTCCCCATAACCCTTGACTCCCTAAGGTCCCTAAGGTCCATACGGACAGAGTGATGATGACATCTTGAAGCGCTCTCATACATGCACAACATGTTTCCAGCATCTGACAAGCTCTAGCACCCAACACCCAGGTGAACTTTCCAACTTAGGGCCAAGGTACTCCAACTCTGGGTCAGCGTTTCTCCCCAGCTCATCGTTCCTCTTATTTATCATCTGCATTCTGCTGCTCGTGACATCATCCGAAAACAAAATGTCCCCCCCGAAAAACCTCCCTGCCTCTCTTGGAAATTTAAGGCACAGCAGGAGGCCATTTGGCCCACTGTGTCTATGCCGGCCGACCAGGAGCTAGCCAGCCTAATCCCATTTTTCAGCTCTTGGTCCGCAGCCCTGCAGGTTACAGCACTTCAAGTGCACGTCCAAGTACTTTTTAATTGCGATGAGGGTTTCTGCCTCTACCACCCTTTCAGGCATGAGTTCCAGACCCATACCACCTTCTGGTGAAGATATTTTCCCTCAACTCCCTCCTAATCCTTCTACCAATAACTTAAAAGCTATGCCCCCTGGTTATTGACCTCTCTGCTATGGGAAATAGGCCCTTCCTATCCATTCTATCTAGGTCCCTCATAATTTTATACACCTCAATTAAGTCTCCCCTCAGCCTCCTCTGTTCCAAAGTAAACAAACTCAGCCTATCCAATCTTTCCTCATAGCTAAAATTCTCCAGTCCTGGCAACATCATCGTAAATCTCCTCTGTATCCTCGCTAGTGCAATCACATCGTGGTGACCAGAACTGTACGCAGTACTCTAGCTGTGGCCTAACTAGTGTTTTATACTATTCTAGCATAACCTCCTTGCTCTTGTATTCTATGCATTGGCTAATAAAGGAAAGTATCCCGTATGCCTTCTTAACCATCTTATCTACCTGTCCTGCTAACTTCAGGGATCTGTGGACCTGCATTCCAAGGTCCCTTTGTTCCTCTACACTTCTCAGTATCCTACCACTTATTGCATATTCCCTTGTCTTGTTAGCTCTCCCCAAATGCATTACCTCACATTTCTCCGTATTGAATCCATTTGCCACTTTTCTGCCCACCTGACCAGTCCAATACTATCTTTGTGCAGTCTACAGCTTTCTTCCTCACTATCAACCACATGGCAATTTTTGTATCATCTGCAAACTTCTTAATCATGTCCCCTGCATTGAAGTCTATATCATTGATGTATACCATAAAAACCAAAGGACCTAGTACTGAGCCCAGTGGAACCCCACTGGAAAAAATCTTCCAGCCACAATACACCCATCGTCCATTACCCTTTGCTTCCTGCCACTGAGCCAGTTTTGGATCCAACTTGCCACTTTCCCTTGGATCCCATGTGCTTTTATTTTTCTTAACAGTCTGCCATGTGGGACCTTGTCAAAAACCTTGCTAAAATCCAAGTAGACTCCATCAAATGCGCTACCCTCATCGACTTTCCTCATTACCTCCTCAAAAAATTCAATCTAGTAAGTCAGACACGACCTTCCCTTAACAAATCCATGCTGATTATACTTGATTAATCCGTGCTTTTCTAAATGAAGATTTATCCTGTCCCTCAGAACTTTTTCCAATAATTTTCCCACCACCGAGGTTAGACTGACTGGCCTGTAATTCCTCGATCTATCCCTTTCTCCCTTTTTAAACAGCAGTACAATGTTATTAGTCCTCCAGTCATCTGGCACCATGCCTGTATCCATTGATGATTGGAATATGATAGTCAGAGCCTCCATTATTTCCTTCCCTTGCTTTTCTTAACAGTCTGGGATACATATCATCTGAGCCTTGAGATTTATCTATTTTCAAAGATGTTAAACTCCTTAGTACTTCCTCTCTCACTATGTTTATCCCATCTAATTTTTCACACTCTTCCTCCTTAACTACAATGTCTGCATCATCCCTCTCTTTTGTGAAGACAGACACAAAGTATACATTAAGAACCATACCCAAGTCTTCCGCCTCCACACACAGGTTACCTTTATGGTCTCTACTCTTTCTTAAGTTAACCTCTTGCTCTTTAGGAATCTATAAAACATCTTTGCGTTTTCCTTGATTTTACTTGCCAAGATTTTTTCATGTTCCCTCTCTTTGCTTTCCTAATTTCCTTTTTAATTTCACTACTTCACTATACTTCTCTAGACTTTCTGTAGTACTGAGCCCTCGGTATCTGACAAAACTTTCCTTTTTTTGCTTATCCGACCATGTATGCTCCTTGACATCCAGAGGGCTGTAGATTTGGGAGTCCCATCCTTTTTCTTTGTGGGAACATATTTGCTCTGAACCCTCACTATCTCCTCCTTGAATGCCCCCCACTGCTCTGAAACTGATTTATCTTCAACTAGCTGTTTCCAGTCCACTTTTACTAAATCACATCTCAGCTTAGTAAAATTGGTCTTTCCCAATTGAGAACATTTACACCTGGTCTATCTTTGTCCTGTTCTATAACTACGCTAAATCTAACTGAAATATGATCACTACCACTACCACCAAAATACTCTCCCGCTGATATCCCTTCATTCCCTAAAACTAAGTCCAGAACTGCTCCCTCTCTTGTTGGGCTTGCTATGTACTGGCTAAAAAAGTTCTATCTCAGTTAATATTAGGGTAGTTGAAATCCCCTATTACTACTATTACTGTCCTATTGTTTTTGCACTTCTCAGTAATTTGCCTACATATTTGCTCTTCTAACTCCCCTTTAAGATGCTCGTTAAGACCTACCTCTTCGACCAACTTTTGGTCATCTGTCCTAATATCTCCACAGCCTTCTGAGGTAGAAGAATTCCAAACATTCAAAACACTGAGTGAAGAAATATTTCCTCATCTCAGTTCTAAATGATCAACCGCATATCCTGAGATGATGACCCTAGTTCTAGACACTCCAGACAGGGGAAACAACCTCTCAGCATCTACCCTGTCAAGCCCTCTAGGAATTTTATATGTAGCAATGAGATCACCTCTCATTCTTCTAAACGCTAGAGAATATAGGCACATTCTACTCAATCTCTCCTCATAGGACAACCTTACATCCTTGAGTTATGTTCATACTAACATCATCTAGCCAAAGAAAATTAGATTGGTAAAATTGAGCTTTGAAGTCCTGGGAAACAGAGAAATTAAGAGAGCTGGAATGACCTTTTCTAGTTTCAACTCTGATGAAATGTCTCAGCGTCTACCCTGTCAAGCCCTTTAGGATTTTTTAATGTTTCAATGAGGTTCTTCTGAACTTTAGAGAATGTGTGTGTGCTTATGCGTGCACGTGGATGTTTGGTATTTGCATGTGTTTGTGTGTGCATTGATGTACACATGGGTGTGCGCACTTATATGTAAGTGTGTGCATGTGCGTATGTGTGCACATTGGTGTGAATGTGCACATACGTGCGTGCATATATGTGAGTGTGTGTGTGAGAGTGTGTGTGCACGTGCACATGTGGATGTGTGTGCATGTGTGTGTGTGTGCGTTGATGTACGTGTGCACATGCTTGTGGGCATTTTTGCCTGCGTGTGTGTGTGCATCACGTGTTATGTGTGTGTATGTGTGGTGTGTGTGCGCAAGTAGCGTGTGAGTGGCGATTGTGCACATATTGTGATATTCCCCACGATCCAATAGTTTGCTGACACCATCTACATTCACAAATCGAGGATGGGCGAGGTCCAATAGCAACTTTGAACTGTGCCCCGCCATAAATTACATCCGTGTGGGGTTAAAACAGTTAAAAAAAAATAGTTGGCTTTAACAAAGGCAAAAATCCCGCCCCTGAGCTTGGAGTGTTTGCGTAGCACCTGCCGAACTGCCCTCATTTCAGGAGAAAGATATAACCTCTTTATTTTCATCATCCTCACAAATAACCTTCACTCTTTATACATACGTACCTCCCTCTCTCTCTCTCTCTCTCGCACTCGCACTCCCCTTCCCTGCCTGCTTGGCTTGCACTGGTGGCTGCATCAAAATCATTTTTTTTATGGAAAGCCACAGACGCTGCTATAAAAAGCAACATTTGTTCGGTATTTTTAACTCCGCTGTCTCTCTTCATCATTGGATGTTGGCACCGGTCCATTCCTCAGAGATATCAGCACAGATGACAAGAAGTCTGCAGATTGCAGTAAGACCTGAATGCTCTGCCTCCTTCATTTTGAAGTGAAGTAGTTTAGTATTAAATTGCTCCATCAATTTAAACACTACTGGTTAAACCTGATTAAATTGTATTAATCACACGTTCCTTATTTATATCGACTGCGATTTATCAATGCGCAGCAATGAACATAGTGTTCAGGGTATGGTTGGGAGTATATCATAGAATCATAGAAATTTACAGCATGGAAAGAGGCCATTTTGGCACATCGTGTCCGCGCCGGCTGACCAAGAGCTATCCAGCCTAATCCCACTTTCCAGCTCTTGGTCCATAGCCCTGTAGGTTACGACACTTTAAGTGCACATCCAAGTATTATTTAAATGTGGTGAGGGTTTCTGCCTCTACCACCCTTTCAAGCAGTGAGTTCCAGACCCCACTACCCTCTGGGTGAAGAAATTTTCACTCATATCTCCTCTAAACCGCCCCCCTCAATTACTTCAAATCTGGTTGTTGACCCCTCTGCCAAGGGAAACAGGTCCTTCCTATCCACTCTATCCAGGCCCCTCATAACTTTATACGCCTTAATCAGGTCTTCCCTGAGCCATCTCCAATCTTTCCTCATATCCCAAATTCTCCAGTCCAGGCAACATTCTCCTCTGCACCCTTTCCAATGCAATCAGATCTTTCCTGTAATGTGGTGACCAGAACTGCACACAGTAGTCCATCTGCGGCCTAACCAGTGTGATATACAGTTCAAGCATAACCTCCTTGCTCTTGTATTCCATGCCTCGACTAATGTCAAGTATTTCATATGCCTTCTTAACCACCTTATCTACCTGGCCTGCTACCTTCAGGGATCTGTGAACCTCCACTCCAAGGTCCCTTTGTTCCTCTACACTTTTCAGTGTCATAGCATTTAATGTGTATTCCCTTGCCTTGTTAGACCTCCCCAAATGCATTACCTCACACTTATCTGGGTTGAATTCCATTTGGCACTGTTTTACCCATCTGACCAGTACATTGATATCTTCCTGCAGTCTACAGCTTTCTTCTTTGTTATCAACTCCACAGCCTATTTTAGTGTCATCTGCAAACCCCAACATTCAAGTCCAAGTCATTGATATATACCATAAAAAGAAAGAGATCCAGTACTGAGCCCTGTGGAACCCCACTGGATACAGCCTTCCAGTCACAAAAACACCCATCAAACATTACCCCTTGCTTCCTGCCTTTGAGCTAATTTTGGATCCAACTTGCCACTTTGCCCTGGATCCCATGGGCTTTTACTTCCATGACCAGTCTGCCATGTGCGACCTTATCAAAAGCTTTGCTAAAATCCATATACGCTACATCATACGCACTGCCCTCATCGACCCTCATGGTTACCTCCTCAAAAAATTAAATCACTGTTTTCAGTCTCATGACTTTTGAGATTGCTTGTCAGACAGCGAGGTCAATGGGCATTGCTGATCAATACTCCCGAGAACTTCATAATAATTACGGTCGTCAGTCAACCGAGGTGAATCGCCTGCAGATTCAAAGTAAAAGGCAGTGGGGGCCCAAAGTCTCAGAAACTGGAAATTCTAAGAGCACCAAAGTCGTGATATAGGTGCCTGGGACAACACATTGCTCAAAGTTGTCCATATGTGAAGGCAGAGTGTTTCTTCTGCAGAAAGACTGGGCATCTTGCGAAGGCATGCCGACTGAAGGGTAAACCAGCTTTCAAAGCTATGAGTCCAGCGTTCAAAGCTATGAGTAGAAATCACCAGAGACTACATAGCATGGAAGAACAACAACAGGACGTGGAGATGTTAGTGTTACACGTCATCAGGAGCACGAGGTTAACGGACAGCGATTCGGAAAGTATCAAAATCCACATAGATGTTGCGGGATTCAAGATACCAATGGAAATCGACATGGGTGCATCCGTGAGTGTAGTACTGGAGTCGCTGTACCTCAACAAATTGCGTGATTTCCCATTGGAGAAATCCAAGATGGAGCTGCGAGGCTACTCGGGAGAGAAAATTCCTGTGGTAGGTTGTATCACCTTACCGGTGAAATACAAGGATCAATTTCAGAACTTGCCTCTAATAGTAGTGAAAGGAGACAAGCCTGCCTTACTAGGAAGAAATTGGTTGAGATCACTGAAACTGGTTTGGAGTGAGATTTTTCATGTTGAAACGAGATTTGCATCAACGGATGATGTTATGAAGAGTTAACCGGAGATGTTCTGCGAAACGGGCAGATCAATCCAAGACTTCAAGGCGAGTGTCAGGGTACAGAAGGACGCTAGATCGGTTTACTACAAGCCACGTTCCGTAACATATGCACTCAAGAAGAAAGTTGAGCAAGAACTCAAAAGACTAGAGACTGAGAACATTATTTGTAAGATAGATCGATGTAATTGGGCTACATCCATTGTTAGTTTACCTAAGTCCGATGGTAAGGTAAGATTGCGTGGTGATTATAAAGTAACCGTAAACCAGGTTTTAGAGGGTAATGTCCCCAATACCTTGCTGAATATCGAAGATTTGTTTACAACACTGACAGTTAGTCAGATATGCTCAAAACTGGATCTTACGAATATCTACTTACAGCTTGAACTAGATGAGGAGTCCAAGTCATGTTTGACTATAAATACTCATCTAGGCCTATATCAATTTAATAGGCTACCGTTTGGAGTGTCTTCCACCCCTGCCATATTCCAAGGGATGATGAACCAGATTTTGCAAGGTATTGAAGGGGTAGTATGTTATTTAGATGACATACTAATTTCAGCACCAAATAGGCAAATTCATGGTAACATATTGAATGAAGTCCTCAAATGGCTAGAGAAGCACAGAGAATGAGTGTCTGCTCGTAAGTGTGAGTTATTTCAAAACTCAGTGGAGTACTTAGGGTACAGAGTGGACAAAGATGGTTTACAACCAACCATGGGAAAACTGGATGCAATTAGAAATGTAGCCACTCCCAGGAATGTCACTGAACTTTGTTCATTCTTGGGTCTATTGAACTATTATGGGAAGTTCCTACCAAATTTGGCTACAGTGTTACATCCACTGAATGAACGATTGAAAAAACAGGTCCATTGGAAGTGGTCAAAAGAATGTGATACAGCATTCAAGTAGTGTAAAAGCAAATTGATAGAGAGCACCATGTTAGTTCACCATGACATATCTAAGGAGATTAAGCTAGCATGTGATGCCTCTCTGTATGGAGTTGGGGCAGTAATCTCTCATGTATTACGTAGTGGGGAGGAGAGACCAATTGCTTTTGCTTCACGCACTCTCAGTGCCAGTGAGAGTAATTATGCGCAAATCAAAAGGGAAACTTTCACATTAATTTTTCGGGTCAAGAAGTTCCACAAATACTTGTATGGTCGTAAGTTTACCATCGTTATAGACCATAAGCCCCTAACAGCAATCCTTCATCCAAAGTCCCCAGTTCCAACATTAGCTGCAGCCCGAATGCAGAGATGGGCTTTGATTTTGTCAGCATATACATATGATATTGAATATAGACGATTAGCTGATCACAGTAATGCTGATGCAATGTCTAGATTGCCTTCCCCATCACAAGTTACACCCGATAGGGAAGAAGTGTTCTATTTTCATACATTGATCAACTGCCAGTCACAGCTGAAGAGATTGGTAGAGCAACCAAACGTGACCCAGTGATGTCAAAGCTGTATGATTATATTATAAACGGATGGCCAAACCAGGTAACAGACAAAGATATTCATCCATTCTTCATTTGCAGGAATGAATTATCAGTCGATAAAGATTGTATCATGTGGGGTGCAAGAGTGGTTATACCAAATAAATTCAGGTCCAAATTATTAGGAGACCTCCATGACCAGCACCTGGGAATGTGCTTGACCAGTTCCTTATGGTGGCCAGGTCTTGATAAAGATATAGAGTACATCGTGAGTCAGTGTATGACATGTCAATAGCTAAGCAAGCAACCACCATCAGTACCATTACAGCCATGGAAATGGCCTTCCAGGGTGTGGCAAAGGCTACATATTGATTTTGCTAAGCTAGAAGGACAACAATTGTTCATTGTGATTGATAGCCATTCGTAGTGGGTTGAGGTGTTTCCAATGTGGAAAATAACAACAAGTAAAACATTAGTCATTTTGTGAAGTTTATTTTCTTCATTTGGCCTCCCAGAAGAAATTGTTTCGGATAATGGACCACAATTTCGTTCAGAAGAATTTGCACAGTTCATGAGCAAAAATGTTGTGAAACATACCAAGGTTCCACCGTACCACTCTGCTTCGAATGATGCAGCAAAGCGCACTGTACAAATTGTAAAACGGGTCCTCATAAAACAAATGTTGGATCCAAATCCAAAGAAACGACAGTTGTCATTGGATCACAAATTGGCTAATTTTTTGATTACATATCGTAATACTACTCATACAACTACTGGTAGAACACCAGCAGAGTTGTTTCTCAAACAACAGCCACGAACCAGATGCTCGTTGCTAAAACCAAATTTGGCACCGTTCATAGAAGAGGCACAATTAAGACAGAAAGAGAATCATGATAGAGGTAGAGTAAAAGAGAGAAGTGTGAAATTAAATCAGAAGGTGAGAGTGAAGAATCATCACCATAAATGGGTAAAGTGGTGAAGATATGTGGTTCTCGCTCATATTTGGTCAAGATGTTTGATAATGTACAGGTTACGTTTGTTCATATTGATCATATTTTACCTACAGACATGGAAGGAGTTGAAGATGGGAATAATTCAATTATTTCTGACTCATCAGAGAGTTTTGATACACCAGTAGCAAATCCTACATCCAATGTACTGGAAACAAATCCAACAGAAAATTAGAATTTAAGTCTGAGTCCGAGTCAGGGAAATAAACAGTCTGACGTTAGAGTGAGTGCAAATGAAAAGCAAAGAAATCCCTTGGAGGAAACCATTCCTCAGGATCAGCATCGAATGAGTTTAGATTCGACACCAGGTTTGGAAGGTTCTGTTCGAGAGCGAAAGTATCCTCTTCGAAACAGAAAACAAGTGGTTAAGTTAAATGTGTAAACATGGCAAAATAAGTCCATATCCTTTGTTATGTATAAACATGCAAGTTATGTATGATGTTTGTGATAATAACTTCTTCATTAAGGAGGGAGAAGTGTAATGTCTGTAAGCTTGTAATGTTGTAGCGCCACACTGTGGATGTGGACGTATTGTGTTACTGCAACTAAAGGTGAATAAATGATACAGCTGATCAGAAGTTTCTGGAACTTCTGAGATGCTGGCTGCCATGATAGAAAGCTGTGTGTGCTGTGCTCTGTGAATATATCACAGTTAGTCAGACATGACCTTCCCTTAACAAATTCATGCTGACTGTCTTTCCAAATTAAGATTTATCCTGTCCCTCAGGACTTTTTCCAATAATTTTCCCACCACTGTGGTTAGGCTGTCTGGTCTGAAATTACTCATGACTGGCCTGTAATATCTTCGACAACACCTCCCAACCCCGCGACCACTAAGCCACACACCATCCATACTTGGAAATATATCGCCATTCCTTCATTGGCACTGGGTCAAAAATCCTGGAACTGACTACCTAATAGCACTGTGAGAGCACCTTCACCTCACGGTTGCTGCGGACAAGAAAGTGGCCCACGACCACATTCTTAAGTACAACTAAAGATGGGCAATAAATGCAGGCCTTGCCAGCGATGCCAAAGAAGTCCCAAAAATGAATTTTTAAAAAACTACACAGTGACCAAAGCAATATATTTATAACCAATGTTCATAACTTTGGACATGGAAGTATCCAAAGAAAATGAAAGAAACACACAGTTTTTCTCCTGGGTTGCAGTGTCTTGGCTAATAATCTTCAATTCCTGGGGACTCCCGGCAAATCCTGGCGTGTTGACAATCCTACTCCCAAACTCAAAATTACTCCCAGCATCTGTGCCAAACTGACCCACTCTGGTCTGCTCTACCGCTTTTGCCCAAGTGCAATTAAAGTATTTACAGGGAAATACTCAGCAGGTCAGGCAGCATCTGTGGAGAATGGGTCCTGAGGAAGGGTCGTAGACCTGAAGCGTTGACTGACTGACTTCTGCTTTCACTACAGATGCTGCCTGACCTGCAGAATATTTCCAGCCTTTTAATGTTTCTGTTTTCAGAATTTGCTTTTTGTTTACAGAACCTGGCTGGTTCCTGTATTTAAAGAAAACTCTTAGAAATAAGGTTTTCTTTATATTGAAAACGGCTATTCGTGTTTTTGATTTTTATCCCATTGCTGCTTCTTCCAATGGGGAAGTGACATCATCGATGGGAAAGCCCCATGTCCTTGAGAACGAAGAATGAACTCTTTCCTAGTTCAGATATCAGCACCCTGTACTTCCAAGTCAGTTTGAGGCAGATTAAATTTATCTCTACTTGTCCAACAAAGTGCTTCAGTCGCAGCTCCTTTAGAGCTCCCCCCAGTGGACCAGTGTGGCATTGTTTTGGTCTCCCACAGCAGACATTTTGTGGCGTGTCTGAATGAAACAGCCAATTTCCGGGTTTATTCAGTGAGTCTTGCTGTCCAGGTGTGTGGGTCAGAGAATCAGCTCATTCTCATCCTTGTTTTCAAATTCCTCCATGACCCTGCCCCTCTCTATCTCTGTAACCTCTCCAGTCCTACAACCCTCCGAGATCTCTAATTCTGACCTCTTGTACATCCCTGATTTGAATCGCTCCTCCATTGGTAGCCATGTCATCAGCTTCCTCATCCTAAGCTCTGGAATTCCCTTCCTAAACCTTGTTGCCTCTCTACCTCTCTCTCCTCCTTTAAAACCTACCTCTTCCCCATCCTAATATGTGGCTCGGTGTCAAAATTTGTTTGGTAACACTCCTGTGAAGCACCATTGGACATTTCACACTGTTAAAGGTTCTATATAAATGCAAGTTGTTTTTGTTGTTGTAGCCCGACCTCCGACCCATACACCTGTTCGGTGAGGCTACCCAAGGGAGTAAATGATCACAAAATGCATCCGTTAGTGTCCATTAGTAAGGATAGTTCTGTGCACATGGCCACAAGAAACTGTGTTGATTCTCCCAAAATATATTTGAAATAGAACTCTTACAGCCAGGAGATAAAGGAGAATTAATCTCATTAGTCGAGGCTGGATTTGAATCCTATCTAGGAGGCCGACATAGTCACTCCCTCCTTTAATGTAATTTTCTTGGATTTACTATCTGAAGAATGGCAAACAGGAGCGGAATCATCTCAAAGCTGTCAATGATTTCAGGCTCATTTGCTTCTATATATGAGTTGTATGTGAAAATTGTTGGGCTATAATGGAGGGAGCTTGACTGTGCATCCACATTGGTGCTGGGTGCCAGCAAGATGGAAAACTGATGCAATACCCTTCCCTTAATGAGCATAAAAGCTTTATTGAGACGCTCCATTTAAAATTGAAACCATATAAAAGTAAAACCAAGACCCTAATGATATCAAAACTGCTTGATTGTCATGACAATGCTAATCTCTTTTTAGGCCAGATGGCGAGTTAACTTATTCCGACAACACTGAAAATGATGGAATCTCCAAAAGGTCAGGCGTTGCTGAGTCGGGGAACATGACTCAGGCCCTTACACAGGATTACTGCCTCAGATTCCCATCAAACATGCACGCACGGTGTTTTCATGCATTCATAATTAAGGATCTTTATTTGATCTTTAAGCTCCAGTTTGTTTGCCTGCCTTTTACATTCAGCAAGCCAAGCACAATGTGACGATCACGGACACTATCCGCCAACTCCCCAAGGAACCATTATTTGACTTGGGTTTTTTTTTTTCTCTACCGCAGCATCATTATTTTGTAACTCTGCATCATTCATGCAAATTTTAGCCTGTAACCATCACAATTAATTTTGTTGAGTCTAATCTGAATTGAATCCAGCCTCACTGCAACAACCTGGGGTCGATTCTACCTGCCCTCTAATGGCGTTCACAGGGGGTGGTAATGGCCTCAAAGTGGGGTTGGTAGCCTTGCCGACCCCGTTACCGCTGGTGATGCCGCCGGCTCCATTTTAAAAGGGGCCTACAGCCAGGTGTCCAGAACGCCTGCCTGATTCAGGAGCTGGGCCCATTTTTAATGATGGAATTTGGGGTCCTATGATGCAAATAGGACCCCAATTGCCAATTTGGGGTCAGAACTGGTCAGGGCCTGCACGGTGCCGGATTCCAATAGTTCCGTGGGTAATGGAAGAGAAGCGGCCTGGCCAAAGATCACTTTTGAATCGTATCTGTGGGCACCGGATGAGCAAGAGTAAAGCCCCAGGACCCACAAGAATAATCTGGGGCTGCTGCCACTCCCGGACCCCCACCCTCCGCGATCATGGCCCCTCTGCTCGACTTACCTTGCCGGCGACAGCTGTGGCTCGACTTCCAGGCTTCAACTTAGCGAGCAGTCTCGGGACAACGGCCTGGTGCCCACTGCAGCTCGCCTGCCAAATTTAACTGAGGACGGAGTCTCAAAATCCCAGGGCCCTCTTCGCCACTGGCACAGGCGGCTGATCACCACACTCCGCCAGTCGGCTCCCCAGGAGTCGAAATCTACCGCTCCCCCTTCTCCCACCCCGGTTATTCCAAAGCTGGCACAGTCATGATGGCCTCTGATTCCCCCAAGCAGAATAGGCAGTTTGTCTGCTCTTCAACTCAACCGCACGAGATGTCTGCGCTCCTCAAATTCTGCCCTCTTGAGCATCCCTGATTATAATCGCTCAACCATCGGTGGCTGTGCCTACAGCTGCCTGGGCCCTAAGCCCTGGAACTCCTTCTAAACCTCTCCATTTCTCCACCTCTCTTTCCTCCTTTAAGACTCTCCTTAAATTTGCCTCTTTAACCAAGCTTTTGGTCATCTGCCGTAATTTCTTCTTATGTAGCTCGGTGTCAGATTTTTTTTTGTGTGTGTCTTATAAAACTCCTGTGAAGCGCCTTGGGTGTTTTTACTCTGTTAAATGCGTTATATAAATACAAGTTGGTGTTACATTCAGGGATGGAGTCAGCATTCCGAGAAAGGGGAGAGAACTAAAGTTTACTTTGCAGTCCAACTGTATATGAGATGCTCGAGTCTGTGTGAGGTTCAGATAATGTTAATGCACATATGCTACCCTTTGGGTTAACGACTCTGATCTGTAATACGTACACATTATATTGCCGTGTTAGCCATGGCTCAGTCGGTGGGTTAGCACTTTCGCCTCTGAGTTAGAAGGTTGTGCATTCAAGTCCCGCGCCAGAGACTTGAGCACATAATCTAGGCTGACACTAGGTACACAGAAAGATCCTGCAAACAGCAGCAAAATAAATGACCACATCAGCTGTTCAAGGTGTTGGTTGAAGGATTAATATTGGTCAGGACACCAGGGATAACTCCTCAACTCTTCTTCGAGCCATGTCGTGGGATCTTTTACATCCACCTGAGAAGCTAGATGGGGCCTCGGTTTAATGGCTTGCCTAAAATACAGCACCTCTGACAGTGCAGGGCTCCCACAGCAGTGCACTGGGATTACTGCTGGTGGCGCTCTGTTTTTCCAAATTGTGCATCTCAGCGCGATTGCTGATCATGTTCCTCCAAACACACTGCGGTATGTTCACACATCAGCGCATTTTCTCAGCGACTGACTCCCACCCGTGTTGCACCATTCTGAGGGGGCGCTGTGCAAATATAGCAAGTCTTAATCAGCTTCTTATATCACTTCACACTTTGGGATAAGGCTTAAGCAAGATCAACTAAATAGCTATTTTAAAAATTACAAGGAAGCCTGGAGAGCTATAATATTTGAACTGATTTCATGCGTGAAAAATCTGTCTTCCTTGAAGTGCTGCAAATGTTTTTCAATGGAGCGTTCAGGCAAAATGGTTGAAGTTCAGTTACTTCTCCATGTTGAAAGAAAAAGAAAGAACATATATATCACAAATTTGTAAATCCTACCCCAATACCTAGAACATAAGAAATAGGAGCAGGAGTAGACCATTCGGCCCCTCGAACCTACTCCGTCATTTGATAAAATCATGGCTGATCTGATTGTGTCCTCAACTTCTCTCTTTAAAATAGAAGACAACTTGAGGGAGAGTATTTTTATCATAGAATCATACAGCACAGAAAGAGGCCAGTCAACCCATCGTGCCTGCGCCGGGCCTTTGAAAGAACGATCCAATCAATCCCACTGCCCCGTGCAACTTGAGTGGTGGCCAACAGGACATTTGAGGCCGGCCCTGAGCGCTTGCCACGTGTACACATGTCCTTGGCAGCAGAGGTCACTGGAATGTGATCAGGAGCAGGGACCCCGGGGCTTATATTTACTCTCCTTGGCTCAGGGGGTGGGGCCATCCTCGCCAACAACCCAGACCGTGATCCGTGAACTCGGCACAGAACAGGGATCGAACCCGGAGCCCCTTGGTCTGAGTGGCTCAGCTACTCGCGTCTTTACAATCAGGCGCACTCTTTACATCACATATATATACGTTTACTCATAGGATCAAATGGTAAGAGAGTGAAGGGTTATGGGGAGTGGGCAGGAAAGTGGAGCTGAGCCCAAGATCAGATCAGCATGAACTTATTAAATAGGGGAGCAGGCTCGAGGGGCCAAATGGCCTACTCCTGCTCTTTCTTCTTATGTACAAACTGTCATGTATTCAACCAGCATTGTAACCCATGTATAAACTGACCTAAGTTGTACACCATGAGAACACTGACCACTAGGTGGGAGACACTCCTAACCTGGACCTTCAGGTATAAAAGGGGAAGCTCCACCCACCTTCACCACTTGAGTGCTAAGGAATAAAGGACAGGTCACAGACTGACCTTCTCTCAAGCATGGGCCTCGTGTGCATTTACACTGTGTAGTAAGGACGTATCAATGGCGACAAGAAACTGGGATTTAAACCACGCGAACATGGCCACTAGCAGAACAGACGAGAGGTACTGTGTTAAGGAATGGTTGGGACAGAGATTCAACATTGTTAAAGCAGCACACAGTTCTCCAGGCAGACAAGGGCAGTCAGGCATGCCCCAACATGTAGTCGAACCCAGAGGGGGAGTTCGACAGAGACAATGGCAAGCTGAACAGCGATTCACGCCATTGCAAGGGACAATGCGGCCAGTAATGGGGCCATCAACACCTGTTAATGGTGCACTCAAGGACAATAACAGGGGCAGTCAGGGACGGTCGACTGGCAAGGGACCTTTTGTTTCAAACCGCAACTCATGCTGGAGGCGTGGAGGCATACATTCAGCCGGAGTTTGCAGAGATGAGCAAAATACCTGCAGAAATTGCAGAAGTGGACACTGGTGGAAATCGCTGGAAGCTGAAGTTCAGTGAGTTCATGTTGAGCACGTATACAGTTCATACACCAGGACGCCACCGATAATGATGAAAGTGCTCCTCAATGGCATCCCAGTATTAATGGAGTTAGACACGGGGGCCAGCCAGTCCCTGATGGGTATCAAACAGTTCGAAAAGTTGTGGGCATCCAAGGCCAGGAGGCCAAAATTATCGCCGATTGACGCACAGCTACGGACTTACACAAAGCAGATCATTCCAGTGCTAGGCAGCGCCACGGTAGTCGTGACCCACAAAGATTCGGAGAACAGGTTGCCACTCTGGATTGTCCCAGGGGACGGTCCCGCACTACTGGGGAGGAGTTGGCTTGCTGTCATGAACTGGAAATGGGGCGATGTCAATGCAATTTCCTCTGTGGAGCGAGTATCATGCTCACAGGTCCTGGTCAAATTTGACTCATTATTTCAACCCGGCATTGGCATTTTCATGGGGGCCAAGGTAGTGATTCACATAAACCCGGACGCCAGACCAGTACACTACAAGGCCAGAGCGGTGCCGTACGTGATGCAGGAAAAGATAGAAGGCGAATTGGACCGCCTGCTGAGGGAAGGCATCATCTCACCAGTCGAATTCAGTGACTGGGCGAGCCCGATTGTGCCAGTGCTCAAGGCGGATGGGTCGGTCAGGATATGTGGCGATTACAAGGCCACCATCAATCGGGTGTCACTCCAAGACCAGTATCCGCTACCGAGAGTGGAGGACCTCTTTGCGACACTATCCGGTGGCAAACTTTTTTCAAAATTGGATCTCACCTCAGCTTACATGACCCAGGAGCTGGCGAGAGAGTCAAAGAAGCTGACCACCATCACGACACACAAGGGGTTGTTTGAATACAACAGATGTCCGTTCGGGATTCGCTCGGCCGCCGCGATCTTCCAACGAAATATGGAAAGCCTCCTCAAGTTGATTCCAGGGACGGTGGTTTTTCAGGACGACATCCTCATTACGGGTTACGATACTGAAGAACACCTCCACAACCTGGAGGAGGTGCTACGCAGACTGGACTGGGTAGGTCTGCGACTGAAAAAGGTGAAGTGCGTCTTCCTAGCTCCAGAGGTAGAATTCCTGGGGATGAGGGTAGCAGCAGACGGGATCAGCCCTACTGCATCCAAGACGGAAGCGATCCAGAGAGCACCCAGATCCCGTAACACGACGGAGCTGCGTTCGTTCCTGGGGCTCCTGAACTACTTTGGTAACTTTCTTCCCAAATTGAGCATGCTGCTAGAGCCGCTACACGTGCTCCTACGCAAAGGTCATGAATGGGTCTGGGGGGTCAGCCAGGAAAGGGCTTTTAATAGAGCACGCAATTTGTTATGTTCCAACAATCTGTTAACGCTATATGACCCGTGTAAGAAATTGTGTTAACGTGCGATGCATCGTCCTATGGTGTCGGGTGTGTGTTGCAGCATGTCAATGCCAAGGGTCAGTTACAGCCGGTAGCTTATGCCTCCAGGAGTCTGTCCCAGGCAGAAAGGAGCTACGGGTTGGTAGAAAAGGAGGCGCTCGCATGTGTATATGCGGTAAAGAAAATGCACCAGTACCTGTTTGGCAGGAAATTTGAGCTGGAGACAGATCACAACGTCCCTTTTGGCCGACAACAAGGCCATAAATGGAAACGCATCGGCCCGCATACAGAGGTGGGCACTCACGTTAGCTGCCTATGACTACATAATTCGGCACAGACCGGGCACCGAAAACTGCACCGATGCACTCAGCAGGCTCCCACTAGCCACCACTGAGGGGGCTACCGAGCATGGTGCTGAGATGGTCATGGCTGTTGAAGCTTTCGGAAGCAAAGGCTCACCCGTGACAGCCCGTCAGATTAAAGTCTGGACAAATAGAGACCCGCTATTGTCTCTAGTCAAGAAATGTGTCCTGAATGGGGACTGGGCAGCCACGTACAGGGCATGCCCTGAGAAATTTAAACCATTTCACAGGCACAAGGATGAACTCTCGATTCAGGCCGATTGCCTACTGTGGGGAAACCGCGTAGTCATGCCCCAGATGGGCAGAGAGGTGTTCATCAGAGAACTCCACAATGGGCACCTGGGCATTGTCACGATGAAGGCAATTGCCAGGTCACACGTTTGGTGGCCAGGGATAGACGCAGATCTGGAACTTTGTGTTCGCAGGTGCAACACGTGTGCCCAGCTGGGCCATGCGCCCAGGGAAGCCCCGCCTTAGCCCCTGGCCATGGCCCGCCAAGCCTTGGTCACGCATCCATGTGGACTACGCAGGTCCTTTCATGGGGAAAATGTTTTTGGTTGTAGTAGACGCCTACTCCAAATGGATCGAGTGTGACATTTTAAATTCAAGCACATCCTCTGTCACGGTAGAAAGTCTACGGGCAATGTTTGCCGCCCACGGTCTACCGGACATCTTGGTCAGCGACAATGGCCCGTGCTTCACAAGCACTGAATTTCAGGACTTCATGGCAGGCAATGGAATTAACCATGTTAGAACGGCACCGTTCAAGCCAGCCTCAAACGGCCAGGCAGAACGAGCAGTGCAGATAATCAAACAGGGGATACTCAGATTCCAAGGGGGTTCCCTACAAACCCGCTTATCACGCCTCCTGTTGGCCTATAGAACCCGACCACACTCGCTCACAGGGGTTCCACCCGCAGAGCTACTAATGAAAAGGACGCTCAAAACCCGATTATCCCTTATACACCCCACCATGAAAGAAATTGTCGAGAGCAGGCGCCAGTCACAATATCACTACCATGACAGGAATGCGAGGGCGCGATGTATTGATGTAAATGATCCTGTTTTTGTCCTCAACTACGCTTCAGGGCCCAAATGGCTCGTAGGCACTGTGGTTGCCAAAGAGGGAAATAGGATTCTGGTAGTTAAACTTACCAATGGACAAATCTGCCGCAAACATGTGGATCAAACAAAAAGGAGGTTCAGCAACCCCATAGAAGAAGCAGAGGAAGAACATGATATAGAGTTCACTCCACCACAGGTGACCGAACACCGGAACCAAAGGGAGGAGAGCCCAGTCACTGTGTGTAGTCCGGACAGGCCTGAGGCACCGCAAGCAGCAGACACTCAGGCCAGCGCCCAACAACCAGAGCCCCAACTCAGGCGCTCTACAAGGGAGCGTAAACCACCAGAGAGACTCAACCTGTGATCCCAATAAGACTTTGGGGGGTGAGGTGATGTCATGTATTCAACCAGCATTGTAACCCATGTATAAACTGACCTAAGTTGTACACCGTGAGAACACTGACCACTAGGTGGGAGACACTCCTAACCTGGACCTTCAGGTATAAAAGGGGAAGCTCCACCCACCTTCATCACTTGATGCTAAGGAATAAAGGACAGGTCACAGACTGACCTTCTCTCAAGCATGGGCCTCGTGTGCATTTATACTGTGTAGTAAGGACGTATCACAAACAATCTCAATTTCTTAAGTTGTTTTTTTTTAGCATAAACTAAAAACCGGCAACTTGGGTGGTCCTCAGAGGGTCAAAGGTCACACGCCACTCTCACATTGTCTGAAAAGAAAACTCACATTGTTGTAAGCAAAATGGCTTTAGCCACCCCCCTCCCCCACAAGGCCAGGCATGCATGATCCTGAAGTGACAACATTGATGCTGAGCGGGGCCACAATCGTGTAATATTGCACAATATACCTGCAGTGCCTTTCATGACCCCACAGGTCCCAAAGTACTTCACGGCTAATGGAGTACTTTTTGAAATGTAGCCACTGTTGTAATGTAAATGAAATGCAGCAGCCAATTTGCACGCAGCAAGCTCCCACAAATAGAAATGAGATAAATAACCGCTTCATCTGTTTTAGGCATTGGTTGAGGGCTAAACATTGGCCAGGACACTATGAAAAATCCCCTGCTCTTCTTTGAATAGTGCCGTGGGATCTTTCACATCCACCCGAGAGTTAAGACGCGGCCTTGGTTTGATGTCTCATCCAAAAGACGACACCTCCAGCAGTGCAGCACTCCCTCAGTACTGCACCAGAGTGTCAGTCTAGATCATATGCTCAAGTCTCTCGAATGGAGCTTGAACCTTGGAATCATTTGCTCCAATTGCATATTCGTATGGTGGAAATGCCTCAGTTCTGCAATGTGCTGGGGCAGCAGTGCTCGAAAAACTACCCCATTTACATTGTGAGTGGATTTACATAAGACCATAAGAAATAGGAGCAGGAGTAGGCCATTTGGCCCCTCGAGCCTGCTCCACCATTCAATAAGATCATGGCTAATCTGATCCTGGCCTCAATTCCACTTCCCCGTGTGATCCCCATAACCTTTGACTCCCCTATAGTTCAAAAATCTATCTATCTCCAGCTTAAATATATTCAATGACCCAGCCTCCAAAGATTCACGACCCTCTGAGATAAGAAACTCCTCCTCATCTCCGTTGTAAATGGGTGACCCCTTATTCTGAAATTATACCCTCTAGTTCTAGATTCCCCCATGAGGGGAAACATCCTCTCTGCATCTACCCTGTCAAGCCCCCTCAGAATCTTATACGTTTCAATAAGATCACCTCTCATTCTTTCAAACTCCAATCAGAACATGGGCAGCACTGCACATCTAACTGCACAGATGAGATTGAGTTTCAGCTAGATTGCGGAGCTAAGTGCCGACTACAACCTCTTAAACGGTAAACTTTAAGAAATCCAGATGATCTCTAATTCCAAAGGAGTAAGACTAATCTAAAAAGTTGCAATGGATCCTTGACATATCCAATAGGCAAATGTTAACTCAACTGCACCAAGCTATACTTGTATAAGAGTTATACTTTACATTGTGTTGTGAGTTGTGGATAATGGTGTCACACCATTGTTTAGTGACATCTGAAGATGCTAGTATCTGCTAGACCATCTCATTATGTAAGCACTGTTAAGCACAAGACAGCTAAAGAATCATTGACGTATAAGAAAACTGTGACTCAGTATGGTGGCGTATTTGAAAGCCCGAGTTGCCTCGAAGACACATATTACATCAAAGTAGACTGGTGTGAATTCGGCAATGTGCCCTTTGCACAAGATCTGAGTTCTGAGGAAGGAACTTCTGAAGGAAGCAATTACATCGGAGGTGCTACCTCCTGTGAGTCAACTTACATCCTGGGTATCAAGAGTGGCGATAGCTGTAAAGTCATGCACGCTGAGTGTCTACTGATCCTCGGGATTTCAAACCAGGCAATAAGTAAGTCTCAATGTCCACCAGCAACAGTTAAAGAGATTGCCACAAACACAACGAAGCCAAGATTTTCTGTGAACGACAGTAGATGCCACTGGCCACATGGCACTGTGCTGAGCCTCAAGGGTCTGCCATAATCAATCTTCAACTTTGTTAGAAGCCGGAGAACATGTCCAGAAACATGCTAATGATTGGGCGGCCAGCTGGGGTCACTGATGCATCCTTGCGGCAAGCAGAACTTGCGCCCCATCTTATTTACACCAACGTAACAACTGAGTGGGAGATCTGGGCCATTATATCCTGTCTTAGATCTTTCCTTGGCCCCCCTCCTATTTCTCATCGACATGCTGTTCCTCGGCGACATCATCCGAAAACACAGTGTCAGTTTCCACATGTACGCTGATAACACCCAGCTCTACCTCACCATCACCTCTCTCGACCCCTCCATGGTCTCCAAATTGTCAGACTGCTTGTCCGACATCCAGTACTGGATGAACAGAAATTTCCTCCAACTAAATATTGGGAAGACCGAAGCCATTGCCACAAACTCTGTTCCCTAGTCACTGACTCCATCCCTCTTCCTGGCAACTGTCCGAGTCTGAACCAGACTGTTCGCAACTTTGGTGTTGTAGTTGACCCAAAGCTGAGCTTCCGACCACATACCCACTACCACTAAGACCGCCTATTTCCACCTCTGGAACATCGCCGACTCTGCACCGCCTCTGCTGAAACCCTCATCCATGTCTTTGTTATCTCTCGACTTGACTATTTGTGATGATAATATTCCAACGTTCTCCTGGCTGGCCTCCCATGTTCTATCCTCCGTAAATGTGACGGCATCCAAAACTCAGCTGCCCGGGTCCTAACTCACATCACGTGCCATTTACCCATCACCCCTGTGCTCGCTGACCTACACTGGCTCCTGGTTAAGCAACGCCTCGATTTTAAAATTCTCATACAGGTTTTCAAATCCCTCCATAGCCTCACACCTCCTTATCATAGAAACATAAAAAATAGGTGCAGGAGTAGGCCATTCGGCCCTTCGAGCCTGCACCGCCATTCAATGAGTTCATGGCTGAACATACAACTTCAGTACCCCATTCCTGCTTTCTCGCCAAACCCCTTGATCCCCCTAGTAGTAAGGACTTCATCTAACTCCTTTTTGAATATATTTAGTGAATTGGCCTCAACAACTTTCTGTAGTAGAGAATTCCACAGGTTCACCATTCTCTGGGTGAAGAAGTTTCTCCTCATCTCGGTCCTAAATGGCTTACCCCTTATCCTTAGACTGTGACCCCTGGTTCTGGACTTCCCCAACATTGGGAACATTCTTCCTGCGTCTAACCTGTCGAAAACCCATCAGAATTTTTAACGTTTCTATGAGATCCCCTCTCATTCTTCTGAACTCCAGTGAATACAAGCCCAGTTGATCCAGTCTTTCTTGATAGGTCAGTCCTGCCATCCTGGGAATCAGACTGGTGAACCTTCGCTGCACTCCCTCAATAGCAAGAATGTCCTTCCTCAAGTTAGGAGACCAAAACTGTACACAATACTCCAGGTGTGGCCTCACCAATGCCCTGTACAACTGTAGTAACACCTGCCCCTGTACTCAAATCCCCTCACTATGAAGGCCAACATGCCATTTGCTTTCTTAACTGCCTGCTGTACCTGCATGCCAATCTTCACTGACTGATCACTGTAATCTCCTCCAGCCCCACAACTCCCTCTTCCCCCCCACCTCCCCCGAGATATCTGCACACCTCTTAAGCATCCCCGATTTTAATTGCTCCACCTTCAGCTCTTGGAATTCCCTCCCTTAACCTCTCCACCCCTTTACCTCTCTTTGCTGCTTTGGGCGCTCCTTAAAACCTACCTCTTTGACCGAGCTTTTGGTCACCTCCTTATGTGGCTCAGTGCAAATTATGTTCCATAACACTCTTGTGAAGTGCCTTGGGATGTTTTACTACGTTAAAGGCGCTACATCAATGCAAGTTGTTGTTTTTGTTGTCCTGCACTAAGTCCTGTTGGTCCATCACACCTGTACTCACTGATCTACATTGGTTCACTGTCCCTCGACACCACAACTTTAAAATTCTCTCCTTGTGTTCAAATGTTTTCATGCCTTGCCCCTCCCTATTTCTGTAACCGCCTCCAGGCCTACAACTCCCCACCCCTGAACCCTGTAATCCTCTGACTTTGCCCTTTTGTACATCCCCTCGTCCCTTTCCCCCCTATCATTGGTTGCCCGTGCCTCCAGCTGCCTCGGCCCCATGTTCTGGAATTCCCTCCCTAAACCCACCTCCCTGCCTTCCCTTATTGCTCTCCTTGAAACCCACCTTTGACATCACCCTTTCTAATCTCTCCTCTGACTCAGCAGCCATTTTTTTTTATTGTGCCTCTGTGAAGCACCTTGGGATGTTTATCTACCTTAAAGGCACTATTTAAATGCAAGTTATTGTTGTAACTCTTCATCCGGCTTGGGTACTGAAAGCTACCTCAGCAAGTAATGATGTGGAGAGTAAACCCACACAGGGTGCAGAGAATGAACCAGGCAGGGAATGATAACTCACAAGGCAGTCCTGTAGTCTCGTTCTGTACTTGAAGCATATGGCTAAACTTACATTCCAGTAACTTAAGACCATAATGATCCTCTCATGATTATACCAATATTGTTACATTTGCATTCCTTTGCAAACATGAAAATGTTAATATTCTGTCTTAAACTATTCAGGGTTTTTTTTTAAACTTCCAAATTTTCCTCAGTCCCTTTGGATACCTCCAATAATTAGTTATTTACTGTGAATCACATGCTACAAATTACGATCCTGCAACTTCAGTGGCGGTTTGATCAGACTACCCTTTGATGATGTCTGTTCTTCTATTTGAGATGCAGGTGGTTCCAAGCACTTCCTCAGTATCGAGTGTTCATTTTCAATCTACAGCAGTACTTGCTGAGGTGGATTTGTGCATTCATGCTGAGCTAATATATAACATCTCCGACTTTGTGAAGATACGTTCCACCACTAAATGAGCGGAGTGAATTTTCTGCAGTTAAATCCGAACTGGTTCGCAGGAACACAGTCTGTGCATTTGTAAGGAGTCAAAAATGGGGCATTACTCAACATCACTGTGCCATTTGTATGGGTGTAAAATGGGCGTGACAATGCCAAAATTAACAAAGCGACTGCCCCCGCTAATTAGAATTAGCACGTGCATTCGGACTGCCACTAAGTTCATCAGGTGCCTTATTAGACCATCCTGGCGCCTGCCTGAAATGAGCGCGAGTTCGCATTTCAATATTAAAACCCGTTAAGAGTAGCCTTTATCGGACGCTATTGAATTTAGGCCCCACTGAGCCTACTAGTGGAGCTGTGAATGAGACATTATTACATTACCGATCGCTATTGCCCTCTAATGTGCTGAGTTCAAATGACCCCTGGACCTGATGGCCTGCATCCTAGGGTCTTAAAAGAAGTGGCTACAGAGATAGTGGATGCATTGGTTGTAATCTACCAAAATTCCATAGATTCTGGAGAGGTCCCAGCAGATTGGAAAACCGCAAATGTAACGTCCCGATTTAAGAAAGGAGGGAGACAGAAGACAGGAAACTATAGATCAGTAAGCCTAACATTTGTCATTGGAAAAATGCTGGAGTCCATTATTAAGGAAGTAGTGGCAGGACATTTAGAAAATCATAATGCAGTCAAGCAGAGTCAGCATGGTTTTATGAAAGGGAAATCATGTTTGACAAATTTGCGGGAGTTCTTTGAGGATGTAATGAGCAGGGTGGATAAAGAGGAATCAGTAGATGTCGTGTATTTGGATTTCGAGAAGACATTCGATAAGGTGCCACATGAAAGGTTACTGCACAAGCTAAGAGCTCACGGGGTTGGGTGTAATATATTAGCATGGATAGAGGATTGGCTAACTAAAAGAAAACAGAGAGTTGGGATAAATTATTCATTTTCAGGTTGGCAAGCTGTAACTAGTGGAGTGCCACAGGGATCAGTGCTGGGGCCTCAACTATTTACAATCTATATAAATGACTTGATTGAAGGGACCGAGTGTAATGTAGCCAAATTTGCTGATGATACAAAGATAGATGGAAAAGCAAGTTGTGAGGAGGATGCAAAGAATCTGCAAAAGGATATAGATAGGCTAAGTGAGTGGAAAAACATTTGGCAGATGGAGTATAATGTGGGAAAATATGAAGTTTACACTTTGGTCAGAAAAATAAAAAAGCAAATTATTATTTAAATGGGGAGAGATTACAAAATGCTGTGGTACAGAGGGATCTGTGGGTCCTTGAACATGAAACTCTTTTTTGGAGTTCACCTGCAAAACATAAAACATTAAACTGTGCCACCTGACCTGGGTGACACACCAGACATTTACAAGGCCCTTTTTTTCCTTTTTTTTTTGTGTTTTTCTTTTTTTTGTTTTTTTTTTGGGCACTAAAATCAAATTTTTTCCAGTGCCCCCTATAAAAGGTGAGGGGGACACTAAAAGCACCGGCAATTAAAACAAATTAAACTTTAAAATGTAAAATCAAATTAAAATTTGGTTGCCGGGCGTGATGATGCACTCCAGTCCCTCCGGTGCCCACCTCTCGCGGAAGGCCGCGAGCGTACCGGTGGACACCGCGTGCTCCATCTCCAAGGACACCCTGGACCGGATGTAAGAGCGGAAGAGAGGCAGGCAGTCAGGTTGAACGACCCCCTCGACCGCCCGCTGCCTGGACCGGCTGATGGCACCCTTGGCCGTGCCCAGGAGCAGTCCTACGAGGAGGCCTTCGGACCTACCCGCTCCCCTCCGCACAGGGTGCCCAAAGATCAGGAGAGTGGGACTGAAGTGCAGCCAGAATTTCAGGAGCAACCCCTTCAAATAATAAAACAGGGGCTGCAACCTTGTGCATTCCATAAAAACATGGAACACGGACTCTTCCAGACCGCAGAAATTGCAGGCGGCCTGGGAGTCCGTGAACCGGCTTAAAAATTTATTGCACGGCACTGCTCCGTGCACCACCCTCCAGGCCAAGTCCCCGATGAATAGTGGGAGGACCCCTGTGTAGAGTGCCCTCCATCGGGGACCCCCGCCTCCTCCGGACGGCAAGATGGTACGCCATGGCGTGTCCGGACGGCCGGCGAGGATGGCAAAGTTGAGGGTGTGCAGGAGCAGCCCGTACAGGAAACCCCTCCGCGCGGAACTGAAAGGCACGGAGGGGATTTCCCCGAGGCGGCTCAAGTTGTGAGGCGCCGGCCCCCGAGGGAGGTTCCGGGGTTTGGCGCCGATGAGGAATTCCGTCCGGACGGGGGTCAGTTCGGACGGGATCTCCCCATGTGCTTGAGCCTCCTCGATGCACCTAACGGAGTCAGGGCCCAGAGCTGTTTTTAGCGACTCGATGGCATCGGCCGCGTGGCGGACGTTGGCAGAGTTTAGGCGCCGCGCCAGCGTGTCTGGCGCCATCCAGCCCGCTCCTCCGCCATCGAGCAGGTCCCTGACCCTGGTCACCTCACCAGCCACAGCCCTCTTTTCCGACCGCCACATAAAACCTCGGCCGTGGAGGTACGGATTCCCGAGCAGCGGTTCCTGCAGGACGGCCGCCACTCCAGCCGGCGGAGAGCTGTGCTTGGTGGAGACTTTGTTCCAGACCCTGATGAGTTCCCTGTAAAAGACAGGCAGCTCCCGGAGGGCGGTCCTGGCACCCCCCAAGTTCACAAACAGGAGCTGCGTGTCATAATTGAGGTCGCGCTGCTGGCGGAAGAAATACCTCGCCAGAGCACACCACCTAGGAGGGGGCTCGACGTAAAGGTATCTCTGCAGGGTCTGAAGACGGAAAGTCGCGAGCTGGGCGCTGACGCACACCAACGACTGACCGCCCTCCTCAAGCGGGAGACTCAAGACCGCGGCAGAGACCCAGTGCTTCCTGTTGTTCCAGAAGAAGTCCACCAGCTTCTTCTGTATCTTGGCGACAAACGCAGGGGGAGGGGTCAAAGTGACCAGCCGGTACCACAGCATTGCGGCCACCAGCTGGTTTATGACTAGCGCTCGACCCCTGTAGGACAGCACTCGGAGCAGTCCTGTCCAGCGCCCTAGGCGAGCGGCGACCTTGGCCTCCAGCTCCTGCCAGTTCGCCGGCCGAGCTCCCTCGTCGGGGCTAAGGTAGACTCCCAGATAGAGGAGATGGGTCGTGCTCCAGGCAAAAGGCCTGAGCTCCTCCGGCAGGGAGTCCACCCGCCACTGACCCACCAGGAGTCCGGAACATTTCTCCCAGTTGATCCTGGCGGAGGACGCGGCCGAGTAAATCTCCTGGCACTCACACATCCTCCGCAGGTCAGCGGGATCCTCTACCGCGAGGAGCACGTCATCGGCGTAAGCCGAGAGGACGACCTCCACGCCCGGCCCTTGCAGAGCCAGTCCCGTCAACCTCGTCCGCAAGAGGCGCAGGAAAGGCTCCACGCAAACGGCGTATAACTGGCCGGACATGGGGCATCCCTGGCGCACCCCTCTCCTAAAGCGAAGGGGCGCCGTCAAGGACCCGTTAACCTTAATCAGACACTCCGCGGTGGCGTACAAAAGTCGGATCCGGGCGACGAAATGCGTCCCGAACCCGAAAGCGCGCAGAGTTCCGAGCAGATAGTCGTGATCCACCCTGTCGAACGCCTTCTCTTGGTCGAGGGATAGGAAGGTCCTTGAACATGAAACTCTTTTGAGCATGAAACTCAAAAAGTTAGCCTGCAGGTGTAGCAAGTAATTACAAAAGCAAATGGAATTTAGGCCTTTATTGCAAGGGGGATGGAGTATAAAAGTAAAGATGTCCTGCTGCAACTGTACAGGGCCTTGGTGAGACCACACCTGGAGTACTGCGTACAGTATTGGTCTCCGTATTTAAGGAAGGATGTACTTGCATTGAAGGCAACTCGAATAATGTTCCCGAAGTTGATTCCTGAGATGAAGGAGTTGTCATACGAAGAAAGGTTGAGCAAGTTGGGCCTATACTCATTGGAGTTTAGTAGAATGAGAGATGATCTTATTGAAACGTATAAGATTCTGAGTGGGCTTGACAGGTTGGATGCAAAGAGGATGTTTCCTCTTGTGGGGGAATCTAGAACTAGGGGGCATAGTCACAGAATAAGGGGCCGCCCATTTAAAACTAAGACGCGGAGGAATTTCTTCTCTCAGAAGGTTATAAATCTGTGGAATTCTCTGCCCCAGAGAGCTGTGGAAGCTGAATCATTGAATATATTTAAGGCGGAGCTAGACAGATTTTTGAGCGATAAGGGCATAAAGGGTTACGAGGAGCGGGCAGGGAAATGGAGCTGAGTCCATGATCAGATCAGCCATGATTTTATTAAATGGTGGAGCAGGCTCGAGGGGCTACTTCTTATGTTCTTATGACCCAACACAAATGCTAGCTGGAGTTTATAGGGGCAGTCACGCTGTGTGTTAGAGATTGGCTTTTCACCTCTGGTTCAAATCCAGGTCAGAATAATGGGATTAAAATTTACTCTGTTGGGTGGCCGTAAAGATCAATGTATAATGAGTTTGTGCGGGCTCAATCCAGCTCCCAATGAACATGGGCTGAGAGTCCAAAACTGCCCTAATCTGGCACCTAATTGGTAATCTCATTCAGACAAGTTTCAAGATGGGTGGTTGGGAAATAGAAATGTCACATTACTACAAGAGGTACTTTTTTGCGATTTGGGTTGAGGTACATAATTGGGACAGAGCAGAGGGACTTTACATCTAAGCATGCTGCACCTAACTTGGGAGCACTTGAAGATGACAAACTTGGGAGGAGGGAGGTGGAGGGACACGGTCACGAGAGAGGGAGGACGGCGATTGGGAGGGAGGGAAGGAGGGGGAGCAATCGTGAAGGAGCGATTGGGAGGACAGCGATCAGGAGGGAGGGAGGCGTGCGATTGGTGGGGCAATTGGGAGGGGGAAGGCGTTCTGCAGTGGCCTGAAACAGTCTTTGGGAGAAATCCTCCCTGCTGCACAGTCAGATATCTTTTTTTTAAAAAAACATGCCCTTTTTGGTGACGGTCAACATCGATCTCTTCAAGGCCCACTGATTAGGCCGCACGCAGAACGTCCGGATGCTGAATGCAGCCAACCCCGTCACCAGCTGCACTCAAGGCGGACCTATTTGCATATGCAAAGGGCCCAACACCTGTTTCAGGCACAGGCCCTGGATACTGGAGCCTTGAATGGTGGTGCACCTCCAGCACAGAATGCACACGCACTGCCCGGCATGTTGAACGCTGAGGTGCCTGTTCTCCGCCTGTAAAACGGCCGCAGCGCCAACAAATTAGTAGGCTTGTGCATTTGTAAAGAAGCAAACCAAGATTGGTCAAACACCTCTTTCTTGCAAATGTTGCCCCTTTAAATGCTGTGTACTCTGAAATCACAAAGCATGACCTCATTTACAACTGCTTCCTTCTGTTCTGGCAACAGGACATTCACCAGCTGTTTGACATAAACAATCATTTCCTATAGTCCTTAGCCCAATGACAATCATTTTCAGTTACGTGGTTATTTTATTAATTTTGATAAATTTCAGGAAATGTTATGCTTATTCAAGTGAGGGATGCTGTTGGTGGTCAATTTATCTTTTAATATAGTGACAGACATGCCAAGGCCCAAAGCCCATAGTCCTTGATATATTACTAAGAGTGCAAATGGAGACAGAGTGGGTTAAGATCTAATGCTTAGCTGATGCCAAGTTTGGAGTTTCAAAGCTTGTAGGCGGTAGGGAACCATTAGTAAAGTACAGAGATTCACGGCAGAAAAGAATGAATTAGAAGAGGTTCATTCAACACAGTGAGGATACAGGAAGTAAGATGAGCAACAGAGGCCAACATCATCGCAGCTTCGGAAGATCAAAAAGCAACATTTCACAGGAGCACTCACTATAGTACTGATTGAGAGATTGGAAAATGTTGCTGGAGAGGTTGGGCCAGATATGAGGGAAGAATAAACCTGTTAGCTGCCAAGCTTGCTCCTGTATGCTGTTCAGAAAGAAGAATGACAGTGTCTTGCACACCCTCAGGACGTCCCTTTGAACAAATGACTTCCTTTGTGACTGTGACAAAGGCAAATTATCCCTCCTCATCCTTCTTGACTTGTCTGCAGCCTTTGACACGGTTGACCACTCTGTCTTTCTCCAATGCCTCTCCACGGTCATCCAGCTGGGTGGGACTGCACTCGCCTGGATCCATTCTTATCTATCTAATCGCAGCCAGAGAATCACCTGCAGAGGTTTCTCTTCCCGCCCCCGCATCGTTATTTCTGGTGTCGCCCAAGGATCTATCCTTGACCTCATCCTACTTCTCATCTACATGTTGCCTCTTGGCGACATCATCCAAAAACACAGCATCAGTTTCCACATGTACGCTGATGGTACCCAGCTCTACCTCTCCACCACTTCTCTCAAACCCTCCATGGTTTCTAAATTGTCAGTCTGCTTGTCCGACATCCAGTTCTGGATGAGAAGAAATTTTATCCAATTGCATATTGGGAAGACCGAAGCCATTGTTTTCGGTCCCCATCACAAACACCGTTCCCTAGCCACTGACTCCATCCCTCTCCCCAATTTGTGTCTGAGGCTGAACCAGACTGTTCACAACCTTGGTGTCATATTTGACACAGCTTTTGACCACATATCTGCAGCATAACTAAGTCCGCGTATTTCCACCTCCGGAACATTGCCCGCCTCCGCCCTTGCCTCAGCTCATCCATGCCTTTGTTACCTCTAGATTTGACTATTCCTATACACTCCTGGCTGGCCTCCCACATTCTACCCTATGTAAACTAGAGGTGATTCAAAACTCAGAAGCCCATGTCCTAACTCGCACCAAATCCGCTCACCCATCACCCCTGACCTACATTGGCTTCTGGTTAAGCAACACCTTCGTTTCAAAGTTCTCATCCTTCTTTTCAAATCCTTCAATGGCCTCACCCCTCCATGTCTCTATAATCTCCTCCAGCCTCACAACCTGCGCTCCTCTAATTCTGCCCTCTTGAGCATCCCTGATTATAATCGTTCAACTATTGGTGGCCGTGCCCTCTGTTGCCTAGGCCCCAAGTTCTGAAACTCCCTGCATAAACCTCTCCGCCTCTCTACCTCTCTCCTCCTTCAAGAGCCTCCTTAAAACTTACCTCTTTGACCAAGCTTTTGGTCACCTGCGCTAATTTATACTTATGTGGTTTTTGTAAAAACGCATTTATCTCATAATACTCCTGTGAAGCACCTTGGGGTATTTAGAAACATAGAAAACAGAAGCAGTAGTAGGCCATTCGATCCTTTGAGTCTGCACCTCCATTCAACATGATCATGGCTGATCCTCCATCTCAACACCACATTCCCGCTTTTTCCCCATACCCCTTGGTGCCCCTTGTTTCTAGAATTCTATCTATCCTCCTCTTAAATATATTCAGTGACTTGGCCTCCACAGCCTTCTGTCGTAGAGAATTCCACAGGTTCACCACCCTTTGAGTGAAAAAATTTCTCCTCATCTCGGTCCTAAATTTCTTACCCCGTATCCTGAGACTGTGACCCCTTGTTCTAGATTTCTCATCCAGGGGAAACATCCTCCCCGCATCCAGTCTATCCAACCCAGTTAAAATGTTATACGTTTCAATGAGATCCCCTCTCATTCTTTTAAACTCTAGTGATTACAGGCCTAGTCGACCCAATCTCTTCTCATACGACAGTCCTGCCATCCCAGGGATCAGTCTGGTGAACCTTCGCTGCACTCCCTCTGTGGCAAGTATATCCTTTCTTAGGTAAGGAGACCAAAACTGCACACAATACTCCAGGTGCGGTCTCACCAAGACCCTGTATAACTGTAGTAAGACATCCTTGCTCCTGCACTCAAATCCTCTTGCAATGAAGGCCAACATACCATTTGTCTTCCTAACTGCTTGCTTCACCTGCAGGTTTGCTTTCAATGACTGGTGTACAAGGACACCCAGGTCCCTCTGTACATCAACACTTCCCAAGCCATCACCATTTAAATAATATTTTGTCCTGATGACTTTCCTACCAAAGTGGATAACTTCACATTTATCCACTGCATCTGCCATGTGTTTGCCCACTCACTCAACCTGTCTAAATCACCTTGCAGCGTCTTTGCATTCTCCTCACAACTCACAATCCCACCTAGTTTTGTGTCATCAGCAAACTTGATAATATTACATTTAGTTCCCTCATCCAAATCATTTATATATATAGTGAATAGCTGGGGCCCAAGCACTGATCCCTGTAGTACCCCACTAGTCACTGCCCGCCACCCTGAAAAAGACCCGTTTATTCCTACTCTCTCTTTCCTGTCAGTTAACCAATTTTCAATCCATGCCAATACATTACCCCCATCCTATGTGCTATAATTTTGCACACTAACCTCTTATGTGGGACTTTATCAAAGGCCTTCTGAAAATCAAAATACACTACATCCACTGGTTCTCCCTTATCTATTTTATCAGTTACAACTTCAAAAAACTCCAGTAGGTTTGTCAAACATGATTTTCCTTGCATAAATCCATGTTGACTTTGCTTAATCCCGTTAATATTATCTAAGTGTGCCGTTATCACATCCTTTATAACAGACTCGAGCACTTTCCCTACTACTGATGTCAGGCCAACCGATCTCTAGTTCCCCGTTTTCTCTCTCCCTCCTTTTTTAAATAGTGGGGTTACATTTGCCACCCTCCAATCTGCAGGAACTGATCCATAATCTATAGAATTTTGGAAGATGACAACCAATGCATCTACTATTTCCATGGCTACCTCTTTTAGTACTCTGGGATGCAGATCATCAGGCCCTGGGGATTTATCTGCCTTCAGTCCCATTAGTTTCTCCAGCACTATTTTCTTACTAATTATCATTTCCTTTAATTCCTCATGCTCACTAGACCCTTGGTTCCCTAGCATTTCTGGGACGTTATTTTTGTCCTCTTCTGTGAAGACAGAACCAAAGTATTTCATTACGTTAAAGGCACTATATAAATACAAGTTGTTCTTGTCCCAAAGCATTTTGCAGCCAACAAAGTACTTTTGAAGTGTAGTCACTGTTGCAATGTAAGGAACTGCGGAGTCAATTTGTGCACTGCAAGGTCCCACAAACAACCATGTAATAAATGACCAATTAATCTGTTTTAGTGATGTTGGTTGAAGTTTAAATATTGGCCAGGAAACTGGAAAGAATTCCGTTGCTCTTCGAATAATACCATGGAATCTTTCATACCCAGCTGAGAGGGCAGTGGGAGGCTTCGGTTTAACGCCCCATCAAAAACACGCCACCTCCAACAGTACTGCACTGGAGTGTCAGTTGAGACTATGTGCTTATGACTCTGGAGTTCATCTTGACCCCATGACTTTCTGACTTACAGGTGAGAGGGCTACCACTGAGCTAAGAAGTGTGGGAGTGTAATTTTATCACTGATAGTTCCTCTAACAGAAGGTTCAATAAGCCTTCTGTAACTTTCCTGCATTTACCTTCGCAAGCCAAGAAGGTCATTTTCCGAACTCCCCTCAGGAGGTTAAATGGGTTGGGTGAGATGCTCTTTGATTGTACATGATCTGTTGAAGAAATTAGGTTGGATGGTACAAACGGCCTTTTCTTATTCCCTGCTTTGTTATGCTTCAAAATGCCTAATCCCAATCTCAAAACAGGACTCTGTTTACATTTATGTTGTCCATTTTATGGTCTTTCTGACTGAGAGCAACAATTTAGTGTCAATTAGTGCAGACTGGAGAGAGGTTCATTCTGTACACTCCCAGCCATTGGAGGCTGTATAGATAGTGCCCAACCTCATTGCACTTAATCCTTATAGCTAAAAAGCACTTACATTTATACTGTGCCTTACATCTTGTAGGACATCCCGAAACACTTTGAATACAATGAACTAAATCAGCTAGCAGAAAAAGGAGAATTGTATCCCATAAACTGCTGGATTATTTGACCCTGAAACGAGCTTCTGGCCACATATCCGCGGCATAACTAAAACCGCCTATTTCCACCTCTCTAACATTGCCACCTCTGCCCCTGCGTCAGCTCATCTGTTGCAAAAACCCTCATCCATGCCTTTGTTACCTCTAGACTTGACTACCCCAACGCACCCCTGGCTGGCCTCCCTCCCACATTCTACCCTATGTAGACTTGAGGTCATCCAAAACTTGGCAGCCCGTGTCCTAACTCACACCAAGTCCCGGTCACCCATCACCCATGTGCTCGTTGACCTACATTGGCTCCCAGTTAAGCAACTTTTGATTTCAAAATTCTCATCCTTGTTTACAAATCCCTCCATGGCCTCACCCCTCCCTAGCTAATCTCCTTCAGCCTTACAATCCCCCAAGATATCTGCGCTTCTCAAATTCTGCCCTCATGAGCATCCCTGATTATAATTGCTCAACCATCGGTGGCCGTGCCTTCAACTGCCAGGGCCTTAAGCTCTGGAACTCCCTCCCTAAACCTCTCCACTTCTCGACCTCTCTTTCCTCCTTTAAGACATTCCTTGAAACGAAACTCTTTGACCAAGCTTTTGGTCATCTGCTGTAATTTCTTATGATGAGGCTCTGTGTCAAATTTATTTAATTATTTTTTTGTCTTATAATAGCACCTAGGGATGTATTACTACATTAAAAGGAGCTATAGAAATACAAGTTGTTATTGTTGGATTCAAACACAGATCCCAGAGGTAACAGAACCATGCGCTAACCCACGATGACACCCAATGCTCAGAACTTTGTTGTCTTTAGTTTCCTTATAAAGCATTATTTTTTTGCCAACATTTTCTCACCTAAATCAGAAGAATAGTTGAAAGGGATTATTTTTCACCCAGAAGTCCGTACGTTATAGGGTCATAGTTACCTTTCAATTTGTTAATTTTACATAAATATGCAGAAATTTACATGAACAATTTTCAAGCACAGTTTTGATGGTAAGCATCTCCTTTTCCTTTCGTGATGTTACAATGTCACCCAGTTAGTAGGGCAAGGGAGGAGGTGGTGATCTCACAACTGCACAGAAATGAATCACCTTGCATATGCAGCACAAATTAGGTCCACAATTTGCAGCAAGGAGGATTTTGCTTTCTGGTCTGAGCTGGGCTAGCTGGACAGTAGTTGGGACTCTGCATTTCAAGGACATTGGCCGGTTCCTCCTCGTGATTGCTATTTACTGACTCCTGACGGCATCATTTGGGCAAGGTACTGAAGGACTGCTGACAGATTGTGGAACCACAATCCAACCAGGGTCAGCGCCTTCAGGAAAGCAGGAGTGAAAAGTGGTGAATGAAACCCTGTATCTCCATCCAGTGCCCTGCATTTTTTACTCTCCCCTTTGTTAAACGCTTCAATGTTACAGTACTCCACATCATTCTTCCAGAGATTAAGTCATGGAAAAATTGCCAGCAGTCTGGACACAGCCTGACGTAAGATCAGTCCCCTGGGACGGCTGAGCATGCCTACATCCTTCCATGTTGTACATTACAGATTACAAATCTGCACTGCCACTTTCCCTGAACCTACAGAGATTTAATTTTTTGTTCTAATTAGCAAGCTGCGCTCTTATTACTTTATCTAAAGTCAGTTTTATTTAATCACATCAACTTTGGGACGCACCGCAGGAACATTATTTAATTCATGGCTCTCACGAAGTGCAAAACGCTCATTGGTCCCACGTGGTTTCACGAATGCTGCTGCTCGGTGCTGAACGGGGAAAATCCATTCTGCAGATGCTGCTGGGTGTGGGAAATGCAAGCAGTGCTCCATGGTGCAACAGCACTGACAACAGCTTAAAGGGCAAGGCTGAGGGTTCATAACGCAAACCCATAAAGCACTGGGCGGTTTAAGATAACAGGCAAAAGAAGCAGCGGAAAATGAGGATTTTTCTTGTGTGCAGCAGCGAGTTGTTGTGATCCGGAATGCACTGCCTGAAAGGGAGCTGGAAGCAGATTCAGTAGTGACTTTCAAAAGAGAATTGGATAAATACTTGAAAAGAAACATTTGCACTGCTGTGGGGAAAGAGTGGGGGAGTGGGACTAAATGATCACTCTTTCACAGGCATGATGGGTTGAATGGCCTCCTCCTGTGTTGTAAGATTCTATAGCTGGGCAATGGGACAGTTCTTTTACTTCTAGGACGTTTGTTCCAATCCAGCACAGACATTTGGGGTCTCTCTAGTGGCTATAATAATGCTTTGAATTTTAAAAAAACACAAAATTAGTTTTGTATGCCAGTTCGTTGGCTATATTCAAGAGGGAGTTAGATATGGCCCTTATGGCTAAAGGGATCAAGGGGTATGGACAGAAAGCAGGAAAGGGATACTGAGGTGAATGATCAGTCATGATCTTATCGAATGATGGTGCAGGCTCGAAGGGCCGAATGGCCTACTCCTGCATCTATTTTCTATGTTTCTATGTATGATCTTAGCTTCATAGCACAAAATTGGGCATATTTCGGCACAAATTACTGTAGTGCCAAAACTGGAAAGTTATAAAAAGAATAAAATGTAAATATGCAAAATTATAAAAGGGTTGTCGTGGCGATGAGAAATCAAACAGGCTTGGCCAATCTATCGACTGGGAAGGCAGAAGAGGTGCATGCCATTCTTACATTGTGGCATGACCTGCAAGCAGCGGAATGGTATGTTGTGATGCCAAGTTGTATGTTGATTAATAAAGGATAAAAGGCTTGGCAGGCATTGTTTTATGGAGGTGTTCCCATTTTAAACAGGGGAGAATGGTGGCACAGAGGGTTGTTGTGAACCAGCCACGGAGTTATGGGGTGTGTGCTCGCTTACAATTCACTGACTGCTCAGTGACCGATCTCAGTGGGGTCAATAATGGTGGCTCCAGGGAAGGGCTGCTGGGATCACTGGCTGTCAGACCCAAAAGACGCCCGCACACAAATGAGCCGAGTTCACCCAATGACACGAGCTAAGCACAGTTACACAATTTCCTGGCGCTCTTAGTAGAATAGTTTATGATGGGTTCGAAGTGTCAGGGGAGGCATGACATTGCAATTTCCGGTGCCAGGAGCCAGTGAAGTGCTGTTTTTTGTAAAATTTGATTTTAATTGCTCCACTATTGGTGGCCGTGCTTTCAGCTGCCTTAGCTCTATGCCCTGGAATTACCTCCCTAAACCTCTCCACCTCTCTCTCGTCCCTTACTATATTCCTTAAAACCTTCCTCTTTGACCACGATTTTGGACATCTGTCCTGATATCTCCTTCTGTGGCTCGGTGTCAACATTTTTCTATTGGTCACACTCTTGTTAAGCGCCTTGGAACATTTTGCTACGGTTACAGTCACTATATAAATGCAAGGTGTTGTTGTTGGGTGTTGACAAGGGGAGAGGGGGGAGAAGATGACAATGAGAAAGAGGGAGGAGGAAGGCAAGACCACCGAGTTAGAATTATTCACCAAGTGGAGCAGGCTCGAGGGGCCAAATGGCCTACTCCTGCTCCTATTTCTTATGTTCTTAAGTTCAAACGAGTGCTATGCAACAGCGCAGGTGCTCTGGTTGCTTTATGAGGAGATCCTCTAATTTGCAGGGTGGGGTAAAGAGCTTTAATGAACAGTTTCTGCGTGAGCTCCCACTGCTCTGTGGACTGGTCAGATGCATTCTGGTGCCCTGAGTGCCTCGGTTGTGTGGAAGACCTCTGTGCCTGATAATTCCGGGGTGGCCATCTTCACAGTATTGTTCCCCCAGCATGTTGTGATAGGGAGGCCAAGGCCTTTCCTACAGGAAGAGTGGGAACACTAGAGTTTGTGCCTCATGAGCTGCCTAGTAGTAAATTCAAATCATCTCCTTTCAGAGAATACCACGAGTTTCTGAAAAAGCTAACCAAGAAAAATCAAACAAAAGCTAAAATGGGATACACAGAGCAGTTAGGTGCAGCTAATTTGTTTCGGGACATGGGTGACCCTGGAAAGACCCCATTTATTGTCCAGCCTTAGTTGCCCTGAGAAGTTAATAGTGGGTCCCATTCTTGAATTGCTGTAGTCCTTATTGTGCGGGCACGATGCACACAAACCCCAAAGTGGGCAGCGTGACCAGGCCTCATTACCATAACTTTTTTTGTTAACCCACCAGATCCATCAGATAATTGGACCAGGGCACAAATATATTTCAGACGCTATTTTAATGTCATACATTCTGTTGTTGTTCTTATATTTCCATTACACATTCTGAGGTTTACGTTTGTAATGGAAATTATCACAGTGTACTTACATTCTAGCCCAGTAGAGGCACTTTAGCACCACCACTGGTGGGAGGGTATAATTACAGCGTGACATGTTTACATAGGCAGTTTCTATTATATATTGGGATATAGGAATTCATAGCGGAAACATTTGACAAGAAGTGCATGTAAGGTTTTTAACATGAAAATATATAAGGGCGGAATATATAAATTGAACATGGGCTCTAAATTATGTTTGTACAGTTTGGCCCAATTATCTCCGCTCCACGACCCGCCCGGCCATCTAATCCTGTTGTACCTGAAAACCAAACCTGACCTTGACTTCCTGTGGGCAACACCATAGACAATCGACCAGTGTGTACATCGCCCCAAAGGTCATATCCATATTATTCAACATTTAAGTCTTATTTCCTAATTTACCTAGTTTATACTTACAAATCAAGTTCAATAGCAAAATTAAATAATTTATTGCTGGCAGGTGATGGATTAGAGCAGACAAATTTTATAAAAAGGTAAGTTTCTTTCAAATTATATATGATAAAGTCGATCTTCAAATTAATCTAATCTGCATATACATATGACGTCTCATCAGCATAATTCCTTGATAAGCTGTGCCTAATGGAATAACAATTAAATGTTCTAATTTTTGTAGGTAGAGCTTTTAATCAAAAGTAAATGCCATTTTTAAAGTACTTTTAACGACATTTTAATACGCATGTAAAATCTAATTAACATACTTCAAGAATATGGTTGTGCAGATTAGCATAATCATCATGGGCCAGTTCTTACTGGAAATATAATGACGCATGGCATTATTAATGTGCAAATTGACCAACAAATTCAGGGGATTAAGAGATACGCTTTCAGCTGCGAATCTCTAGAGCCTGCTGGTCGATTCACACCGCTCCGCTATTTGCCCATGCCTTTGTTATCTCTAGACTTGACTGCTCCAATCCACTCCTGGCTGGCCTCCCACATTCAATCCTACGTAAACTTGAGGTCATCCAAAACTCGGCTACCCATGTGCTAACTCGCAACAAGTCCCGCTCACCCATCACCCCTGTGCTCGCCGACCTACATTGTCTCCTGGTTAAGCAACGCCTCGATTTCAAAATTCTCATCCTTGTTTACAAATCCCTCCACGGCCTCTGTAATCTACTTTAGCCTCACAACCCCCTGAGATGTCTGCACTCCTCAAATTCTGCTCTCTTGACTATTCCTGATTATAATCGCTCAACCATTGGTGGTATTGCCTTCAGCTGCCTAAGCCCCAAGCTCTGGAACTCCCTCTCCAAACCTCTCTGCCTCTCTACCTCTCTTTCCTCCTTTAAGATGCTTCTTAAAACCTACTTCTTTGACCAAGCTTTCAGTCATCTGCTGTAATTGTGGCCCGGTGTCAAATTTATTCGTTTTGTCTTAAAACACTCCTGTGAAGTGCCTTGTGATGTTTACTACGTTAAAAGTGCTATATAAATACAAGTTGTTGTTGTTGTTGCCCTTCATAAATGGCATCTTGCCCTTATCCTCCACTTTATATGCTGGATTTGCACATTAATTGCTCAGTAAACTCACGATAGAAGTTAGGGCTGGCGATTAAGAATGCAAGTAACCCCAACCCTAACCCTAAATGCAGATGTGATCATTGTTAATGCAGTGCGAATCAACCTCTCTGATCCAGTAAGGCAACAATTTAAACTGTCAATTTTATTCCTGCAAGTAATAAATTCTTCTAAGAGATTTTTTAAATTTCTAATTTTATTTTTTTAAACTTTGTTTCTTCGTTTTGCTTTCTGTCTATTTTCTCTCTTTCTCTTAATCCAATCTTTCTTTCCCTCACTTTATTTCTCTTTGTGTACCTGCTTTGACTCTAACCACTCTATTTCCTCCTCCGCCGTTCCTCTGTTTATTTCTAAATCCTTAACTCTCATTGATGAAGGAGCTAGACCGTCGTTCACTAAGCTCGTTGCCCTCGCCGTACCGTTACCAGCTCACACTTCCAGAAAGTCAAGGCATGAAACTTTTTCGAGCTGAATGGTGCAGAAAAAAGTCTAAATAATGGCCTACAGCAATGAATGAGACAGATGCTCACCCGAGGGGAGGCAAGTCGCATTTATAAAGTGAATGATCAGATTGCCAGCTGCAGGCCAGATTTTCCCCCATATGTTTCTCATTTTCTGGAGATGGGGTTTGTGGTTTGATGGAGTTGAAGGAAAGTTTATTTTCTAAGCCAGCTTAATTATTCTTTTGCAAATTAGATCTAATTAATATAATTATTTAATCTTTCAGCCCGATAATAATAATTATGCACTTAAAACATCATAAAGAAAAGACTATTGTACTCCAACAAGTGGTAGGACTCGAGTTCACACTGTGATTGCCAACATGACGAGTTCCCTATCTCAGCCACACCATTCTAGGGAGACACCTGGAGCACAGACACAAGGCCATTATACAAAGAGCATAAACTCATTGTGGCGTACTCATGCTCAGGTCTATGAGTTACGCAGCGCAGTTACTCATACTATACACTTGAACATTGCCATAATGAAATTCACATCCCTAAAATATGTTAAAGAGATTGTCAGGTAAGTTTCCTATGTCAAAACTGAGCCTGTTCTGGAATGAACAGGAAAGGAGTACTGTGAGCAGGGAGGGAAGCTCAGAGGGAGAGGGCCTCAGTCCCCTCTCACAAAGCTACTAGCAGTCACTTACAGCGACATCCAGCCATGGTCTATAAACTAGGGTGGGGGAGGGTGGGAATTGAGCGTGGAGAAAAAGGAAAATTAAGATTAATATATATTACAGAAGACAATAAATTTATATTTTGAGCTGTTGTGGAAAAAAATATTTTAAATTAGCATATTCGAAAATGCTATTAGGGTACATTTTCATCCATGAAGGACAGACGTGACAGAAAACAGAGAGCAGTGGTGAACGGTTGTTTTTCGGACTGGAGGAAGTTATACAGTGGTGTTCCCCAGGGGGCGGTTCTAGGACCACTGCTTTTCTTGATATATATTAATCATCTGGATGTGGGTGTACAGGGCACAATTTCAAAACTTGAAGATGACACAAAACTTGGAAGTATATTGAACAGTGAGAAGGGGAGTGATAGACTTCAGGAAGACATAGACAGGCCGGTGAAATGGGCGAACACATGGCAGATGAAGTTTAACGCAGAAAAGTGAGAAGTGATGCATTTTGGTAGAAAAAATGAGGAGAGGACATATAAACTAAATGGTACAATCCTAAAGGGGCTGCACAAATAGAGAGATCTGGGGGTACATGTGCATAAATCGTTGAAGGTGGCAGGGCAGGTTGAGAAAGCAGTTAAAAAGGCTTACGAGATCTTGGGCTTCATAAATAGAGGTATAGAATACAAAAGTGTGGAAATTATGATGAACCTGTATAAAACACTGGTTCGGCTCCAACTGGAATAGTGTGTCCAATTCTGGCACCACACTTTAGGAAGGATGTGAAAGCCTTCGAGAAGGTCCAGAAAACATTTACGAGAATGATTCCAGGAATGAGGGACTTCGGTTACGTTGTTCTCCTTGGAGCAGAGAAGATTGAGAGGAGATGTGACAGAGGAGTTCAAAATCATGAGGGGTCTGGACAGGATAGATAGAGAGAAACTGTTCCTATTGGCAGATGTGTTGAGAACCAGAGGGCACAGATTTAAGATGATTGGCAAAAGAACCAAAGGCGACCAAACAGATGAATACAGTGCTTTCATTGATGTTCAAATGTCAACTCTTTTAGTCCAAATGAGCCATGCATATTCATTAGCAGGAATCCATCTGTATACGCTGGTTAAGATCTGGAATGCACTGCCTGAAAGGAAGGTGGAGGCAGACTCAATTTCAGCTTTCAAAAGGGAGTTGGGTAAGCATCGGAAAGGAAAAAAAATTGCAGAGCTACAGGGAAAGGGCGAGGGAATGGGACTAGCTGAGAGTCGGCATGGGCTCAATGGGCCGAATGGCCTTCTTCCATTCTATGATTCTAAGATTGCAGAAACACACAATAAAATATACATCGCTGCCAAACAACACTCTGTGTTGGAACAATTTAAGACAAAAATTTACCCTCAATATCTCTCAATAGGTACACAGTAAAATATTTTTTTAAATACACTAGATATGACCTACAAGTGCCCCTAGCATTGCACGTGCTCATCAACTCTATTTGTGTGCGGTCAGCATACAGACACTGATTCTCAGCTCTGATACTGACTGTGCCGATTCTTGGTAATCGACTGTGGATTGGCACTCAATAAACCTGCAGTGATTACACCATAATCAATAATCCTTCAGCATGGCCCTTGTCCTGCATCAACTACACAGATCTCAACAGCTCTTAGGGCCCAAGTTTCCACATGATTCGCGCCTGATTTTTAGGAGCAACTGGTGGAGAACGGACTATTTTAGAAATCGCAATTCTCCACATTTTTTTTCTGCAGTTCTAGTCAGGTAGAACAGTTCTAGTTTAGAACAGAATTTTTTCTTCAAAAGGGGGCGTGTCCGGCCACTGACGCCTGATTTGAAAGTTTCCACAGTGAAAATGTACTCCAAACCAAAGTAGAATGGAGCCAGTGAAGATTTTTGTAGAACTGAAAAAACCTGTTCTACACATTAAAAAATCAGGCGCAGGTTACAAATTAGGCGTCCAGAACGAGGTGGGGGGGGGGGGGGAGGGAACTCATTAAATTCGACAATAAATCCTTATTTATACTTCTACAAATACTATACAAATAAATCCAACCTGAATAAACATTTATAAGCCAAGAAAAGATTAAATAAACCATCTTCCTACCTGTGTGAAAGTGCTTCAGCCAGGGAGAATTCTGCAGCCGTTCGTGCCGCTGAGCGGGAGGGGGAGAGAGAGAGAGTGAGAGATGGAGGGAGAGAGAGAGAGGGGGGAGGGAGGGAGGGAGAGAGAGGGGGTGGAGGGAGGGAGAGAGAGAGAGGGGAGGGAGAGAGAGAGAGAGAGAGGGAGGGAGGGAGAGAGAGGGAGGGAGGGAGGGAGGGAGAGAGAGAGAGAGGGAGGGAGGGAGAGGGAAGGAGGGAGGGAAAGAGAGGGAAGGAGGGAGGGAGAGAGGGCGGGAGGGAGAGGGAGGGAGGGAGAGGGAGAGAGGGAGAGAGAGGGAGGGAGAGAGAGAGAGAGGGAGGGAGGGAGGGAGAGAGAGAGAGGGAGGGAGGGAGGAGAGAGAGCGGGGGGGGGAGAGAGAGTGGGGGACGGGGGGTAGAGAGAGCGGGGGAGGGGAGAGAGTGCGGGGGGGAGAGAGAGCGGGGCGGGGGGGGGAAGAGAGAGCGGGGGGGGAGAGAGAGCGGGGGGGAGAGAGAGCGGGGGAGGAGAGAGAGCGGGGGTGGAGAGAGAGGGGGGGAGAGAGGGGGGGGGGCGGGTCGGGTAACAGGAGCGCGGGTCGGGTCGGGTCAGTCGGGGGGGGGAGCGGGTGTCGGGTCTCGGGTCGGGGCGGGGGGGGGAAGCGGGTGTCGGGTCGGGGCGGGGCGGGGGGGAGCGGGTGTCGGGTCTCGGGTCGGGGCGGAGGGGGGTAGCGGGTGTCGGGTGGGGCGGGGGGGGAGCGGGTGTCTGGTCGGCGGGGGGGGGAGCGGGTGTCTGGTCGGCGGGGGGGGGAGCGGGTGTCGGGTCGGGTCTGGTCGGCGGGGGCGGGGGGGGGAAGCGGGTGTCTGGTCGGCGGTGGGGGGAGCGGGTGTCTGGTCGGCGGGGGGGGGAGCGGGTGTCTGGTCGGCGGGGGGGGGAGCGGGTGTCGGGTCGGGTCTGGTCGGCGGGGGCGAGGGGGGTGAGCGGGTGTCTGGTCGGCGGGGGGGGAGCGGGAGTCGGGTCGGGTCTGGTCGGCGGGGGGAGGGTGGGGGGAGCGGGTGTCGGGTCGGGTCTGGTCGGCGGTGGGGGGGGGGGGAGCGGGTGTCGGGTCGGGTCTGGTCGGCGGTGGGGGGGGGGGGGAGCGGGTGTCGGGTCGGGTCTGGTCGGCGGTGGGGGGGGGGGGAGCGGGTGTCGGGTCGGGTCTGGTCGGCGGTGGGGGGGGGGGGAGCGGGTGTCGGGTCGGGTCTGGTCGGCGGGGGGAGGGGGGGAGCGGGTGTCTGGTCGGCGGGGGGGGGAGCGGGTGTCGGGTCGGGTCTGGTCGGCGGGGGCGAGGGGGGTGAGCGGGTGTCTGGTCGGCGGGGGGGGAGCGGGAGTCGGGTCGGGTCTGGTCGGTGGGGGGAGGGTGTGGGGAGCGGGTGTCGGGTCGGGTCTGGTCGGCGGGGGGAGGGTGTGGGGAGCGGGTGTCGGGTCGGGTCTGGTCGGCAGGGGGAGGGGGGGGAGCGCGAGTGTCGGGTCTGGTTGGGGGGGGAGCGGGTGTCGGGTCGGGTCTGGTCGGCGGTGGGGGGGGGGGGGTGCGGGTGTCGGGTCGGGTCTGGTCGGCGGGGGGAGGGTGGGGGGAGCGGGTGTCGGGTCGGGTCTGGTCGGCGGGGGGGGAACGTTTGTCTGGTCGTGTCTGGTCGGCGGTGGGGGGGGGGCGGGAGTCGGGTCGGGTCTGGTCGGCGGGGGGGGGGGGGGGGAGCGCGAGTGTCGGGTCTGGTCGGCGGGGGGAGGGGGGGGAGCGCGAGTGTCGGGTCTGGTTGGGGGGGGAGGGGGGGGAGCGCGAGTGTCGGGTCTGGTTGGGGGGGGAGCGGGTGTCGGGTCGGGTCTGGTCGGCGGGGGGAGGGGGGAGCGCGAGTGTCGGGTCTGGTTGGGGGGGGAGCGGGTGTCGGGTCGGGTCTGGTCAGCGGTGGGGGGGGGGGGGCGGGAGTCGGGTCGGGTCTGGTCGGCAGGGGCGGGGGGGGGGAGCGGGTGTCTGGTCGGCGGGGGGGGGGGGCGCGGGTGTCGGGTCGGGTCTGGTCGGCGGTGGGGGGGGGGGAGCGGGTGTCGGGTCGGCGGTGGGGGGGGGGTAGCGGGTGTCGGGTCGGGTCTGGTCGGCGGTGGGGGGGGGGGAGCGGGTGTCGGGTCGGCGGTGGGGGGGGGGGAGCGGGTGTCGGGTCGGGTCTGGTCGGCGGTGGGGGGGGGGTTAAGCGGGTGTCGGGTCGGGTCTGGTCGGCGGTGGGGGGGGGGGAGCGGGTGTCGGGTCTGGTTGGGGGGGGGAGCGGGTGTCGGGTCGGGTCTGGTCGGCGGTGGGGGGGGGGTTAAGCGGGTGTCGGGTCGGGTCTGATCGGCGGGGGGGGGGGGGGGCGGGTGTCGGGTCAGGTCGGCGGGTGGGGGGGCGAGTGTCGGGTCTGGTTGGGGGGGGGAGCAGGAGCTGGCCTTGGGAGGAGCCTTATTCACGCAGCCCCAGTGAGGCCATTGGGCCAGGGCTAGGGGCTGCGTGCTTCAGGCCCCTCCCACACAGTTCGGCGCCTGGAGCTACTGCACTTGCGTGCCGACTGTAGCGCGCATGTGCAGAGGTCCCGGCACTGTTTTCAGCGCAGGGACCTGGCTCCACCTCCCCCACAGCTCGTGCTGGCTGCGCCGAGGGCCAGAGGACCTGTAAGTAGGTGGAGAATACCGAGGATTTTTTTAGGCGCCGTTTTAGGCGCGAAAAACGGGCGCCCAGCTCGGAGGGGCCCCCGTTTTTTTTCTTGTGGAAACTTGGGCCCTTAGGAACTCCCACTGCACTGGCTCCTGCAGAAATAAATACCTAACAAGAAATAAATCCAGTGTGATGAGTTGCACAGCACAGTCCCCACCACTTATACCATCCAGGCTTCTCATAGGCAAATTGCGCTAACCATTCACCATTACTGTAGGGGTCAATTACAAAGACGTCACTTATAACGTATTAAGCGTGTTGACTATTTCAGACCGTTCAATCAGCTCTTCGCACCTTATTAATCCCCTGAATTTACTGATGTAGTAATAAACTTCCTATTTTTCTTTACACCATAAAGGGGACTATATAAATGTTAAACTGCCCAGCTTACACAGATGGATTCCTGCTAATGAATATGTATGGCTCATTTGGACCAAAAGAGATGACATTTGAGCATCACTGAAAGCACTATAATCACTTCTTTGGGCAATCTTTCTGAGTTATCACTTGGAAAGCAGCAACGGTGAATGTTCCCAATTCAAAATGAACAGTTTAGTTCATGTTTCACCACAGAGTGCACCACAGAGTGCAATCAGCTGCAGCAGGGTAAAAGAAAAAGTTAAAAAATATCAAAAATCGAAGTGTGACGTCATAGCCAAGCAGGTAAGTGATTGGCTGGTGGATTGGTGAGTATTTTTGTTTTCTTTAAGAAACCTTGGGCATTGTTGTAAGTTAGGAACTACAATCAAATATATGCGATCTTTATTATCTAAGGAGAACCAGATAACTAAATCAGCTGTTTGCTGGGTGTATTGTGCTAAGGTGTAGAGTTTAGTTCTACTCGATAGTTGCGAGTGTAACTAGAGGGATGGCAGTGCAGCTCAGTCCCATGGATTGCACATCCTGTGGCATGTGGGAAATCCTGGATACTTCGCGCAGCCTGGACGACCATGTGTGCAGGAGGTGTCTCCAGCTGCACCAACTCGAGCTCCGTGTTTTGGAGCTTGAGCGGCAACTGGGGTCACTGCGGTGCATCCGCGAGATTGAGAGCAACGTGGATAGCACGTTTCTAGAGGCGGTCACCCCACGGCTTAAGAGTGTGCAGGCAGAGAGGGAGTGGGTGACTACCAGACAGAAGAGGAGGACTAGGCAGGTAGTGCAGGAGTCCTGTGAGTCCATCGCGCTCTCCAACCGGTACTCTGTTCTGAGTACCGGTGGGGGCGATGGTGGCTCCGGGGATTGCAGCCAGAGCCAAGTCCATGGCACCACGGGTGGCTCAGCTGCACAGGAGAGGAGGAAAAACAATGGAAGAGCTATAGTGGTAGGGGATTCGATAGTCAGGAGAGAAGACAGGTGTTTCTGCGGCCGCAGATGTGACTCCAGGATGGTATGTTGCTTCCCTGATGCCAGGGTCAAAGATGTCACTGAGCAGCTGCAGGGCATTCTGGGGGGAGAGGGTGAACAGCCAGAGGTCGTGGTCCACATCGGTACCAATGACACAGGTAGGAAGAGGGATGGGGTCTTTCAGGTAGAGTTTAGGGAGCTAGGAGAGAGCTTAAAAAGCAGGACCTCAAAGGTAGTAATCTCCGGATTACTCCCAGTGCCACAAGCTAGTGAGTACAGAAATAGGAGGATAGAGCAGGTGAATATGTGGCAGGCGGGAAGGCTTTAGTTTCCTGAGGCATTGGGATTGTTTCTGGGGGAGGTGGGACCTGTACAAGCCGGACGGGTTGCACCTCAACAGAGCCGGGACCAATATCCTCGCGGTGGGGTTTGCTAGTGCTATTGGGGAGGGTTTAAACTAGCTTGGCAGGGGGATGAGAACCTGAAAATAGATTCAGTAGGGAGGGGAGTAAAGCTGGAATTAGAAAGCAAAAATAAAGAAAGTGAGTTTGAAGGAGAGAGGAAACAAGCAGGAAAAAAGCGTAAATAAACAATTTTAAAGGCACATTGTCTAAATGCTCATAGCATTTGTAACAAAATAGATGAGTTGACGGCACAAATTGAGACAAATGGGTATGATCTGATAGCCATTACAGAGACGTGGTTGCAAGGTGACCAGGACTGGGAATTAAATATTCAGGGATATTTGACAATCCGGAAGGACAGACAGGAAGGAAAAGGAGGTGGGGTAGCTCTATTGATAAAAGGATGGAATCACTGCAATAGTGAGAAACGATATTGGCTCAAATGATCAGGATGTTGAAACAGTTTGGGTGGAGGTAAGGAATAATAAGGGGAAAAAGTCATTGATGGGCGTAGTCTATTGGCCCCCTAACAGTGGCAACTCTGTTGGTCGGAGCATAACACAGGAAATAGTGTAGACTTATAAAAAGGGAACAACAATAATCATGGGTGATTTTAACCTCAATATTGATTAGACAAATCAAATTGGTCTGGGTAGCCTTGAGGAGGAGTTCATAGAGTGCATAAGGATGGGATCCTTGAGTAGTATGTAACGGAACCAACCAGGGGGCAGGCTGTCCTAGATCTGGTCCTGTGTAATGAGTCAGGATTAATAAACAATCTCCTAGTAAAGGATCCCCTTGAAATGAGTGATCATAGCATGATTGAATTTCAAATTCAGATGAAGGGTGAGAAAGTTGGATCTCTAACCAGCGTACTAAGCTTAAATAAAGGAGACTATGAAGGTATGAGGGCAGAGTTGGGTAAAGTGGACTGGGAAAATAGATTAAAGTGTAGGATGGTTGATGAACAGTGGTGTACATTTAAGGAGATATTTCACAACTCTCAAGAAAAATATATTCCAGTGAGGAGCAAAGGATGTAAGAGAAAAGATAGCCATCCGTGGCTAACTAAAGAAATAACGGACGGTATCCAATTAAAAACAAGGGCATGTAAAGCGGCCAAAACTAGTGGGAGGACAGAAGATTGGGAAGCTTTTAAAAGCCAGCAAAGAATGACTCAAAAAATGATTAAGAAAGGGAAGATGAACTACGAAAGTAAACTAGCACGAAATATAAAAACAGATAGCAAGAGTTTGTATAGGTATATAAAAAGGAAAAGAGTGGCTAAAGTAAATGTTGGTCCATTAGAGGACGAGACCGGGGAATTCATAATGGGGAACATGGAGATGGCAAAAACTCTGAACAAATATTTTCTATAAGTCTTTATGGTAGAGGACACTAACAATATCCCAACAGTGATAGTCAAGGAGCTATAGGTGGGGAGGAACTTAACACAATCACAATCGCTAAGAAGATGGTACTCAGTAAGATAATGGGACTAAAGGCAAATAAATCCCCTGGACCTGATGGCTTGCATCCTAGGGTCCTAAGAGAAGTAGTGGCAGGGATTGTGGATGCATTGGTTGTAATTTACCAAAATTCCCTGGATTCTGGGGAGGTATCAGCAGATTGGAAAACTGCAAATGTAACGCTCCTATTTAAAAAAGAAGGCAGACGAAAAGCAGGAAACTATCGACCAGTCTAAGTCCTTTTGTAGATTTTATGTGTCCTCCTCATACATTGCTTTTTCTCCCATCTTTGTATCATCAGCAAACTTGGCTACGTTACACTCAGTCCCTTATTCCAAGTCGTTAATATAGATTGTAAATTGTTGGGGTCCCAGCAATGATTCCTGCGGCACCCCACTAGTTACTGGTTGCCAACCAGTGAATTAACCATTTATCTTGACTCTCTGTTTTCCGTTTGTTAGCCAATTCTCTATTCATGTTAATATATTAACCCGAACCCGTGAACTTTTATCTTGTGCAATAACCTTTTATATGGCACCTTGTCAAATGCCCTCTGGAAGTCCAAATACACACATCCACTGGTTCCCCTTTATCCACCCTGTTCATTACATCCTCAAAGAACTCCAGCAAATTTGTCAAACATGACTTCCCCTTCATAAATCCATGCTGACTCTGCCTGGCCAGGACACCGGGAGAACTCCCCTGCTCTTGTTCAAATAGTGTTGTGGTGTCTTTTACATCTACCTGAGAAGGCAGACGGGGCCTCGATTTAACACCTCACCTAGAAGACAGCACCTCCGACAGTGCAGCACTCCCTCAATAATGCTCTGGGGCTGTCTGCATTATGTGCTCAAGTCATGGGGCTCAATTTTCCCCAGTGATTTGCGCCGCTTTTTTGGCGCAGGCTATTTTTTTTGACCAAAATTTTAAAATCCAAGTTTTCCCAAAGATTGTGCGCCAGCATAACTCAGTTAGTTACAATTTTTTTAGGTTCTTTTTTTTTTGCTTCATGGGGGGCTAATTTTTCACATTTATGCAAGTTTGGCCAACTTACATTTTTCCTAGGAAGGCGTATGTGACCACTCCCAAAATACCTTCTGGCCACTTAAGAAAAACCAGCGCACATCAAAAAATCGGTGCAGAAAGACGCCATTGTTTTTATGCGAATTTTTGAAGGGAGTCAGGAACACATAAATATGCATCATCAAGCTTGTTTTTTCCTAACTGAAAATGCAAAAAATGGAAGTTTCATGCAATTCTTTAATTTTGGATTGAAAAAAAAATACCATACCACCACCGAACATCTCCAAACCGGGCCCGAGGGTCAGAGCGTCGGCCGGCAGAATCAATCCCTCGCACAGACACTGGGGCTCGGGGCTCAAGGCTTCAGAAGAAGCCCGGTGGGGTTGGGGGTGGGGTGTGGAAGCCAAACTGAAGGCATGACAAGCCTTACACTATACAGCAAGGCGCATCAAATGAAGCCCAGCGGGGGCGGGACATTTCCCGATCTAAGCAAGCCTATTGCTCATGCTCAGACCTGGGTGTGGTCCATACTAGGGCATTGACCTTGGGGAGAGAAACAACAAAGAAACTTGTCCTGCATGCCGTTTTGAGCTTCTTGCAAAGATACATTTTAATCATGGGGGCAATACTGACAATGCCACACCTCGTGAAAGCCTTCTGCATGATGGTGCCGCGGAGGAGACAATTGATTCGACATCATCACATGAGGAACCTCAGTGCACGTAGGATGATGGGCAGGAGGCCTTACCCACGTCGGGTATATCGAGACAGGCGTTCATACCTGCACCTGAGTGATGCAGACTGTGTAAGAAGTTGTAACCGAGGTCTGTGAGTTAATAAAAGCAAACCTGTAACCTAGAAATGTCAGGAGGACTGCTTTGTCAGTTGAAGTAAAGGTTACAGCTGCACTTTCATTCTATACATCTGGATCGTTCCAGGCCACAACTAGGGATGTGTGCACCATTTCTCAACATGCAACACATATCTGCATTTGGTAGGTGACTGCTGCACTATATGCCTAGAGGAATGATTAAATAAAGTTCCCCATGACTGCCCAGGCAATGCGTGAAAGGGTTCTGGGCTTCTCCAGGATTACTGGCTTCCCAAAGGTAGAGAGCTACATTGATTGTACACACATCGCCTTGCAAGCACCTTTGGAAGATTCCGAGATGTACAGGAACAGAAAAGGCTTCCACTCCATTAATGTGCAGCTCGTGTGTGATGACATGCGTCGCATCATGTCAGTTGATGCAAGATATCCTTGATGCATTCACTCTAGGCGAGATCGCTACATCTGTCATGTTTCAGCAGCAGCCAGAAGGGCAGAGCTGGCTACTGTGAGACACAGGGTACGGCCTCACCACCTGGCTCATGACGCCCCTACGCATAAACCAGACAGAAGCTGACCGGGAATACAACATGTTGCACATTGCGTTGCGCAGCATAATAGAGAGAACCATTAACATCTTGAAACAGCATTTCTGATGCCTGGATAATTCCGGAGGCTACTTGCAATACTCCCCTGAGATTGTTGGTCAGTTCACTGTTGTGTGCTGCATGCTGCATAACTTAGCCATCATGAGGCAGCAGCAGCTGGTAGTAGAAGACCCACCTGAGGTGAGAGTGGCTGATGATGAGGAGGAAGATGCAGATGACAAGGAGAAGGACGAGGATGAGGAAGCCATGCAACTACCTGAACCCGGAGCACAACGGCAGAGGAGGGCGGGCCGTTGTGCCCCTTTAATAATTGCTTGAGACTTTGCCAGCAGCTCATCCCTGAACACTTTGCTGCCTGAAGGCTCAGCGGCAACTATTCCAAATGGACCATGTTTACTGTTTGGACCTGTTCCATAATGTTGTGTTGTGTTAATAGAACAAATAATGGAAATGATTCTTCTTTATTTCAAAAAGTTGTGTTAATAATGGAAAAAATAATGGAAATGATTCAGTTATAATTTAAAATATATTCTATTCAAAAGTTTAACACTTATTTGTACTTAATTTAATTTTAATAAAAATATTCTTGTATCAAACTTTGAAGTTTTCAGTTAAGATCATTTACAAACTTTAAGATCACTTATAAACTCTAAGATCACTTAAAAACTTTAAGATCACTTGCAAACTTTTAAACTTGTAAAGTTACATAACTTACAAAAAACTTTTAATTTGAGAACACTTACAACAGTAACAACAATAATAACAACAACAACTGCAGCAAAGAAAGGCTGCACCCATATCTCCTCCACCTTATTCTAAGACCGCCCGCTGCGCTTGGTCTTGTTGACTCCAGGCGGTGGTGCAGCGTTTCTCGGATTGGTACCAAGCTTATTCTTTCGAATATCTCAGGTAATGCGCACTTCTTGATGGGGGGGGCGGGCGGGGCAGTGGTGTGCACGTGGTACTGTGGAAGGCCCCGGGCTTGGGCCTCTTGAGGGGCTGGTCTGGGGATTGGAGTGGGAGTGGCAGTTGATTCTGTTAATGGGCGTGGGGTCTGGGCGTGTTCCCTTATTGCGGCAGATAACTCTGACATTCCCTCCCTCATGTGCCCTGACAGTGTTTCAGCTACCAGTGACATGCCCTCCCTCATGTTGAGCAACAATGTGTCAACTACCTGCAACATTCCCTCCCTCATGTTCACTGGCAGCGCATCAGTTACCTGCAATATACCCTCCCTCATGTACACTGACATTTTATCCACTGCCTGAGACATTCCCTCCCTCATGTTCATGGACAGTATTCCCATTTCTCGTGAGAGTGTTGTTACTTCTTCCGATAGTCCCAGTACCTCATCACCCACTCCACTGATGGTGTCCAGGAGTGATCACGTAAGGTCAATGCTCTCCAGACTCATTACCATCATCTGAACCACATCCTTTAGATCCTGTACCTCAGGAGAGCGCTGTCAAGCTCTCCTTCCCCTCCTCACCCTGGGTGCGCCTTCTTGCATCCCACTGGGACCCGCAGCCTCGGACAGTGGAGCCCTGGGTGTGCATCGCTGCATTCCACTGGAATCCCCAGCCTCGGACTGTGGGAAATCATGGAATGTCCCAGCAACACTCATACCACTCAGGAAAGGGGCTGGCAGCTCAATGGGTGTCATGTGAACATCCTCCAGAATGAGTACAACAGTGGGGGCTTCATCCATCACCTCTACCTCCCCCTCCCCCTCATCCCCATGCTCTTGGTCTGGAAGGTGGGATTGGAAAATGTTCTCCTCTTCAGGCTCATCCGCATCTGAATCTTCTTCTGTATCGTCAGGGTTGGCCTCAAGTTCTGCCAAATATAACAGAACAGACAAATGGTTTGCAGCAGTGGAGGGGACAGGGTGGCATGAGTAGACTCACATAACACAGGCAGCAGGCTGATTTGAAGGACCATGATGAATGATAGCCCATTGCATCAACTGAAGTGTAGCTATCGGAAACATCCCCATGAACCGAAGTGTGGCTAGCCCGCGCAGTGCTTAACTTTTAGCAAAGCCAGACTGTGGAATTTGCAGGACTTATCCTCTCCCTCGAGTGTGGGCCCAGCTTGTGCGGTGATGGTTGCTTTTCTCCAGGCTGGACCCACCAAAACAGCGACCCTTGTCTTCCAAGGGTGCCAGTGGGTGCAGATTTGCCGGACCTCCTCCTGTTCGAGTTGCTCTCTTTTGTTGTGTGCCACCTTCTTCTGCAAAGATGAAAATATAACTTTTTAGAGAGGGTGTCTTTCTACTGGGTGGGACATACAGATGGTCACATTTACAATTGCAATTCCAATGAATAAATGCAAATATTACTTACACTAACTACTTGACCAAGGTCCTGCCACTTCTTTTTGCACTGGCCTCCAGACCTCGGGGTAGTCACCATTGCACAGAAATCTTCTGCAAGTTGGTTCCAGCGTTTCTTCATTTCTTTTGGTGAAACTTTTATGTGATCTCTGCTGGTGTCCAGCTTGTGCCATCTGGCCTCAATCACAGTAACCAGTGCCTCCACTTCACCCCGTAAGAAATTTTTGGTCCTTGAGCCACGTTGCATCTTGTATTGCAGCTCCGATTTTTCTAATAGGAATCAAAGTTCTCACACACAGCTGGCTCTTTAAAAATGGCTGAATGCAGACCGGGAGCTGTACTGGGCATGCACGCCCTAGCAGTCACGTCAAAAACTTCCTTTTTTTTCCCCACACATGTGCCGAAGGGAGGCGCATCGTTTTTTCGGCACAGACATAAGGCTCCAACCCCCGAAGCTAAAGGACAGGCTGTGCGGTGCCAATTTCAAAAAATAGAACGGGGAAACTTGCTACTTATTTTTCTTGAGTAGTGGGGGGGGGGGGGCAAAAAAAAACAAGTGTAACTCTGGCAACATGCCAAAAAACAGCATTGGGGACAATTGAGCCCATGAAGTGGGACTTTAACCCACAACCTTCTGAGTCAGAAGCGAGAGTGCTACCAGTTACATCAATCAATTGAAAACAAAAATCCTCCTTGTGTCATGATCACCCATAGTTTAGAGGAAGATAGCCTACTCTCAGCCTTTGGCTAAAGCTGAAATTGACTACCAAGAGCTGACTCGTGCAGTCCAAGATTACTCTCACCTCTGATTTTCCCTCCCTCCCTGTGGGAAACTCTACCTTCTATCTCTCCCTCAGTTCTATAGTCAGAATATGAAGAATAACAGGTGTAAACTTGTGTTCTATGGCTTCACAAGTCAATAATCCAGTTTGGATAATGATAAATGAACCCATTTGAGCTACCTGATGAGATTACTGACCTGTATTCACTCCCCATATTTGTTATTCTTTATAGAATGTTATATCATTGTTGTGTGTTGTTAATCGTTGTGTGAAAAAAAAGTTAGATTATAATGTACAATCTTAGAAAAAATGAAATGTTAATATTTGGACTATGCAAACACACTGGAAGTAAAGATGGGGAAATAAATGATGTGCTACAATAAGGTTAGTGTATCAATGTACATTCCTACTACATTTGCAAAATCTTCAAGTCTCTGTAGGGAGATCGCCACATTTTTGGATTAATATAGAAATGGATGGTCAGATATATCAACATTGACAGAAATATAAATATGTCATTCTCGAAAGGTCGCTTCATTTTGATATTGAATTTTACCTCACTATATTTTACTGTAACTTCTGATATTTTTAGCAAGTACTGGGGAGGCTACTGATTACATTTGAAGTATCAGTTAGTACTGAAAAATGGAAAAAAAAGGAAAATCTGAAATAAAAGAAAATTGTGAAATTTACTCAGCATGTCCACCAGTAGTTGATAAAGAGAAAATACAAGCACATCTTTTAAGTCTAGACCCTACATCATAATTCAGTATAGCCATAATGTTAACCTGTCCTTCCCTCTTTTCAGATGCTGGGAGCCTTGCTCTGTGTTTCATGCCTTGTTTTTTTTGTATTGATCAACATCTGCTTTGATTAACATCTGCTTTTATCTTTCTTCCATCTCCCACTGAAGACGCTGACTCTTGATGAGGTGTCGTTTCACGGGTTCCAGCTCCCCGCCTGTACCTCGCCCAAGTCTTCATTCTTTAGGGACCAGCCTAGACCGTAAGTGTCGGCAGCCTGGATTCATGTGGAGCCAATTGATCCTTTCTTTAACCGACGCCCACACACAAACTCCTCCCCCCCCACCCCCACCCCCTGCCAGGAGGGATCAGGAGCAGGACCCCTGATTTTGTTCCGTTAGGTCAGAAAGGCAGATCACAGTGATCCAATTAAAACTATTCAGACCGAGGATGGCCCCGAAATGTTAAGCTGGCACCTGTGGAACTTGCACCTCACCAACAGCCAGCACTAGGGATGAGAGAAAGAGATAACCAGGTAGTTGGCTGCAAGGTCTATGAGGGCACCCAGGTACTCCAATGCAGCGTTGGAATCTCTGGACCAAGAGGTGGACAGGAGGTGGGAGTTCTTGTGTTCTTCCCAGGGAGATGGGGCACAGAAGGCCCTCCAGGCAACACCTCAGAAGACAGTAGGAAGAGGTCACTAAGGAGATCAATTCTAGGAGCGTAGCACTCAAGACATCTCAGGGATCTCATTGAAACGTATAAAATTCTGACTGGGTTGAATAGACTGGATGCGGGGAGGATGTTTCCCCGGGTTGGGAAGTCTGGAACAAAGGGTCACAGTCTCAGGATATGGGGTAGGAAATTTAGGGCCGCGATGAGGAGAAATTTTTTCACTCAGTGATGAACCTGTGGAATTCTCTACCACAGAAGGCTGTGGAGGCTAAGTCACTGAATATATTTAAGAGGGAGATAGATAGATTTCTAGAAACAAAAGACATCAAGGGGTATGGGGAAAAAGCGGGAATATGATGTTGAGATAGAGGATCAGCCATGTTCATATTGAATGGCAGTGCAGACTCGAAGGGCCAAATGGCCTACTACTGTTCCTATTTTCTATGTTTCTATGACATGGCTTCAATGCCAGAAAAACATTTAATGACCTCACCAGAGTTGTCAATGTAAGAATTTTATCTCTCACCTCAATTACTCTCTCCACACACCTGTACCATTACTCCTCACAGTACTCCTCTCCCCTGCTTTCCTCACTCTCCTAAAATCACTGCACCACACGTCACTACTTCTCTTAGGATTCTTATTTTATTATAAGTAGCTTTTTAATACTTATGGCATGTGCTGTAGGTGCCTACTGAACAGCCCGATGCAATACTTCTGACATGGGACACCATATTGGACCCTTAGATGCCTTTTTTTTACATCTGTATAGCGGGTATAATGTGGTGGGATTTCTTGGCCGAACAAATAAATTAAATAGGTTTATCAGTAGTTTAATAAACAATTAGATGTGTTTATAGAGATAAAGGAGCATTAAGAATGAAGGTGTGGGTGAAATTGAGATCAACCGGAAATGGGCAGACTCATTAAGCCTGGTCTTGTGTCACAGGTCTTGTGTGGTCCACTGCTGTTTAATTTTAATGATATGGCCTCACTTGAAGATGCTGAATCATGCTGGACTACAGTTCCATAGCTGTAGTATAGTTGAGACAAAATAGTGACGTTTTCTAATCTAGTTAATGGACCCATCACAGCCAGTCTGATTCAGTGGAATGATCACACAGGGGACCTTCCAGCAGAGGTCACTGGACAGTGGTGGAATACAGGACCCCATGTCCAATTCCACCCTCATCCCCATCATATGGTAGCTCAGGGGCACTGAAGTTGTAGTAGCCCAACTGTTGCTGCCTGCCCAACAAAGAGAATCCACCCCAGACCACAGAATACAACCCAGATAACGGGACCAGGCCACCTGCCCCCATGGCCCCCGCCCACAGACATGAGGCTTTGCTCTGCTGCAGCCAATCACGGACGTCCCTCCGGACGTCGCGGGCGCAGAGGCATATGCTAAACAGGCGGCGGGGACCCAATCAGCGGCCGAGGGGGCGCGGCCGGAGGATGGTTTGTTACAGTGGAAATGTATCAAAGTTGTAGAGTGGGGCGCGCGAGTTGATCAGAGCGAAAATACAAGGTGCCGGCCGCCTGTACAAACACAACACGCACACTGCCGACAGCAACTAGGGGATTTAAAGCCCGCATTCACCTGACCATGACGGAAAACACCGAGACGGAGAACGACCCCCAGAATACAGAACTCCAGAGATCACCTGGCTCTGTGTGCAGCCAGCAAGAGACGAAGGTGAGACAATTGTGGGGAGAAAAGGCTGGGGTCTGGGACGAAATTGGACAGCTCTCAAAGAGCTGATCCGCGCACGACGGGCCGAACGGCTCACCTTCTGTGCAGTCTGATTTCTAATCTCAATACTGGACTTTTGTTTAAAGTGGTTGTCACACTGGATAAATGCAGCGTCCTACCTATAATTAAGAGCTTTTAATTTTTGAACTTGAAATTGTATCGTATGTCTTTTTTTGCAACGATTTTGAATTCAATGCAACAGCAAAAACAGAGCTAGTGGATGGGAGATCTTGTTGTTTTAAGTGACCAATTATCCAGTAATAAAGGGTCACTGTCCCATTGACTTATTTTGCAATGTTGGTGATCGCTGTGAGGTTAGGTAGAGGGTCCAAATAAGGTGTCGTTATCCTCTCTGAATATTGCAATTTAAAAAGGAGAGCTGCTTTAGTCAAAGGAATGTAGATTTGAGGGGAAGATCTGCGCGTCTATTTCCCTCCTCTCACTTAGTTTGCAATATCTTACATCGAGCCAGGCTGCAGAAATTCGCACTCGCACCAGAGATGTGCGAGAAACTAATGTACGTATTTCGCAAGCGGAGAATGACGACGATTGCTGAAGGGTTTATTTACATGGACACTGCAGTTTATCGTGCTGATGTATGAGTGAGTTAGGACGGGCTGTAATGCCACTCAGCCCACCTTGTAAGCAAAGTGCATACTGGACCCCGTAGACCCTGTATTGTTTTATATATTTAAAACAGATCCCTACCCAATCGGTCAGCTCCGTTGTCCTTGCGCGGTGTACGATGTACTTGGCACCAGATCTTTCTCCAGTAGCTGTGTTCAGTCACTGCGGCGAGTTGCAAGTGTATTTGAATTGCTTACACACTCATTGGGAGTGCATACTTCTCAGGAGTTGGCAGCAAAATACACCGTTGTGTGATATCATTAAAATACTGCCTTCTGTCTACAGCTATGCTTTTGGGATGTTTCAAGAGGACCACTTATTTAGACTTGCCGTTCGTCCTGTCAGTGCTGATGCAGACACACATTTACAATGCTGCGATTGAATTAGATTTACTCACAGAGGCTGGCGAGCAAGTTATACCAGAAATTATGTTATTTAAAGATGATGTGATGTTTAGGTAGGACACCTCAGTTGATCATGTGACATCAATTTCATTAGCTCATTGTCACGTGCAACAAACCATTTGCCCATTTTGGACATCTGCATTGAACTTTCGAATCTGCTTTTCCAAGTGACTTTTATGTATGGCCTTGCCTCACATAGTCTCTGCTGAAACCTTGAAAACATAAATAATTGGCTTTTTAAAGATCCTGTCAGTATATTTCTTATTTTCATTAACAGAGTGCGAGTATTGAACAGTTCACGACACTTGTTACTGAGAATTATGTATTAAAATGCTTGCAGATTTTAACTAAATGAAAGGGATGATGCACTTTTATTTAAGAGATTCGTATCAAAGATGTATTCATTCTTGCGCTCAAAAAGTACAGCAGCGTTGGGGTTGCCAACCCACCTGGATTGGCCTGGAGTCTCCAGGAATTGCAGATTAATCTTCAGGACACGGCTATGAGCAACCCAGGAGAAAAAGCACAGGGACAATCAAACATTTTCTTTGAATGCACTCATTTTTTGATTCTAACATATTGGACATGGGGTGGGGGGAGGGGGGAAAGAAAGGGTGTTTGACTGGGAATGGTGTTCACGGCGGGAGGTCTTGTGATGAAACCTCCAGGAGAACGGCCAACCAAAGTTGATAACCCTATTCAGCGTACTCTACACTTTAAATGTTGAAGAGGTTCATGGTGCAAGGGAAGGTCGCTCCACACAAACATTTCAATATTTTGGTGGAACTCTGAGGCCAATGAGGAAGATGGAGTAATTACAAACTTACCAAGTGTTACTTATTAGGGATGATAAATGTTCATTATCATTTCAAATAGAATATTTTTACATGTATGTGTGTGTGTCTATGTATATGTCACCTGTTTGTATGTATGTATGTATGGCAAGTTTCTCCCCATCTCTTCTAAAGGGACTGACTCTTGTCAGATCACCTTCAACAGCACTGACAGCCCTCCAGGACCTTGGTACAGTGACCATTCTTCACATGTGGGCCTAGACAGTGAGGGTCAGTAGACTATTCAGCTGTGGAGGGCACTACAGCTGAGCTTGATCCTATTCTAATCTGATGTTCATACATGCACAATTTCCACTTGTAATGACTGGTAGGAGGTCAGAAGTGTGAACTTTTTTTTTCATTCCTAACCCAGGAGGCCAATTGTAGAATCTTAACTAAGATGAGCTAATTCAGCTTCAAATAGGAATGTGACCTGGAGTCCAAGTGGTTTTGTGCTACATTATATCATAGCTTTACCCACTCTCAAGGGAGCTACATTTGTCATTTTTAAAATAAGCACATAAACATGTGTTTCAATGAGTTTTCAATCCCACCTACGATTCCTAGTCTGAGCTATGTTAGACCATCTCGCCAGGGGCAGTCGCTATTGTGCTACAAATGGCTTCCATGTTCCTGGGCAAGGAAAGAGAAAAATTAGTCAGCATTGCTGCTCTTGATCTCTATCCAATGATTCTGACGGGAAACTTTTGTAGATGTATGGATGTCGATGGAGAACAGAAAGTTACTGAGAGTACTGTAAACACCACCCACCCCTCCATATTTCTTTCATGTTGACACGCCTGTCTTCTCTACCTAACTTTTTAATTCATGTTTTAATTTGCTTCCTCCCACCCAGAACAGTATGAGGTTGCACAAATTCAAACGTTCAGGATCTGCGCATCCACTAAGGGATGCAAACTTGTGATTTTCAATACATGGGCCCATTGTAGAAGAGATACTGGTGAGTAAATGAGGTACACAGTCTCCATCAGATGGAGCAGCCACGTTCCTTTAGCAAAATACTAGAATAATTGCACTGTTATACAATAGTTTTCCTGATGCTTTTCACACCTGGAAAACAATACAGAGAAACCATTATAGATAGAGATGATCTATCGTGTGATGGAACATAATGGTTCCTGAGGTGCTGCATTGTGAAATTGTCATTCCAAGGAAGGTAACTTCCTTAGTGTCATGTATTTAACCATCTTGCAATGATACCGTCATGTAACTGTAACTCATGTACACTGTACCTGTACCCTAGAAATGCACACCCTGGCCACAGGGGGTGAACTTGCGGGAGACACTCCTCACCTGGGTTTCCAGGTAAAAAAGGGGAGGTCCCACCCAGGGTCAGCACTCCTTGGTCCTGGCAATAAAGGTGAAGGTCACAGAGTGACCGTGTCTGAAATATCTATGCCTCGTGTGAGTTTGTAGTAAGGTGCAGGGACACTACATTTGGCGACGAGAAACGGGAATCACCGAATCACGAGAATGGCCACCGGTGGCACAGAGGAACGTTACTGTGTGGGTGAGGACTGGGACGACATCGTGGAAAGACTCCAGCAGAGCTTTGTCACAAAGGACTGGCTGGAAGAGACAGCGGCTGACAAGCGGAGGGCGCATCTACTGACCAGCTGCGGACCACAGACAGATGCACTGAAGAAAGACCTGCTCGCACCCGAAAAGCCGGTGGACAAGTCCTTTGAAGAGTTCAGCTCAGCTGATCAGTGAGCATCTCAAGCCGGCGAGTAGCGTACACATGGCCCGGCACCAGTTCTACTCTCACCGGCGCCGGGAGGGCCAAAACGTCTCGGACTTCGTGGCGGAACTGCGGCACTTGGCCAGTCTCTGTAAATTCTCCGATGCCTGCAGGGGAGAGATGTTAAGGGACTTTTTCATCAAGGGCATTAATCATGCTGGCATTTTCAGGAAGCTCATAAAGACTAAGGACTTGACTTTAGAAGGGGCGGCGTTGATAGCTCAGACCTTTATGGCAGGGGAAGAGGAGACCAAGCTAATTTACGCATGCAGCCCTGGTCCAAACATGGCGATGGACCAAGGAGTTAACATGGTGAACGCAGCTCGAGACCCTGCAGGCAGGCAAGGGCATTTCAAAACCGCCCAGGCAGCAACAGACTCTAGTGTGGGCCCACAACAAGGACAATAGAAAGGGGATCGGCAATTCACGCCATCTCGAGGAACAATGCATCCCGCGATGGGACCATTAACACTCACCATCAGAGTGCTTAGAAACAATCAAATGGGCAATCAGATAAGAATGCCTGGTAATAGTCCTTTTGGTAACAGCAATCTCAATCTCAGCTCATGCTGGAGGTGTGGGGGTAGACACATGCGAAAAGCTGCAGGTTCCAGCAATAAACCTGTAGGATTTGTAATGTCAGTGGACACTTGGCCAGGATGTGCAAAAAGGCAGTAGCGAGGCTAATCTGCGAGACAGAGGAACCAGACGAGGGGTCTGCAATGCAGCGTGAGGCCTGGGGTAAAGCCATAGATGCTGAAGTTCAGCAGGTTCATGTGGCTGACGTCCACAGCTGATACACTAAAACGCCACCCATGATGATGAAAGTCTTACTGAATGGCATCCCAGTGCACATGGAGCTGGATATGGGAGCTAGCCAGTCACTCATGAGCGCCCAACCATTTGAGAGACTATGGCCACACAGAGCTAGCAGGCTCAAACTGGAACGCATTGAGAGGCAGCTACGGACATACACCAAAGAGATCATCCCAGTGCTGGGCAGTGCAAACTTGGTGGTAACACACAATGGATTACAGAACCGGCTGCCACTCTGGATCGTTCCGGGAAATGGCCCTACGCTTTTGGGGAGGAGTTGGCTAGCTGAGATGAATTGGAAATGGGGGGATGTGCATGCCATTTCATCCGTGGAGCGAAGTTCATGCTCACAGGTCCTGCAAAAATCGGGTCACTGTTTCAGCCTGGTGTCGGAACGTTCAAAGGCACTAAAGTAGTGATACGCTTCACTCCGGACACCAGACCAGTGCACCACAAAGCCAGAGCGGTGCCGTATGTGATGCGTGAAAAAATTGAATGTGAACTGGACAGGCTGCTCAGAGAGTGCATAATTTCGGCTGTTGAATCCAGCGACTGGGCAAGTCCCATCATTCCCATCCTCAAAGCAGATGGCTCGGTTAGGATTTGTGGCGACTACAAAGCCACCATCAACCGAGTATCTCTGCAAGACCAATACCCGCTTCCGAGAGCGGAGGACCTTTTTGCCACGCTGGCAGGTGGCAAGCTGTTCACGAAGTTGGACCTCACTTCGGCCTACGTGACTCAGGAACTGGCTGAAGAATCCAAGCTTCTGACCACCATCACGACACACAAGGGATTATTTGTCTACAACAGGTGTGCGTTTGGCATTCGTTCGGCAGCAGCCGTCTTTCAGAGAAACCTGGACAGCTTGCTCAAATCCACTCCTGGAACGATCGTATTCCAAGACGACATTCTCATAACGGGTCGAGACACCGAAGAACACCTCCACAACCTGGAGGAAGTGTTACGCCGATTGGATTGGGTAGGCTTGCGGCTGAAAAAGGCCAAGTGTGTGTTTTTGGCCCCAGAGGTCGAGTTCCTGGGCAGGAGGGTTGCCGCAGATGGGATCCGGCCCACTGAATCAAAAACGGAGGCGATCCGCCGGGCGCCTAGGCCCGGCAACACGTTGGAGTTGCGATCATTCCTGGGACGTTTGAACTATTTTGGGAACTTTCTGCTGAACTTAAGCACATTGTTGGAGCCATTACACATGCTCCTGCATAAAGGTTGTGAATGGTTTTGGGGGGACTGTCAAGAACGGGCTTTCAATAAGGCGAGGAACCTGCTGTGTTCCAACAAACTATTGACTTTGTATGACCCCTGTAAACAAACTGGTCTTAACATGCGATGCCTCATCCTACAGGGATGGGTTTCTTTTGCAGTAGGGTAACGATGACGGCCAACTCCAACCGATGGCTTACGCCTCCAGGTCGCTCTCCCAGGCAGAGCGTGAATACGGCATGGTCGAGAAGGAAGCACTCGCGTGTGTTTACGGTGTGAAAAAGATACACCAGTACCTCTTCGGTAGACAGTTCGAGCTAGAGACGGACCACAAGCCGTTAACATCCTTGTTGTCCAACAGCAAGGCTGTCAATGCCAATGCGTCAGCTCACATACAGCGCTGGGCCCTCACACTGGCTGCGTATGACTACACCATACGGCACCGGCCAGGCACCGAAAATTGCGCTGACGCGCTCAGCAGGCTCCCACTGGCCACCACCAAGCAGAGCGCCGAGATGGTCATGGCCGTTAAGGCTTTTGACACTGCGGGCTCCCCCATTACAGCCCGCCAGATCAAACTCTGGACCAACAGGGACCCCCTCCTATACATGATAAAGAAATGTGACCTGACTGGGGATTGGGCGCCCGCACACAGGGCGTGCCCCGAGGAAGTCAGACCGTTTCAGAGACGGATGGATGAGCTCTCCATCCAAGCAGACTGCCTGCTATGGGGCAGCTGGGTAGTCATGCCCCAGAAAGGAAGGGAAACATTCATCAGGGAATTCACCCTGGCATCGTGTTAATGAAAGCCATTGCCCGGTCACATGTATGGTGGCCGGGGATTGACTCAGACCTGGAACACTGTGTTCGCAGGTGCACGATGTGTGCCCAGCTGGGCAATGCTCCCAGGGAGGCCCCACTCAGCCCGTGGCCCTGGTCCACCAGACCATGGTCATGTATTCACGTAGACTATGCGGGCCCGTTCATGGGGAAAATGTTCCTCATCGTTGTTGATGCATACTCAAAGTGGATCGAGTGCATCATATTGAACTCGTGCACGACATGGAGCGTCTGCGTACGGTTTTCGCGACCCATGGCTTGCCGGACATCCTGGCCAGCGCCAGTGGCCCATGTTTCACCAGCCATGAATTCCAGGAGTTTATGTCGGGCAATGGTATCAAGCACGTCCGGACAGCGCCGTTCAAGCCGGCTTCCATTGGCTAGACGGAACGGGTGGTCCAAGTCATAAAACTGGGCATGCTATCCATCCAAGGACCCTCCCTTCAGTACCGCCTCTTGTGCCTCCTGTTGGCCTATAAGTTCCGGCCACACTCGCTCACGGGAGTACCGCAAACGGAACTCCTCATGAAACGTACACTCAAGACACGGCTGTCCCTCATTCACCCAGCCCTGGCAGACATTGTTGAGGACAAATGCCAGTTCCAAACTGAGCTCCATGATCGAAACTCAAGGGGGACGTGTTTGGAATTGATGACCCGGTATTTGTTCTTAACCATGCTTTGGAACCCAAGTGGCTTGAGGGCACTGTAATTGGCAAAGAAGGAAATAGAGTCATGGTGGTCTGACTAAACAATGGGCAGATATGCCGCAAACACTTAGACCAAGTAAAGAAAAGGTTCAGCATCGACACGGAGGAACCTGAAGAAGAGCATGAGATGGCACCCACACCACTGCCAACGGACGAGCAACAAAGACAGTCCTCAGCATGCACAGTTCCTGCGGCCGGAATCACGTCAAGTGACAGAGATGCATGCCGAGGCTCAGCCACCAGAGCCACAACTGCGGCGCTCCACGAGAGAGCGTCGACCACCTGACAGACTTAACCTCTGAAACAAAAAGACTTAAGGGGGGAGGTGATGTCATGTATTTAACCATCTTGCAATGACACCGTCATGTAACTGTAACTCATGCACACTATACCTGTACCCTAGAAATGCACAGCCTGACCACAGGGGGTGAACTTGCGGGTTTCCAGGTATAAAAGGGGAGGTCCACCCAGGGTCAGCACGCCTTGGTCCTGGCAATAAAGGTGAAGGTCACAGAGTGACCGTGTCTGATATATCTATGCCTCATATGAGTTTGTAGTAAGGTGCAGGGACACTACACTTAGGATACAGAATGAAAGCTGTACAGTTAGAAAAGTATTCTGGAGTTCTTGATGTATCTTTTCTTCGGGGGAATGGGGGTAAGAGAAACTATCCAGGATCTTTCCTCCGGAGATTTAAGAACATAGGAATCGGAGGAGGCCATTCAGCTTCTTGAGCCTGTTCCGTCATTCAATTGGCTGATCTGTACCTCAAATCTAATATCCCTTCATCATCATCATAGGCAGTCCCTCGGAATCGAGGAACACTTGCTTCCACTCCTGAAGTGAGTTCTTTGGTGGCTGAACAGTCCAATACGAGAGCCACAGACTCTGTCACAAATGGGACAAATAGTCGTTGAGGGAAGGGGTGGGTGGGACTGGTTTGCTGCATGCTCTTTCCGGTGCCTGCGCTTGATTACAGCATGCTCTCGGCGTTGAGACTCAAGTGCTCAACGTCCTCCCGGATGCACTTCCTCCACTTAGCGCGGTCTTTGGCCAGGGACTCCCAGGTGTCAGTGGTGATGTCGCATTTTTTCAGGGAGGGTGTCCTTGTAACGTTTCCGCTGCCCATTTAGGGCGGTCTGGCAAAAATATCCCTTAATACCCTTACCAAAGAATTCTATCGCTCTCCATCTTGAAAGCTCCAAATCTCCCAGCATCCACATATTTTGGAGAAGATAACTTCAGTGTGTGGAAAAATTGCTTTCTGATTTCACTCCTAAATGGCCATCCTTAATTTTATGATGTTCCCTCGTTCTTATTTTATATGGGTTGGGTAATAATCATTTAAATTTATATAGCGCCTTTAATGTCGTAAAATGTCCCAAGGCACTTTGCAACAGTGTTACAGACAAACAGATAAATTTGACATTTGGGTAGATGATTAGTGGAAACAACAGGCTTGGTCAGTTGAATCAGCTTCTTTGTTTCATGTTTTCTTGTCTTGTTAAAATACAGGAGGGGGGAGGGGTGCAACATTTACAGGAAGATCTGAAGATTTGGTCATGGTTACTGGTAACACAGAATTGCCTTCAGTGTTTGGCACATGTTCTACAGAAATTCAAAGGGAATTAGAAAAACACTTCAAAACGAAAAATATCAAGAGCAAGAAAATAAGATTAGTGTAGATAGCTCCAGTGTGGAGCCAGCATTGATGGGAGTATGATGAGCTGCATTCATTCCTCCTGTGCTTAAATTTTTATGATTCTATAATGAGAAATGCAGATTTTTGATTTTGACCACGATGATACCACAATAATCAAATCTGAAAAAAAAGTGAAAATGACATCATCATGCATAGTGCAAAATTAGGGAATTTACATGTATGGGCCAAGGCAGTTTTAAAATCACTAACTGACTTTTATAATTGTATGTGATTTTTGTCTATGGTCAAAAATAAATACTGCGAGGCTTAAAGGAGAGATTTTGCAATATTAGTGTTGCCATTATAGGTATTTTTCAAGCAGGCACCTGGGTTTCTGGAGCAATTCGTCCCAAAGCTCCACTGCAGTTTGTGTTTGACAAGTTATTGCAGCAAACAATATATCTGGTGCAAGTCATATTTTCATGTTTTTAATGAGTGCATTTGCTGTGACAGGCGAGATTGGCGTGTTGATCGTAGCATTGTCAAATGTGATGTCTGTTGTGACACAGTATCTTGTGAGACTCTCGGATGACCACACAGTCTTTAATTGATCAGATTTCCATAGATATTAATAGGTTGAAACTTGTGTTTTAAAACTGAAAAATTAAAGCTGGACTTTACATGTGATGAACATTAGGATTTTATTATTTTCTAAAGAGTTTTTTTTGCGCTCATTAAAGTAAGCGGGTGATCGGGACCCAGCGTTGGCACCAAATGCTTTCGGGTCATGTATAGCATGACTAGATGCAGAGCATTGCTCCCTCCTCTCAGCCCCACCACTGTACTTCAACCCATCTCAGAAAAGCACCCCTTATCATCATAGGCAGTCCCTCAAAATCGAGGAAGACTTGCTTCCACTCTAAAAGTGAGTTCTTAGGTAACTGAACCGTCCAATACAGGAATTACAGTCTCTGTCACAGGTGGTGATGTGAAGCTGATATCTTAATTTGTATTTTGCGAGATTACTACGTTGTGTTTATCTATGTCTATGCTTATGTATAGTTGACCAAATCCTGATGGTACAATAATGGACCTGAGACAACGAGCAATATCACACACCATTGGTAAATTTACCCTGGTCAGCTTTACAAATCAGAGTGAGGAGTTTGAAAATGTAATTTAACAAATAAAAAAGCTCATGGAAGCTACAACAGCATGTGTAATTTGCATAAGCCAGGTTAGAATACTGTCCTTTGAGTTCTAAGACATTTGAAGTAAAATTCCTTCTTTGGTGCAAAATGGGAGCATGTATGTTCTGTGTACTGTAATTAAGCGACAGCCAAAAAAAACTGAATTCATGGATATTGCATGTTTCAAAGCTGCACACTTCTACAATGTCATCAGCAAGACATTAATTATGGAGAAAAATAGGCATTTTGTCAGAGGAATTTTGGGCTCTTGGCTCCAAGTCCAACTGAATTTGCTAGTGACCAAGTCAGGACAGCACACATTCTCACAATTGGATAATCTGACCCAGAGAAGCCCTAAGCCTGTCTGTTGCAGGGAAGTAGATATGTCCAACTGATACCGTGAGTGATGTTCTTCTGAAATTGAAGTCACACTAAATTACTGGCATATGTTGAGCAGGCTTTACACCTCATCTAACCCATACCATATCTGACCAAAGTTTGCAGGATAGTGTAAAACCAATATTTCGTTCCATTGGAAAAACAAGAAGAGCCAATGTCCATTTAGCGCTCTTATTTGCAGTTGGACTGATTAGAAAGATAAAACTGAGAACCAAATTATAATGCGTAGTACAGGCTTTTGGATTGAGTAGGGATAAGGAGATAGTGACATTCTGTGTGACATTGTTTAATTTCCGATGCTTCTGAATACCCAAGCAAGAAGATTAGAGCTCTGGTGTTTGCATCAGGAAATTAGAAGGTTGGAAACATAGGAACAGGAGTAGGCCATTCAACCCCTCAAGTCTATTCCACCACTCAGTGAGATCATGGCTGATCTGTGACCTTACTCCATATCCTTAACAACTTTAGTCAACAAATATCTATCAATCTCACATTTAAAATTAACAATTGATCTAGCATCAATTGCCATTTGTGGAAGAGAGTTCCAAACTTCCACCACCATTTGTGTGTATTTCATAATTTCGCTCCTGACATGTCTGGCTCTAACTTTTAGATCATGCACCCCCCCCCCCCCCCCCAAGTTCTAGGCTCCCCAACTAGTGGAAATCGTTTCTCTCTATCTATCTATCCTATCTGTTCCCCTTAATATCTTTAAACTTCGATCAGATCACCCCTTAACTTTCTAAATTCTAGGGAATACAACCCTAATTTGTGTAATCCCTCCTCATAATTTTAATCCTTGGATCCAGGTATCATTCTGGTAAACCTACGCTGCACTCCCTCCAAGGCCAATATATCCTTCCTAAGGCACAGTGCCCAGAACTGCTCACAGTGCTCCAGGTGTGATTTAACCAGGGTTTTGTACAGCTGCAGCATAACTCCTACCCCCTTGTTTTCCACATTACAACAGTGACTACACTCCAAAAGTAATTAGTTGGCTGTAAAGTACTTTCCGATGTCCAGTGACTGTGAAAGGAGCAATATAAATGCAAGTCTTTTCTTTCTTTGTATTCTAGTCCTTTAAACATAAAGGCCTGTATTCCATTGGGGAATGTTGCATTAAAAGTGTGATCGCCTACTTGCAATCTGGCCAAATGCCTAAAACAACCCTTTAATTTTTAATGCTTGACATTGTGAAATACTGCATCAATCGGATCCCAGAGGAAACACTTCTGTTAAAATATTGACTGAAGTGTATAAAAATTATTCACTTTCTGTGTATTTGTCAAGACATCTTAGAAGCATTTGGTTAAAAAAAAGACTTGCATTTATATAGCGTCTTCCATGACCTCAGGACGTCCCAAAGTGTATTGCAGCCAATGATGTACTTTTGAGGTGTAGTCACTGTCGTAACGTAGAAAATGCGGCAGCCAATTTGCGCACAGCATTTCCCACAAACAGCAATGTGATAATGACCAGATAATTTTTTTTGTGTGATGTTGATTGAGGGATAAGTATTGGCCAGGACAAAACTCCCATGCTCTTCTTCAAAATAGTACCATGGGATCTTTTACGTCTACCTGAGAAAGCAGAGGTTTAACATCTCATCCGACAGTATAGCACTCCCTCAGTACCGCACTGAAATGTCAGCACAGATTTTTGTGCTCAAGTCTCTGGAATGGGACTTGAATCTATAACCTTCTGACTCCGAGGCGAGAGTGTTGCCCACTGAGCCACAGCTGACATACTAGAGTGAGAACTGGAATAAAGAAGCAATGAATAATGGCAAACTATGAATTGAATGCAAGTGTTAAATTGCAAGCTACTTCATGACATGGATGAGACAGAAGTAGTCGGGCGTGGAGGAAACTCCTATAGTTGAAAATCAATTCTTCCCCGTATAAAGACATTTGTTCAGGATTTCAAATGTGTTTATTGTTGGGATTCCAGTTGCAAGATTTACAGGCTTAATAATTCAAATGTAGATCCCCAGATAATTTACCTGTTTTCAGGTAAATGTTTGGGTGTGTTACTGGGTTACTGGACTAATAAGCTTGAGAATGAGTTCAAAATCCCACCATGGCAGTTTGAGAATTTTAATTCCGTTTTTAAAAAATGGAAATAAAAAGCTTGCATCAGTCGGATTGTCGTAAAAACCCAATTGATTCATTAACTTCTTTCTATTTTTAGGGTAAAGAAGCCTGTTGTCCTTACCTGGTCAGGCCTATATGTAGCTAGCCCCATACCGAAGTGGTTGACTCTTAACTACACTCTGAAGTGGCCTAGCAAGCCACTCAGTTGTATCAAACTGCTAAGAAGAAGGTGCAACACCACCACCTCTGCGCAACTAGGGTTGGGCAATAAGAGCTGACCTTGCTATCGATGCCCACATCCGCAGAATGAATTAAAAAACAATGAAAGAACTCTATGCTTCAATTAATACTAAACTTACTATCTTTCTTTGAGTTGTCTCCCCTCCGCTTCTTGCCTCTTGCTGGGGTACAGTTCCTTGGACACCAGCCGTCCCTTACCCAAGTGGCCATTCTTCAATGCTCAAGCCTAGTCACTTGTTGTTGGGCTATTGCTACATGGTGGGGACCACTGCTAAGCTTGGGACCTCCTGCTCAGTATGGATTAGTAGAAGACCATGCCGTACAATCACTGACTAAGCTGCTGGGGGAGCTTCAACTTAATTTACTGATGCGATACTTACACTAAGCATTTTCCATTTTTATTTCCAATAGCTTTCTAAACTATGACCAAGGTGGCTGGTTTTAGGATGTCGGGCCACAATGGGTGGAATCGTGAAGTGCGAGCCCCAAAACAAAAGTAACAATATCAGAAACCTGTAGTAAAAATAGAATTTGACTGACTCGCCCTGAAATAAATGGCCCTGATTATGACTTTAACAAAAAAAAAATAATCATATATATTATGGGAGTGCCCGAATAACATCTTTCTTGTCACTAGATAATATTGTAGATCATCAATGTGATTACATAATTGTAGCAGTTTTCCCAACAGCTTGACAGGAGTCCCTTTTAATTATAGTCACTGAGTTTTGTTCCCAATATTTGTCTGATTCTTGCAGCTCAATGATGAGTAAACAAGCAGCACGCTCTGTGGGAAAGGTCCTGCCCCACTCCCACGTCTTCTACATAGAAGCTGCATGAATTCGCAGTCTGGTTACTTAATCACTGAGTATGATTGATGTTTGCGTCGAAACCGAACCCCTATACTTGAAGCTATGATGGGGGAAGATTTCCTCTCTGCACCATGTAGAACACAATCCTAAACCAAGTTATTAAAAAATGGGTTTGCAATTTAGTTATACCAAGCGCAGCTCCTAGCACCGAACATCCAAAACTGAGCCACAATGACATGACGTGAGATAAACCAACAACAAGAACTTTCCAACATCACAGAACACGAATTAGGGATAAAACCTAACCAGGGGGCAATTATATATGTATAATATAAAAATAGATACATTTGCTTGTGTTTCCTGTTGTCATGGCACATTTTTTTGACGCTTTTAATTATAGGCAAATTTCTTGCAACGGATTGCTGTGCACATTTCTACTATTTAAAGAAAAAGCTCGTTATCTGGACTGTGCAGAACCCCCCCCACCCCCCCCACCCCCCACCCCTCTGCCACCTCTCAAACAACAGAAAATACCTTATTGACACAGGAGTCAGAATATCTATAGCCCTTGACATAAAATAATTTTTAATCATCACATTCCGAAAAGAAAAGAAGCCAATAGTTTCAATTCTTTTAAGTTATACAGTTAAACCAAGTGCCAAGTGTTAAAGGGACACAACAACTAGAAACTGCAAACTAGCCAAAAATGTTTAAGAAAACCTTACAAATCAAATCAAAATTTGGTTGCCGGGGTGATGATGCACTCCAGTTCCTCCACCGCCCACCTCTCGCGGAAGGCCACGAGCATACCGGTGAACACCGCGTGCTCCATCTCCAGGAACACTCTGGCTCGGATGTAACTGCGGAAGAGAAGCAGGTAAGCCAATAGTTTCATATCTTTTAGAGTCTACCTGCAAAACATAAACATTAAACTGTGCCACCCGACCTGGGTGACACACCAGACATTTACAAAGCCCTTTTTTTCCTTTTTTTGGTTTTTTTTTTGTGTTTTTTTTTTTGTTTTGTTTTTTGTTTTTTTTGGGCACTAAAATCACAATTTCTCCGGTGCCCCCTATAAAAGGGAAGGGGACACTAAAAGCACCGGCAATTAAAACAAATTAAACTTTAAAACGTAAAATCAAATTAAAATTTGGTTAGCCAATAGTTTCATCCTAGTTTCTGATTTCAGCCTGAAAAGCAATTAAACTGTGATTACCCCGCTCCTTATAGTTCTCACACCAAATAATTACACTTTGTTTGACCGAGGGTGGTGCATACTTCCAGCAATTAGACTTTATTGTCTTAACGAGACAAGCCACCTTAAGTAAAGCTGTTCCTTCGCAGCAGAATCGTGCATTAAATGATCATGCTTTACATGGCATTGTGCTACGTGGTATAATGGTCCTATCATCCAGATTACCATAAACAATGCAGTATATTCACTAGTAGCATATTAAAAATGATATATCCAGCATTGGAGCCCTTGTACTCTATTACAGATATAACACGATCTTAAAATACTAGATTGCCCTGAATTTCAGCCTGAAACTGATGAGTGTATTCCAGTCTGCAAATTTCCTATGCACCCTGAGTGTAGTGTTTAGACTTTGTGGCCTTAGTGAGAGTCTGCTACCTTAGCAGCAGAATAGTTAATTGTGTATTAGAGTACAATGCTCCTGTCATTATAAAATAGTGTATAAAAAGATTGTCTATAAGCAACAGCACAGGAGATCTGCTAGTAATATTAAGAATGGTACATCTCGTGCACGCACACATTTCTACCTGCAAAGTTCCCTGAACAACCAACAATTAAATTATGATTGACCTGAGCTTGTGTTTAATTAGCGATAATTTGACTTTGTGGCTTCGAGGGACTCGGCTTCACCTCGGGTCAGAATAGTCCATTGCTTTACCTGGCATAACCACTTGTCCCAAGATGCTTTGTAAAGGCGTGGATGAAAGTGGACACTAAGTCAAAGAAGGACGTGTTTGGTGGACATGATCAAAGGTTTGGCAAACTGCTGGGTTTTAAAGAGGATTTTAAAGGAGAAGAAGATGGAGAGTTTTAGGGAGGGAATTCTATACAGCTGAAGACATGGCTGCCAATGGTGGGGTGAAGGGAAGGGAAGGGGGATGCACAAGACACCAGAGTTGGAGGAACGGAGAGTTGTGGGAAGATGGGCATTTTAGGGTTGGAAAAGATCACACAGATAGAAAGGGGCAAGGCCATGAAATTATTTTGAACCGAGGATGAGAAATTTAAATTGGAGGCATTCAGGGATCAGAAGTCAATATAGGTCAGCAAGAACGGAGGTGATGGGTGAGCGGGACATGCTGTGGGATATGATGTGAGCACAGAGTGTCGGATGAGCTGAAGTTTATGGAAGATGGGAGGCTGGTTGGGAGAGCTTGGAATAAAATAGCTAAGTCTGGCGGTGACAAAGGCAAGGATCAGGGTTTCAGCAGCTGATGGGCTGATGCAGGGGCTGAGGTGAATGATATCGAGGTGCAAATAGGCAATCTTTGTGATGGAGAAGATCTGGGCCTGAAAGCTCAACTCGGGGCCAAGCTTGTGAATAATCTTAGGAGTGAGGAAACAAATATCCTTTTTACAGTAATTATAGTTTTTGGTCTTTAAAGCGACAGGTCTGGTTAAACATAATGCACCTGTTTTAGGAGCAAAATATTGTGCAATACTTGATCCACTGTTTATGACAGCATTATAGCATCTGAATCACTTTGAGCAACACAATGGGAGATCGACTTCTATATACTTTTTTTGTTTGATGGATACACTCATTTATTTGATCTGTTTAGATACACTAATTTAATGTTTACAGTCGCTGAATGTAATCAATCCAGACAACCAAAAAGTCACCTAATTATTCTCTGGATCCAAGTGGAAATGTGTACTTTGATATCCAGTTATTTGCAGTTGTTGGAGCTGTATCCCTGATACAATTTAAAGGTTCTGTTTTCAAAAAAAAAATGTGGGCAGTCAATCCTGATCCCAGTGGACATCAGTGCAGGACTTCCCTCATAATTAACACTAATTGGCATTTAAACACATTTCTCTGCACAATTACTGCTCTCTATTAACTAAGAAGGCTTCCCATTTTATAAACAGTTAATATGTGTTACAATTGATTCTACTCATTAGCTTTGGGAAATATGCTGAATAATATTGACAAGGCTGTAGCTTTCCTCAGAAACAACTTATTGTTTTCTAACTATAGCTACGCTGTCTTAGTAACAAGATCCAACATTAGCAGTGCAAGCAAAACACAATCCAACCTAGCCGAAGGATTTCTGAAGGCTTCAAATGTCCTGTGAGGCCATTTTCTCTGGGCCTAAACATGTTTAAGTAATGAAAGAAAGAAAGACTTGCATTTATGTAACTCCTTTCACGACCACCGGACACCTCATAGCACTTTACAGCCAATGAAGTACTTTTGGAAGTGTAGTCATTGTTGTAATGTGGGAAATGCAGCAACCAATTTGCACACAAGCATACTTCCACAAACAGCAATGTGATAATGACCAGATAATCTGTTTCTGTTATGTTGATTGAGGGGTATATATTGGCCGGGACACTGGGGATAACTCCCCTGGTCTTCTTCAAAATATTGCCATGGGATCTTTTACGTTCACTTGAGAGGGCAGACGGCACCCTAGTTTAACGCCTCATCCGAAAGACAGCACCTCCGACAATGCAGCACTCCCTCAGCACTGCACTGGAGTGTGAGCCTAGATTTGTATACTCAAGTTCCTGGAGTAGGATTTGAACCCACAACCTTCTGATTCGGAAGCGAATGTGCCACCCACTGAGCCGCAGCTCACACTTTGACGGTGCAAACCAGACAGCATAAATCTCCCCCATTAGTTAACAGCAATGATGCTAACGTCACCCCAAAAATTGGCGGAGATGATACTGTTGGCTCCAGATGAGAGGAGACTCCCCTCAAGAGATAGAAAGAAACATTTGCATTTATATAGCACCTTTAACAATCTCAGGATGCCTCAAAATGTTTCACACCAAAAAGAAAAATGTAGTCACTGTTGTAATGTAGGAAAGGCGGCAGCCAGATTTGTGCACAGCAAGCTCCCACAAATTGCGATGTAACACTGAACAGATAATCTGTTTTTAGTGATGTTAATTGAAGGATATATATTGGAACATAGGAATAGGAGTAGGCCATTCAGCCCCTCGAGCATGTTCCATCATTCAATTAGATCATGGATAATCTGTATCTTGCACCTTTCTTGATTCCATAATCCTCAATACTCTTGCCTAACAAATATCAATCTCCATTTTGAAATGTTTAATTGTCCTAGCCTCAACAGCTTTGACCAAGACACCAGGGAGAAGTCCTCTGTTCTTCTTCGAAATAGTGCCATAGGATCTTTGATGTCCACCTCAGCGGTCAGACGTGGCCTCTGTTTAACACCTTAAGGGAAAGAAGACGGCGCTTCTGACATTGTAGTACTCTCAGTGTCAGCCTAGATTTCCACTCAAATCTCTGGGGTAGGACTTGACCCTACAACCTTTGGACTCGAGGTGAACTTTCTACAAGTGAACCATGGGAGTTTTCGATCCCCAGGTTTCTCCAGAGCCAGTGTTGCCATGGCAACAAACAGAAACTGCTGCCTATGAGGGACACTGGTCACAATCAATTCTAGCTACAAGGTGAGCAGAGATTATAGGCCAGCACAGCAATTTTCATATTCTTCCCCGTGTTCAATTCTTCCCCACCATCCGGGAAGTTTCAATGGACTGGTCAAATTGTACTTGTGATGTTTAAACAACTATGCATGACATTTACTACTTCCTCAGCTCATTTTGCAGAAAGCTTTAGATTCAGTCACGGATGTTTCTTTAAAGAGTAGATGACTCCATCAAAACACATGTTTTAAAAAAAAAATCAAACCAGGGCAAAAACGTGATGCTATTTTGTGTGTCTGTTTCTGTGGCCAAGTGCATTGTGCTGAACTGGGAGAAGTGAACTAAGTGAAGTTAATTACAAGTGTTGGAACTCCCTGCCTAAACCTCTCTAGCTCTCTACCTCTCTTTCCTCCTTCAAGACGCTCCTTACAACATGGTTCTTTGACCAAGCTTTCCTGTGCTAATTTTTACTTATGCGGCTCGGTGTCAAATTTTTTATCTCATAATATTCATGTGAAGCATCTTGGGATGTTTCACTGCGACAAAGACACTATATAAATGCAAGTTGATGTTGTTGTTGTTGTTGTTGAATCAATCACGGTGAATTAAGTTGGACCAATTGTAAAGAGATGGGAGGAATTCCTGGTACGCCATTTGTTTAAATTGAGAAACACTGACCAGACCAAAGCCATCCTGTTTGTTTCCCACCATAGCCCTGATTCCATCTCAGTCCTTTTTACTTTGTTGATGTTGAACCATGGTGCAAACCTCCACATCCTGTTTGACCTTGAGCTGAATTTTAAATACCAAACCCTTTCCATTGTAAACAGTCTTATTTCAACGCGGATGTTGCGAGGAGGAAGAATACAATTGAAACTTAGATCATTGCCTATTGTAGCAACGATTAAAACTGAGAAAGAGCAGAGTGGTGGGATGGTTGGGGGTGAGAGAAGGTTTGCCTATCAGACTTTTAAAAATGTATATCTTGGCCAAAGGTATCTCCCTTAGCTCCGCTCTCACCTCTGAGTCAGAAGATCATGGGTTCATGTCCCACTCCAGAGTATTGAACACGAAACCGCGACTGACACTCCAGTACAGTAGTGATGGAGTGCTGCATTGTCGGAGGTGCCGTATTTCAGATAAGATATTAAATCAAGGCCCCATGTGCTCTCCTCTCAGGTGGGTGTAAAAGATTGAAAGAGTTGGCGAGTTCTCCCTGGTGTCATAGCCGATATTTACCCTCAACCAACATCACTTAAACATCTGGTCATTGTCACATTGCTGTTTGTGGGACCTTGCTGTGTGCAAATTGTCTGTCGTGTTTTTTGCATTGCAACAGTGACTAAAATAGTTCTTCTTTGGATGTAAAGCGTTGTGGGGCATCCTGACATTGTGAAAGGCGTTATAAAAATGCAAGTCGTCCTTTCTTGGGGTGGAAACAATATTCAAATCTGAAATGGATTAAAGCTTTGAAGAGTTAAGAATTGTTCTGTGGAAAAGCAGTGTTTGGCACGACACAGAAAACTGTGGGTCTTGGAGCCTGGGCGGTGAATGGGGTAAGCACCCAAGCAGCAAGGAGATAGAATGGTTTGAGTGGGTCTTGAGCATTCATCTGAATGACGGGGCTGAGCAAAGTGGGCCAAATGGCCTTTTCCTATTTCTAGATGTTAATGTTGTATTTTAAATTCAATCCTTCAATAACCTGCCTGGCTTATTAATTCTTCCAACTGCAATTAAATGTGAATGTTTAAAAATGAAAGGTATATTTTCTGAGAAAACCTGATAGATTCTGACATTACACTGCTGTTAATTCTGTCAAAGAAGCAGACTGCTGCTTTCAACTCTCGGACTGGATTGTTGTATTGCCATCTGGTACTTCAAGAAATATTTCGAGCAAGGAATCAGACCTGAGATTGGTGCACTCAATGGTTGCACAGGGACGTTTTTTCGCTTTTACTGATCCATCAACAGGCTTGTTAGCCGAGACAGCTTTTTCACATCTTTTGTGCAGTCCCACTGTTCTGATTGCTGGGCTAAAATTACAAAAGGCAGGAAGGAAAAAGAATGTTGACTTCAAAACACGTCTAATTGTTTCTTGCATTCGTTTATATGGTCTGCTTCAGTGACTTTCCTTGGTAAAAGTTCCAAATAGCTTCTCTTCATGGTCTTACTCACTAATTTTTAACATGTGTCCCTGACATTTGAAGCATTTACTACAGTCAACAATTTGCCCAGATAATTTCTCGCCCACCCTCCATGCTCATTTCTCACACATGGAATTTACTGCGTTTTTAATGCCTTGCTAACCTGAGTAGTAACTTTTAATGATTTGTGTATTTGTACTCCGAGATCCCTTTGTTCCTCAACCCCACCCAGACTTGCACCCTCCAAGCAATAAGTGACCTCCCTATTCTTCCTACCATAATGTAATACTTCTCATTTATCTGTGTTCATTTGCCAATTATATGCCCATTCTGCAAGTTTATTAATGTCCCCATGTAATTTGTTGCAGTCCTTCTCAGTATTGACTCTTCACCCACCCCCCGCCAATTTGGTGCCATCCGCAAATTTAGAAATTGTGTTTTTGATTCCAAAGTCTAAATCATTAATATAAATTGTGAACAACAGTGTTTCCACCACTGATCTTTGTGGAACACCACTATTCACCAGTCGAGGAGGCGGGAGCTCGGAGCAGCGCGAGTCCGGGGTCGGCGAGAGGCCTATAAAGGCCAGCGGGAGTCGAGCAGTCAGTCGAGGAGGCGGGAGCTCGGAGCAGCGCGAGTCCGGGGTCGGCGAGAGGCCTATAAAGGCCAGCGGGAGTCGAGCAGTTCGAGCAGTCAGTCGAGGAGGCGGGAGCTCGGAGCAGCGCGAGTCCGGGGTCGGCGAGAGGCCTATAAAGGCCAGCGGGAGTCGAGCAGTTCGAGCAGCCAGTCGAGGAGGCGGGAGCTCGGAGCAGCGCGAGTCCGGGGTCGGCGAGAGGCCTATAAAGGCCAGCGGGAGTCGAGCAGTTCGAGCAGCCAGTCGAGGAGGCGGGAGCTCGGAGCAGCGCGAGTCCAGGGTCGGCGAGAGGCGTGCCGGTGCAGCTACAGGGAGAAGGCAAAGATACAAAGGTGACGTCACAGCCTAGGGGGTAAGTGATTGGCTGGTGATTGGTGAGTAGTTTTTCTTTTTCTTCTTATATTAGTCAGTAACTTTTAACATTGTTATTACCAGTTTAAGTGTATCTAAGGGTTAAGTCATGGCAGGAGAGCTCGGTCGGGTGTTATGCTCCTCCTGTACCATGTGGGAACTCAGGGACACTTCCGGTGTCCCTGACGACTACGTGTGCGGGAAGTGTGTCCACCTCCGGCTCCTGACGGTCCGCGTTGCGGAATTGGAGCTGAGGGTGGATTTACTCTGGAGCATCCACGATGCTGAGAATGACGTGAGTATCACGTGTAGTGAGTTGGTCTTACCGCAGGGAAAGGGTCCACAGCCAGATAGGGAATGGAAGACCAGCAGGAAGAGTAGTGCAAGGAAGGTAGTGCAGGGGTCCCCTGTGGTCATCCTCCTGCAAAACAGATACACCGCTTTGGGTACTGTTGAGGGGAATGACTCATCAGGGGAGGGCAGCAGCAGCCAAGTTCATGGCACCGTGGCTGGCTCTGCTGCACAGGAGGGCAAGAAAAAGAGTGGGAGAGCGATAGTGATAGGGGATTCAATTGTGAGGGGAATAGATAGGCGTTTCTGCGGCCGCAACCGAGACTCCAGGATGGTATGTTGCCTCCCTGGTACAACGGTCAAGGATGTCTCGGAGCGGGTGCAGGACATTCTGAAATGGGAGGGAGAACAGCCAGTTGTCGTGGTGCACATTGGTACCAACGACATAGGTAAAAAGAGGGATGAGGTCCTACGAAACGAATTTAAGGAGCTAGGAGCTAAATTAAAAAGTAGGACCTCAAAAGTAGTAATCTCGGGATTGCTACCAGTGCCACGTGATAGTCAGAGTAGGAATCGCAGGATAGCGCAGATGAATACGTGGCTTGAGCAGTGGTGCAGCAGGGAGGGATTCAAATTCCTGGGGCATTGGGACCGGTTCTGGGGGAGGTGGGACCAGTACAAACCGGACGGTCTGCACCTGGGCAGGACCGGAACCAATGTCCTAGGGGGAGTGTTTGCTAGTGCTGTTAGGGAGGATTTAAACTAATATGGCAGGGGGATGGGAACCAATGCAGGGAGACAGAGGGAAACAAAAAGGAGACAAAAGCAAAAGACAGAAAGGAGATGAGGAAAAGTGGAGGGCAGAGAAACCCAAGGCAAAGAACAAAAAGGGCCACTGTACAGCAAAATTCTAAAATGACAAAGGGTGTTAATAAAACAAGCCTGAAGGCTTTGTGTCTTAATGCAAGGAGTATCCGCAATAAGGTGGATTAATTAATTGTGCAAATAGATGTTAACAAATATGATGTGATTGGGATTACGGAGATGTGGCTCCAGGATGATCAGGGCTGGGAACTCAACATTCAGGGGTATTCAACATTCAGGAAGGATAGAATAAAAGGAAAAGGAGGTGGGGTAGCATTGCTGGTTAAAGAGGAGATTAATGCAATAGTTAGGAAAGACATTAGCTTGGATGATGTGGAATCTATATGGGTAGAGCTGCAGAACACCAAAGGGCAAAAAACGTTAGTAGGAGTTGTGTACAGACCTCCAAACAGTAACAGGGATGTTGGGGAGGGCATCAAACAGGAAATTAGGGGTGCATGCAATAAAGGTGTAGCAGTTATAATGGGTGGAAGCAATACGGTGGAGGAGGATTTCCTGGAGTGCATAAGGGATGGTTTTCTAGACCAATATGTTGAGGAACCAACTGGGGGGAGGCCATCTTAGACTGGGTGTTGTGTAATGAGAGAGGATTAATTAGCAATCTCATTGTGCGAGGCCCTTTGGGGAAGAGTGACCATAATATGGTGGAATTCTGCATTAGGATGGAGAATGAAACAGTAATTTCAGAGACCATGGTCCAGAACTTAAAGAAGGGTAACTTTGAAGGTATGAGGCGTGAATTGGCTAGGATAGATTGGCGAATGATACTTAGGGGGTTGACTGTGGATGGGCAATGGCAGACATTTAGAGACCGCATGGATGAATTACAACAATTGTACATTCCTGTCTGGCGTAAAAATAAAAAAGGGAAGGTGGCTCAACCGTGGCTATCTAGGGAAATCAGGGATAGTATTAAAGCCAAGGAAGTGGCATACAAATTGGCCAGAAATAGCAGCGAACCTGGGGACTGGGAGAAATTTAGAACTCAGCAGAGGAGGACAAAGGGTTTGATTAGGGCAGGGAAAATGGAGTACGAGAAGAAGCTTGCAGGGAACATTAAGGCGGATTGCAAAAGTTTCTATAGGTATGTAAAGAGAAAAAGGTTGGTGAAGACAAACGTAGGTCCCCTGCAGTCAGAATCAGGGGAAGTCATAACGGGGAACAAAGAAATGGCAGACCAATTGAACAAGTACTTTGGTTCGGTATTCACTAAGGAAGATACAAACAACCTTCCGGATATAAAAGGGGTCAGAGGGTCTAGTAAGGAGGGGGAACTGAGGGAAATCTTTATTAGTCGGGAAATTGTGTTGGGGAAATTGATGGGATTGAAGGCCGATAAATCCCCAGGGCCTGATGGACTGCATCCTAGAGTACTTAAGGAGGTGGCCTTGGAAATAGCGGATGCATTGACAGTCATTTTCCAACATTCCATTGACTCTGGATCAGTTCCTATGGAGTGGAGGGTAGCCAATGTAACCCCACTTTTTAAAAAAGGAAGGAGAGAGAAAACAGGGAATTATAGACCGGTCAGCCTGACCTCAGTAGTGGGTAAAATGATGGAATCAATTATTAAGGATGTCATAGCAGTGCATCTGGAAAATGGTGACATGATAGGTTCAAGTCAGCATGGATTTGTGAAAGGGAAATCATGCTTGACAAATCTTCTGGAATTTTTTGAGGATGTTTCCAGTAAAGTGGACAAAGGAGAACCAGTTGATGTGGTATATTTGGACTTTCAGAAGGCTTTCGACAAGGTCCCACACAAGAGATTAATGTGAAAAGTTAAAGCACATGGGATTGGGGGTAGTGTGCTGACGTGGATTGAGAACTGGTTGTCAGACAGGAAGCAAAGAGTAGGAATAAACGGGTACTTTTCAGAATGGCAGGCAGTGACTAGTGGAGTGCCGCAAGGTTCTGTGCTGGGGCCCCAGCTGTTTACATTGTACATTAATGATTTAGACGAGGGGATTAAATGCAGTATCTCCAAATTTGCGGATGATACTAAGTTGGGTGGCAGTGTGAGCTGCGAGGAGGATGCTATTAGGCTGCAGAGTGACTTGGATAGGTTAGGTGAGTGGGCAACTGCATGGCAGATGAAGTATAATGTGGATAAATGTGAGGTTATCCACTTTGGTGGTAAAAACAGAGAGACAGACTATTATCTGAATGGTGACAGATTAGGAAAAGGGAAGGTGCAACGAGACCTGGGTGTCATGGTACATCAGTCATTGAAGGTTAGCATGCAGGTACAGCAGGCGGTTAAGAAAGCAAATGGCATGTTGGCCTTCATAGCAAGGGGATTTGAGTACAGGGGCAGGGAGGTGTTGCTACAGTTGTACAGGGCCTTGGTGAGGCCACACCTGGAGTATTGTGTACAGTTTTGGTCTCCTAACTTGAGGAAGGACATTCTTGCTATTGAGGGAGTGCAGCAAAGGTTCACCAGACTGATTCCCGGGATGGCGGGACTGACCTATCAAGAAAGATTGGATCAACTGGGCTTGTATTCACTGGAGTTCAGAAGAATGAGAGGGGACCTCATAGAAACGTTTAAAATTCTGACGGGTTTAGACAGGTTAGATGCAGAAAGAATGTTCCCAATGTTGGGGAAGTCCAGAACCAGGGGTCACAGTCTGAGGATAAGGGGTAAGCCATTTAGGACCGAGATGAGGAGAAACTTCTTCACCCAGAGAATGGTGAACCTGTGGAATTCTCTACCACAGAAAGTAGTTGAGGCCAATTCACTAAATATATTCAAAAGGGAGTTAGATGAATTCCTTACTACTCGGGGGATCAAGGGTTATGGCGAGAAAGCAGGAAGGGGGTACTGAAGTTTCATGTTCAGCCATGAACTCATTGAATGGCGGTGCAGGCTAGAAGGGCTGAATGGCCTGCTCCTGCACCTATTTTCTATGTTTCTATGTCTATGTTTCTATCCCTACTCTGCTCTCTGCTTCTGTCTTGAAGCCAGCTCGCAATCCATTCTGCTACTTGTCCCCTGACTCTGCATTCTCTGACCTTGTTCATCAGTCTATTATAGGGTACCTTATCGAAGGCCTTTTGGAAAATCTAGATACATTACATCTACTGCTTTGCCGGTGTCTACTCTTTCTGTTACCTCTTCAAAAAGTTCAATAAGGTTGGTCAAGCAAGACTTTCTTTTTTGAAGTGAGGCACATGCGTATGTTTAATGGTCTTGTTGCTGTCTGAATATAAGTTTGCTGGGAGGAATTGAACGTGAAAGCTGTTCAGGATTGCAGGAAGTCTTGAGCTGTTTGCCTGAGCCTAGACAGGGCCAATAGAGGATTAGCTGGAGGTTTTAACTTCTAACTGGGGGTGTTGAGTGACAGTGCTACATTTCATAAAACTCTCCGTCAGAATGTGTAAAAATAGGTATCGTACAACTTCTTGAAAGCCAACCAATTGATTTGCTGTTTTTAGTGACTTAAATCATTTTTTGGTTTTCTTTCCAACTCTCTGTATCAACATGAGTTTGTCTCAATGTACACTGCAGCTTTGTTACTGCCAGTCAAACTTTGTAAGTAGTCCCCCAGATCCCTCGGTGATTCAATGCACTGCCCAAAGTAACATTGAACTGTAAAGAGCGGGAAGGTTGAAAGCCTGCTTGTGATGAGTCAGAAGTATTGGCTTCAGCCTCTCTATCTCAGAAAGGGGCAAAAAAAAATCAACCAACCAATGTCTCTGCTTAGCAACACTCCCAGTGTCATCTGCTGGAATTTCATGTGTGTGGACATTGGCTGAGGATTGCATTGGGCTCAACTCTGATGTCCTCTATAGACAAATAGCCAACTGACTCTCGGCATGCACATGAAGAATTAGCACTTGGGCAAGGTACTGGAGGCCCCTACCGAACTGTACCCCAGCATGAACTGATACCAGAGTTGGCTATGGCTTAGTTGATAGCATTCTCAACTCTTGAGTCAGTGGGTTCAAGTCCCACTCCAGAGACTTGAGCACATAATCTAGACTGACTCTCCAAGTGCAATACAGAGGGAGCACTGCACTGTCGGAGGTGCCGTCTTTCAGATGGGGCCTTAACACCGAGGCCCCGTCTGCTCTCTTGTAAAGGATCTCAAGATGCTATTTTGAAGACGAGCAGGGGAGTTATCTCTGGTGTCCTGGCAGATATTTACTCTCAACCAGCATCACTAAAACAGATTATCTGGTCATTATCACATTGCTGTTTGTGGGACCTTGTTCTGCGCAAATTGGCTGCCATGTTTCCTACAATGGTGATGAAATAGTTCTTCAGTGGCTGTAAAACATTTCGGGATGTCGTGAAATGCATTCTAAAAATGCAAGTCGTCCTATCTTGGGGCGGGAACAATATTCAAATCTTAAATAGATTAAAGCTTTAAAGAGTTAAGAATTGTTCTGTGGGGAAAAAAAGTTTTGGGCATGACAGAGACAACTGAGGTTCTTGGAGCCTGGGTAGAGAATGGGGTCAGACCCCAAGCAGCAAGGAGATAGAATAGTTTGAGTGGGTCCTGAGTATTAATGTGAATGAGGAGAATTTTTTTCACTCAGGGTGGTGAACCTGTGGGATTCTCTACCTCAGAAGGCTGTGGAGGCCAATTCACTGAATATATTTAAGAGGGAGATAGATAAATTTCTAGAAACAAAAGGCATCAAGGGGTATGAAGAAAAAGTGGGAATATGGTGTTGAGATAGAGGATCAGCCATGACCATATTGAATGGTGGTGCAGACTCAAAGGGCTGAATGGCCTAATACTACTCCTATTTTCTATGTTTCTATGATGGGGCTGAGCACAGAGGGCAAAATGGTCTTTTCCTATTTCTAGATGTTTATGCTGTGTTGAGACCCTTCTGTAACCTGCCTGGCTTGTTTTCTGCAAGTTTAGATGGAAATGGTCGACTCTAAGTGAGAAATTGTAGTGCCAAGTGCTCTACCTCTTAACATTGACATTTCGACAGTCTGTGGGTTGCACGCTCCTTTCTGCTGTGATAGAGGTGTACTGATGGATGTGGTGTATTTAGATTTCCAAAAGGCATTCGATAAGATGCCACACAAAAGGCTACTGCAGAAGATAAAGGTACGTGGAGTCAGAGGAAATGTATTAACATGGATAGAGAATTGGCTGGCTAACAGAAAGCAGAGAGTCTGGGTAAATGGGTCCTTTTCGGGTTGGAAATCGGTGGTTAGTGGTGTGCCACAGGGATTGGTGCTGGGACCACAACTGTTTACAATATACATAGATGACCTGGAAGAGGGGATGGAATGGAGTGTAACAAAATTTGCAGATGACACAAAGATTAGTGGGAAAGCGTAGAGGACACAGAGAGGCTGCAAAGAGATTTAGATAGGTTAAGCGAATGGGCTAAGGTTTGGCAGATGGAATACAATGTCGGAAAGTGTGAGGTCATCCACCTTGGGAAAAAAAACAGTAAAAGGGAATATTATTTGAATGGGGAGAAATTACAACATGCTGCGATGCAGAGGGACCTGGGGGTCCTTGTGCATGAATCCCCAAAAGTTAGTTTGCAGATGCAGCAGGTAATCAGGAAGGCAAATGGAATGTTGGCCTTCACTGCGAGAGGGATGGAGTACAAAAACAGGGAGATCCTGCTGCAACTGTATAGTGTATTGGTGAGGCCGCACCTGGAGTACTGCGTGCAGTTTTGGTCACCTTACTTAAGGAAGGATATACTGGCTTTGGAGGGGGTACAGAGACGATTCACTTGGCTGATTCCGGAGATGAGGGGGTTACCTTATGATGATAGATTGAGTAGACTGGGTCTTTACTCGTTGGAGTTCAGAAGGATGAGGGGTGATCTTATAGAAACATTTAAAATAATGAAAGGGATAGACAAGATAGAGGCAGAGAGGTTGTTTCCACTGGTCGGGGAGACTAGAACTAGGGGGCACAGCCTCAAAATACGGGGGAGCCAATTTAAAACCGAGTTGAGAAGGAATTTCTTCTCCCAGAGGGTTGTGAATCTGTGGAATTCTCTGGCCAAGGAAACAGTTGAGGCTAGCTCATTGAATGTATTCAAGTCACAGATAGATAGATTTTTAACCAATAAGGTAATTAAGGGTTACGGGGAGCGGGCGGGTAAGTGGAGCTGAGTCCACAGCCAGATCAGCCATGATCTTGTTGAATGGCGGAGCAGGCTCGAGGGGCTAGATGGCCTACTCCTGTTCCTAATTCTTATGTTCTTATGTTCTAAGATATAATGGCTGTGGTTTTCTGCTAATGCACTCATCAGCACAAGATCTTCTGGCCATTCACTTTAATGAGCAGAAAATCACAGGCAGTTGAACAGAAGTTAGAAACTCATGGCGAGTGCACCCACTGAGTGGCTTTTTGCTCATAACAAACGCCTACTTACCACAGAACAAGTATATATTTTTTTATTCATTCTCGGAATGTGGGCATCGCTGGCAAGGTTGGCATGTATTGCCCATCACTAGTTGCCCTTGAAGGTGGTGGTGAATCTTTTTTCTTGAACCAGTTGATAAAATTGAGAAACCTCTAGTAGCCCTTTACTGGAAAGAAACTATATTATAAATCCGAAAAATATTTACATTTATTTTGCATTGATCCCAGTTCAGTTGACAATCCAATCGATGGGAATGGCTATAGCAGGCAGGAGCTGATTTAATTGGCCAGGCAGTATGCTGATTGATAGGTGGGGTAGTGTTCCCCTTAGAGCAGGGCTAAGACGAGATTTAATATAAGTGTTCAAAATCATGAACACTTTTGACAGTAAATAAGGAGAAACTGTTTCCAATAGCAGAAGGGTCTATAACCAGATTTTAGGTGATTGGCAAAAGAACCAGAGGCGATATGAGGAAACATTCTTTTACACAGTGAGTTTCTGTGATCGGGAACGCGCTGCCTGAAAGGGCAGTGGAAGCAGATTCAATAGTAACTTTCAAAAGGGAATTTGATAATTATTTATTTAAAGAGGAAAACATTTACAAGGCTACGGGGAAAGAGCAGGAGAGTGGGAGTAATTGGATAGCTCTGCCAAAAAGCCGGCATAAGCACCATGGGCTCCATGGCCTCCTTCTGTACTGTATCATACTATGAACCATGGTTGTGCTTTATGTAGTAATCCTAAGGGTCCAAGCAGAGATCAGAAAGTATCAGAAATCCACATTAATGGAGAAATAATGGCTTATTTGTTTGTTATATTCTTGCAGTTTTTATATTCAAAGGTACTGTGCTGAAACTGGAGAATTTTAGCTGAGGAAAGATTGGATAGGCTGGAGTACTTTTCTTTGGAACAGAGGAGACTGAGGGGAGACTTAATTGAGGTGTATAAATTTATGATGCGCTAAATAGAGTAGATGGGAAGGACCTATTTCCTTTTGCGGAGAGGTCAATAACCAGGGGGCATAGATCTAAAGTCATTGGTGGAAGGAATGGAGAGGAGTTGAGGAGAACATTTTTCACTTGGAGGGTGGTGGGGGTCTGGAACTCACTGCCTGAAAGGGTGGTAGAGGCAGAAACCCTCATCACATTTAAAAAGTACTTGGATGTGCACTTGAAGTGCCGTAACCTACAGGGTTACGGACCGAGAGCTGGAAAGTAGGATTAGGCTGGATAGCTCTTTTGCGGCTGGCACAGATGCGATGGGCCGAATCGCCTCCTTCTGTGACATAAGTGTCTAGGATTCTATAAAACTGAAACACTGAGATTTGTATGCACTTAAAATGGGGAAAGTTAAAGGGCACTGTAGTTAAAAAGGTTCATCTCAACAAAGGCGAGTAGATTGTAGAGGATTAGCAGATTCACCTTTCATCTCTCGGATTTGAGCACAGACCAGAGTGATGGGATGAAAGCCTTGTCTCTCTGCTGGCAGTGCCCATTCTACCTTATTAGCTTATTGCATGAATCTAGAGTGGAAAATTTCTTCATAGTTCAGTAGAAGTTCATATTAAATTGGCTTGTAAACTCGGAGAAAGATGGCTGGCAAGAGAAACAGAAATGGCACACTGGCCCAACAGTGGGTTGTTTTCTGAGACTGGCATGAACAGCATTGCTGGGACTGTGTGTATCCAGAGCACCAGACCGTGCTCTGGGAATGTCTGGTGCTGTAAAAGATTTTTTTAAATCACTGCTGCAATAAAAACAGAAAATGCCAAAAAAGCACAGCTTGTCAGACAGCATGTGAACAATGGAAGGATGGGGGAATATTTAACCCCTATCTCTGACTTCCTCCAGCCCTCAACCCCCCAAGATATCTGCGCTTTTCCAGTTCTGGCCTCTTGCGCACTCCTGATTTTCTTCGCTCCAACATTGCTGGCCATGCCTTCAGCTGCCTTGGCCATAAGCTTTGGAATTCCCTCCCTAAACCTCTCTACCTCTCTCTCCTCCTTTTAAGATGTTCCTTAAAACCTACCTCTTTGACCAATGTCTTAATATCTCTTCCTGTGGCTTGATGTCAAATTTAATATGATGTTCCAAGAAGCACCTGGGAACGTTTGACTACGTTAAAGGTGCTATACAAACGCAAGTTGTTGTTTATGGGTGTGACCCTTCATCAGAATCATTGAACCCAAAACCCAGTTTTTGAATGCTGAGGGACCTGCTGCAGTATCTTATTATGTTGCACTGAAGGGATATGATTCAGACGAAAGGTCATCAACGTGAAACGTTAACTCTGTTTCTCTCTCCGCAGATGCTGCTTGACCCACTGAGGGTTTCCAGCATTTTTTATTTCAGATTTCCAGCATCCGTAGTATCTTGCTTTTGGATACAATTCTGTAATTCTGGTCTATAACATTCAGAGTTAACAAGTAATTCATGCAGAAATGGCACACTGGCCCGTTCCACTTTGAAAATTTGTATAACTGAAACCAGGCTCAAGGAACGTTGAATACTTTGAAGATCGTGAGTGTATTTAAATCTCTGTATCTAATTGGTTAATCACATACCAAATGTGTCGTTCCAGATTGCAGCCAGCTTCTCAAATTCGCTGCAAAAAAAGCTGAATGTTTGACATTGATGCTAATCCAATACCTCTTTACGTGTTGTAAAGATAACTTTGCTCACCCGCTGCTGTAGGTAGCATTAATCTACCATGCCACAGGCACTGGAGCTTGCTTGCCGGCAGATGTTAGTTATCCGAGGTGAACCTTTTGCGGCAGGTTGGCATTGGCGGCGGCCCATGCTGAAGCACGCAAGGCTAAGTTGGAAAAACACACACACAAACCTTTTTCAGCGCTCTGAAAAACAGTAGCGTGCCCTTTGAGAGCTGTGTTAGTGATTTTTTTGTCCTAAAAATAACGTTGTGACGTGCTTTCAAATTCAAAAAAAAAAGAAATTATTTGCCTCAATATTATTCATTCTCACTGGCTTTTTAAAATTCATGGAAGCATATTCAACTTATTATTCTGACAAGTAAAGGCTTCATTAATGCTGGAGCTGCACTTTATAGTCACATTCCTGGAGGGACTGAAGATCAAAGAGATTCACAACAATGCTGGTGCTGCTTGCGTCAATGTTTTATCTCTCCTGTTTTTGGGTGCTTATCAAGATCTTGGTGCGGAGAAATGGAACAGTTCCACTTTTCACACCATGTGTTAGCTTCAAGCGCTACAAGTCAGGTATAGTAAGAATAGATTCCGCCTTCACCTCCAGAACATTGTCCGTCTCCGCCTCGCCTCAGCTCATCTGCTGCTGGAACCCTCACTTATACCTTTTGTTACCCCCTGACTCGACTATTCCAACGCTCTCCTGGCCAGCCCCTCACCTTGCACCCTCCGTAAACTTGAGCTCATCCAAAACTCTGCTGCCTGTATCCTGACTCGCCACCCCTGTGCTCACATTGGCAACACCTCTATTTTCAAATCCTTCCATGGCCTCACCCCTCCCTATATCTATATCCATCTCCAGCCCAACTTCCCCTCCGAGATCTCTGCACCTCCAATTCTGTCGTCTTGCTCATCCACCATTGGCAGCTGTGCCTTCTGTTGCCTGGGCCCTCAGCTATGGAATTCCATCCATAAACCTCATAGCCTCTTGACCTCTCTTTCCTCCTTTAAGACTCACTTTTAAAACCCACCTCTTTGCCTGAACTTTTGGTGTTCTTGTGTAGCTCAGTGTCAAATTTTGTTTGATAATACTCCTCGAAGCACCTTTGGACGTTTTACTACATCAAAGGCATTATATAACTGCAATTTTTTGTTGTAGATTCACTAAAGTTCCCTCTGCTCATTTCCAATAATATTACCCTCAAGCTCACCATCTCCTGCAGCAGTGTGAAGTTTCCATGCCTTACACTAGACTTCCCACATCTTTCAATTGCCAGTTTTGAGGTTTTTGCTGTGTACCCAAACCTGATTTGAGACTACACAGGATTACATAAGATATACGGCACAGAAACAGGCCATTTGGCACAACCAGTCAGTTCCATGCTGACGCTTATGCATCACTCGAGCCTCCTCCCATCTTTCCACATCTAACGCTCTCAGCGTAACCCTCTATTCCCTTCTATTGCAGTGTGGGCTGGCCCGTGCTGCCCCTGGGCCCTCGCCTCTTCTAGCCCCGAACTGGCGCCTCCCCTGGGCCCCGATCACGTCCCTCTACAATCTCTCGCCGCTCCTTCGCTCCGACCTCGCCGCTCCTGCTGTACCTGCTCACGCTCCAATCAGCGACCTGGACCTTGATGACGTCCCTCTTCGCTGCCATCGCCCTCCTGCACCAACTCGCGCTGTACCTTACAGTGCTACGCCGCCACGCTGCCCATGGCTGCCGCTCGCCACTCCTTTTATGGCCCCGACCTGCCGCTGATGGTCTCTCGCAGGTCGGGGCCGCCACACTGCAAGCAAGTCATCCTCGTTTCGAGGGACTGCCTATGATGACTATTCCCTTCTCCCTCATATGCTTATCTAACTGCCCCATTAATGCATCTATACTATTTGCTTTAACCAATCCCTGTGGTAGTGAGTTCCACATTCTCTCCACTCTCTGGTAAAAACTTTTCTTCTGAATTCCCTATTTTATATCTTGTCTCTCCAATTACATTCCAGTTCAAAGCCTTAAAGCTGGCACATAGGAAAGGATGTGGAGTTTGTGGCGGGGGCCAAAGACGATGGCTTTGGTCTTCCCAGTGTTTAACTGCAAGGAATTGTGGCTGATTTAAGAGTGGATCTTGGACAAGTACTCTGACGTCAGAGCCAGGGGTCGAGAGAAGCGGTGGGGAGGTAGGCTGGGTGTTGTTGGCATACATGTGGAAGCTGACCCCATGTCTTTGGATGATGTCTTTGGATGTTGTTGGTGTTGAAGCTTGATCAAAGAAGTATGTTTTAAGCAGCAACTTAAGGAGGAGAGCAAGGTACTACAGCATCATCACTAGCAGACGGGTGTAATTACAATGTTTACATAATCAGTTTCCAATATAAATGTGGACATCAGAATTTACACAATGAAAACATATCACAACAGGAATTCAAGTTTTGTAGTCAGGAAGTACATGCAGGCATATGATTCTTAATATAGTTACTTCCCTCCTTTAAGACACTCCTTAAAATCTACCTCTTTGACCAAACTTTTGGTCATCTGCTGTAATTTCTTATGTGGCTCGGAGCAAATTTATTTGTTTTGTTTTATAACACTGCTGTGAAGTGCCTTGGGATGTTTTATTACGTTAAAGGCGCTATAGAAATACAAGTTAAGATTTTTTTTAAATCAGCATAATTGCTGTCTCGAAGCCGTTTTGCATTCCACATGGGGGAGTAATTTTGATTTTCGGTGATATTGTAAAATGGGAAATATCTGATCAGCAGCTCGCTCTACATCTCTCCCAATTTTTTTTTCATTCCCATTGACTCCGGGAGAGTGGCCAATCAGATTTCTCCTGTTTTACATTATAGTATCACCCAAAGTCAAAATGGCCCCTATTGTCATTGTGACTTGTTGTTTCCAAGCTTCTGATGATACGGTGTGTGGCATCATTTTATACAAGGCCAACAATCCCTTTTTAAAATGCAGTAAGCCATGAGATGTTTGTTTGCTAACCCTGTATTATAGTGAGGGGGTTACACTATTTTACATCTGTTTGTGTGGGAGTCTGTTATGACAGGTCTGGTGCTCACAATAAAAATGTAGTTTTCTATGAAATCTAAAAAAAATAATGTCAGCAGCTATTGCCTTTTTGTCCTGTGGGCTGGGTTAAGCTTCCTTCAAGCTTGTGTTTTATATTGTGAATTCTTCACATTACAAAGGATAATATAATAATTACTTTAGCGCTGGCGTGGGCAAAAGTATTCTGCCTCGAAGAAATAGATACCTCTGGCAGCTGAGGAGGTTTTTCCACTCTCTTTCCCTGCCCCCCCCACTTCAATTTTCTCCGCCCCCTCAGTGGTCATTATTCATGTGTGATTTTGGAACTGAATTGTCAATATGCTCCTCAACTGTGGCAAGCCTCACACCCGAGTCCAAAACTAGAAAGTGTTCCGTCATTAACCCATTGAGAATTCTACTATGAGATAAATTTTAATTCCGTTCTGTTGTCCCTGTTTACTTTATTGTGGTGGACATATACACAATTTAACGTCAGCCTCATACTGATATTTACTGTAGCTGTGTTTATTTCATAAAGGCTTTAGTGTGTGATGAGCCAATGAGGTCCTTTGCTGTGTGTGCACTTTTGTGACGCTTGTATTACTGGAAGACACAGCTAGAAAAGAGAAAGATTACTCAACTCCACACTGAGAGAACATAAACTGTGCTGATAAAAGGGAGAGAGCTATCAACTCTTGCCTCTGGCTCAAGGGCACTTGGGCCTTCTACCCTTTTCACTTGAAGGCTCACTGGCTCCTCACTTTAAGAAATGCATGGATTGACGTCGAGGCCATTGGGAATAAAATTGAAAAAAGAGGCTCTCTACTCACTTGACTGGTTTCAAATCAAACTCTGCAGGATTTAGCAGTGCAGTTACCTGGAGTGCAATCAGTGTTGAGTTCCAAATCTATGTTAATCGGATGTGTATCGCATACTGTGAACTATCTTAAACTCTGCCAAACCAGCACTCCGAGCTGAATGATTTTTGTTTTAGATATCAGCACAATCAATACGCAATGTAGATTGTGTGTCAATGACCAAAACAGCTGAGACCAACAGCAAGAGTGTGAAAACAGTCCCTCTCTTCATTACATAATTATAGCCCATCAGCAAAGCTACTCTGAATATACTCAGCTGTAATAACCGGCAGAGCTTGGTCTCTGGTCCCTTGATACGAGGGACTGCCTAAGACTAATACTAATGCATTAACTAGCAGGCTGCATTACTGCATTCGTGTCAGATGCACTCACCTGCACTGTCAACTGGACTCCTGCCAAGCAATACATCATTACAAGTCTGTTGAGCAAGGCAAGTATTGCATGCCCTGCCGAGACCATCCTGCATGTTGACCATGTCACTGTGCCAGTACCTCATGCTTTGCTTCTTTGAATCAGCCGAGGCCTCAAAGGTTCATAGAAACATAGAAAATAGGTGCAGGAGTAGGCCATTCGGTCCTTCGAGCCTGTGCCACCATTCAATATGATCATGGCTGATCATGCAACTTCAGTACCTTCCTCTCTCTTTCCTCCCCCCCCCCTCCCATTGAACCCCCATTACTCCCCCCTCTCCCCCATTGACCCCCCCTCTCCTCCCCTTACCCTGGAACACTCCCCTTTACCCCCCCTCTCTCTCTCTCTCTCTCTCCCTGACCCAATTTACACCCCCATCATTCTCCCCCCTTTCCCTCCTCTCCCTGACCCCCTTTACCCTTCACTTCGACATCCTGCTGATGTACTGAGTTTCTTTCACTGAAGGCAAGGGAAAGCAGTCAGTTTGCTCTTCTTGATCAACCCATGCACTTCAGAAAGAAAGAACAAACTTGCATTTGTATAGCACCTTTCACAACCTTAGGACGTCCCAAAGTGCTTTACAGGCAATGAAGTACTTTTGAAGCGTACTTGCTGCTGCAACGTAGGAAACATGGCAGCCAATTTGGATACAGCAAGGTCCCACAAACAGCAATGAGATAATGACCAGATGATCTCTTTTTACTGACGTTGGTTGAGGGATAAATATTGACCTGTGAACACATCCTTTTTTGGCGTGGAAGCAAGTCATTCTCGTTTCAAGGGATTGCCTATGATTGGCCAGAACACCGGGGAGAATTCCCCTGCTCTTCTAAGAAATAGCGCCATGGGATCTTTTACGTCCAACTGAAGGGGCAGGTGAGGCCTCGGCTTAGCATCTTATCCGAAAGATGGCACCTCCAACAGTGCAGCACTCTTTCAGTACTGCAGTGGAGTGTCAGCCTAGATTATGTGTACGTCTCTAGAGTGGGACTTGAACCCACAGCCTTCTGACTCGGGGGCGAGAGTGTCATCAACTGAGTCTCAGCTGACACATCATGGTCACTTTGCATCATAGTGCTACTGCTGACTGCAGTCTTAACTTCATATGAACATTAAGAAATAGGAGCTGGAGTAGGCCATTTGACCCACCAAGCCTGCTCCACCATTCAATAAGATCATGGCTGAATTTCTACCTTAATTCCACTTCCTGCACTATCCCCATATCCCTTGATTCCCTTAATATCCAAAAATCTATCGATCTCTGTCTTGAATATACTCAACGACTGAGCAACCACAGCCCTCTAGGGTAGAGAATTCCAAAGATTCAAAACCCTCTGAGTGAAGACATTTCGCCTCATCTCAGTCCTAAATGGCCGACCCCTTATTCTGAGACTGTGACCCCTGGTTCTAGACTGCCCAACCAGGGGAAACATCCTCCCTGCATCTACCCTGTAAAGCCCTGTAAGAATTTTGTATTGTTTCAATGAGATCACCTCTCATTCTTCTAAACTCTAGCGAATGTAAAGAAAAAAGAAAGACTTGAATTTATATACTGCCTTTCATGACCACCGGACGTCTCAAAGCGCGTTACAGTCAATTAAGTACTTTTGGAGTGTAGTCACTGTTGCAATGTAGACAATGTGGCAGCCAATTTGCACACAAGCAAGCTCCCACAAATAGCAATGTTGTAATGACCAGATTTGTTATGTTGATTGAAGGATAAATATTGGCCAGGACACCAGAGATAACTCCCCTGCTCTTCTTCGAAATAGTGCCTTGCGATCTTTTACATCCACTTGAGAGAGCAGGCGGGGCCTTGGTTTAATGTCTCTTCCAAAAGACGCCACCTCCGACAGTGCAGCACTCCCTCAGCACTGGAGTGGAGTATCAGCCTAGGTTTTTGTGCTCAAGTCCCTGGAGTGGGACTTCAACCCACAACTTTTTGACTCCGAGGCGAGAGTGCTACCCACTGAGCCACAGCAGACACAGATATAGACCTAATATACTCAATCGCTCCTTGTAGGACAACCCCTATCACAGGAATCAGTCTGCTGAACCTTCATTGCACTCTCTCTATGGCAAGTATATCCTGCCTTGGGTAAGGGGACCATAACTGTGCACAATACTCCAGGTGTGGTCTCACCAGGGCCCTAATATAATTTCAGTAAGACATCTTTACTCTTATACTCAAATCCTCTTGTAATAAAGGCCAACATACCATTTTCATTCTTAATTGTTTGCTGTACCTGCATGTTAACTTTTAGTGATTCGTGTACAAGGACACCCAGGTCCCTCTGAACACCAACATTTCTCTATCTCACCATTTAAAAAAAAAATCTGTTTTTCTATTTCTCCTACCAAAGTGAATAACTTCACATTTCTCCACATTATATTCCATTTGCCACGTTCTTGCCCACTCACTTAGCCTGTCTATATCCCCTTGAAGCCTCTTTGCATCCTCCTCAGAACTTACATTCCCACCTAGCTTTGTATCATCAGCAAACTTGGATATATTACATTTGGTCCCCCATCCAAATCATTGATATAGACCAATCCTCAATCCATGCTAGTATATTACCCCCAATCCTCTGAGCCCTAATTTTGTTTAGCTGTGACAGTGGCATAAGGTAAATGAGATGCTGCTGATGGCTCCTGTAGTTACTGAGACCTAGTTGAAGAGATGGATGAGACCTGGGTGTCATGGTTCATCAGTCATTGAAAGTTGGCATACAGGTACAGCAGGCGGTGAAGGCGGCAAATGGTATGTTGGCCTTCATAGCTAGGGGATTTGAGTATAGGAGCAGGGAGGTCTTACTGCAGTTGTACTGGGCCTGGTGAGGCCTCACCTGGAATATTGTGTTCAGTTTTGGTCTCCTAATCTGAGGAAAGACGTTCTTGCTATTGAGGGAGTGCAGTGAAGGTTCACCAGATTGATTCCTGGGATGGCTGGAGTGACATACGAGGAGAGATTGGATCAACTGGGCCTTTATACATTGGAGTTTAGAAGGATGAGAGGGAATCTCATAGAAACATATAAGATTCTGACGGGACGGGACAGGTTAGATGCGGGTAGAATGTTCCCGATGTTGGGGAAGTCCAGAACCAGGGGACACAGTCTTAGGATAAGGGGTAAGCCATTTAGGACTGAGATTAGGAGAAACTTCTTCACTCATAGTTGTTAACCTGTGGAATTCCCTACCGCAGAGAGTTGTTGATGCCAGTTCATTGGATATATTCAAGAGGGAGTTAGATATGACCCTTACGGCTAAGGGGATCAAGGGGTATGGAGAGAAAGCAGGAAAGGGGTACTGAGGGAATGATCAGCCATGATCTTATTGAATGGTGGTGCAGGCTCGAAGGGCCAAATGGCCTACTCCTGCACCTATTTTCTATGTTTCTATGTCTTCGCTGGCCTTTCTGGAGGCAGCTGTGCCACGCCAAAGGTACCAGCTACCATTATTTCCCGACACGATCGATGCCCCCAATGGTATTGTTTCTAATGCCTGCTCGCGTCTTCAGAGGTAGAAAGGATCAAGTAACTCGGCAAAACTCTGCAGCCCATTACCATACCATTGCAATAACCCATAGAGCCAGATGATTTATGTATAATGTGAGTGTGAGAATGAATGAATTTGTTGACGAGCAATGAGTAGTCTAATTAGAAATCTGAATCGTAAATATATAATTACCCTCCGAAATTTTAAACACCAGAATTTCAAAGGATGCTAATACTTGCAAGATAATCTTTCTAACGGCTAATATTAAGGCTCTCTTTTCAAATTCACTGTTTGATTATCAGGGATCTAAAATGTAAATTCTTTTGCATTAGAATTAGCATGCCACTAATTCTTTGCAAATATTAGAACCAAGCCTAAATATTCATTCATAAATATTCAAATGGTGCAGCTTAATGTTGTGCCCTTGTTTTAGTTGCAGTTGCATAGTGCAGTGAAGTGTGTCTTGTGCCAGATCCGAAGTCAGCCCATTTGTCTATTGATTCACAAAAATTAAACTCGGATTTGTTTGTTTTTAAAAAGGGGTGGATAATGAAACCAGCTGAAAGGAAGGACAAACTTCAAATTATAAAGCACTTTTCACATCCTGCAGAATCCCAGAGCACTTCGTGACCAACATTTTTCCAACAGTAGTCATTGTTAATTTGTCAATAGCCAACTGGTGCACAGCAAGATCCCGCAAACAACAGTGCGATAAATGACTCGTTAATCTGGTTATATCAATAGTTAATTAAGCAACGCTGTAGAAAATATAGTGCTGCTCAATCCTTGTCTGGAAGAGAAGTTAAAGTTTGGGCGGGACCCTTCACCAGAACTGGATTGGTTTGAGTGCCTGGCAGGACAGTGTAGGGGAGAGGAGGTCAGGCCGCGAGTTCAGATCTGCGAACTACTCTCGTATCACAAGGATTGATTCTGCTATTGTTTTATTTTGGATCCATTGTTTGTCATCTGATGAATGAAGGAAGGCTGCACAGAAAATGTAAATACTAATGTTTGCAGCCTCAGTATGTGAATGAAACAAATGGAACAAATTCATGCAATTTGGTTTAAAGTTTGCTGCACTCCTCTTGTACAATGCAATCATGCAATTAGCTTTTACTAGTAATTATCATTAAATATTGATTTCTCAAGCTAGACAGATCAGATTTAAATTCATTTGGATTGATGAATAACAATAACTCCAAGGGTTCTTAACAGAAATTTAAATGCTCCACTATTAAGTAAGAATAACTGAGTATAAAGAGCATGAGGGTTTTCTTTAAAAAGAAGAAAATAATAAAACACATCCATGTTACCCATTTTGAACCTCTTACCACCATCAAAAACAACTTGCATTTATATAGCACCTTTAACATTGTAAAATGCTCCAAAGCATTTCACAGGAGCGTTATCAAACAAAATTTGACACCCAACCACATGAGATATTAGAACAAGTGACCAAAGGCTTGATTGTAATTTACCAAAATTCCCTGGATTCTGGGAAGGTCCCAGCAGATTGGAAAACTGCAAATGTAACGCCCCTATTTTTAAAAAAGGAGGCAGACAAAAAGCAGGAAACTATAGACCAGTTAGCCTAACATTTATGGTTGGGAAAATGTTGGAGTCCATTATTAAAGAAGCAGTAGCAGGACATTTGGAAAAGCATAATTCAGTCAAGCAGAGTCAGCATAGATTTCTGACGAGGAAGTCTGTTTAATAAATTTGTTGGAATTCTTTGAGGATGTAACGAACAGGATGAATAAAGGGGAACCAGTGGATGGGGTGTATTTGGACTTCCAGAAGGCATTTGGCAAGGTGCCACGTAAAAGGATACTGCACAAGATAAAAGTTCACAGGATTGGGGGTAATTTATTAGCATGGATAGAGGGTTGGCTCACTAACAGAAAACAGAGTCGGGATAAATGGTTCATTCCCGGGTTGGCAAACAGTAACTAGTGGGGTGCCGCAAGGATCAGTGCTGGGAGCCCAACTAGTTACAATCTATATTAACGACTTGGATGAAGGGATTGAGTGTAACGTAGCCAAGTTTGCTGACGATACAAAGATGGGAGGAAAAGCAATGTGTGAGGAGGGCACAAAAGACCTGCCAAAGGACATAGACGGCTAAGTGAGTGGGTGAAAGTTTGGCAGATGGAGTATAATGTTGGAAAGTGTGAAGTCATGCACTTTGGCAGAAAAAAAATCAAAGAGCAAATTATTATTTAATGGAGAAAGATTGCAAAGTGCCGCAGTAGAGCGGGACCTGGGGGTACTTGTGCATGAAACACAAAAGATTAGTATGCAGGTACAGCAAGTGATCAGGAAGGCCAATGGAATCTTGGTCTTTATTGCAAAGGGGATGGCGTATAAAAGCAGGGAAATCTTGCTACAATTGTCCAGGGTATTGGTGAGGCCACACCTGGAATACTGCGTGCAGTTTTGGTTTCCATATTTACGAAAGGATATACTTGCTTTGGAAGCAGTTCAGAGAAGGTTCACTAGGTTGATTCTGGAGATGAGGGGTTGACTTATGAGGAAAGGTTGAGTAGGTTGCGCCTCTACTCATTGGAATTCAGAAGAATGAGAGGTGATCTTATCGAAACGTATAAGATTGTGAGGGGGCTTGACAAGGTGGATGCAGAGAGGATGTTTCCACTGATAGGGGAGACTAGAACTAGGGGGCATAATCTTAGACTAAGGGGTCGCCCATTTAAAACTGAGATGAGGAAGAATTTCTTCTTTCAGAGGGTTGTAAATCTGTGGAATTTGCTGCTTCAGAGAGCTGTGGAAGCTGGGTCATTGAATAAATTTAAGACAGAGATAGAGTGTTTCTTAACCGATAAGGGAATAAGGGGTTATGGGGAGCGGGTGGGGAAGTGGACCCGAGTCCATGATCGGATCAGCCATGATCGTATTAAATGGTGGAACAGGCTCGAGGGGACGTATGGCCTACTCCTGCTCCTATTTCTTATGGTCTTATGTTCTTGATCAGAGGATGATTTTAAGGTGCATCTTAAAAGATGAGGGAGAGATAGAGAGGCGGAAAAGTTTAGGGAAGGAGTTTCAGAGCTTGTGGCCCAGGCAGCCTGAAGACATGGTCACCAATGGCGAAGAAAATGGGGATGCACAAGACAAATGCATTAACAGGCACTCTAACCTCGCATGACCAGTCACTTTGCCCTCCCACTGCCATTAACAGGATAAAGACATTCACTGGGTTTTCAAAGAAAGGCACTTTAATCTGTAATTGAAAACTTTGCACTGACGGTGTTCTGTGTTTTGTTGAATTATACCAGGTGATGAGTTTCTAGTGGTGATTTTTTTTTTGTTTGTTGACGGGATGTGGGGGTAGCTGGCAAGGCCAGCATTTATTGCCCGTCCCTAATTGCCCTCGAGACATCTGAGTGGCTTGCTGGGCCATTTCACAGGGCTGTTAAAAGTCAACCACGTTGCTGTTGCTCTGGAGTCACATGTAGGCCAGACCGGGTAAGGGAGGCAGCTTTCCTTCCAGGAAGGACATTGGTGAACCAGGTGGGTTTTTAACGCCAACCTGATAGCTTCAGGGTCATTATTATTGATGCTAGCTTTTTATTCCAGATTTATTTAATTAAGTGAATTTAAATTCCCCAGCTGCTGTGATGGGATTTGAACTCGTGTCTCTGGATCCATAGTCCAGGCCTCTGGATTACTAGTCCAGTAACATAACCACTCTGCTACCGTATCGGGGGAATCGCCTAGCCCTTGCTTGTGGTTAATGAGGAAATGGTATGTCTTTTAGCTGTGTTTGTGGTGATAGCCAAAATGGTGGGCAGATCTAGGTGACTTGCAACACCAGTGATGGAAGGACTGAATAGCAGGTTTTAAAGCGTTACCTTCCCTATGTCTTGGCCAACATTTAGCACTCAACCAACATCACTTAAACAGATGATATGGTCATTACCACATTGCTGTTTTGGAGTTTGCTGTGTGCAAATTGGCTGCCAATTTCCTATATTGCAACAGTAACTATACTTCAAAAATAATTCATGTGGCTGTAAAGTACTTTGGAACATCCTGAGATTGCAAGTTCTTTCTTTCATAATAGACGCATGCGTTACTTCTGGTGCTAGCAATGTCACAAGTGTGACGAACAGGAAGTGTCAAGAATTTCTATTTTAATATATGACAAAGTTCAGTTTCAAGAGATTTTTAAAAAGGATTTGGAGATTCATACATCTAGAAATGACACTAAAGCCAGTGTGAAGCTGCAATCTACATATTAGAATTTACAGTAATTAATCCTCTATGTGCACACAGTTTGTGCCTTGCTGGAATACTAAAACAGCAGGATTATTCCCTTCCGATGACTGTTCCAGTTGGTTGCTACGAAATGGGTCACGGTCTCGAGCTGTAATGTAGTGCAAGCCACTGGACAGCACACCACACCATTGAATTCGTAATTGAAAGGTTAATGGAGAAGACAGCTGCTGCAAGCAATCCCGATGTTAACATGTCCTCTGATTGCTTAGTTAGTTTCTTTCCGATTTTTTTTTTCCACTTGCGTGATCAGATTAAATCCAGTCTGACAATTCAAATCCGTTGGGCTGTCATTGTTAATCCTGGTCTACTCTAGTTTAAGGGACTGGTGTGATTCTTTATGTCGAACTTCAGTTGCTTTGTGATATTCTATATTTCGTACTGTATAGCTTATTTATGTTGGTCACAGATTACGGGAAACAAGTGAGTAAAAAGACTCTGGGAATAAAGGGTGTAAATGTGTGTAGACCCCTTCCTCAAACAATACATCTGTGTGTCTTCAAATGGGAGCGACATTGTTCGATCCAGTTATGAGTAATGAAAGAGATCGGGTAAATGTGGGCGAGGATCTCTGGAGTAGTGACCGTAATATGATGAGCTTTAACGTCCACAAAGGGGAAATGTTAATACAAATAACAAGGCAACAGATTGGAATAGGGCGTATTTTAGAAAGACACGGAGTGAACGAGCTGAGGTGAGGTTGGCCCACAGGACAGTAGATCAACACCAGGATTTTGTTTACAAAGGAGATTGCAATGTTGCAGAACAAATATGCAACATTTAAAAAAAATTGACTTCCAAGTTGTAGAATGGCATAGACATATAAAGAGGTTAGAAATAAACTGAAATTGAAGAAGACGGCACACGGGGGCTATAGATAAGTGAGAATGCAAGAAAATAAGGGGAAAGAGTAAGAAAGTGATAAAGGAATAATGAAGTATTCCACAAATATATTGGTAAAAAGATGACCGAGGTCTTTAAGATTATGCAAGGGTTTGACAGGGTAGATATGGAGAAGATATTTTCACTTGAGGGGGAGTCCAAAACTAGGGGCCATAAATATAAGATAGTCACTAATAAATCTAACAGGGAATTCAGGAGAATCCTCTTTCCCCAGAGAGTGGTTAGAGTGTGGAACTGGCTACCACAAGGGGTAGTAAGGATATAAGAAATAGGAGCAGGAGTAGGCCATACGGCCCCTCGAGCTTGCTCCGCCACTCAACGCGATCATGGCTGATCCGATCATGGACTCGGGTCCACTTCCCTGCTTGCTCCCCATAACCCCTTATTCCCTTATCATTTAAGAAACTGTCTATCTCTGTCTTAAATTTATTCAATGACCCAGCTTCCACAGCTCTGAGGCAGCGAATTCCATAGATTTACCACCCTCAGAGAAGAAATTTCTCCTCATCTCAGTTTTAAATGGGCGGCCCCTTATTCTAAGATTATGTCCCTTAGTTCCAGTCTCCCCATCAGTGGAAACATCCTCTCTGCCTCCACCTTGTCAAGTCCCCTCATAATCTTATACGTTTCGAGGCCCAACCTACTCAACCTTTCCTCATAATTCAACCCCCTCATCCCTGGAATCAACCTAGTGAACCTTCTCTGAACTGCCTCCAAAGCAAATATATCCTTTCGTAAATATGGAAACCAAAATTGCACGCAGTATTCCAGGTGTGGGCTCACTAATACCCTGTATAACTGTAGCAAGACTTCCCTGCCTTTATAATCCATCCCCTTTACAATAAAGGCCAAGATTCCATTAACCTTCCTGATCACTTGCTGTTCCTGTATACTAATCTTTTGTTTTTCATACACGAGGACCTCCAGGTCCCACTTTGCAGCACTTTGCAATTTTTCTCCATTTAAATAATAACTTGCTCTTTGATTTTTTTCCTGCCGAAGTGCATAACCTCACACTTTCTAACATTATACTCCATCTGCCAAATTTTTGCCCACTCACTTAGCCTGTCTATGTCCTTTTGCAGATTTTTTCTGTCCTCCTCACACATTGCTTTTCCTCCAATCTTTGTATGACCAGCAAACTTGGCTACGTTACACTCGGTCCCTTCTTCCAAGTCATTAATATAGATTGTACATAGTTGGGGTCCCAGCACTGATCCTTGTGGCACCTCACTATTTACTGATTGCCAACCCGAGAATGAACCATTTATCCTGACTCTGTTTTCTGTTAATTAGCCAATACTCTAACCATGCTAATATATTACCCCCAACCCCGTGAACTTTTACCTTGTGCAGTAACCTTTTATGTGGCACCATGTCAAATGCCTTCTGGAAGTCCAAATATACCACATCCACTGGTTTCCCTTTATCCACCCTGTTCGTTACATCCTCAAAGAATTCCACCAAATTTGTCAAACATGACTTCCCTTTCATAAATTCATGCTGACTCTGCCTGACTGAATTTTGTTTTCCCAAATGTCCTGCTACTGCTTCTTTAATAATGGACTCCAACATTTTCCCAGATGTTAGGCGAACTGGCCTATAGTTTCCTGCTTTTTGTCTGCCTCCTTTGTTAAATAGGGGCGTTACATTTGCAATTTTCCTATCTACTGGGACCTCTAGGGAATTTTGATAAATTACAACCAATGCATTCACAATCCCTGCCACTACTTCTCTTAGGACCCTAGGATGCAAGCCATCAGGTCAGGGGAGTTATATGCCTTTAGTCCCATTATCTTACTGAGTACCTGTGCATGAATCCCAAAAAAGTTAGTTTGCAGGTGCAGCAGGTAATCAGGAAGGCGAATGGAATGTTGGCCTTCATTGTCAGAGGAATGGAGTACAAAAACAGGGAGGTCCTGCTGCAACTGTACAGGGTATTGGTGAGGCCGCACCTGGAGTACTGCGTGCAGTTTTGGTCACCTTACTTAAGGAAGGATATACTAGCCTTGGAGGGGGTACAGAGACGATTCACTAGGCTGATTCCGGAGATGAGGTGTTACCTTATGATGATAGATTGAGTAGACTGTGTCTTTACTCGTTGGAGTTCAGAAGGATGAGGGGTGATCTTATAGAAACATTTAAAGTAATGAAAGGGATAGACAAGATAGAGGCAGAGAGGTTGTTTCCACTGGTCGGGGAGACTAGAACTAGGGGGCACAGCCTCAAAATATGGGGGAGCCAATTTAAAACCGAGTTGAGAAGGAATTTCTTCTCCCAGAGGGTTGTGAATCTGTGGAATTCTCTGCCCAAGGAAGCAGTTGAGGCTAGCACATTGAATGTATTCAAATCACAGATAGATAGATTTTTAACCAATAAGGGAATTAAGGGTTACGGGGAGCGGGCGGGTAAGTGGAGCTGAGTCCACGGCCAGATCAACCATGATCTTTTTGAATAGCGGAGCAGGCTCGAGGGGCTAGATGGCCTACTCCTCTTCCTAATTCTTATGTTCTTATGTATACCACCTCCTTAGTAATTGTGATTGTGTTAAGGTCCTCCCCCCCATAGCCCCTTGACTATCCACTGTTGGGATATTGTTAGTGTCCTCTACCATAAAGACTGATACAAAATATTTGTTCAGAGTTTCTGCCATCTCCATGTTCCCCATTACTAATTCCCCGGTCTCGTCCTCTAAGGGACCAACATTTACTTTAGCCACTCTTTTCCTTTTTATATACCTATACAAACTCTTGCTATTCGTTTTTATATTTTGTGCTAGTTTACTTTCATAGTCTATCTTCCCTTTCTTAATCATTTTTTTAGTCATTCTTTGCTGGCTTTTAAAAGCTTCCCAATCTTCTTTCATCCCACTATTTTTGGCCACATTGTATGCCCTTGTTTTTAATTGGATACCGTCCTTTATTTCTTTAGTTAGCCACGGATCGCTATCTTTTCTTTTACACCATTTCCTCCTCAGTGGAATATATTTTTCTTGAGAGCTGTGAAATATCTCCTTAAATGTACGCCACTGTTCATCAACCGTCCTACACTTTAATCTACTTTCGCAGTCCATTTTAGCCAACTCTGCCCTCATATCTTTGTAGTCTCGTTTATTTAAGCTTAGTAAGCTGGTTTGAGATCCAACTCTCTCACCCTCCATCTGAATTTGAAATTCAACCATACGATGATCACTCATTCCAAGGGGATACTTTACTAGGAGATTGTTTATTAATCCTGTCTCATTACACAGGACCAGATCTAAGATAGCCTGCCCCCTGGTTGGTTCCGTTACATACTGCTCAAGGAACCAGACCCTTATGCACTCTATGAACTCTTCCTCAAGGCTACCCTGACCAATTTGATTTGTCCAATCAATATGAAAATTAAAATCACCCATGATTATTGCTGTTCCGTTTTTACAAGCCCCTACTATTTCCTGGTTTATACTCTGGCCAACAGAGTTGCTACTGTTGGGGGCCTATAGACTATGCCCATCAGTGACTGTTTCCCTTTATTATTCCTTATCTTCACCCAAACTTTTTCAACATCCTGATCATTTGAGCCAATATCGTTTCACAGTATTGCAGTGATTCTATCCTTTATCAACAGAGCTACCCCATCTCCTTTTCCTTTCTGTCTGTCCTTCTGGATTGTCAAATATTTCGTTCCCAGTCCTGGTCACCTTGCAACCACATCTCTGTAATGGCTATCAGATCATACACATTTGTATCTGTGTGTGACATCAACTCATCTGTTTTGTTACGAATGCTACGTGCATTTAGACAAAGAGCCTTTAAATTTGTTTTGTTACCCTTTTTTCCAACTTATTTCCTCTCTCCGTCAAACTCACTTTCTTTATTTTTGCTTTAATTTTAGCTTTCCCCCCTCCCTACTGAATCTATTTTCAGGTTCCCTAGTTGAAGTGACCAGCATAGATGCATTTAAAGGGAAGCTGGATAATCACATGAGGGAGAAAGTTATAGAAGGGTATGTTGATGGGGTTAGATGAAGAAGAAGTAAGGGAGGAGTCTTATGTGGATCATCAACACCAGCATAAATTTAAGACAGAGATAGACAGTTTCTTAACCGATAAGGGAATAAGAGGTTATGGAGAGCGGGCAGGGAAGTGGACCTGAGGCCATGATCGTATTAAATGGCGGAGCAGGCTTGAGGGGCTGTATGGCCTACTCCTATTTCTTATGTTCTAGATTCTTATGTTCATGGAGCCTTTGGGTCAAATGGCCTGTTTCTGTGCTGTTAATACCATGATTGGGCTCAATTTACTCGACCTGTTGATATTTCTTGGTTCACATTGAAACATAGAAACATAAAAAATATGTGCAGGAGTAGGCCATTCAGCCCTTCGAGCCTGCACCACCATTCAATAAGATCATGGCTGATCATTCCCTCAGCACCCCTTTCCTGCTTTCTCTCCATACCCCTTGATCCCTTTAACCGTAAGGACCATATCTAACTCCCTCTTGAATATATCGAATGAACTGGCATCAACAACTCTCTGCAGCAGGGAATTCCACAGGTTAACAACTCTGAGTGAAAAAGTTTCTCCTCATCTCAGTCCTAAATGGTCTACCCCTTATCCTAAGACTGTGTCCCCTGGTTCTGGACTTCCCCATCATCTGGAACATTCTTCCCGCATCTAACCGTCCCGTCCCGTCAGAATCTTGTAAGTTTCTATGAGATCTCCTCTCATCCTTCTAAACTCCAGTGTATAAAGGCCCAATTGATCCAGTCTCTCCTCATATGTCAGTCCCGCCATCCCGGGAATCAGTCTGGTGAACCTTCGCTGCACTCCCTCAATAGCAAGAACGTCCTTCCTCAGATTAGGAGACCAAAACTGAACACAATATTCCAGGTGAGGCCTCACCAAGGCCCTGTACAACTGCAGTAAGACCTCCCTGCTCCTATACTCAAATCTCCTACCTATGATGGCCAACATACCATTTGCCTTCTTCACCGCCTGCTGTATCTGCATACCAACTTTCAATGACTGATGAACCATGACACCCAGGTCTCGTTGCACCTCCCCCTTTCCTAATCTGCCGTCATTTAGATAATATTCTGCCTTTGTGTTTTTGCCCCCAAAGTGGATAACCTCACATTTATCCACATTATACTGCATCTGTCATGCATTTTCCCACTCACCTAACCTGTCCAAGTCACCCTGCAGCCTTTTAGCGCCCTCGCCACAGCTCACACCGCCACCCAGTTTAGTGTCATCTGCAAACTTGGAGATATTACAATCAATTCCTTCATCTAAATCATTAATGTATATCGTAAAGAGCTGGGGTCCCAGCACTGAGCCCTGCGGCACTCCACTAGTCATTGCCTGCCATTCTGAAAAGGACTCGTTTATCCCGACTCTCTGCTTCCTGTCTGCCAACCAGATCTCTATCCACGTCAGTACATTACCCCCAATACCATGTGCTTTGATTTTGCACACCAATCTCTTGTGTAGGACCTTGTCAAAAGCCTTTTGAAAGTCCACCACATCCACTGCTTCTCCCTTGTCCACTCTACTAGTTACATCCTCAAAAAATTCCAGAAGATTTGTCAAGCATGATTTCCCTTTCATGAAGCCAAGCTGACTTGGACCAATCCTGTCACTGCTTTCCAAATGCGCTGCTATTTCCTCTTTAATAATTGATTCCAACATTTTCCCCACTATTGATGTCAGGCTAACCGTTTTCTCTCTCCCTCCTTTTTTATACAGTGGTGTTACATTAGCTACCCTCCAGTCCATAGGAACTGATCCACAGTCGATAGACTGTTGGAAAATGATCACCAATGCATCCATTATTTCTAGGGCCACTTTCTTAAGTACTCTGGGATGCAGACTATCAGACCCCGGGGATTTATCGGCCTTCAATCCCATCAATTTCCCTAACACAATTTCCTGCTTTATAAGGATATCCTTCAGTTCCTCCTTCTCACTAGACCCTCGGTCCCCTAGTGTTTCCGGAAGGTTATTTGTGTCTTCCTTCGTGAAAACAGAACCAAAGTATTTGTTTAACCGGTCCGCCATTTCTTTGTTCCCCATTATAAATTCACCTGAATCTGATTGCAAGGGACCTACGTTTGTTTTCACTAATCTTTTTCTCTTCACATATCTATAGAAGCTTTTGCAGTCAGTTTTTATGTTCCCAGCAAGCTTCCTCTCATACTCTATTTCCCCCCTCCTATTTAAACCCTTTGTCCTCCTCTGCTATATTACAAAATTCTCCCAGTCCTCAGGTTTGCTGCTTTTTCTGGCCAATTTATATGCTTCTTCCTTGGATTTAACACCATCCTTAATTTCCTTTGTTAGCCACGGTTGAACCACCTTCCCCATTTTATTTTTACTCCAGACAGGGATTACAATTGCTGAAGTTCATCCATGTGCTCTTTAAATGTTTGACATTGCCTATCCACTGTCAACCCTTTAAGTATCATTTGCTAGTCTATTCTAGCAAAGTCACGTCTCATACCATCGAAGTTACCTTTCCCCAAGTTCAGGACCTTAGTCTCTGAATTAACTGTGTCACTCTCCATCTTATTGAAGAATTCTACCATATTATGGTCACTCTTCCCCAAGGGGCCTCACACAACAGGGTTGTTAATTAGTCCTTTCTCATTACACATCACCCGGTCTAGGATGGCCAGCCCTCTAGTTGGTTCCTTGACATGTTGGTCTAGAAAACCATCCCTAATACACTCCAGGAAATCATCCTCCACTGCATTGCTACCAGTTTGGTTAGCCCAGTCAATATGTAGATTAAAGTTGCCCATGATAACTGCTGTACCTTTATTGCATCCCTAATTTCTTGTTTGATGCTGTCCCCATCCTCATTACTACTGTTTACTGGTCTGTACACAACTCCCACTAGCGTTTTCTGCCCTTTGGTATTCCGTAGCTCCACCCATACAGATTCCACATCATCCAAGCTAATATCCTTCCTTACAATGCATTAATTTCCTCTTTAACCAGCAATGCCATGCCACCTCCTTTTCCTTTCTGTCTATCCTTCCTAAATGTTGAATACCCCTGGATGTTGAGTTCCCAGCCTTGGTCCCGCGGGAGCCATTTCTCCATGATGCCAATTACATCATATCCGTTAACTGCTATCTGCGCAGTTAATTCGTCCAACTTATTCCGAATCCTCCTTGCATTGAGGCACAGAGCCTTCAGGCTTGTCTTTTTAACACCCTTTGCCCCTTTAGGAATTTGCAGTAATGTGGCCCTTTTTGCTTTTTGCCTTGGGTTCTCTGCCCTCCAATTTTACTTTTCTTTCTTTCTATCTTTTGCTTCTGCCTCCATTGTACTTCCCTCTGTCTCCCTGCATAGGTTCCCATCCCCCTGCCATATTAGTTTAACCCCTCCCCAACAGCACTAGCAAACACTCCCCTTAGGACATTGGTTCTGGTTCTGCCCAGGTGCAGACTGTCCGGTTTGTACTGGTACTACCTCCCCCAGAACCCCAGAAGATAGGCACTTGGATGAGGAATCTGTGGGCACCTGTGGAATTGTATCCAAGCAAGAATTGGCACATCAGGAAAGGATAGGAGAAAATTAAGGTAAATAAACATAACATAATATATACTATATAATATTGCATATAGTGTATATTATACGCTGTGATATAGTAACATTTCCTAATTTCTTGTTTGATGCTGCCCCATCCTCATTACTACTGTTTGGTGGTCTGTACACAATTCCCACTAGCGTTTTCTGCCCTTTGGTATTCCGTAACTCCACCCATACAGATTCCACATCATCCAAGCTAATGTCCTTCCTTACTGTTGCATTACTTTCCTCTTTAAGCAGCAACGCCACCCCACCTCCTTTTCCTTTCTGTCTATCCTTCCGAAATGTATATAGTAGATATTTAAGTGCATAATTTCGGTTGACAAGTCAATACACGGAATTGTTGTTGGAGGTGGCATTGCTCAGGTGGACATTAAAGAGCCAACAGTGCTGTTCAAAGAAGGGCAGAAAGATCTCCCAGTGTCTTTGCTGACATTCTTCCTTTAACCAACACCACCAAAAAAACAGATTAACTGGTCTTTTTTCTCACTGCTGTTTGTGGGATCTATGCAATGCACAAATTGGGTGCTGCGCTCCCTTACATAAGAGTTTGGATTTATTGCAAGTGAGACGGTTTGGGACATCTCTGCGTCTAGAAACAGTCAGTGTTTCAGAAGTAACCTAAAAGTTTGACTTACAATAACTTAATTTTGAAGCGCAGCCTCGATTGCGTAAGTGAGCGCAGCAACCATTTTGTGCATTGGAAACGTGCTGTATAAATTCAAATAATTTCATTTTTAGATTTTTCTACTATATATTGTTATAATGTGCTTTTGTGTTAATCAACTGCTGGTAAAACGGGTATTATGTGATATGCTGTGATGCTGAATACCTTTTCTGGTATCTCATCTCCTACACTTTCACCAGACAGAATAAAAGAACCTCACCCGCCAATATCATTATTCACCTTTGCTTCTATTAAACTCAACTGGAAATGGTCGGAGAATGACAACAAGCAGGTTCTGACAGTTGCTTCAAGGCAGTAAATTCAATTCTGTCAAAAAGTGCCTGAACTTTGTGATTAATCAGAACTGCTCGACTGAATTGCTGCCTTGTCGATTTTTGCCAGGCCCTTGAGATCTGAGATGTATTTCCTTTTGCGTGCGATTTTCAACCATTCTTGACCCTGTGTAAAATTTCTTGTGTCACGCCTGCTGATGAAGGGTGGCTAAAATATGCTCTTGCCAGCATCACTCCGAAACTGGTCGATAGGGAGGGGAGTGCACATAAAGGATGGTTGTTCATAAAAAGAAGGAAAAAGACTTGCATTTATATAGCGCCTTTCACGACCTCGGTGTGTCCCAAAGCGCTTTACAGCCAATGAAGTACTTTTGCAGCATAGTCACTTTTACAATGTAGAAAATGCAGCTGAAAATTTGTGCTCCCAAAAAGATCAATATGATAATGATCAGATAATCTGTTTTAATGTTGATTGAGAGATAAATATTGGCTGGAATGCTAGGAATATCTCTTCTGCTCTTCTTCACAATAGTGCCATGGGATCTTTTACCTGCTTGAGAGGGCAGACGGGACCTCAGTTCACCGTCTTATCTGAAAGATTGCACCTCCACAGTGCAGCGCTTTCTCAACATTCATCATCAATAACAGTCTCTTGGAATCGAAGAAGACTTGCTACCACTCTTAAAATAAGTCCTTAGGTGGCTGAACGGTCCAATACGAGAACCACAGTCCCCATCACAGGTGGGACAGATAGTTGTTGGTGAAAGGGTGGGTGGGACAGGTTTGCTGCACACTCTTTCCGCTGCCTGCACTTGTTTTCTGCATGCTCTCGGCGATGAGACTCAAGGTGCTCAGCGCCCTCCCAGATGCACTTCCTCCACTTAGGGCGGTCTTTGGCCAGGGACTCCCAGGTGTCAGTGGGGATGTTGCACTTTATCAGGAAGTCTTTGGGGGTGTCCTTGTAACGTTTCCTCTGCCCACATTTGGCTCGTTAAGGAGTGCTTGCCTTGGGAGTCTCGTGTCTAGCATGTGGACGATGTGGCCTGCCGAGCGGAGCTGATCAAGTGTGGTCAGTGCTTCAATTCTGGGGATGTTGGCTTGGTCGAGGACGCACTGCAATAGAGTGTCAGCCTAGATTTTTGTGTTCAAGTCTTTGGAGTGGGGGCTTGAACCCACTACCTTCTGACTCTGAGGTGAGAGTGAACTACCAAATGAGCCATGGCATTAGACAGAGGAGCTGGCTTGGTTCCACTTGGAGCCCCTCTGGACACCACTGGCTGCAAGTTGCCCAGATCGTATAACCCTGAGCCTGCCCTGACGTGCAGCTAGATGGATGAAGGCAGTAGACTACTTTTGTGTACTAGTACTTTTAAACTTATTAGAACTGCCCTTCAGTCAGCATAATGTTGCACAAAGAGTTTTTGAATTGATATGATAAGATAGTGAAATAGATTGTGCTTTCTGCTACCCTCCACACAGATATAAATCAGGCTGTGCAGCATGCAATCTTAATAATGATTCAGTTATTTTGAGAGTGCATTCCTATTAAATTTAGATACTCTGGGAACTTCATGTATCCCTCAAGTGCATAAATTTCATCCCTCATATTTATTTACTCAAAGTCTCCAGGAGCACAATGAATAGAAAATCTCTACCAGGCTAGTGCTTCATCCTTGTCTTCTCCCATCCACTGGAACACTGGGTTCAGGCCCCATAGAACCATAGAATCATAGAATGGTTGCAGCACACAGGGGGCCATTCGGCCCGTCGAGCCCATGCCGGCTCCCTGCAAGAGCACTTCAGCTAGTCCCACTCTCCCAACATTTCCCCGTTGCCCTGACTTTTTTTTCTTCAGGTACCTATCTAAAGCCACGCCGGGGTCTGCCTCCACCACCCTTTCAGACAGTGCATTCCACATTATAACCACTCGCTACGTAAAAAAATGTTTCCTTCTCTCGCCTTTGGTTCTTCTGCCAATCACCTTTAAATCTGTGTCCTCTAATTCTCGACCCTTCCGCCAATGGGAACAGTTTCTCTCTCTCTACTTTGTCTAGACCATCATCATTCTCAACACTGCTATCAAATTTCCTCTAAACCTTCTCTGCTCCAAGGGGAACGACTGCAACTTTGTTGGTCTATCAATTCTCGTAAATCTTTTCTGCATCCTTTCTAAGGCCTTCACATCCTTCCTAAAGTGTGGTGCCCAGAATTGAACACCGTACCCCAGTTGAGGCTGAACCTGATATGTCCTTACTATACAGTATAAATGCACACGAGGCCCATACTTGAGAGAAGGTCACTCTGTGACCAGTTACCATTATTACCAAGACCTCAAGTGATGAAGGTGGGTGGAGCTTCCCCTTTTATACCTGAAAGTTCAGGTTAGGAGTGTCTCCAACAAGTTCACCACCTTGCGGTCAATGTTCTCAAGGTGTACAACTTAGGTCAGCTTATACATGGGTTACAATGATAGTTGAATACATGACATCACCTCCCCCCCACCCCCCAAAGTCTTATTGGGATCACAGGTTAAGTCTCTCTGGTGGTTTATGCTCCCTTGTAGAGCACCTGAGTTGGGGTTCTGGTTGTTGGGTGCTGGCCTGAGTGTCTGCTGTTTGCAGTGCCTCAGGCCTGTCTGGATTGCTCACAGTGACTGGGCTCTCCTCCACTGACGCCTGCTCTCAACAATTTCTTTCATAGTAGGGTGTATAAGGGATAACCTGGTTTTGAGCGTCCTTTTCATTAGCAGCTCTGCAGGTGGAACCCCTGTGAGCGAGTGTGGTCGGGATCTATTGGCCAACAGGAGGAGTGATAAGCGGCTTTGTAGGGAACCCCCTTGGATTCTGAGCATCCCCTGTTTGATTATCTGCACTGCTTGTTCCGCCTGGCCGTTTGAAGCCGGCTTGAACGGTGCCATTCTGACATGGTTGATTCCATTGCCTGCCATGAAGTCCTGGAATTCAGTGCTTGTGAAGCATGGGTCATTGTCGCTGACCAAGACATACGGTAGACCATGGGCGGCGAACATTGCCCGTAGACTTTCTACCGTGGCAGAGGATGTGCTTGAATTTAAAATGACACACTCAATCCATTTGGAGTAGGCGTCGACTACAACCAAAAACATTTTTCCATGAAAGGACCTGCGTAGTTCACATGGATGCGTGACCATGGCTTGGCGGGCCAGGACCAGGGGCTAAAGGGGGCTTCCCTGGGTGCGTTGCCCAGCTGGGCACACGTGTTGCACCTGCGAACATAAAGTTCCAGGTCTGCATCTATTCCTGGCCACCAAACGTGTGACCTGGCAATTGCCTTCATCGTGACAATGCCTGGGTGCTCATTGTGAAGTTCTCTGATAAACACCTCTCTGCCCATCTGGGGCATGACTACTCAGTTTCCCCACAGTAGGCCATCGGCCTGAATCGAGAGTTCATCCTTGTGCCTATGAAACGGTTTAAATTTCTCAGGGCATGCCCCGTACGTGGCTGCCCAGTACCCATTCAGGACACATTTCTTAACTAAAGACAGTAGCAGGTCTTTATTTGTCCAGACTTTAATCTGACGGGCTGTCACGGGTGAGTCTTTGCTTTCGAAAGCTTCAACAGCCATGACCATCTCAGCATCATGCTCAGTTGTCCCCTCAGTGGTAGCTAGTAGGAGCCTGCTGAGTGCATCGCGCAGTTTTCAGTGCCCGGTCTGTGCCGAATTGTGTAGTCATAGGTGGCTAACGTAAGTGCCCACCTCTGTATGCGGGCCGATGCATTCACATTTATGGCCTTGTTGTCGGCCAAAAGGGACGTTAGGGGTTTGTGATCTGTCTCCAGCTCAAATTTCCTGCCAAACAGGTACTGCTGCATTTTTTTTTACTGCATATGCACATGCTAGCGCTTCCTTTTCTACCATGCCGTAGCCCCTTCTGGAGGCATAAGCTACCGGCTGTAACTGACCATTGGCATTCACATGCTGCAACACACAGCCGACCCCATAGGACAACGCATCGCACGTTAGAACAAGTTTCTTACACGGGTCATATAACGTTAACAGTTTATTGGAGCATAAGAAGTTGCGTGCTCTATCAAAAGCCCTTTCCTGGCTGTCCCCCCAGACCCAATCGCAACCTTTGCGTAGGAGCACGTGTAGCGGCTCTAACAGCGTGCTCAATTTGGGAAGAAAGTTACCAAAATAGTTCAGGAGCCCCAGGAACGAATGTAGCTCCGGGGTCTGGGTGCTCTCTGGATCGCTTCCGTTTTGGACGTAGTGGGTCTGATCCCATCTGCTGCTACCCTCCTCCCCAGGAATTCTACCTCTGGAGCTAAGAAGACGCACTTCGCCTTTTTCAGTCGCAGCCCTACCCGGTCCAGTCTGCGTAGCACCTCCTCCAGGTTGTGGAGGTGTTCTTCAGTATCGTGACCCGTGATGAGGATGTCGTCTCGAAAAACCACCGTCCTTGGAATCGACTTGAGGAGGCTTTCCATATTTCGCTGAAAGATCGCGGCGGCCAAACGAATCCCGAACGGACATCTGTTATACTCAAAACCCCTTGTGTGTCGTGATGGTGGTCAGCTTCTTCGACTCACTTGCCAGCTCCTGGGTCATGTAAGCTGAGGTCAGGTCCAATTTTGAAAAAGGTTTGCCACCGGATAGCGTCGCAAAGTGGTCCTCCGCTCTCGGTAGCGGGTACTGGTCTTGGAGTGACACCCGATTGATGGTGGCCTTGTAATCACCACATATCCTGACCAACCCATCCGCCTTGAGCACCGGCACAATCGGGCTCGCCCAGTCACTGAATTCGACTGGCGAGATGATGCCTTCCCTTAGTAGGCAGTCCAATTCGCATTCTATCTTTTCCCACATCACGTACGGCACCGCTCTGGCCTTGTGGTGTACTGGCCTGGCATCCGGGTTTATGTGAATCACTACCTTGGCCCCCATGGAAGTGCCGATGCCAGGTTGAAATAATGAGTCAAATTTGTCCAGGACCTGTGAGCGTGATACTCGCTCCACAGAAGAAATTTCATTGACATCGCCCCATTTCCAGTTCATGACAGCAAGCCAACTCCTCCCCAGTAGTGCGGGACCGTCCCCCGGGACAATCCAGAGTGGCAACCTGTTCTCCGAATCTTTGTGGGTCACAACTACCGTGGCGCTACCTAGCACCGGAATGATCTCCTTTGTATATGTCCGTAGCTGTGTGTCAATCGGCAATAACTTTGGCCTCCTGGCCTTGGACACCCACAATCTTTCAAACTGTTTGATACTCATCAGGGACTGGCTGGCCTCCGTATCTAGCTCCATTAATACTGGGATGCCATTGAGGAGCACTTTCATCATTATCGGTGGCGTTCTGGTATCTGAACTGTATATGTGCTCCACATGAACTCGCTGAACTTCAGCTTCCAGCGATTTCCCCCAGTATTCATTTGGCCTCGTAGGGCTTACATCGGGCCCGTCCTCCTCGTACATCAACCTGGCTGCAGGCTTCCTGCACATACGCGCCAAGTGACCGCTGACGTTGCAGTTTCTGCAGATATATTGCCGATACCTGCAAGCTCTGGTTGGGTGTTTGCCTCCACACCTCCTGCATGAGCTGGAGGCCCTGTTGTTGGAAACAAAAGTCCATTACCAGTCGATTGCCTCTGACTGTCTCTCTGTAACTGTCCTTAAGCGCACCATTAACAGGTGTTGATGGCCCCATTACTGGCCACATTGTCCATTGCAATGGCATGAATCGCCATTTAGCTAACCATTGTCTCTGTTGAATTCCCCCTTTGGGTTCGACTACATGCTGGGGCATGTCTGATTGCCCTTGTCTGCCTAGAGAACTTTGTGCCACGTCAACAATGTTGACTCCCTGGTCGTTCGCCGCATTTGAGCCAAGATTTTTGTCATACATCATTCTGGTCTCTTCCTCCCCTGAGATAAATGTCTAGGCTATCAGAGCCGCCACTTCCAAGGTCAAGTCTTTGGTCTCAATCAGTTTCCTGAAAACCCCAGCGTGCCTGATGCCCTCAATAAAAAAGTCTCACAGCATCTCCGCTCTGCATGCATCTGTGAACTTACATAGGCTTGCCAGTCGCCGGAGATCTGCCACGAAGTCAGGAACACTTTGCCCTTCTCACCGCCGGTGTGTGTAAAACCGGTGTCTCGCCATGTGCATGCTGCTTGCCGGTTTAAGGTGTTCCCCGATCAACTTACTGAACTCTTCGAACATCTTGTCCGCCGGCTTCTCTGGCGCTAGAAGGTCCTTCATCAGGGAGTACGTTCTGGATCCACAAACCGTCAGGAGATGAGCCCTGCGTTTGTCGGCCGAATCCTGTCCCAACCATTCCTTAGTGACAAAACTTTGCTGTAGTCTCTCAATAAAGTCGCCCCAATCATCACCAACACAGTACCTTTATTCTGTGCTGCTAGTGGCCATGCTCGCGTGATTTAAATCCCAGTTTCTCGTCGCCAATGATATGTCCTTACTATACAGTATAAATGCACACGAGGCCCATACTTGAGAGAAGGTCACTCTGTTACCAGTTAGCTTTATTACCGAGACCTCAAGTGATGAAGGTGGGTGGAGCTTCCCCTTTTATACCTGAAAGTCCAGGATGGGAGTGTCTCCCACGAGTTCACCCCCTTGTGGTCAATGTTCTCAAGGTATACAACTTAGGTCAGCTTATACATGGGTTACAATGATAGTTGAATACATGACAGAACCAGTGTTTTATAAAGTTCTATCAGAACTTCTTTGCTTTGTGTATCTTCCTTAAGTCCGAAAAGCAACCGTTCACCACTACTCTCTGTTTCCTGTCATTTAGTCAATTTCATATCCATGCTGCCACTGTCCCTTTTATTCCATCGGATTCGACTTTACTAGCATGCCTATTATGTGGCACTTTATCAAACACCTTTTGGAAGTCCATATACACTACATCAACTGCATTTCCATCATCAATGCTCTCTGTTGACTCATCAAAAATTATAATCAAGTTAGTTAAACATGATTTGCCTTTAACAAATCCATGCTGGCTTTCCTTAATTAATCCACACTTGTCCAAGTGACTGTTAATATTGTTTCTAAAAGCGTCTCCACGACCGAGGTTAAACTGACTTGCCTGTAGTTACTGGGTTTATCCTTTTATCCTTTTTTTGAACAAGTGTGTAACATTTGCCACTCTCCAGTCCTCTGGCACCACTCTGGTATCTGAGGAGGATTGGAAGATTATGGCCAGTACCTCTGTAATTTCCACCTTTACTTCCCTCAGCGTCCTAGGATGCATCCCATCCGGTCCTGGTGACTACTTTAAGTACAGCCAGCCTTTCTAGTACCTCCTCTTTATCAATGTTTATCCCATCCATTATCTCCACTGCCTCCTCTTTCACTATGATTTTGGCAGCATCTTCCTTAGAACATAAGAACATAAAAATTAGGAACAGGAGTAGGCCATCTAGCCCCTCGAGCTTGCTCCGCCACTCAACAAGATCATGGCTGATCTGGCCGTGGACTCAGCTCCACTTACCCGCCCGCTCCCCATAACCCTTAATTTCCTTATTGGTTAAAAATCTATCTATCTGTGATTTGAATACATTCAATGAGCTAGCCTCAACTGCTTCCCTGGGCAGAGAATTCCACAGATTCACAACCCTCTGGGAGAAGAAATTCCTTCTCAACTCAGTTTTAAATTGGCTCCCCTGTATTTTGAGGCTGTGTCCCCTAGTTCTAGTCTCCCCGACCAATGGAAACAACCTCTCTGCCTCTATCTTGTCTATCCCTTTCATTATTTTAAATGTTTCTATAAGATCACCCCTCATCCTTCTGAACTCCAACGAGTAAAGACCCAGTCTACTCAATCTATCATCATAAGGTAACCCCCTCATCTCCGGAATCAGCCTAGTGAATCGTCTCTGTACCTCCTCCAAAGCCAGTATATCCTTCCTTAAGTAAGGTGACCAAAACTGCATGCAGTACTCCAGGTGTGGCCTCACCAATACCCTGTACAGTTGCAGCAGGACCTCCCTGCTTTTGTACTCCATCCCTCTCGCAATGAAGGCCAACATTCCACCGCCTTCCTGATTACCTGCTGCACCTGCAAACTAACTTTTTGGGATTCATGCACAAGAACCCCCAGGTCCCTCTGCAACGCAGCATGTTGTAATTTCTCCACATTCAAATAATATTCCCTTTTACTGCTTTTTTTTTTCCCAAGGTGGATGACCTCACATTTTCCGACATTGTATTCCATCTGCCAAACCTTAGCCCATTCGCTTAACCGATCTAAATCTTTTTGCAGCCTCTCTGTGTCCTCTACACAACCCGCTTTCCCACTAATCTTTGTGTGATCTGCAAATTTTGTTATACTACACTCTGTCCCCTCTTCCAGGTCATCTATGTATATTGTTCACAGTTGTGGTCCCAGCACCGATCCCTGTGGCACACCACTAACCACTGATTTCCAACCCGAAAAGGACCCATTGATGAAGACAAATGCAACGTACTCATTTAGTGCCTCAGCCATGCCCTCTGCCTCATGCGTAGGTCTCCTTTTTTTGTACCTAAACGGCCCCACCCCTCCTCTTACTACCCATTTACTATTTATATGCCGAGAGAAGAATTTCAAATTCACTTTTATGTTAGCTGCCAATCTATTCCCATTCTCCCTTTGCCCCTCTTATTTCCTTTTTCACTTCCCCATTGAACTTTATATATTCAGCCTGATTCTCACTTGTATTCTCAATCTGACATCCGTCATAGATACTCTTTTTCTGCTTCATCTTACTCTCTCTTTCTTTTATCACCCAGGGAGCTCTGACTTTGCTTGCCCTACATTTCCCCCTCGTGGGAATGTACCTCGACTGTACCCGAACCATCTCTTTAAAGGCAGCCCATTGTTCAATTAGTTTTGCCTGCCAATCTTCGATTCTAATTTACCGGGGCCGGATCCATTCTCAACCCACTAAAATAGGCCTTCCTTCAATTTAAGTATTTTTAATCTAGATTGCTCCCTGTCCTTTTCCATAGCTAATCTAAACCTACCGGGCCCAAGTTTCGGGTGGAGTTGCTCCAATTTTCTTGGAGCAACTAGTTTAGTTTGGAGTATCTTAGAAATCGCAATTCTCGGCACTTAGTTTGCTCCAGTTCTAGTGAGTTAGTTTAGGTTCATTTTAGTTCAGGTATTTTTTTTCAAAAGTGGGTGTGTCCAGCCACGTAGGCCTGTTTTGCAAGTTTTGGCAGCAAAAACTTACTCCAAACTAACTTAGAATGGAGTAAGTGTCCACTTTTATAAGTTCTAAAAAACCTTACCGAGAGTTATGTTTAGTGCAGGCACAGCCAGAGATGGCGGGTGGGAAGCATTAAACACAAAGGACACATCAACATCACAACGGGGGGAAGGGAAGGGAAGTTACTGGATTTTTCATAAACACCATCACAACAACATTAAAGAAGCAAAGTATATTTAAAGCACTAAGTACTAAACAAAGCACAAAAAGTAATAAGCAATTAATTAATAAAAAATAGAAGGAACCCTGCACCTAAGGCACCAAGACCAAAGTAATAAGCAACCAATCAATAAAAAATAGAAGTCCTACCTTTATGTGAAGGGAAGGTGTCTCTGTCAGTGTCTCTCTCTCTCTGTATCTGACAGTGAGGGGTGGGGGGGGAGGGCGGGTGTTTGTGTGTGTGTGTGTGTGTGGGGGGGGGTGTGTGTGGGGGGGGTGTGTGGGGGGGTGTGTGTGTGGTGTGTGTGTGTGTGTGGGGGGTGTGTGTAGGGGTGGTGGGGTGTGTGTGCGGGGTGTGTGGTGTGTGTGTGTGTGGTGCGTGTGTGGGGGGGTGTGTGTGTGTAGGGGTGGTGGGGTGGGGGTGTGTGTGTGGGGTGTGGGGTGTGTGTGGTATGTGTGGGGGGGGGGGTGTGTGTGGGTGTGTAAGGGTGGTGGGGGGGTGTGTGTATGGGGTGTGCGTGTGTGTGGGGGGGTGTGTGTGTATGGTGTGTGTGGGGGGTGTGTGTGTGTAGGAGTGGTGGGGGTGTGTGTGTGGGGTGTGCGGTGCGTGTGTGGGGGTGTGTGTGTGGGGTGTGTGTGGTATGTGTGGGGGGGGGTGTGTGTGTGGGTGTGTAAGGGTGGTGGGGGGTGTGTATGGGGTGTGCGTGTGTGTGGTGTGTGGGGGTGTGTGTGTGGGGTGTGCGGTGTGTGTGTGGGGGGGGTGTGTGTGTGTGGTGTGTGTGGGGGGGGTGTGTGTGTGTGGGTGTGTAGGGGTGGTGTGGGGGTGTGCGTGTGTCTGGTGTGTGTGGGGGTGTGTGTGTGTGTAGGGGTGGTGGGGGTGTGTGTGCGGGGGGGGGGTGGGGGCTGAACGCAGGGGGGATGTTGGTGGGGGGGAGGGCTGAACGGGGTAAGGGGCTGATCGCCGGGGTGGGGGGAGTGGGGTAGGCTGGACGGAGGCACCCCTGCTCTCTCCTCCGGCCCTTCGATCATTTCGAGTGCCCCCCAACCCACACTCCCCCTCCATCCCTTGCCTTGCTTCTCCCTCCATCCCTTGCCATGCCTCTCCCCCACGATCACCTCCCCAGTGCTCCCTTCCCACGCTCCTCCATCCCTCCCCGATACCCACACCATTCAAACACAGACTAGGGGAAAAACGTCCTGCTGAGCCATTGCGCAGGCAACGCTGCCGGCACTCACAAGAACGCTGATCCCGAGCCCCACCCCCCTGCAGGCTGCGATCGGCTTGCTCCGCCCCAGGAGGACTCCGCTGCGCCACGCCACATTCCACACTCCAGAACAACCGGAGAATTCCCCGGTAAGATTTCAGCGCACTTTTTTTCCCAGGCAGGTTACTTAAATCACGGAGGTGAGCCGTTTTCAGCAGCGTTGGAAATTCGGGCCCTGTGATACTACGGGGGCCGAAATTTCCCCCCTTCATAAAAGCTCCATTACTGCCTCTAAGAGGCGGAAATGGAGCGGAGAGGTCTTACCGACCCGGGGCAAATGAATGGGCCAACCCGACTGCCAGGTTGTGGCAGACAATTATGCCCCCAGATTCGGTTGGGCTGCCCCTCTTGGCACCTCTTGGGTGCCAAGCTGCTGGTCCAGCCGAAACCCTCCCTGTTGGCCCAGTGGGCACCACTAAAGTGGCTGTAGAGCTCGTAGTGGCCCTCCCTTTTAACAGAACGGGAGCGATGTTGTGATGCATCCACGCGACAGCATCCGCCCTGACGGAAAAAAAAATTCAAATTGCTGGATATCAACTCATGGGGAGGAGAAAAAAATTAAAAAACGGAAGGTGCGTTCGGGGCGTGGGGCAATTTCAGCCCCTATGATCACTGTTCCCTAAATTTGCCCCTACTGACACTTGCTCCACCTCATTCCGCAGAACCAGATCCAGCAATGCCTCCTTCCTTGTTGGGCCGGAGGTGTACTGATCAAGAAAGTTCTCCTGAACACACTTCAGAAATTCTTCGCCCTCTTTGCCCTTTACATTATTACTTTCCCAGTCTGTAGTTGGATAGTTGAAGTACCCCATTATCACTACTCTAGTTCTGGCAGCTCTCTGTAATTTCGCTGCAAATTTGCTCCTCTATATCCTCCCCACTAGTTGGCGGCCTGTAGAATGCACGACTATTATTTCTTAACTCTAACCAAATAGATTCTGTCCTTGACCCCTCCAGGTCATCCCCTATCTCTCCAGTACTGTAATATTCTCCTTAATCAATATTGCCATTCCATCTCCTTTCTTTAATTCCCTATCTTTCCCAAACACCTTGTATCCAGGAATATTTAATAACCAATCCTGCCCTTTTTTTGAGCCAGGTCTCCGTTATCGCCATGACATCATATTCCCATGTGGCTGTTTGCACCTGCAGCTCACCAAAGCTTTGTGCATTTAGAGACATTCACTGTAAACCTATCTTGGAGCTTCTTGTATTCTCTCTTGGTCTGACCCCACCAAGGTATCTCTTATTCTAGTGCTATCTGTCTCTCCCAATTCTTTGTTTCTCCCTACATTCTGGTGTCCATCCCCCTGCCAAATTAGTTCAAACCCTCCTCAACAGCCCTAGCAAAGCCCCTCGAGATGATATTGGTCCTGGTTCTCTTGAGGTGCAACCTGTCCGGTCTGTAAAGGCCCCACCTCCCTCAGAACCAGTCCCAATGTCCCAGAAATCTAAAGCCCTCCCTACTGCACATCTCTCCAGCTACCCATTCATCTGTTCTATCCTCCCATAATCACTAACTAACTCGTGGCACTGGGATAATCTGGAGATTCCTACCTTTTGAGCTCCTGCTTTTTGATCTCTTTCCTAGCTCCCTAAAATCTGCCTGCAGGACCTCATCCCTCTTTATACCAATGTCGGTGATACCGATATGGACCACGACCTCTGGCAGTTCACCCTCCCCTATCTGTTTCCCTAACTATCGAATCCTCTACCATTACTGCTTTCCTGATCATCTTCCTTCTCTCCCCTACCCCCACCCACCCGTACAGCTGAGCCACCATGGTGCCGTGAATTTGGCTCTGGTGGTATTCCCCAGAGGAACCATTGCCCTCACCAGTATTCCATATAATGAACACTGGCCCAAGACTGCCCAAAGTGGAGGAAGTGCATTCGGGAGGGCGCTGAGCGTCTCGAGTCTCGTCGCCGAGAGCATGCAGAAACCAAGTGCAGGCAGTGGAAGGAGCGCGCCACAAACCAGGCTCCCCACCCACCCTTTCCGCCAACCACTGTCTGTACTTGGGACAGAGACTGTAATTCCCGTATAGGACTGTACAGCCACCTGTGAACTCACTTTTAGAGTGGAAGCAAGTCTTCCTCGATTTCGCGGGACTGCCTATGATGATGAGAGAGTGAGATGCACTCAGGGAACGCCTGCACTGCCTGCCTGGTCCTCCTTGTTTGTCTGGTGGTCACTCATTCCCTGTCTGCCTGCACACTCGTGCGCTGCGGGGTGACCACCTTCTGAAACATGCTGTCCACACAGCTGTATACCGTAGTGACAGCAGCTGCTGTTCAAGCTCTGAATCCCAGAGCCCAAGCTCCTCAAGCCGACGATACTTCCTGCACATGTGGTTGTCCAGAACACTGGAAGAGTCCTGGAGTTCCCACATGACATTCCACAGGACTGAGGTGTCCTGCCATGCCTCTATTTATTTAACAAACTTACAGAAATAAACAGACATCGAAACATAGAAACTAGGTGCAGGCGTAGGCCCTTCGAGCCTGCACCACCATTCAATAAGATCATGGCTGATCTTTCACTTCCGTACCCCTTTCCTGTTTTCTCTCCATACCCTTGATCCCTTTAGCCATAAGGGCCACATCTAACTCCCTCTTGAATATATCCAACGAACTGGCATCAACAATTCTCTGCGGTAGGGAATTCCACAGGTTAACAACTCTGAGTGAAGAAGTTTCTCCTCATCTCAGTCCTAAATGGCTTACACCTTATCCTTAGACTGTGTCCCCTTGTTCTGGACTTCCCCAATATCGGGAACATTCTTCCTGCATCTAACCTGTCCAATCCCGTCAGAATTTTACATGTTTCTTCGGGATCCCCTCTCATCCTTCTAAACTCCAGTGAATATAGGCCCAGTCGATCCAATCTCTCCTCATATGTCAGACCAGCCATCCCTGGAATCAGTCTGGTGAACCTTCACTGCACTCCTTCAATAGCAAGAATGTCTTTCCTCCGATTAGGAGACCAAAACTGAATACAATGTTCCAGGTGAGGCCTCGCCAAGGCCCTGTACAACTGCAGTAAGACCTCCCTGCTCCTATAATCAAAACCCCTAGCTATGAAGGCCAACATACCATTTGCCTTCTTCACCACCTACTGTGCCTGCATGCCAACTTTCAATGACTAATGTACCATGACACCCAGGTCTCGTTGCACCTCCTCTTTTCCTAATCTGCCGCCATTCAGATAATCTGCCTTTGTGTTTTTGCCCCCAAAGTGGATAACCTCACATTTATCCACATTATACTGCATCTGCCATGCATTTGCCCATTTAGCTAACCTGTCTAGTTCACCCTGCAGCCTCTTAGCGTCCTCCTCGCAGCTCACATCACCACCCAGTTTAGTGTCATCTGCAAACTTGGAGATATTACACTCAATTCCTTAATCTAAATCATTGTAAATAGCTGGGGTCCCAGCACTGAGCCCTGCGGCACTCCACTAGTCACTGCCTGCCATTCTGAAAAGGACCCATTTATCCTGACTCTCTGCTTCCTGTCTGCCAACCAGTTCTCCATCCACGTCAGTACATTACCTCCAATATTATGTGCTTTAATTTTGCACACCAGTCTCTTGTGTGGGACCTTGTCAAAAGCCTTTTGAAAGTCCAAATACACCACATCCACTGGTTCTTCCTTGTCCACTCTACTAGTTACATCCTCAAAAAATTCCAGAAGATTTGTTAAGCATGATTTCCCTTTCATAAATCCATGTTGACTTGGACCGATCCTGTCACTGCTTTCCAAATGCGCTGTTATTTCATCTTTAATAATTGATTCCAACATTTTCCCCACTACTGATGTCAGGCTAACCGGTCTATAATTACTCGTTTTCTCTCCCTCCTTTTTTAAAAAGTGGTGTTACATTAGCTACCCTCCAGTCCATAGGAACTGACCCAGAGTCGATAGACGGTTGGATAATGATCACCAATGCATCCACTATTTCTAGGACCACTTCCTTAAGTACTCTGTGATGCAGACTATCAGGCCTCGGGGATTTATCGGCCTTCAATCCCATCAATTGCCCAACACAATTTCCCACCTAATAAGGATATCCTTCAGTTTCTTCTTCTCACTAGATCCTAGTACTTCCGGAAGGTTATTTGTGTCTTCCTTCGTGAAGACAGAACCAAAGTATTTGTTCAACTGGTCTGCCATTTCTTTGTTCCCTATTATAAATTCAGCTGAATCTGACTGCAAGGGACCTAAGTTTGTCTTTACTAATCTTTTTCTCTTCATATATCTATAGAGGCTTTTGCAGTCAGTTTTTATGTTCCCGGTAAGTTTCCTCTCATACTCTATTTTCCCCCTCCTAATTAAACCCTTTGTTCTCCTCTGCTGAATTCTAAATTTCTCCCAGTCCTCAGGTTTGCTGCTTTTTCTGGCCAATTTATATGCCTCTTCCTTGGATTTAACACTATCCTTAATTTTCCTTGTTCGCCACGATTGAACCACCTTCCGCGTTTTATTTTTACTCCAGACAGGGATGTACAATTGTTGAAGTTCATCCATGTGATCTTTAAATGTTTGCCATTGCCTATCCATCGTCAACCCTTTAAGCATCATTTGCCAGTCTATTCTAGCCAATTCACATCTCATACCATTGAAGATATCTTTCCTTAAGTTCAGGACCCTAGTCTCTGAATTAACTGTGTCACTCTCCTTAATAAGGAATTCTACCATATTATGGTCACTCTTCCCTAAGGGGCCTCGCACAACAAGATTGCTAATTAGTCCTATCACATTGCACATCACCCAGTCTAGGATGGCCAGCCCTCGAGTTGGTTCCTCAACATATTGATCCAGAAAACCATCCCTAATACACTCAAGGAAATCCTCCTCCATCGTATTGCTACCAGTTTGGTTAGCCCAATCTATATGTAGATTAAAGTCGCCCATGATAACTGCCGTACCTTTATTGCATGCATCCCTAATTTCTTGTTTGATGCTGTCCCCAACCTCACTACTACTGTTTGGTGGTCTGTACACAACTCCCACTAGCGTTTTCTGCCCTTTGGTATTCCGTAGCTCCATCCATACAGATTCCACATCATCCAGGCTAATGTCCTTTCTTACTATTGTGTTAATTTCCTCTTTAACCAGCAACGCTATCCCACCTCCTTTTCCTTTCTGTCTATCCTTCCTGAATGTTGAATACCCCTGGATGTTGAGTTCCCAGCCTTGGTCACCCTGGAGCCATGTCTCCGTGATGCCAATGATTTCACATTCATTAATTGCTGCCTGTGCAGTTAATTTGTCCACCTTATTACGAATACTCCTCGCATTGAGGCACAGAGCCTTCAGGCTTGTCTTTTTAACACACTTTGTCCTTTTAGAATTTTGCTGCAATGTGCCCCTTTTTGATTTTTGCTTTAGGTTTCTCTTTTTTACTTTTACTTTTCTTCTTTCTATCTTTTGATTCTGCCCACATTCTATTTCCTTCTGTCCCATCCCCTTGCCATATTAGTTTAACTCCTCCCCACTAGCACTCTCCTAGGACATTAGTTCCGGTCCTGCCCAGGTGCAGATCGTCCAGTTTGTACTGGTCCAACCTTCCCCAGAACCGGTTCCAATGTCCCGGGAATTTGAATCCCTCCCTTCTGCATCACTCCTCAAGCCACATATTCATCTGAGCTATCCTGCGATTCCTACTCTGACTAGCATGTGGCACTGGTAGCAATCCTGACATTACTACCTTTGAAGTCCTACTTTTAAATTTAACTCCTAGCTCCCTAAATTCAGCTTGTAGGACCTCATCCCGTTTTTTACCTATACCGTTGGTACCGATATGCACCACGACAACTGGCTGTTCATCGTCCCTTTTCAAAATGTCCTGCACCTGCTCCGAGACATCCTTGACCCTTGCACCAGGAAGGCAACATACCATCCTGGAGTCTCGATTGCGGCCGCAGAAACGTCTATCTATTCCCCTTACAATTGAATCCCCTATCACTATAGCTCTCCCACTCTTTTTCCTCCCCTCCTGTGCAGCAGAGCCACCCACGGTGCCATGAACTTGGCTGCTGCTGCTCTCCGCTGACTAAGTCTTAAAAGTCGGGCCTACCTTTTTATCTCTGGCCGTTTCTCTCGTTCTTGGTTGAAGTCTTTATTCAAATAATTATTCTTTGTTATTTATTAATTAATTAGTTTAGTTAAGTTAGAGAGAAAGAAGTGCTAATACTCATCTACCAATTACCTACCTGCTGTCCTGTGATGTCACTCCTTGTTTTTTTTGGTTCTTTGGAACTAGCTGAATTTGCACTAACCGTCTCTGATACCGACTCCTTCCAGGTCTACCCTGCACCCAACTGTGCCTCATCCCAAGGGCCCTCCCTCATGTGTGACCTTTGACCATGAGTGTCTGCAGTCTATTCTAAAGTGAAAGGGATCGTTGCCAAGCCTAATGCCGTCCTGCATCTGCACAACTGCATTCCCAGCAAGGGTTAGGCAGTGGGAGTGCATGGAAGATTCGCCTGTTCAGACGGAGGATCTGTTCGAAGATACGAAAAGGACAGGAAAAAAATCATCCAGTCCATCAAACTTGCCCCATCCAGGCATGGTGCAGCCTGTCGACATTTATTTGAAACTCCTCGCCCCCACCACTCAATCATGCAATTTCCTAAGAGAGGCAACATAATTGAGGACGATTCAGAAAAAAACTCTGGGAAATTCCTCTCTCCACTCTCTAAGGCAGTCTAGTAAAGGCTCAGAATGTCACAGTTAACACAGACCTTTTCATCCCAGCTAACTACAACTTAGCCTCCAAGCTGAAGCAACCTCTCCCAAGAATTTGCCTAACTTGCTGTAGAAGGGCAGCAGCGAATCCATTCTCATCACATCCTTTGGCAATCTGCTCCAGAGTGCAGTAACTCTCTGAGAAGAAATTCTTCCTAACATCTACTCTAACTCTTTGCCTAAGGATTTTATGAGCATCCTACTGATCTGTATGGCTCAATTACTAACTGGATTAACACACTGAGCTATCGGAGGAGCGATCAGGCTGTTGAGTCTCCTGTTCACCACCACCCTCTTGATTCCTCCCAGTACCTCCTGGTTTGTCACGCTGCTTGCCCGACATCCAGTATTGGATGAGCAAAAGTTTCCTCCAGTTGTCCTCCCAATATTTAATTGGAGGAAATCTCTGCTCATGGTCTTCTGTTCTGTCCACAAACTCTGTTCCCTAGCCACCAACCCTCTCCCTCTCCCTGACCACTGTTTGAGCCGAAACCAGACTATTTGCAACTTTGGTGTCCTCTTTGACCCCCGGCTGGGCTTCCAACTCCATGGACTAGAATTTCCCGAAAACCCACCATCGCCGGATTGCCACCCAAAAAGATCGCTAAGATTCTTCAAATAACGTTGGCGAAAAATTGCATAAAAAATTGGAAAAAATACCACCCGGCAAGAAAATGGATCTTACACGTAGATTCTCGGCGGTTAAACACGATTCTGGGCAAATTGGGTGGTTCTTAACCAAAATGGGCAAATTCTCAAATTTAGACCGAGGTTGCGGTTGGGCCTAGAATCTTGGAAAAATTTTTCCAAGAAGCAAAAAAATAAAAAAAATCAGAAAACATTCTCAAGACCCTTTTTAACTTATTCGCTGATAAAAGACCCTTTAATTTACCTTTTTTTGTCGAGGTACTTACCGACCGCCCAGCTCCGGCTGCTCGTCGGCGGCGGTTTTTTCTACCTTACCTATGGGTCACCACTGAGCCCAAACTTGGGCGGCAGCGGTTTTTTCGGCGGTGCACTCCCCTGTGATATTTTGAAAATGCCGACGGAACTCTTTTTTAAAAAAAAAAAATTGAAGTGGAAATTTTCGTCAAGTGGTTCTCCACCAAAAATGGGCAGTACCGCTGAGAAAAGCGCCAAAAATGAAATGGAAATTCTAGCCCCATATCCTCCATCGGCAAGACTGCCTGCTTCCACCTCCACCTGTTTCCACCCCGTCCCAGCTGATCTGCTGCTGAAACCCTCACCCAAGCCTTTGTGACCTCTAGACTTGACGATTCCAATGCTCTGCTGGCTGGCCTCCCACCTTGCATTCTCCGTAAACTTGAGTCCAACCAGAATTCTGCTGTCCTTATCCTCACCCCATCCATCACCCTATGCTTGCTGACCTTCATTGGCTCCTGGTCTGGCAAAGCCTCATGTTTTTAAAAACAAATTCTCAAGCTTGTTTTCAAATCCTTCCATAGCCTCTCCCCTCCCTGTCTCTGTAACCTCCTCCAGCCCTACAACCCTTTGATCTCTGGGCTCCTTAAATTCTGGCCTCTCTCCCGTCCCTGATTTTTGTCTCTCCACCATTGGCAGCCGTGCCTTCAGCTGCCTAGGCCCTAAGGGCTGCAATTCCTTCCCTAAACCTCGCCACTTCTCTACCTCTGTCCTCCTTTTAAGATGCCCCTTTAAAACCTACCTCTTTGACCAAGTTTTTGGTCACCGGTCCTAATATCTCTTTATATGGCTCGGTGTCAAATTTTGTTTTGACAATCGCTCCTGTGAAGCAACTTAGGATGTTTTACTATGTTAAAGGTGCTGTATAAATTAAAGTTGTTTCTTTTTCTCTACAAACAGTCCTCTTGATAACACATGGTTCTGGTTGCTGTGAAGTTTGTTTTGTTTTAAATATTTGGATTGAATGTCACTCTTGCACATAGACTCTTGTTCCAATGCACCATGACTATTTTTGGTAAAAGCTGCAGTAATCTGTACCAGATATGGTAATGTAGTGGCTACATTACTGGACTAATAATCCAGAGAATGCACAAATCCCACCATGGCAGTTTGAGCATTTGAATTTGGTTTAATAATTTCTGTAAATAAAAAGCTGATATCAGTAAAAGAAAACAATGCTGTCGGATTGTCGTAAAACCCTTTTTAGGGAAGGAAATCTGCCGTCCTTACCCGGTCTGGCCTAATATGTGATTCCAGTCCCACGCCGAGATGGTCGACTCATAATTGCCCTCTGATGTGGCCCAGCAAGCTAATTATTTGTATGAAACCATTGCCAACGGTTCAATCAGAATCTTCTCGGGGCAACTAGGGATAGGCAATAAATGCCGGCCTTGCCAGCGATGCCCATATCCCAGGAATGAATCATGGTGGGGGGAGTAAGAAAATAAGGAAAATTGCACCATGTTCAGGGAATAACCTGCTGTCTGGTGCTGCAGAGGCACCATAAGAGGTTTAAAGTCTAGGAGCAGACATTTAACACATTTTGCCAGAGTAAGTTTTCTCTTTGCACGCTGCTGTGTCCTCTGATTCCTGACCGTTCTGCCACCGGAAACTGGTTCTTCCTATTTACTCTGTCAAAGCCCTTCATAATTTTGAAAACCTTGAACACCTTTGAGGCATGTATTGGGAACCCACTCATAAGAACAAAAGAAATAAGAGCAGGAGTAGGACATTTGTCCCCTCGAACCTGCTCTGCCATTCAATAAGATCATGGCTGATCTGATCTTGGCCTCAACTCCACTTCCCTGCCTGCTCCCAATAACCCTCGACTCCCTTATCATTCAAAAATCTGTCTATCTCCGCCATAAATATATTCAATGATCCAGCATCCACAGTTCACTGGGATAGAGAATTCCAAAGATTCATGACTTTCTGAGAGAAGAAATTCCTCCTCATTTCCATTTTAAATGGGCGACTCCATATTCTGAAATTATGCCCCCTAGTTCTAGATTCTCCCACGAGGGGAAACATCCTCTCTGCACCTACCCTATCAAGCCCCCTCAGAATCTTATACATTTCAATAAGATCACCTCTAATTCTTCTAAACTCCAATTAGTATAGGCCCAACCTGCTCAACCTATCTTCATAAGTCAACCTCCTCTTCTCCAGAATCAACCTAGTGTACTTTCTCTGAACTGCCTCCAATGCAAATATATCCCTCCTTAAGGGCTCAATTTTGTCCAACCCCTTTTTTCGGCACACTTATCTTAAGTGCGCCGACTTTGCGCGCTAGAAATGGTGCTGGAAAAAAGTCGCCCCATCCTGGCCGCTCTTCCGAGTCCCTGGAGTCCCAGCGAGGTGTGCATTGTGAAGTGGGGGGGCGGAACAACAGGTCAGTGCCGAAAACAGTGCCGGCCACGGCGCATGCGCAGTGAAGTCTGCACGCATGCTCCTGCTCTCCCCGCGTGTCCTGCGGGCTGTGAACACGACCCAATGCTCGCAGCTCCTATCCCAGGCCGACGGGATGCCCCGATCTCGCCGCACCCTGTCCCCGGCCGAATGGCCTCCCGCACCGGCCAGCCAGCCCGCTGAGTTCCCAGGCAAGGTAGGACTTCAGTTTTATTTTTTATTCATTGATGTTTGTGCTTGAGGGTTTTGATTGCGGGGGGGAGGAGGAGGAGAGTTTTGCAGGGTGGGAGGGGGGGTGGGGAGAATGTTTGATGGTGGAGGGGGCGAACTTTTTAAAAAAAAACTTGATTCTGGCATAAAGGTAGGACTTCTATTTTTTTATTTGTTATTGATTGATTGCTTATTACTTTTTGTGGTTTGTTTAGTGCTTTGTAAGTCTTGGTGCAGGTCCTCAGCTTCCTTGTATTTTTTATTTGTTATTGAATGCTTATTTTTGTGCTTATTTTATTTACATAATACATAAATATTTCCTGTATTTAAAATATTTACACAGTAAAGCTTTCACCACATCTGAAAGTTTAGTGCTTTGTAAGTCTTGGTGCTTTAATTGTACTAACCTGCGCCGATTTCTTAACTGCCCACAAGGTTTTTCAGAGCTGGCCACATACGCTGACCTAAGTGGATTTGGAGTAAGTTTTAGCTGGCCAAAGTGGCATAAATGGCCAAAACTGGCGTAAGTGTCTGGGAACGTCCCCTTTTGGGGAAAAAAAAACTGAACTAAAAAAATCGTACCTAACTGACTTACTCTGGAGCAAATTTTGGAGGGAAAATGGCACTTTTTAACTTACGTCAGAAAAAACAACTTACTCCAAAAAAAATTGATGCAAGTCATGGCCAAAATTGGGCCCTTTATAAGGAGACCAAAACTGTATGCAGTACTCTAGGTGTGGCCTCACCAATACCCTGTACAGTTGTAGCAGGACTTCCCTACTTTTATACTCCATCCCCTTTGCAATAAAGGTCAACATTCCATTTACCTTCCCAATTACTTGCTGTCTCTGCATGATAACTTCTTGTGTTTCATGTACAAGGACCTATAGATCCTTCTGTACCACAGCATTTTGTAATCAAACTCAATGGATGGAGGTGAGATGCATGTGTGGGATTTTCCAATAGGCACTCCTGCAGGGTGAGGCCCTATGACAAGTGAAAGCTGAAACTTTACCCTTGTGTTATCCTTTTATTTTGACCATAAGAACACACTTCGAATGTAGTGCAAGACTGCCAATGCTTGGACTTTTTCTTCGATAATGTCAAAATTGCACTGAGACTTTGGGAACAAGTATATTAACTGGAAGGTTAAGGAGAAATTTCATGAAGGTGTTAAATTATGAATGATTTTGGGTTTTGATAGTGTAAATAGGGAGAACTTATTTCCAGTAGCAGAAGGATCGGTAACCACAGGATACAGATTGAAGATAATTGGCAAAAGAACAAGAGAGGGAGATGAGAATTTTTTTTACGCAGAGTTTTGTTATGATCTGGAATGCATTGGCTGAGAGTGATGCAATCAGACTCTATATAGTAACTTTCAGAAGGGAATCGCAAAATACTTGAAGGGGAAAAACATTGCAGAGCTCTGGGGAAAGGGCAGGGGAGTGGGACTGATTGGATTGCTCTTTCCAAGAGCTGGCTCAGCCCAATGGGCTGAATGGTCTCCCACTGTGCTGTATGATTCTATGGTTTCTTTGTTTCATTCCTACATAAACTAGAGGTGATCCAAAACTCGGCTGCCCATGTCCTAACTCACACAAAGTCCCGCTCACCCATCACCCCTGCGCTCGCTGACCGACATTGGCTTCCGATTAAGCAACACCTCGATTTCAAAATTCTAACCTTATTTTCAAATCCCTCCAAGGGCTCGGCCCTCCCTATCTCTGTAATCTCCAGCCCCATAACCCTGCCTCCGCCCCGCCCGAGATGTCTGCGTTCCTCCAATTCTGCCCTCTTGAGCATCCCTGATTATAATCGCTCAACCATTGGTGGCCATGCCTTCTGTTGCCTAGGCCCCAAACTCCGTAACTCCCTGCCTAAACCTCTGTTTCCTCCTTCAAGACGCTCCTTAAAACATATCTCTTTGACCAAGCTTTTGGTCACCTGCACTAATTTCTACTTATGCGGCTCGGTGTCAAATTTTTTAACTCATAACACTCCTGTGAAGCGCCTTGGGACGTTTCACTATGTTAAAGGTGCTATATAAAGTTGTTGTTTTCTTTCTCCAGCTTTTCTTCCCTCCTCTCAAGTGCATTGACTCCCTCACTGGGGAGGGTCCATGGGCGCCAGTGGCCCTTCAATCTTTTGCCCAATTGGTCATCTTCATATGCGAACCTGTGACTATTGGTTGCTCAGCCATTTGGGACATTGCAGCTGAGCCCAATGCTGACCTCTCGCGACCTCCGCACCTGCCCATTTCCAGTCGAGCTGGCTGTAGAACAGAGACTCTGGATGAATCTCCTGACTCTCTCCGTCAATATCCAGGGTCGCTGCAGCCTATTGTAGCGCTGCTGTCATGGTCTTGGCTGAGGTCAGCCAACATGGCTGAGACGAGCAGTGTAACCTGAGACTTGTCTAGTTTTACAGCCCAGAGATGGAGACCTCGTCGACATTTTGACTTTGTGTGATGAACGGGTTAGTCAGCAAGCTGTTTTACATAATTGAAATCAATGGGAAAAAAATCGTGGAAGATGTAAAACAGGCTATCACTATTGCCCATTATCTGAACTCATCATTATCATCATCATAGGTGGTCCCTCGAAACGAGGATGACTTGCTTCCATGCCAAAAAGTGATGTTCACAGGTGTTTCAATGAAGGACCTACTATTCCAGATCCCGAACTACATCTTGAAGGGTGGCAGATGCCTGTGTGTGGATTTTTTTAACTTGTGGTGGCCGTTGCACACCAGCCACCACACGAGCTTGACAGAGCTAGGTTTTGGTCCAGTGGCAAGGATTAACCAAGACGACTGAAGACCAGCTCTGCTGCACAGACCTAATGCGCACACATATCGCAGTGTGGGCTGGACCGTGTTGCCCCTGGGCTGTCATTGGTGTGTCAACATTCAAGGACAGGTGATGCTTTCACTGTGCAGGACCTTTTCTCAATCTCACTCACCCAGAGAACTCTATCGATGGCAAGAGAAATGTCAAACACTTTTGCTGACTTGGATAAAGAGAAATGACAGTTATTCTCGTGTTTCCAATACCTTCTTCAGGGTGCTGAGTTGCTGTGTTTGTGCTTTCAGATCTGAGATGGTCCCTCTCCCTCTGAAGGTCATTCTGTAGTGCTCGTCTCCCCTCTTTCTTGATCTTCAGATCAGTTTCCAGTTGGACCCTGTCGGAGAATGAAACTAACTATCTGAACTAGCGGGCATGCAAATAGGCTAATGCCTTCATTATAATTGCAGACTCTGGAATGTCACTCGAGCACTTTTGGACACATTCGCACAGCGCAAGTATTTTTCTATAATTGGCGGCAACCCATGTCCTGGCTAACATTTATCCCTCGAACAACATCACATATGTCATTGCTGCTTGTGGTACCTTGCTGTGCTCAAATTGGCTGCTGCGTTTCCCTATGTTACAACAGCAACTGCACTTCAAAAGGACCACGCTGGCTCGAAAGCATTTTGGGGACATTGTGAAAGGCACTATGCAAATAGACCACACTGAAATTCCTGTGGAAAGTGTTTAATCTTTGTTGTGCATAAGGGCTGCTGTTACTCGCACCAGACTGGGTTGGTCCTCTCTCAGCAGAGGTGAGAATTGCAACTCAAGCAATGAGCTGCATGCAGTCGGGAAAGAGAAGTAATTTTTAACATAAATTAACCGTGAATAATAACCAGCTATGATGCATCTATTTATAATTTAGCAGAATGACGCCAGTCTCAATGCTCCCATTTCTTTTTTTATTAGCTTTTTGACAGTACGCAGGAAGATATTTAAAGCTACACAGGAACATTTCAGTAAAAGATCAATCGAGAGCTGGAGCTCTAAATTTTACAGTATTTATTCTGTTATGAGCGTACAAGAAGGAAGATTAACAAGTAGAGGAAGGGAGTGTGGTTTGTCCGAGCTGCACATATATTGGAGTAGGCAAGTACATCAGTGGCTCAATGCCAGCAGCAACTCCTAAGGCTGCTTCAGATGCAATCCGTTAAGTTGGGTCCTGATCTGTTCTAGTATCAAATGGTTACATATTGGACTAATGAATCAACCCTGGAAGATCAAACTTGTAGTGAGTATATGACGATCATTAATCCTTCAGTGAAGCCATCAAGCATTAAACTGCATGGAATGTGCTTGCCACCAGTGTCCATCCTGGCTTCCAATAGCAGGAAACGGCAAGAAAATGATGTAAAACTCTTCTCACTAATTGAGGTGTCAGCTGTAGCTCAGTGGGTAAATCGGAAGGTCGTGGGTTCAAGTCCAACTCCAGATGCTTGAGCCCATAATCCAGGCTGACACTCCTAAGTGCAGTGCTGAAGGAGCGCAGCCCTGTCGGAGGTGCCGTCTTTTGGATGAGCTATTTAAACTTCTGGGATTGACGTAAAAGATCCCATTGCACGATTTCGAAGAAGAGCAGGGGAGTGCCGCTTGGTGTCCTGGCCACTATCTATCCCTGAACAAACCTCAATAAAGCCAATTATCTGGTCATTACTGCATTGCTGTTTGTGGGAACTTGTTGTGCACAAATCTTCTGGCGCATTTGCATCATTACAGTGGTGCCTTACACTTCAAAAGGGTTTGAAAAGCGCTGTGGGACGTCGCGAGCAATGTTCCGTCTAAGGTGCGTGGCCATCACCAATCCGGAGGTCCCATGCAGGCTGCTCTCCGGCTGTTCGTAAAGATGCATCTCAATTTAAAGGGGCCATGTCTGGGGGGAAAAAAATTAGAGGGAACATTGGTCGTGAGGTGATGGAAAAACACTATATAAATGCAAGCTTTTTTTTCTTTCTAACTCCACCATGTGTGTTTGAAACAATAATGGACATGCATTACTGGGCTGATTTGATTTCTATATGTAGTTACGTTGTAAACAACTGTGAGATGATATCCTTGGGCTAGCATTGCATTAGAAATAACATTCAGAGACAACAGTCCCACAGGCGCGGAGAGGATATTATTCCCACATGTTTTGGAGAACAAGTGAGGAGTTGAAAACATGTGAGCGAGTAATTATCCCTACAGGCGGGGAGAGGAAATTCTCCCCACGGGTGAAGAGCGGACAGGTGAGGACAGGAAGTCCTACCGACAGGTGAGCAGAATAGGTGAGAAGTCAAAAATCATCTCCACAGGTGAGGAGAGGATTTTGGGTTCAGTTCTAACTTAGCTCCCCGCACCTCCCCCGACTCTTCACCAAAAGATCAAACAACCAGTCGGCATTCACATGATGATGGGTTAAGAACAGCCATTTGGGAAAGCACCATTAGCCAGTTGGAATCTCACACACTTGGAAAGGAAAGGAAAAATAATTGAAGGGGATTTAGCAAAAAAAAAGAAGCAATTTCCCATTGTCTGAGTGACAAGACAGTGATTGTGGCCCTGCTACACAGCAACTATTTTCAGTGTGACATTTGAAGCGATGCCGACTGAATGGCATTCGTCACTGTGGACGTGATCACTCGTAAGCCAGAGAGCCACTTTTAGGGTGGGGGAAGGAAGCAACGTTCAACTGGAGGAAAAGGCAAAATACTGGAAATCTGAAATAAAAACAGAAAATGGTAGAAAAACTCAGTCGGTCAGGCAGCAGGGGAAAGAAACTGAGTTAAGGACGCCGGTTCTGATGAAAGGTCATCGACCTGAAACGTTAACTCTGTTTCTCTCTCCACAGATGCTACCTGACCCGCTGAGGGTTTCCATTCAACTCTGGGGACTTTCCACATTCATGTCCAACACTGCAAATCCTGTTTCATTCTATTTTACCACCTGGCCAACTGTTACACCAGGATGTTGGGTCACCTTAAAAAAGGTGACAGTTAAGTGTCTGGAGTGTCCCCCAGATCGGGGGGGGGGGGGGGCACTTGATCTAATGTTTATTTTGTTCCCCCCCAAAAAAGAGTTGTGGAGCTGTTGGAGGGGGCACTTGTAAAATATATAATTTTAATGCCCCCCCCCAAATTTTTTTTAAAAAACACAAAAAAAACAACAACAAAAAAATATTAAAAAGAGGGCAGTTAAAAGTGTCTGGAGTGTCCACCAGATCGGGGGACACTTGATCTAATATTTGTTTTGTACTCCCTAAAAGAGTTGTTGGGTCACCTTAAAAAAGTGGCAGTTAAGTGTCTGGAGTGTCCCCCAGATCGGGGGGCACTTGATCTAATGTTTATTTTGTCCCCCCCCAAAAAAGAGTTGTGGAGCTGTTGGAGGGGGCACTTGTAAAATATATGATTTTAATGCCCCCCAAAATTTTTTTAAAAAAAAACAAAAAATATAAAAAAAGAGGGCAGTTAAAAGTGTCTGGAGTGTCCCCCAGATCGGGGGGGCACTTGATCTAATGTTTATTTTGTTCCCCCCCCCCAAAAGAGTTGTTGGGTCACCTTAAAAAAGGGGCAGTTAAGTGTCTGGAGTGTCCCCCAGATCGGGGGGCACTTGATCTAACGTTTATTTTGTTCCCCCCCAAAAGAGTTGGGGTCACCCTGGAGCCCTCACATTCCCACAAGGTCGGTGAGGTGAATAACAGGGACCCCAGACTGACTAGTGGTATTCCACAATTCATAGTTGTCCAATTAAACCTATTAGCATGGATCATTACCCTTTGTTTCCTATTATGTAGCCAATTAATTAGCTAATTTCCTCCTTTCTCAGTAGCTTTCCTTCTTATCTAGTGGTTCACTCAGCTCCACTTTCATCAGACTTGGAAAAAATGTGAACACTTGGAGCAGGCAGTACCATAAATCACAAACCAAGGCTCAATAATAAATCTATGCTCCTGCTGATTTGCTCGGACAATTAGTGCTGTTGTAAGCAACTGCTTTTGGTTTGGGATTTGAGGGTCAGTACAACTCGTGTTCATTTGCCAGTCGCACCTATTCGTATCGTACACTTGCGCACGGGAGGAACCAGCTACGCACCATGCTGCATCTGCCTCTCCATCCTGACGTTCGCCAACATGCCACACACATCCAGTGACTTGAGCGCAAGATCTCAGCTGACACTCCAGTGCAGTACTGAGGGAGACTTTCGGGTAACTAATTAATCCGAGGCCCCGTCTGCCCTCTCCAGGGAGGGGGCGGGGGTGGAAGGAAATAGAGAGAATGTCAAAGATCCCATGGCACTATTCGAAGAAAAGCAGGGGCGTTATCCCTGGAGCCCTGGCCAATATGTATCCCTCCATAAACATTGCTAAAAATACCGATTATCTGGTCTTTATCACGTTGCTGTTTGTGGGACCTTGCTGTGCAAGTAAGCCCAGGAGCAGATCTGCTCCGTATCACAGGTGGTGAAGTCCCTACAGGTCTATTAGTGCAAGCAGCACATCTGCTTTTCGTAAAGGCTTATTGGCTTGGAGTTCTGGCCTGTTTTTTAAGCTGTCTTTATACCAGTCGTGAGCAGGTACAACAACTCGCCCTTACGAATATTTGAAATTGATGGGCAGGAAAAGACTAGCCCCACACACCATGATGGCTGGAGAATCATGACGAAACAACTCCCTCCCCTCCCCTGCAGGCTTCAAGCCCGCTTTCACCAATCGGCACCTTTTACGTCCGTCCTTTAGTGATCATGGTGATGGACATGTCATTGGGCTACTGTGCCCGAAGTAACATTATTGTATCTTGGCTTAATTACACAGGCCCAAGGTCAACGAGCGACGAGGCAAAGTACAAATAGCTTGCAACAGCACTTCGCACTGCCCTCTGCATCGATGCAGTGAGGTGTCTGGTCTAATTGCACACTAAGGAAAAGCCAAAAAAAAACACCGTTTTGGATGGTGTCCAGGACTCTGACAGCCTACTGCTCAGCAACAATTTTACAAGCGGCGCCTGTGCCTTTTTCTCTCAACATTTAATGTTATGGTGACCAGCTCCGACTCCACGACCGTCGCTGCTTGTCAATTTTCTGCTGTGACTCTGACATTACACTAAACACTGAGGACCTGCCGTCCGCACTTGAGTGCTCACGGGCCAGGCAGCTGGTTATCTGTGCCACGTCTCAGGGCACCACTCTCTTTTTATTACTACATGTGTCTGGACGGCTGTACCGAAAAGATACTTAGCCGCTCCCCACCCCGCCCGGTGGAAATAGACCGGATGCGGGTCTGACGCCCGATTTACACCCCGTCTAAACTTGGGCAGAGTGTAAAACGGGTTCTCCACCCAAACCCGTCCCATTCCCACCAGGCTGGTGAGGTGAAGGTCGGAGCCGTATTTCTGCTGTACCTGACCTGTACAAATTATAGCATTCACTTCTATATTGCAATCTAGAGAAATAGTAGACTGTCTCTCTGTAAGAACACAATGTTATGATCAATTTCTGCAAACTCATTAAAAAAAAGCATATCTGGCCTCCAGGCTCGACCTCTGGGATTTAGTGGTTTAGAATAAGGCTTAACAATGGTTCGTCTATTCTACTGCACTCGACATTCGCAGTACTTCATTTTGAGACATTCAATATAATAAAGCACAATATAAATGCATGTGTTTTTTATGCTTTACTTCCATTCTCCTCCAGTATGTGTTGTGTGGAATGCCAGAGGGAAAAGATACTGACTTGTAGTTCCTTCTATTTATCTATTGCTCTATATACAAACCATCTGAAGCTCCTGTTGAGATTATTGCAGTTCCTCTGGGGTCTTTATTATTCTATTCATAATCCATTCGAATTCCTCAATTCAAGTTAGTGCCTTGTGATAACTATTGGTGAACTATTGTTCTCCCTATTTCCCTTCCCTCTGCTCAAGGTTGCTGCACCATGCAGTACTTCACCCCGTTTATTTTTCCATGTGACCTGGCGGTGAGTATTGCCATGTTTGTAACCTTCATGTAATAACACTGCAATACTGTATATACTTGAGAAATGCACACTTTGACCACAGGGGATGAACTTGTGGGAGACATTCCTCACCTGGTCACCCAGGTATATAAAGGGAGGTCCCACGCAGGGTCATCACTTCTTGGTCCTGTGAATAAAGGTGCAGGTCACAGAGTGACCTTGTCCATAGAACGTGCCTTGTGTGGATTTGTGGTATTGTGTAAGGACTTTACAGTGGCAACGAGAAACGAGAATCAACGACCCACGAGAATGGCCACCGGTAGCACAGAGGAACGGTACTGTGTTGGTGAGGACTGGGACAATTTCATTGAGAGGCTTCAGCAGAGCTTTGTCACGAAGGACTGGCTGGGTGATGCACCATCCGACAAGTGAAGGGCTCATCTACTGACCAGCTATGGATCTAAGATTTACGCGCTCATGAAAGACCTGCTAGCACCCGAGAAGCCGGTGGACAAAACCTTTTAAGAGCTCAGCAAGCTAATCAGTGAGCACCTCAAACCGGCAAGCAGCATACACATGGCCCGACACAGATTTTATACCCACCAACGTTGTGAAGGCCAGTCTCTAAGTTCACAGATGCCTGCAGGGGGGAGATGCTAAGGGATTTCTTTATTGTGGGCATCGGTCATGCCGGGATTTTCAGAAAGTTAATCGAGACCAAGGACTTGACCTTGAAAGTGGCGGCGTTGCTGGCTCAGATTTCTATGGCGGGGGAGGAGGAAACCAAGATAATATACGCGCGCAACTCTGACTCCAACGTGGCGACTCAGAGCCCAGCAGGCAGCCAAGGGCAGTTCGACACACCTCAGGCAGCAATAGACCCCAGAACAGATTTTCAACATAGACAATGGCAGGCTGAATGGATATTTACGCCATCCCAGTGGACAATGCGTTCTGGGATGGGGCCATTGACACCCACTAACAGGGTGCTCAAGAGCAGTCAAAGGGGCAATCAGCGAGGAATGCCTGGGAACAGCTCTTTTGTTCACATCAATGGGAATCTCAGTTCATGCTGGAGGTGTGGGGGCAGACATGCTGCTAGGACTTGCAGGTTTCAACAGTTCGCCTGCAGAAATTATAACCTCACTGGCCATTTAGCCAAAATGTGCAGGAAGCCTGCAACCAGGTTAATTTACGAGGCCAGAAGAGGGGTCTGCGAGGCAGGATGATGCGTGGGGCAAATCAATGGACGCTGAAGTTCAGCGGATTCATATGGCAAACATTCACAGCTCATATACCAAAATGCCACCTATGATGATGAAGGTCCTATTAAATGGCATCCTGGTACACATGGAGCTGGACACGGGGGCCAGCCAATCACTCATGAGCGTTCAACAATTCGAAAAGCTATGGCCAGTCAAAGCCAGCAGACCCAAACCAGAACGCATTGAGACTCCATTATGGCCGTGCACCAAAGAAATCATTCCAGTGCTAGGCAGTGCAACATTAGCTGCCGCTCTGGATTGTCCCGGGCAATGGTCCTGCACTGTTGGGGAAGAGCTGGTTAGCTGAGATGAACTGGAAATGGGGGGGATGTGCACGCAGTGTCATCTGTGGAGCGAAGTTCATGCCCACAGTTCCTACAGCAATTTGAGTCATTATTCCAACCTGGCGTCGGGACGTTCAAAGGTACCAAAGTAGCGATTCGCATCACCCCGGACGCCAGACCAGTGTACCACTGTGCCGTATGTGATGCAGGAGAAAATTGAATACGAATTGGACCGTTTACTGAGAGAGGGCATCATCTCGCCCATTGAATTCAGCGACTGGGTGAGCCCCATTGTTCTCGTCCTAAAAGCGGATGGCTCGGTCATGATCTGTGGCGACTACAAGGCCACTATCAATCGGGTGTCCCTACAAGACCAATACCCGCTTCCGAGAGTGGAGGATCTTTTTGCCACGCTGGCAGGTGGCAAGCTGTTCACCAAGTTGGACCTCACTTCAGCCTACATGACCCAAGAACTGGCCGACAAATCTAAACTACTGACCACAATCACCACGCACAAGGGACTGTTTGTTTACAACAGGTGCCCGTTTGGCATTCGATCAGCAGCCTCGATCTTTCAAAGAAACATGGAAAGCCTGCTCAAATTCATTCCTGGAATGATTGTATTCCAGGACGATATCCTCATCACGGGTCAGGACACCGAGGAACACCTACACAACCTGGAAGAGGTGCTACGTTGAATGGACCGGGTAGGCCTGCGACTCAAGAAACCTAAGTGTGTGTTTTTGGCTCCCGAAGTCGAGTTTCTGGGCAGGAGGGTTGCTGCAGACGGGATTTGGCCTACTGAATCCAAAACCGAGGCGATTCGGTGAGCGCCCAGGGCCTGCAACACATCGGAGTTGCGTTCATTTCTGGGACTCTTGAACTATTTCGGGAACTTTCTGCTGAACTTAAGCACATTGTTGGAGCCGCTACACGTGCTCCTGCGTAAGGGTTGTGATTGGTTTTGGGGGGACTGTCAAGAACGGGCTTTCAATCGGGCGCGTAACCGACTCTGTTCAAATAAGTTTTTGACCCTGTACAACCCCTGTAAGAAATTGGTTCTGACATGTGATGCATCGTCCTATGGGGTTGCGTGCGTGTTGCAGCAGTACAATGCTGAGGGGCAACTCCAACCTGTGGCTTATGCCTCCAGGTCGCGCTCTCAAGCAGAATATGGATATGGGATGGTTGAGAAGGAAGCACTCGCATGTGTCTATGGGGTGAAAAAGATGCACCAGTACCTTTTTGGCAGGAGGTTCGAATTAGAAATGGACCACAAGCCGTTAACATCCCTGTTGTCAGACAGCAAGGCTGTCAATGCCAATGCGTCAGCTCACATACAGCGATGGGCTCCCACGCTGGCTGTGTATGACTACACCATCCGGCACCGGCCGGGCACTGAAAATTGCGCTGACGCGCTCAGCAGGCTTCCACTGGCCACCACTGAGGGGGCAGCAGAGCAAAGCGCTGAAATGGTCATGGCCGTTGATGCCTTTGACAGTGCAGGCTTCCCCATCACAGCCTGCCAGATCAAAATCTGGACTAACAGAGATCCCCTCTTATCTTTGATTCAGAAATGTGTCCTGACTGGGAATTGGGCGCCCGCACACGAAGCATGCCCTGAGGAGGTCAGACCGTTTCACAGACAGATGGATGAGCTCTCCATCTAAGCCGACTGCCTACTATGGGGCAGCCGGGTAGTCATGCCCCAGAGGGGCAGGGAAGCTTTCATCAGGGAACTCCACAGCGAGCACCCAGGCATCGTGCTGATGAAGGCCATTGCCCGGTCACACGTTTGGTGGCCGGGAATTGATTCAGACCTGGAACACTGTGTTCGCAGTGCACGACGTGTGCTCAGCTGGGAAATGCCCCCAGAGAGTCCCGGCTCAGCCCATGGCCCTGGCCCACCAGGCCATGGTCACGCATTCACGTAGATTACGCGGGTCCGTTCATGGGGAAAATGTTTCTCATCGTGGTTGATGCGTACTCGAAATGGATCGAGTGCATCATTTTGAATTCGTGCACGACATCCACCACTGTGGAGAGTCTACGTGCAGTCTTTGCGACCCACGGTTTGCCGGACATCCTTGGTAGCGATAATGGCCCATGTTTCACTAGCTACGAATTCCGAGAGTTCATGTCGGGTAATGGCATTAACCATGTCAGGACAGCACCGTTCAAGCCAGCCTCCAATGGCCAGGCGGAACGTGCGGTCCAAATCATAAAACAAGGCATACCCAGGATTCAAGGTCCCTCTCTTCAATGCTGCCTATCGGCCTCCTGCTGGCCTATAGGTCCCGACCGCACTCACTAACGGGGGCCCCGCCCGTGGAGCTCCTTATGAAACGTACACTCAAAACTCGGCTGTCCCTCATTCATCCTGTCTTGTCCGACATTGTTGAAGGCAAGCGCCAGTCCCAAAATGAGTACCATGACCGTAATTCAAGGGGGAGATGTGTAGAAATTGCTGACCCCGTATTTGTTCTCAATCACGCTTGAAGGTACTGTAATAGACAAAGAGGGGAATAGGATCATCGTGGTTAAACTTAACAATGGGCAGATATGCCGCAAGCATCTGGACCAAGTAATAAAAAGGTTCAGCATGGACTCTGAGGAACCTGAGGAAGATCATGACATGGTATTCACACCACTGCCAGTGAACGAGCAACAAGAACATTCAGCAGCATACACAGTCCCTGCGGTCAGCCCAGACAGGCCGCAATCACCACAGGGGACAGACACGCAGGCCAAGGCTCAACAGCCAGAGCCCCAACTGCGGCGCTCCACGAGGGAGTGTAGACCACCCGAAAGACTTAACCTGTGATCCCAATAAGACGTTGGGGGGGAGGTGATGTCATGTATGTAACCTTCATGTCACAACAGTGCAATACTGTATATACTTGAGAAATGCACACATTGACCACAGGGGATGAACTTGTGGGAGACACTCCTCACCTGGTCATCCAGGTATATAAAGGGAGGTCCCACGCAGGGTCATCACTTCTTGGTCCTGTGAATAAAGGTGCAGGTCACAGAGTGACCTTGTCCATAGAATGTGCCTTGTGTGGATTTGTGGTATTGTGTAAGGACTTTACAAGAATCAGCAGGCTATTCAATGGCAGTGGCATCACAGCCAAGCCTTATCCCTCCCATCCTTGACCGATGTCCACACCTGCTCAGGGGTAATCTTAGAATGATAGAAATTTACAGCACGGAAAAAGGCCATTTCGGCCCATCATGTCCGCGCCGGCCGACCAAGAGCTATCCAGCCTAATCCCACTTTCCAGCTCTTGGTCCGTGGACCTGTAGGTTACGGCACTTCATGTGCACATCCGAGTATTTTTTAATTGTGGTGAGGCTTTCTGCCTCTACCACCCTTTCAGGCAGAGAGCTCCAGACCCCCATCACCCTCTGGGTGAAGACATTTCCCCACATATCTCCTCTAAACCTCCCCCCAATTACTTTAAATCTATGGCCCCTGGTTGTTGACCCCTCTGCCAAGGGAAACGGGTCCTTCCTATCCACTCTATCCAGGCCCCTCATAATTTTATACACCTCAATTAGGTCTCCCTTTAGCCTCCTCTGTTCCAAAGAAAACAGACCCAGCATCTCCAATCTTTCCTCATAGCCACAATTCTCCAGTCCAGGCAACATTCTTGTAAATCTCCTCTGCACTCTTTCCAGTGCAATCACATCTTCCTGTAATGTGGTGACCAGAACTGCACACAGTACTCCAGCTGCGGCCTAACCAGTGTTTTATACAGTCCAAGCACAATGTCCTTGCTCTTGTATTCCATGCCTCGACTAATAAAGGCAAGTATTCCATATGCCTCCTTAACCACATTATCTACCTGGCCTGCTACCTTCAGGGATCTGTGGACCTGCACTCCAAGGTCCCTTTATTCCTCCACACTTTTCAGTGTTGTACCATTTAATGTGTATTCCCTTGCCTTGTTAGGCCTCCCCAAATGCATTACCTCACATTTATGCAGATTGAATTCCATTTGCCACCGTTCTGCCCACTTGACCAGTACATTGATATCTTCCTGTAGTTCGCAGCTTTCTTCTTCATTACCAACCACATTGCCTATTTTAGTGTCATCTGCAAACTTCTTAATCATACCCCCAACATTCAAGTCCAAGTCATTGATATATACCACAAAAAGCAAGGGAACCAGCACTGAGCCATGCGGAACTCCACTCGATACAGTCTTCCAGTCTCCTGGCAGCACAACTGTAGCCAGAGAGGATTGGAAAATGATGGTCAGAGCCTGTGCTATTTCCTCTTTTGCTTCTCTTAACAGCCTGGGATACATTTCATCCAGGCCTGGGGATTTATCCACTCTCCAAGCTGCTAAGCCCCTTAATAATTCCTGTCTCACTATATTTATCTCGTCTAATATTTTACACTCCTCCTCCCTCATTGCAAAGTCTGCATCCCCCTTCTCTTTTAAGAATCATACCCACATCTTCTGCCTCCACACACAGATTACCTTTATGGTCTCTAATAGGCCCTACTCTTTCTTTAGTTATCTTCTTACTCTTAATGTATTTATAAAACATCTTTGAGTTTCCCCTGATTTTACTTGCCAATATGCTTTCATGCTCTCTCTTTGCTTTCCTGATAGCTTTTTTAATTGCACCCCTGCATGTTTTACACTCCTCTCGAGTTTCTGCAGGATTGAGTTCTCAGTATCTGTCATAAGTTTCTCTTTTTTTTCTTTCCCAATCTTTTTCTCCCTCCTCCCAGGGGAACTGAGGCCAATTATATTGGCGCCCCGATCCTCATCAGCCAGCTAAGATCAGGTTACTTGGCACAGACCAGATATTGGATCTGGGACCTTTTTATCTGTATGGCTGCTGCTACTTCAAAGTACTGAAGGTATTCAAAATAATGAGGAGTTTTGATGGAGCAAATAGGGAGAAACTGTTGCCTCTAGCAGGAGGGTCGGTAACCAAAGGGCACAGATTTAAGGTAATTGGCAAAAGAACCAGTGGAGAGATTAAGAGAATTGTTTTATGCAGCGAGTTATGATCTGGAATGCACTGCCTGAAGGGGCGGTGGAAGCAGATTGAATTGTAACTATCAAAAGGGCAAAAATGTGCAAGGTTAAGGGGATAGAGCCTGGGAGTGGTACTAATTGGATAGGTCTTTCAAAGAGCAGGCGTAGGTACGATGGGCTGAATAGCTTCCTTCTGTGATGTACGAGTGTTATGATTCTACTCACTGTAAATCTTTTTGAGCTGGAGAGGGAAAATAACTGTCTATATAATAGGCCTTCTCCCAACTGGGGAAGAAAGATATTTCTTGATCCTGCATGTTGTATTGCTGAGGAGATTTGACCTTGTCTGTATAGCCCAGTTGATAACCCTTGTGTTGAGTGGTTATGTTGATTGCCATTTTAAGTTATTATTATAGGTCTATTTAGTTTAAAAAAAAAACAAATGCCCGTTTTCTGTTTTCATTCTGTAGCTTCAGCGGTTCAAGAGATCTCTGTCCTTCAAGACGATCCTCAGGAGCAAAAGCGTTGAGAATTTCTTTCAGCGGTCGAACAGCGAGGTGAAATTCCCAGCAGAGATACTGCCTCCTCCACCCACTCCACCACCAACTCCACCCACTGCGTTCCTGTTAGAGGCTCCGCCCACCAATGAACCCCCAGCGAGGAAATCTCACCAAGTCTCGTTACCCCTCAAACCAGTAAGGACGCACAACTTTCAAGAATTTGTCTTCAAAAAGCCTACATTTTGTGACATCTGCCATCACATGATTGTAGGTATGTTTCATGCTAGTTGGGACATGCATCACCTCAATGGTGCTCACTAACTGATAGCTGGGCTTTTGAGATTCCATGCAACATTTCTGGACCACCAATTAGCCATCATTGCATCTACAATTCATCTTTAACATTAATACTTATGCAGTAGTTGCTCGTTAGCTTCAGTACGAGAGAGTTGGACTCGCCCTCCCTTTATAATTCAAGACCAGCACTTGACTTCAGGTCCACTTTGGCTTTACTATTCCAGCTTCACTTGGAGGATGAGTCTCTCTAGCAATGATGTGATGTTGTGCTCTTTTTAAAATTTTTTTTTAGAAATTTGCACAGTGCATTCATCAGCGAAACGGTTGTATTTATCTTTGGCATGCCCCGGTACATGAATGCTACTTTTTCCTTCAGATTTCCCATGCCCCTGGACATTTATAAGAAAAGAAAGACTTGCATTTATATAGCACCCTTCATGACCACTGGACGTCTCAAAGCGCTTTACAGTCAATGAAATATTTTGGAATGCAGTCACTGTTGTAATGTAGGAAACGCGGCAGCCAATTTGCACACAGCAAGCTCCCACAAATGGCAGCATGATAATGACCAGATAATCTGTTTTGTCATATTGATTGAGGGATAAATAGTTGACAGGACACTGGGGATAACTCCCCTGCTCTTCTTCGAAATAGTGCCGTGGGATCTTTTACGTCTCTGGAGTGAGACTTGAACCCACAATCTTCTGACTCAGGAGAGTGTGCTGCCAACTGAGGCACAGTTGTCACTGGAGACTTATTAATTGTATTTACATAGAAATTACAGCACAGAAACGGTCGATTCGTTCCAACTGTTCTATGCCATTGTTTATGCTCCACACAAGCCGCCTTCATCTAAACCTATTCCTTTTTCCCTCATGTGATTAACTTTTCCTTCAATGCATTTGTGCTATTCACCTCAACCACTTCTTGTGGTAGCAAGTTCCAGATTCTAACTACTCTCTGGGTAAAGAAGCCTCTCGTGAATTCTTTATTGCATTTATTAGTGACATCTTACATTTATGAGCCTTGGTTTTGAATTCCCCCATAAATGAAAGCATCTTCACCACATCTACTCTATCAAACCCCTTC